>NC_092374.1:206911850-207548438 GCF_030028105.1 Mobula birostris
AGGTGGGCGGTGGTTGGACAGTCGAGGGGGTTGCCGAAGGTTACAACGGAACACTGACAGGATGCAGAGCTGGGCTGAGAAATGGCAGATGGAGTTCAGTCCAGGGACGTGTGAGTTTGGAAGATCGAATTTGAAGGCAGAATACAGGGTTAATGGCAGGATTCTTGGCAGTGTGGAGGAACAGAGGGATCTTGGGGTCCACGTCCATCAATCCCTCAAAGTTTGATCGTTCCATTTAATGTCGGAGAACGTATACAATATACAACCTGAAATTCTTACTCTTCCCAGACAACCGTGAAAACAAAAGAGTGCCCCAAAGAAGAAGTGACAGTAAAACCAAAGCCCCTTTACTCCCCCTTCCAGGCACAAGTAATGACCATCCCCTCCCCACTTCAGCAAAAAAAACATCAGCATCTTTCACCCAGCAAGGAAGCAATAGCAAAACCCTCAAGAAAGACCGTGATCTGCGGTACAACAAAAACTAATCATTCACCCAACAATTCGGCTCACTCTCTCCCCAATTAAGTGACAGAGATGTGTCACCCTTGCACAGCGAGAGGAGAGATCAACAAAATCAAACAACTTGCTGATTTGCAGTGTAAAGTCTGCCGTGTCACTTTTTTCTGAGTTCTCCTACTCGAGAGTAGGCAACAATCTCTTCCCCCACCAACGAGAGAACGCACAATGTGCTGAACACAGGGTTCCTGACGGCTGATCCGTTATCTCTGATATTCCATTTCCTCCTGAGACTCTTCATTTGGCGGCAGTGACGTATGATCAGCTTGTCCCCTGGGCCACAAAGCCTCGGAATCCCAAAGACATGCTCATCTTCTAGGCCACGTCAATGAGATATCGAAACATGGCCAGTCGGTGAGCTCCGGATGCGGGTCCCACTGCCACAAAGATCCGAAGTTTGAGTGTAGTTCCAAGTCAGGGTCTTCGACAGGAGCCCATGCACCTTGAAAAGGAAAAAATAGACATTAGAGATAGAAATGAAGCTGTTTCCGCAGGTGAGCGAGAAGTCATGTTTAGCACGTCGTAGCTCTGCCCACGGTTGCCACACAAGTTGGTCGGCTGGTTAAGAAGGTGTACGGTGCGTGGGCCTTCATTAAATCAAGGGATTGAGTTCAAGAACTGTGAGGTACTGTCGCAGCTCTATAAAATCCTGGTTAGACCACTGTGTTCAGATCTGGTTGCCTCATTATAGGAAGGATGTGGAAGCTTTAGGGAGTGTGCAGGGGAGATTTACCAGGACACTGCCTTGACTAAAGACTGCGTCTTTTGAAGAAAGGGCTTTTCTCTTCGGTATGAAGGAGGATGTGAGGGGGCCTTGAGAGATGTCCAAGATGATAGGAGACACAGATAGAGTGGACAGCCGGGGGCCACAAGGGTCCTAGGGGGAGGTGGAAGGGGAGAGAGGGAGCATTTTTCCCAGGGTGGGAATGGCTAATATGAGGGGCATCATTTTATGGTGATTGGAGGAAGGTATGGGGGTAAGTTATTTTTTTTTTCACAGAGTGATTGGTGCGTTCAATGCACTGCCAGGAATGGTGGTAGAGGCAGATACATTAGGGAAATTCAAGAAACTCTTCGATGGGCACTTAGATGATAGAAAAATGGAGGGTTATGTGGAGAGGGAGCAAAAATGGCCAGTCGGTGAGCTCCGGATGCAGGTCCCACTGCCACAATGATCCGAAGTTTGAGTGCAGCTCCAAGTCAGGGTCTTCAACAGGAGCCCATCCACCTTGAAAAGGAAAAAATAGACATTAAAAGTAGAAATTGATTGATCTTAGGATAGGTTAAAGGGTCAGTACAATATTGTGGGCTGAAGGGCCTTTGCTGTTCTGTACATTCTCAGAAACAAGCCAGTGAGGGTAGGGGACAGAGAAATGAAAGCTGCTTCCCTCAACTTTTGAGGAAGGGCTGGGTGAAACGGAGCTTTTCTTTTTGAAGAGGAGGATGCGAGGTGACTTGATAGGGGTGTATAAGATGACGTGCAGCCAGAGACTTTTTCCCAGGGCGGAATTGGCAAATACCGGGGTATTTTCAAGCAGTCAGGCTGATCAGCACCTCCACCCTGTAACCAACCCCTCCACACACCCAGCCATCACTACTTTATCACAAACACAAGAAAAACTGCAAATGCTGGAAATCCAAGCAACACACACACTGCTGGAGGAACTCAGCAGGCCAGGCAGGATCTATGGAAAGGATTAAAAAGATTTAAAGATTGAAAAGAATAGAGTCACCCTTATGTACAGACAACTGTCTAGTTCACTTTATGAACATACATCAATCTATGTATATAAGCTATACAATGCATATATATTTATTGTGTTTTTATTGTACCACATCGGATCGGAAGTAAAGGTTATTTCAATCTCCTTTACACTTGTGTACTGGAAATAACATTAAACAATTTTGAATCTTTGTAGAATAATGTAGGGGAGATGTGAGAGGTAGGTAGTGTTGTGAGTGTGTGGAACGACGTAGGGGAGATGTGAGGTAGGTAGGTCATGTGAGTGTGTGGTGTGGGTGGTGGTGGTGGTGGAGGCCGGTACATTAGGGATGTTTAAGAGACTCTTAGATAAACACATGGATGATAGAAAAATGGTGGGCTATGTTGGAAGGAAGGGTTAGATTAATCTTGGAGTTGGTTAAAGGTTTGGCACAGCATTGGGAGCTAGTGGGCCTGTACTGTGCTGTACTGTTCTGTGTTTTATGACAAGCCGGTGCAGGGGGCAGAGAAGAGAAATATACTTTCCTTAACTGTTGATGGGGAGAAATTATGTGAGCCCAAGCTTTTTTTTTGGAGAGGTGGAGTGTGAAAGGTGGTTTGGTATTACAGAATGGTGACAGGCCTAGATCGCGTGGACAGCCAGAGACTTTTCCCAGGGCAGAAACAGCTAATACAAGGGGGCAGAAAATATGGGGGGGGGGGAGGGGATGTCAGCAGTAATTGTTTACAGAGAGAGTAGTGAGTGCCTGGAACGCCCAGCCAGGGGTGATTTTAGAGATAGATAGATACATTAGGGACTTTTTTTTAAAAAAAAGACCTCTTGGGTAACTACGTGGATGAATCTTGTCATCTTCAGAAGTTTTCTGATGACTCTGCCATAGTTGGATGCATCAGCAAGGGAGATGAGGCTGAGTACAGGGCTACGGTAGGAAACTTTGTCACATGGTGTGAGCAGAATTATCTGCAGCTTAATGTGAAAAAGACTAAGGAGCTGGTGGTAGACCTGAGGAGAGCTAAGGTACCGACGAACCCTGTTTCCATCCAGGGGGTCAGTGTGGACATGGTGGAGGATTACAAATACCTGGAGATACGAATTGACAATAAACTGGACTGGTCAAAGAACACTGAGGCTGTCTACGAGAAGGGTCAGAGCCGTCTCTATTTCCTGAGGAGACTGAGGTCCTTTAACATTTGCCGGACGATGCTGAGGATGTTCTACGAGTCTGTGGTGGCCAGTGCGATCATGTTCACTGTTGTGTGCTGGGGCAGCAGGCTGAGGGTAGCAGACACCAACAGAATCAACAAACTCATTCGTAAGGCCAGTGATGTTGTGGGGATGGAACTGGACACTCTGACGGTGGTGTCTGAAAAGAGGATGCTGGCCAAGTTGCATGCCATCTTGGACAATGTCTCCCATCCACTACATAATGTACTGGGTGGGCACAGGAGTACATTCAGCCAGAGACTCATTCCACCAAGATGCAACACAGAGCGTCATAGGAAGTCATTCCTGCCTGTGGCCACCAAACTTTACAACTCCTCCCTTGGAGGGTCAGACACCCTGAGCCAATAGGCTGGTCCTGGACTTATTTCATAATTTACTGGCATAATTTACATATTACTATTTAACTATTTATGGTTCTATTACTATTTATTATTCATGGTGCAACTGTAACAAAAACCAATTTCCCCCGGGATCAATAAACTATGACTATGAATGAAAATGGAAGGTTATGTGGGAGCGAAGGGTGAAATTGATGGCAGAGTAGTTGGTACAAGGGCTTGTACTGTTTGAGCTGCAGTGACTCTGTCCTCTCCCTTGCACAGCACTGTCGGATCAGCCGCTGGTTGACACAGCCACGGCCACTGAGCAGGCCAAGATGCTGGTGAAGTCAGGAGCAATCAGTGCCATCAAAGCGGAGAACAAGAACTCGGGTTTCAAGCGCTCCAGAACCCTGGAAGGAAAGCTGAAGGTGAGGAAGGCTTCTATTTCAGATTCGTTCATTCATTCGAGGTGTATCTGAACGATATCTCTTTCTATCCTGTCCCCTGGAAAAATGCTGTTGCCTTTTCTCAGTTCCTTCATCTCTGCCACACCTGGTCCCAGGATGTGGCTCCCCTTTCCAGGACATCAGAGATATCCTCTTTCAAAGAACAGTTTCCCTTCCTCCACCATTGATGCTGCCCTCACCTTCATCTCCTCCATTTCCTGGACATCTGCACTCACCACATCTTCACGGTGATAGAGTTCCTCTCGTCCTTGTCCACCACCCCGTGAGCCTCCACATCCAACACATCATTCTCTGTACCTATCACCATCTCCAGAAGGATCCTACCAAAAGTATATCTGAACCTACCACCCCTCTACTTTCTGCAGAGATCACTCCCTTCATGATTCCCTTATCCCTCCTCACTAATCTCCCCCCACATCCACTTCCGTTGAAACAGTTATTGTACCCGGTGCTCCCAATGCGGTCTTCTCTATATTGATTGAACCCAACATTGGGGGACCGCTTTGTCAAGCACTTCTGCCCCATCCGCGAAAAGTAGAATTTCCCGGTGGCAAACGATTTTAATTCCTATTCCCACTCTCGTTAGATGGCCCATGGCCACAATGAGGCCAACTCTCAGGGTGGAGGAGCAAAAACTCATATTCCCTCTGACCTGATGGCATGAATGTCGGTTTATCATTCTGGTAAAAACAAATTTCTATCCCCCTTCCCTCTTCTGGTCTGCACTCTGGCATCTTGCCTCTTCTCACCTGCCTATCACCTCTCCCCTGGTGCTCCCTCCCTTCCCCTTCTCCTGTGATCCACCTTTCTCTCCAGCCCTTCACAGACAGTCAAATGCTGTGTTTGAATTAACAACCAGCACAACCCAAGGACGGGCTGGGGGCAGCCCACAAGTGTCGCCCCACACACACTGGAGCCATCGTAACACGCTCCCCATGTCAGAATCAGAATCAGATTTATTATCACCGGCATGTGACGTGAAATTTGTTAATGTAGCAGCAGCAGTTCAATGCAATACATAATATGGAAGAAAAAAGCACAAAATATAATAATAATAATAAATAAGTAAATCAATTACAATATATATATATTGAATAGTTTAATAATCATGCTAAAAACAGAAATAATATGTATTTTAAAAAAGTGAGGTAGTGTCCAAGGGTTCAATGTCCATTTAGGAATCAGATGGCAGAGGGGAAGCTGTTCCTGAATCGCTGAGTGTGTGCCTTCAGGCTTCTGTACCCCCTACCTGATGGTAACAGTGAGAAAAGGGCATGCCCCGGGTGCTCTAGGTCCTTAATAATGGATGCTGCCTTTCTGAGACACCGCTCCCTGAAGATGTCTTGGGTCCTTTGTAGGCTAGTGCCCAAGATGAAGCTGACTAAATTTACAATCCTCTGCAGCTTCTTTCGGACCTGTGTAGTAGCCCTCCCCCCCCCCCCCCCAGTACATCTGGCATAGTTTTGCATATTGTTGTTTGATTGTTTGTGGTTTTTGTATTGCTATATTTACGCTCTATTCTTGGTTGGTGCGGCTGTAACGAAACCCAATTTCCCTCAGGATCAATAAAGTATACCTATCTATCTATAGAAGTTTTTGAGTGTATTTGTTGACATTCCAAACAACTTGTTTAAGCAGAATAACTCAAACAACAGCAGAATGAGCCCCTTTCAAACTGTGCCCCCGACTCACACAGGTTTCCAACCCCAGGACTGGTCATCTCCTGGGCTCCAGTACCCTCCGACTTTCAGACACGACTGCTTCCACAAAGACCAGCACTTTTCACCACCAAATGTGTAACAAAAAGTTATTTTTAAATTCGTTCTGTATTCTATTCATAATCGGCTCAGAGTATTTGCATGTGAATCCACAAACAAAGGTGAGACTGATAATGTATTCACACCACAAGGAAAAGAACGATTAGAATTAGAACAATTGTCTACAGTTGGAGCAATAGAGAAACTAAAATAATACTCATCATTCACAAAACACCCCAATCTCTGCAATGTCATAAGGGGCCCACAGATCCAACAGTTTCTCATGCAGCCTGTTCCCCCTCCGTCTCTCGCCCCTCCCCTTCCCTCTTTCCCCCTCCCCCCTCACCCTCCCTCTACCGAAGTGCACAACCATACACTTTCCAACATGGTACCCTTTGCCCATTTTCGTAATCCAAGTTCTTTTGTAGCCTGTCTACTTCCTCAAAACTACCTGCCCCTCCACTTATCTTCATATCGTCTGCAAACTTTGCAACAAAGCCATTAATTCCATCACCCATATCATTGACATATAACTAAAAAAAATCAGTCCCAACACAGACCCTTGTGGAACATCACCAGTCACCAGCAGGCAGCCAGAAAAGGCTCCTTTTATTCCCACTCTTTGCCTCCTGCCAATCAGCCGCGGTATCCATGTTAGAATTTTTCCTGTAATACCATGGGCTCATAGCTTGCTGAGCAGCCTTACGTGTGGCACTTTGCCAAAGGCCTTCTGAAAATCCAAGTACACGACATCAGCTGATTCTCCTTTGTCGATCCTGTTTGTTGCTTCACAGAATTCGAACAGATTTGTCAGGCAAAATTTTCCCTTGAGGAAACCCTGCTGACTACGGCCTGTTTTATCATGTGCCTCCAAGTACCCTGGGATCTTTACGATAGGGTCTTTTAAGAAACTTTTGGATAGGTACATGGAGCTCAGAAAAATAGAGGGCTATGGGTAACCCGAGGAAATTTCTAAAGCATTGCAGTCCAAAGGGCCTGTCTATGTTTCTATCTCATCCCTAATAATAGACTCCAACATCTTCCCAACCACTACTGGCCTGTAGTTTCCTTTCTTCTACCTCTCTCTGTTGTTGAAGAGCGGAGTGACATTTGTAATTTTCCAGTCTTCCGGAACCTTTCTAGAGTCTAGCGATCCTTGAAAGATCGTTACTAATGCCTCCACGATCTCTTCAGCTACCTCTTTCAGGTCTCTGGGGTGTCCACCATCTGGTCCAGGGAGGCACAGGAATGCTTCCAGGTCTGCTTTGAGTCAGAGTATTCAGGATTCGATTTCGAGCCTGGGTGCGTACACTGCAGCTGTCTCTGACCTCAGTAAAACCTGTGTGGGTGAGAGTGTAACTACGAGAGCTTACTGTACATTCTCAAACCAGAAGCTGCTGATGAACCAGGAGGTCCATTGTCTTGCTGAGGGATTTAAGTTTGCAATCCAGGTATGTACAAGAAGACCTGGTATGACGTGTGGAGTGCTGTTTCAAGAGTGAACAAACAATTCCGTACGAGGCTGGAGGTGGCATCGGATGCACGTGAACTCTGGCAGGGTTTGCAGGCCATCACTTCCTACCAAGCGAAACCTAACATCATGAATGGCAGCGTTGCTTCACTCCCAGAGCAGCGCAACGCCTTTTATGCTCACTTTGAAAGGGAGAATAAAACCACAGCTATGAGGATCCAATGACCCTATGGTCTGTGAATTAGAGGCCGACGTCAGGCGGATCAACCCTTGCGAGGCAGCAGGGCCCGATGGAGTGCCTGGTAATGGTCTGAAAACCTGTGCCAACCGACAGGCAGGAGAACTCAGAAGACATTTTCAATCTCTCGCTGCTACGGTCGGAAGTTTTCACCTGCTTCAAAAGGGCAACAATTAGTGCCCAAGAAGAGCAGTGTGAGCGGCCTCAATGACTATCATCCAGTAGCGCTCACATCTACGGTGATGAGATGCTTTGGGAGGTTGGTCATGACTAGAATCAACTCCTGTCTCAGCAAGGACCTGGACCCATTGCAATTTGCCTATTGCCGCAATAGGTCTACAGCAGATGCAATCTCAATGGCTCTCCTGGGTCTCTTAGATCATAGGGCGATACAAATACTTGTGTCAGGATGTCAGCTATCAACACCATCATTCCTACGATCCTGATCGAATGCTACAAAACCTGGGCCTCTGTCCCTCCCTCTGCAACTGAATCATCGACCTCTTAACCAGAATACCACAATCTGTGCAGATTGGAAATAACATCCCCACCTTGCTGACAATTAACTCTGGTGCCACAGGAATGTGTGCTTAGTCCACTGCTCTACTCTCTCCACACCCATGGCTTTGTGGCCAGGCATTGCTCAAACAGCATCTATGTATTTGCTGGTAATACAACCATTGTTGGCAGAATCTCAGGTGCTGACAAAAGGCCTACAGGAGTGAGATATGCCAATTGGTTGGGTGGTATCACAGCAACAACCTGGCACTCAACGTCAGCAAGACCAAGGAGCTGCCTGTGGACTTTGGGAAAGGTAAGACAAGGGTACACGAACCAATCCTCATAGAAGGATCAGAAGTGGAGAGAGTGAACAATTTCAGGTTCCTTTTCTGTGAACATCTCTGAGGATCTAACCTGGATGGCGACATATTGCTGCAGCCTTAAAGAAGGCAAGACAGTGGCTATATTTCATTAGGAGTTTGAGGAGATTTGGTATGTCAACTAAAACACTCAAACTTCTACAAATATATCACGGAGTACATTCTGACAGGCTGCATCACTGTCTGGTCTGGTATGGTGGGGTGGGGTGGCGGGTGGGGTGCTACTACACAAGATCGAAATAAGTTGCAGGAACTTGTACAATTAGTCAGTGGGTACCAGCCTCCATAGTATCCAAGATGTCTTCAGGGAGCGGTGCCTGAGGTCAGTGAGGACCCTCACCATCCAGGGCATGCCCTCTTCTCACTGTTACCATCAGGAAGGAGATACAGACGCCTGAGGGGACGGTTTCTTCCCCTCTGCCAACCGATTTCTGAATGGACATTGAACCTGTGAACACTATTTCACTACACTTTATTTCTGTTATTTTGCACTATTCATTGTAATTAACTATTTAATAGACATATCTTTTTCTATCAGTTCTTTTTCTCTACTTATAATGTATTTCATTATATTGCCATCTTAAAAGTTAACAAATTTCACGACAGTTGCCAGCAGTATTAAATCTGATTCTGATTTGGTTTAGGAGCCTGATGGTTCAGGGGTAATAGCTGTTCCTGAACCTGGTGGTGTGAGTCCTGAGGCTCGTGTACCTTCTTCCTGATGGCAACAGCGAGAGGGGAACGTGGCCTGCATGGTGGAGTGCTTGCTGATGGAGCTGCTTTCCTGTTCCAACATGCTCAGTGGTGGGGAGGGCTTTACCCATGTGGACTTGGCCGTGTTCACTACCCTTTGTCGGATTCTCCATTCCAGGTTGTGATGCAGCCAGTCAATATGCTCTCCACTATGCATTGATAGAAGTTTTAGATGCCATGCTGAATCTTCGCCCACTACTAAGGAAGCAGCGGGGCTGCCGTGCTGTCTTCATAATTGCAGTTATGTGCTGGGCCCAGGACGGGTCCTCCGAAATAATTACCCCAAGGAATTTAAAATCGCTGACCTTCTCCACCTCTGATCCTCCGATGAGGACAAGCTCATGGACCTCTGCTTTCCTCCTCCTGAAGTCTATAATCAGCCCTTCAGTCTTACTGACATTACATAAAAGGTTGTCGTCGTGGCACCACTCAGCTAGATTTTCAGTCTTCCTCCTTTATGCTGGTTCATCACCACCTTTAATTTGGCCTATGACAGTGGTGTTGTCGGCAAACTTGAATATGGTGTTGGAGCTGTGCTCAGCCACAGCCACAGCCACACAGTCATAGGTGTAAACCGAGTCGAGCAGCGCCTTGTGGTGTGGAAATGTTGCTGCCAATCCAAAGTGACCAGGTCTGACAGTGAGGAAGTCAAGGATCCAATTGCACACGGAGGTGTTGAGGCCAAGGTCTTGAAGCTTATTGTTTCTTATCTTAGCACCAGCTGTGATCTAGCCTGTCAAAACTTCCCCTTTTATAGAGAGAGTGCCCCTTTAATATCCTTCAAAACCCATTTCACTGGTATTTTCCTCATTCCCTGGTGGTAGCACCTCCCCCCCCCCCCCCATCAATAACGACCTTCAGCCCAGGCAGACATGTTTTTCACTGTTATCAACAATAATGACTGTGGACTTCTACTCTCATAACTTCCTCAAAACCCTTGGGTAAGAGTGACCATAATATGGTGGAATTCTTCATTAAGATGGAGAATGACATAGTTAATTCAGAAACAAAGGTTCTGAGCTTAAAGAGGGGTAACTTTGAAGGTATGAGACGTGAATTAGCTAAGATAGACGGGCAAATGACACTTAAAGGATTGACAGTGGATATGCAATGGCAAGCATTTAAAGGTTGCATGGATGAACTACAACAATTGTTCATCCCAGTTTGGCAAAAGAATAAATCAAGGAAGGTAGTGCACCCGTGGCTGACAAGAGAAATTAGGGATAGTATCAATTCCAATGAGGAAGCATACAAATTAGCCAGAAAAAGTGGCTCACCTGAGGACTGGAAGAAATTCAGAGTTCAGCAGAGGAGGGCAAAGGGCTTAATTAGGAAGGGGAAAAAAGATTATGAGAGAAAATTGGCAGGGAACTGACAAGCTTTTATAGATATGTAAAAAGGAAAAGACTGGTAAAGACAAATGTAGGCCCCCTACAGACAGAAACAAGTGAATTGATTATGGGGAGCAAGGACATGGCAGACCAATTGAATAATTACTTTGTTTCTGTCTTCACTAAGGAGGACATAAATAATCTTCCAGAAATAGTAGGGGACAGAGGGTCCAGTGAGATGGAGGAACTGAGCGAAATACATGTTAGTAGGGAAGTGGTGTTGGGTAAATTGAAGGGATTAAAGGCAGATAAATCCCCAGGGCCAGATGGTCTGCATCCCAGAGTGCTTAAGGAAGTAGCCCAAGAAATAGTGGATGCATTAGTGATAATTTTTCAAAACTCGTTAGATTCTGGACTAGTTCCTGAGGATTGGAGGGTGGCTAATGTAACCCCACTTTTTAAAAAAGGAGGGAGAGAGAAACCGGGGAATTATAGACCGGTTAGCCTAACGTCGGTGGTGGGGAAACTGCTGGAGTCAGTTATCAAAGATGTGATAACAGCACATTTGAAAAGCGGTGAAATGATCGGACAAAGTCAGCATGGATTTGTGAAAGGAAAATCATGTCTGACGAATCTCACAGAATCTTTTGAGGATGTAACTAGTAGAGTGGATAGGGGAGAACCACTGGATGTGGTATATTTGGATTTTCAAAAGGCTTTTGACAAGGTCCCACACAGGAGGTTAGTGTGCAAACTTAAAGCACACGGTATTGGGGGTAAGGTATTGATGTGGATAGAGAATTGGTTGGCAGACAGGAAGCAAAGAGTGGGAATAAACGGGACCTTTTCAGAATGGCAGGCAGTGACTTGTGGGGTACCACAAGGCTCAGTGCTGGGACCCCAGTTGTTTACAATATATATTAATGACTTGGATGAGGGAATTAAATGCAGCATCTCCAAGTTTGCAGATGACACGAAGCTGGGCGGCAGTGTTAGCTGTGAGGAGGATGCTAGGAGGATGCAGGGTGACTTGGATAGGTTGGGTGAGTGGGCAAATTCATGGCAGATGCAATTTAATGTGGATAAACGTGAAGTTATCCACTTTGGTGGCAAAAATAGGAAAACAGATTATTATCTGAATGGTGGCCGATTAGGAAAAGGGGAGGTGCAACAAGACCTGGGTGTCATTATACACCAGTCATTGAAAGTGGGCATGCAGGTACAGCAGGTGGTGAAAAAGGCGAATGGTATGCTGGCATTTATAGCGAGAGGATTCGAGTACAGGAGCAGGGAGGTACTACTGCAGTTGTACAAGGCCTTGGTGAGACCACACCTGGAGTATTGTGTGCAGTTTTGGTCCCCTAATCTGAGGAAAGACATCCTTGCCATAGAGGGAGTACAAAGAAGGTTCACCAGATTGATTCCTGGGATGCCAGGACTTTCATATGAAGAAAGACTGGATGAACTGGGCTTGTACTCGTTGGAATTTAGAAGATTGAGGGGGGATCTGATTGAAACGTATAAAATCCTAAAGGGATTGGACAGGCTAGATGCAGGAAGATTGTTCCGGATGTTGGGGAAGTCCAGAACGAGGAGTCACAGTTTGAGGATAAAGGGGAAGCAGATTAAGAAAAACTTCTTCACACAGAGAGTGGTGAATCTGTGGAATTCTCTGCCACAGGAAACAGTTGAGGCCAGTTCATTGGCTATATTTAAGAGGGAGTTAGATATGGCCCTTGTGGCTACGGGGATCAGGGGGTATGGAGGGAAGGCTGGTGCAGGGTTCTGAGTTGGATGATCAGCCATGATCATAATAAATGGTGGTGTAGGCTCGAAGGGCCAAATGGCCTACTCCTGCACCTATTTTCTATGTTTCTAAAACATTCTGCGGACTGGTTCTCTACTGCACTCCCAACACAATCCCACTCCAAGCTAACAGCACTTTGTCTTGTGGAGGGATCACATTTCAAGAGAAAATCTGCAGACGCTCGAAGGTCTGCTGAAGGGCCTCGGCCCGAAATGTTGACTGAGTGTCTTTTCCATAGATGCTGCCTGGCCTGCTGAGTTCCTTCAGCATTTTGTGAGTGTTGCAGGGATCACATTTAACGCTTCCTTATATCGTCCGTGCACCAGCTGACACCTCTTGTCTGGCAAGTGTTCTACATAAGAAATAGGAGCAGGAGTTGGCCATCTGGCCAGTCGGGCCTGTTCCACCATTCAATATGATCATGGCTGATCTGGCCAGGGACTCATCTCCACCTACCTGCCTTTTCCCCATAACCCTTAATTCCCTACTGTGCAAGAACCTATCCAACCTTGTCTCAAGTATATTTACTGAGGCAGCCTCCACTGCTCCATTGGGCAGAAAATTCTACAGATTCACCACTCTCTGGGAAAAGCAGTTCCTCCTCATCTCGGTCCTAAATCTACTCCCCCGAATCTTGAGGCTATGACCCTAGTTCCCTAGTTCTAGTCTTACCTCCCAGTGGAAACAACAGTCCTGCCTCTGTCTTATCTATCCCTTCCAAAATTTTGTATGTTTCTATAAGATCCTCTCTCATTCTTCTGAATTCCACAGAGTATTGTCCCTGGCAACTCAGTCTCTCCTCATAGGTTAACCCCTTCATCCCTGGAATCAACCTGGTGAATCTCCTCTGCACTGCCTCCAAAGCCAGTATATCCTTCCTCAAGTAAGAAGACCAGAACTGCACACAGTACTCCAGGTGCAGCCTCACCAGTACCCTGTACAGTTGCAGCATAAACTCCCTGCTCTTAAATTCAATCCCTGTAGCAATGAAGACCAACATTCCATCTGCCTTCTTGATAGCCTGCTGCACCTGCAAACCAACCTTTTGTGATTCATGCACAAGCACTCCCAAGTCCCTCAGCACAGCAGCATGCTGCAATTTTTTACTGTCTAAATAATAATCTGCTCTTTTATTTTTCCTTCCGAAGTGGATGACCACACATTTACCAACATTGTACTCCATCTGCCAGACCTTTGCCCACTCACTAACCTATCTATATTTCTCTGCGGACTCTCCGTATCATCTGCACAATTTGCTTTTCCACTCAATTTAGTATCATCAGCAAACTTAGCTACACTCAGCTGTCTACAGGAAAGATATTGATAAGATTAAAAGAGTACAGAGAAAATTTACACAAAATTCATGTTTGTGACATCAGGTTAAAGGCTACCCAAATGGGATATGAGGTGATGCTCTTCCAACCTGAGTGTGGCCTCATTGTAGATGTAGAGGAGGCAATGGACAGGCACATCAGAATGGGAAATTGAATTGAAATGGGTGACCAACACCGCCCCCACCACCTTATTCTGGCATCTTCCCTCTTCTTTCCTGTCCTGATGAAGGATCTCAGCCTGAAATGTCGACTCCATGGATGTTGCCTGACCTGAATTTTGTGTGTGTTATTTAATACGTTCAGTATCTGCAGAACCTCGTGTTTATTGAGGGTTGGATGCTGTGTGTTACCTCCATGACACTCTCTTTCCTTTTCCAATCAGGACCCGGAGAAAGGACCAACGCCATCGTTCCAGCCCTTCCAGCGCAGTGTCTCTGCCGATGATGACAACCTCGAGGTCAGTCCACGGGCTGCCCCGTTGATTTTGTTAAGGTGATGGGGCAGGATTAGAGGGGCTGGGCAGTGTCGGTGTCCAAATCCATTCGTGTGTGCCTTGGGCCACATGGCAGTTGGCTGCTGTCGCAGCCACGAAAGCTTTCTCCTGCCTTGCTACTGATATTCGCCTCTCTTGCTTTTCTCAGGTCTCCAAGCGGCCACAGCGAAAGCCTCTCTACGAAAGGTACAGAGCTCGTTTCCTCCTCCAAAGATCTGAATTGCAGAGCGTACGGCACAGAAACAGACGCTTCAGCCCATCTCAAAGTTATTCTGATTAGTCCCACCAACCTGCACCTGGACCATGGTGCTCCATACCCGTCACAACCATGTGCCTATACAAATTCCTCTGAAGTGTTGAAATAGATCCCACATCCACCACTCCCACCGGCAGCTCATTCCACACTCTCACCACGCTCTGAGTGAAGCAGTTCCCCTTAAACATTTCACCTTTCAACCTTAACCCATGACCTCTAGTTCTAGTCTCACCCAACCTCAGTGGAAAAAGCCTGCTTGCATTTATCCTGTCTGTACTACTCCTGATCTTGTATACCTCTATCAAATCTCCTCTCAATCTTGTACACTCCAGGGAATAAAGTCCTTCCCAATTCAATCTTTCCAGGTGCTCAGGTCCTGGCAACATTTTTGTGAATGTTCTCTTAACTCTTTCAATCTTCTAGATAGGTGACCAGTACTGAACAATTCTCCAAATTTGACCTCCCCAACATCTTAAGCAACTACAGCATAACATCCAATCTGCCTGCTTATATTTTCTTTATTCAGAAGGATGGGGATTGGGTGTGTACCATAAGACACAGGAGCAGAATTAGGCCATCAAGTCTACTCTGCCATTCTGTCGTGGCCAATCCCAGATCCTACTCCTGTCTTTTCGCCATATCCTTTGATGCCCTGACCGATCAGGAAATGATCAGCTTCCTTCTTAAATATACACACGGATTTGGTCTTGACCGCAGTCTGTGGCAGAACATTCCGCAGATGTACCTCTCTCCGGCTAAAAAAACATTCCTCCTCACCTCTGTTCTAAGGGGTCGCTCCTCAATTTTGAGGCTGTGCCCTCGAGTTCTGATACCCCCACCATAGGAAACATCCTCTCCACATCCACCCTATCGAGTCCTTTCAATCAGATCCTCCTGCATTCTTCTAAGTTCCAGTGATTACAGACCCAGAGCTGCCAAACACTCGTCAAGTGTTAACCCCTTCATTTCCAGAATCATCCTCATGCACCTCCACTGGACTCTCTCCAATGACAACACATCCTTTCTGAGGCATAGGGTCCAAAACTGTTGGCGTTACTCTTAGTGCGGCCTGACTAGTGTCTTATAAAGGCTTAGTACTATCCCCTTGCTTTTATATTCTATTCCCCTTGAAATGAATGCCAACATTGCACTTGCCTGCTTTACCACAGACTCAACCTGTGAATTGACCTTCTGGGAGTCTTGCATGAGGACTCCGAAGTCCCTCTGCACCTCTGATGTTTGAACCTTCTCCCCATTTAGATAATAGTCTACAGTATTGTTCCTTTTACCAGAATGTATTATACTGTATTCCGTCTGCCACATTTTTGCCCATTCTTCCAATTTGTCTTGTCCTGCTGCAATCGCATTGCTTCCTCAGCACTGTCTACCCCTCCATCTACGTATCATTTTCAAACTTTGCCACAAAGCCATCTATTCCATTATCTAAATCATTAACAAACAATGTGAAAAGTAGCAGTCCCAGTACTGACCCTTGAGGAACACCACTAGTCAGCAGCAGCCAACCAGAAAAAGCCCCTTTTATTTCCCCACTCTGCGTCCTGCCTGTCAGCCTTCTGAAAATCCAAGTAAATGACATCTACTGCCTCTTCTTTGTCCACCCTGCTTGTTACTTCCTCGAAGAACTCAGGCAAGATTTCCCTTTGCAGAAACCATACTGACTTTGACTTATTTTATTATTAGTCTCCCAGACCCCGAAACCTCATCCATAATAATAGACTCCAACACTTTCCCCAACCACTAAGGTTAAGCTAACTGGCCTATAATTTCCTTTCTTTTGCCTTTCTCCCTTAAAGAGAGGGGTGATATTTGCAATCTTCCAGTCCTCCAGGACCATGCCAGAATCAAGTGATCAAGTGAAGAAGCTGAAGAAAAAGGTGGCGCGTTTGGGGAGGGTAAACGGCGTGGGGGTCTTGCCTAATGAACGGTGGGATGCTGAACGATGGGAGGGATCATAGAACAGGGCATGGGAAATTAGAACATGATGTGGGTCGGTAGTATACCGGTTAGTGTAATGCTGTTACCATCAATCAGAAGATCAGTGATCAACCCCATCTTGAATGCCAAGTGCCTCCCTCCCCATAATCTTTCAAGCTCTGACTAATTGAGGACCTATCAACCTCTGCCTTAAATATACCCAATGACTTGGCCTTCACAACTGCCTGTGACATGAATTCTACTGATTCACCACCCTCTGGCTAAAGAAATTCCTCCGCATCGCCATTCTAAGTGGACATTTCTCTATTCTGAGGCTGTGCCCTCTGGTCCTAGACTGCTCACATCCACCCTATTGAGGCCTTTCAATATTTGATAGGGTTCAGTGACACCCCCGTCGTTTCTCTAAATTGCAGTGAGTACAGGCCCAGAGTCATCAAATGCTACTCTTATGATAAGCCTTTCAATCCCATAAGACCATAACAGATAGGAACAGAAGTAGGCCATTCGGCCCATGGAATCTGCTCCACCATTCAATCATAGGCTGATCCAATTCTTGTCAATCTTCTCTGAACCCTCTCTAATGTCAGTATATCCTTTCTAAAATGAGGAACCCAAAACTACAAGTACTGCAACACAATACTCCAAGTGTGGTCTCACGAGCCTTATAGAGCCTCAACATCACATCCCTGCTCTTATATTCTGTACCTCTGGAAATGAATGCCAACATTGCATTCGCCTTCTTCACAATAGACTCAACCTGGAAGTTAATCTTTAGCATATCTTGTGCAAGGACCCCCAAATCCCTTTGCAATTCTGCATTTTGAATTCTCTCCCCATCTAAATAATAGTCTGCCTGTTTATTTCTTCCACCAAAGTGCATGACCATACACTTTCCAACATTGTATTTCATTTGCCACTTCTTTGCCCATTCACCTAAACTACCTAGATCTCTCTGCAGGCTCTTTGTTTCCTCAACACCACCCGCTCCTCCACCTATCTTTGTATCATCAGCAAGTTTGCCACAATCCATTAATCCCATAGTCTAAAACATTGACATACAACCTAAAAAGCAGCGGTCCCAACACCGACCCCTGTGGAACTCCACTGGTAACCGGCAGCCAGCCAGAATAGGATCCCTTTATTCCCACTCTCTGTTTTCTGCCGACCAGCCAATGCTCCACCCAGGCTAGTAACTTCCCTGTAATTCCATGTGCTCTTATTTTGCCAAGCAGCCTCATGTGCGGCACCTTGTCAAAGGCCTTCTGAAAATCCAAGTACACCATGTCTACTGCATCTCCTTTATCTACCCTGCTTGTAATTTTCTCAAAGAATTGCAGTAGGTTTTTTTCTTTCAGGAAACCATGCTGGCTTTGGCCTATCTTGTCATGTGCCTACAGGTACTCCGTAATCTCATTTGTAACAATCGATTCCAACAACTTCCCAACCACTGATGTCAGGCTAACGGGACTATAGTTTCCTTTCTGCTGCCTCCCACCCTGCTTAAATAGCGGAGTAACATTGGCAATTTTCCAGTCATCCGGTACAATCCTGGAATTGTTCTCATGAACCTCCTCTGAACCTCTCGAATTTCAGCACATCCTTTCTTAGATAAGGAGCCTCACAATACTCTAAGTGAGGCATCACCAGTGCTTTTATGTTCTAGTCCTCTTGAAATGAATGCTAACATTGCATTTGCCTTCCTCACTATGTACTCAACCTGCAAGCTAACCTTTAGGGAATCCTGCATGACGACTCCCAAGTCCCTTTGCACCTTGGTGTTTTGAATTTTCCACCCACTTATATAAAAAAAAAGTATAAGCTCCTGTTCCTTCCACCAAAGTACATGAACATACATTGCCCTACACTTACTCCATTTGCCACTATGCCCATTCTCCTAATCTGTCTGTCTTTCTGCAGCTTTCCTGCTCCCTCAAAACTACCTGCCCCTCCACCTACCTAATCATTCTCAAACTTAGCCACAAAGCCATCAGTTTCGTCATCCAAATCATTGACATATAACGTAAAAAGAAGCTGTCACAAAAAGAGGCAGCCAACCAGAAAAGGTCCCCCTTATTCCCAAACTTTGCCTATGCTCTATCAATGCTCTTATCTTTCCTATAAACCGTGGGTTCTTTACTTGTTAAGCAGCCTCATAAACAGAACCTTGTCAAAGGCCTTCTGAAAATCCAAAAATACATCAACTGATTCGCCTTTGTCTATCTTACTCAAAGAATTCCAACAGATTTATCAGACAAGATTTTCTCTTGAGGAAGCCATGCTGACTTTGACCCGTTTTATCATGTGTCTCCAAGTACCCTGAGACCGCAACCTTAATAGTCAACTCTAACACATTTACTGGCCTATAATTTACTTTTTTCTGCCTCCTTCCCTTGAAGAGTGGAGTAACATTTGCAGTTTTCCAGTCCTCCTGAACCCCAAAACCTAGTGATTCTTGAAAGATCATTACTAATGCCTCCACAATCTCTTCGGCTACCTCTTTCAGCTCCCCAAACACCTTCTCCCTCGTAATACCAACTGCACTCACTTCTGCCCCCTGACATTCACGAACTTCCAGCACACTGCTAGTGTCTTCCACAGTGAAGACATGCAAAATACTTATGCAGTTTGTCTGCCATTTCCTTGTCCCCCATTACTACCTCTCCAGCATCATTTTCCAGTAGACTGATACCTGCTCTTGCCTCTTTTACTCTTTATATATTTGAAAAAGCTTTTGATATCCTCTTTGATATTATTGGCTATCTTGCCTTCATATTTCATCATTCCCTCCTTATGACTTGTTCAGTTGGCTTCTGTTGGTTTTTTAAAAGCTTTCCAATCGTCTAACTTTCCACTAATTTTTGCTCTATTATATGCCCTCTCTTTTGCTTTTGTGTTGTTTTTGACTTCCCTTGTCAGCCACTCATCCTGGCTTTATAATACTTGTTTGGGGTGTATCTATCCTATGCCTTCCAATTTTCTCCTAGAAACTTGCCATTGCTACTCTGCTCCAATCCCTGCCAGTCAACTTTGGCCAACTCCTCTCTCATGGCTTTAATCCACTCTAATAGTGACAGACCCGACTTTAGCTTTTCCCTCTAAAATTGCAGGCTGAAGTCACTGCCTCCCAAGGGTTCCTTTACCTTAAGCTCCCTAATCAAGTGCATTTCATTATACAGCACGAGTGCAGAATTGCCTTTCCCCTAGTGGGCTCAAACAGAAGCTGCTCTAAAAAGCCATTTGGGGATCCAGCACCAACCCGATTTTCCTAATCTACCTGCATACTGAAATTCCCCATAACTGTTGTAGATAGGTTTTTACATAGTAAGGGAATTAAGGGTTATGGGGAAAAGGCTGATAGATGGAGCTGAGTTTATGGACAGATCAGCCATGATCTTATTGAATGGCGGGGCAGGCTCGATGGGCCGGATGGCCAACACCTGTTCCTGTTCTTGTTATGTAACATTGCCTTTTTGACATGCGTTTTCTATCTCCCTTTGTAAATTGTAGCCCACATCCTGGCTACTGTTCAGAGGCCCGTATATAACTCCCATCAGGGTCTTTTTACCCTTGCAGTTTCTTAACTCTACCCACAACAATGTTACATCTTCTGATCCTGTGTCACCTCTTTCTAAGAATTTGATTACAGTTTTTTTTAACACAACACCCCCTCTGCCCATCCTTTTGATAGAATGCGTATCCTTGATCTTTCAGCCACGACTCTTGTGATGCGCACAATGTCATATCCACCAGTCTCTAACTGTGCTACAAGATCATCTACATTATTCCATATACTATCTGCTTTCACATATAACATCTTCAGCCCTGTATTTCTCACCCTCTTGGATTTTGTCTCTATGTTACACTACAACTCATCCCACTGACTGCATGATTGCCTATTTTGCCGTGATCTGCGTGTCCTTCCTGACAGTCTCACCGCATACTGCATCAAGTTGTATACCTACTGCCCCATCCTCAGCCCTACCACTGTGGTTCCCATCCCCCTGCCAATTCAGTTTAAGCCCACCCCAAAAGCTTCAGCAAACCTGTCCATAAGGATCTTCGTTCCCCTTGGGTTTGGGTGTAACCTGTACTTTTTGCCCAGGTCGTACCTTCCCCAGAAGAGATCCCAGTGATCCAGAAATCTGACATCAGTCCCTTGGCCACACACTTATCTGCCAAATCATCCAATTCTTGCCCTCACTGACACGTGGCATGGGCAGCGATCCAGAGATTACTACCCCAGAGCCCTTGCTTTTCAGCTTTCTATCTCACTCCCTAAATTCCTTCTTCAGGGCGTCCTCCCTTTTCCTACCCGTGTCATTGGTGTCAGTATGTACACAGACTTCCGGCAGCCTACCCTCCCCTTTTAGAAAGCAGTGCAGCCGATCGAAGACATCTCTGACCCTGGCTCATCGGTCTGGAAGGGCCTTTTAATGTGCTGTATCTCTAAACAAGAACTAAGAGCCATATTTCGGAGTCAGGGTGGTGATCTGCTGCCGTGATCATTCTTGGTGTGAGAGGTGGTTGGGCTGTCCTGTTAGAGGAGCCTCAGCGGATAACTGTAATGTATTTTGTGTAAGGTACACATGTAGCCTTGTGGTACTGGAGTTGGGATTTGTGGTGGTGTCAGTCCAGGCTTTCATGTAGATGTGACATTTATCCTGCTGTAATGTCTGGGCATATTTTGTGAAGGTCGGCATGGTGCTGCACTGCCTAGTGTTACACTATTGCACCGACCCGACTGGTTGGGGGTGTTGTGGATGGTGTGGAGAGCTGTCAGAGGTTACAGCGGGACATTGATAGGATGCAAAACTGTCTGAGAAGTGGCAGATAGAGTTCAACCCAGGTAAGTGTAAAGTGGTTCATTTTGGTAGGTCAAATACGATGGCAGAATATAGTATTAATGGTAAAACTCTTGGCAGTGTGGAGGATCAGAGGGATCTTGGGGTCTGAGTCTATAGGACGCTCAAAGCAGCTGTGCAGGTTGACTCTGTGGTTAAGAAGGCATACGGTGTATTGGCCTTCATCAATCGTGGAATTGAATTTAGGAGCCGAGAGGTAATGTTGCAGCTACGTAGGACCCTGGTCAGACCCCACTTGGAGTACTGTGCTCAGTTCTGGTCGTCTCACTACAGGAAGAATGTGGAAACCATAGAAAGGGTGCAGAGGAGATTTACAAGGATGTTGCCTGGATTGGGGAGCATGCCTTATGAAGACAGGTTGAGTGAACTCAGCCTTTTCTCCTTGGAGCGATGGAGGATGAGAGATGACCTGATAGAGGTGTACAAGATGATGAGAGACATTGATCGTGTGGACGGTCAGAGGCTTTTTCCCAGGGCTGAAATGGTTGCCACAAGAGGACACAGGTTTAAGGTGCTGGGGAGTAGGTACAGAGGAGATGTCAGGGGTAAGTTTTTGACTCAGAGAGTGGTGAGTGTGTGGAATGGGCTGCCGGCAACCGTGATGGAGGCGGATACGATAGGGTTTTTTAAGAGATTTTTGGACAGGTACATGGAGCTTAGAAAAATAGAGGGCTATGGGTAACCCTAGTAATTTCTAAGGCGGGGACATGTTCGGCTCAACTTTGTGGGCCGAAGGGCCTGTATTGTGCTGTAGGTTTTCTATGACCCGCATTCGTTTCTGCCGCCGTCTGTCAGCAGTTTATACGGTCTCTTTGTGACTGTGTGGGTTTCCTCTGGGTGCTCTGGTTTCCTCCCTCATTTGAAAGACGTACAGGATAGGGTTGGTAAGTTGTGGGCATGCTATGTTGGCACCAGAAGTGTGGCGAGACATGCTGGCATTGTTCCCTTGAATTTGAAGTGACCCGTGTGTGAAAAACACTTGTGCTGTGTAGCCCAGTGACAGCAACATACACGCTCTGAATTTAGAAGTGGAAGTAAACCTGAAGCTATTCTAAGGATAATAATCCATTCCACTTTAAATGAACCTACAGTTCTTCTGCACTTCACAACCTTTGCTTCTTTGGACCAGTATAAATCAGCCAGATCTAAAATCAGCAGACCAGTCATCATGAACTCCACATTTCCGGTTTCTGATGCAAACAATGTTGGCAAAGGGAATGTGATTGTGTATGATCATGAAATATACTTAACTTGCCAACAAGGTAGAGGGTGACAACCTTTTACGCTCAGTTTAAATGCCTTTGTGCGCTGGTAGCAAAAGCTCTGTGCGCATAGATGCACGCACCTTGGAGGGAACGTTACTTGCCAGCTGCCCCCAGCACATCCTCGGACTGTGCTGGCCATTGATGTCAGCTTGGATGTACTGTACACGTGACAAAGTTAATCTGTAACTCTGGTGTAACACAGCTACACATCCTGGATTACGTTAAGTTTCACAGTGCGGGAATCTCCGTGGCAGTAAAGTGTTTTTGGAAGGTGTGGACGGGCTAATGGATTAACATGAGGGCTTGATGTTCTCACCACAGTTTTGTCAGCTCCAGTGAGCGGATCAGAGACACAGAGAGAGAGCGGGACGACGAGCGGGACTCGGGGAAGGAGATGGATTGTGAGAGCTACAGAGATACCGAGCGAGACATCGAGCGTGGAAGGGATCGCGACAGAGGCCGCGACAGGGACAGAGACCGGGATCGGGACCGGGACAGAGATCGGGATCGTGACCGTGAAAGAGACAGAGACCGGGATCGTGACCGGGACAGGGATCGGGACCGTGGAAGGGACAGGGACAGAGATCGGGATCGGGACAGGGATCGCGACGGCCCTTACAGAAGTAAGTAAGCTTTCTTCGTTGCTCTGTCAGGTAACACAAAGAAGATTAGGAGTCAGCCATTAGATGTGCTCTGCTGTTCACCAAGATCCAGGTCATCCCAGCAACAGTCCCGTATTTCTGCCAAATCTCGGCCTAGATTTCAAACATTCAATTATTATCAAAATGTACAACTCCGAGATTTCTGCCAGATCTCAGGATTCCCCAAAGGCTGAGGGAATGACCCAGGTTCAGGGAAGGAATTGGAGAGCATCGTACTCTCACGCAAGGGTGGGACAGTGGTTCGTGTGTCCTGAGGAATTGAGTGGGGTGGGGGTTGTTCCAAGGGTAGTGGGAGGGTGGGACCAGGGTTTGCCTGTCCTCAGGAATGGAGGCTGGGTGCCCCCAGGGGTGGGGCAGGGGTTTAGGTGTCCTGAGGAAAGGAGTGGGATGGAGGGTAGGGGGCGGGGGAAAGTGGGACGAAACGGGTGTTTTCAGGGGAAGGGGGCCGCGGTGCGAGCTGCAGAACAGTACTCAGAGGGGTTAGAGGATGAGTGGGTGCTGGAGGGGTTTCAGACACACTCCCTGCTCTGCCTGACTCACCTGCAGGGTCTGATTCCTTTCGCGCCCCGCGCAAGGGCAACACGGTCTATGTGCACGGCGTGGGGATGACCGAGGAGATGCTGAGGGATTCCTTCTCGCGTTTTGGCACCATCGTCAACCTGACCACCGACAGCCCCAAGAAGTGAGTGTTCCTTCTGTCCATTGCCCCCACCCTCCCTTGCTCACTAAGTCTTCTGCTCCACCGCTAAACTTTCTCCGGATTCTCCTCCAGCCCTTGCACTGTTCTCCGTATCCCCGTGGACACGCTGGTCCCTACATCACACCCGGTATCCGTGTAGAGGTCTCTCTACTGATGCGTGTCTCTTTACTTTGCACAGCTGTGCGTTTGTGACCTTTGAGACAATGGAGTCTGCTGACCAGGCCATCACTGAGGTAAGGAGAACGGCGAATGGCCAGGAGAGCTACCACCCCCAGGGAGTGGTTGTAGCTTCCTACCACATGGACCATAAGACATTGGAGCAGAATTAGGCCATTCAGCCCATCGAGTCCGCTCTGCCATTCCATCATGGTTGATTATTATATCTCTCAGCCCCATTGTCCTGCCTTCTTGTAGCCTTTGACACCCTGACTAATGAAGGACCTATCAACCTCCACTTCAAATATACCCAATGACTTGGCCTCCACAGCTGCCTGTGGCAATGAGTTCCACAGATTCACCACCCTCTGGCTAAAAAAAATTCCTTCTGATCTCTATTCTAAAAGAATGTTCTTTTGTTTTGAGGCTGTGCCCTCTAGTTCCAGGCTCACCCTCTGTAGGAAACATCCTCTCCATGTCCACTCGTTAGTCTTGCAAGACCATGGACCTGCGCCTGGGAAGTCTTCACTCTCCAGGGCGCAGGCCTGGGCAAGGTTGTACGGAAGACCAGCAGTTGCCCATGCTGCAAGTCTCCCCTCTCCATGCCACTGATGTTGTCCAAGGGAAGGGCAAGGGCCGACACAGCTTGGCACATGTGTCGTCGCAGAGCACAGTATGGTTAAGTGCCTTGCTCAAGGACACAACACGCTGCCTTGGCTGGGGCTCGAACTCACGACCTTCAGGTCGCTAGTCGAACGCCTTAACCACTTGGCCACGTGCCCACTCTATCTAGGCCTTTCAGTATTCAATATGGGTCAATGAGATCCCTCCTCATTCTTCTAAACTCCAGCGAGTACAGACCCAGAACCATCAAATGCTCATAATACATTAACTCTTTCATTCCCAGGATCATTCTCTTGAACAACTTCTGGAATCTCTCCAATGCTAGCACAGCCTTCCTTAGACACAGGCCCAAAACTGCCTGCAATACTCCAAGTGTAGTCTGACCAATGGTTTGTGAAGCCTTAGCATTACATCGTTGCTTTTATATTCTAGACCTGTCATAATGAATGCAAACATTGCGTTCGCCTTCCTCACCACCATCTCCAACTGCAAGTTAACCTTTTGGGAATCCTGTACGAGGACTCCCAAGTCACTCTGCACCTCAGATTTCTGAATTCACCCTGTTATTAAAATCTAATATTGTAGCAGGTTACCGTTCAAATACTGATATGTACAGCGGGTCTGCGAGGATTTCAAAACATATGATCCATCGTCCCGTGTTCTTGCAACCATCCAGCTGGTGATCAGCCAGCGTGAGGTGTTTCCTGCGAAAACACCTCACTGATCTTAGGTTGTTTTAAAAAAAAGAATTCACTGCTTCATTTGCCAGTAACGGTAATCGTGATGTATCTGTTTATTTTGGGGAAGTGGGTATGGTTTAAAGAATAGATGGGTAGCGCTGCATGCTGCGTGCCAACAAAACTTTTTGCATGTACCATCTTCGGCACAACTGCCTTTGAATCAGAATGACTGACCTACTGTATGCCATGAAATTTGTTGTTTTGCAGCGGCAGTAGAGTGAAGTACATAAAAATAACTATACGGTCAGAATATATACATAGAAAATCAGTAGTACAAAAAGAACTTAATAGTGTGGTCACTTCGTACACTCGATCCCTTCAACCACTTTCATTTACAATGAGAAACATCAAATACTGCAAAAAGAGAACAAGCGAGTGAGGTTACATTGAGTGTGTGCCTTTACCTAACCAGAAGAATGTGTGTCTATGAGGGTGAGGGTCCTTCAAGGTGGATGCCACCTTCTTGAGGAATTGCCTTGGGAGGAAGCCCTCAATTTTGGGGGGGCTGGTGGCACGATGGAGCTGGCTGAGTTTACGACTTGTGCGGCCTTTTCCTGATCTGTGCGTTGGAGCCTCCGCACCGGACGGTGATGCAGCCAGTCAGGATCCTCCCCACTGTACATCTGTAGAAATTTGCTAGTCTTTGGTGACATACAAATTCTCCTCAAACTCCGAATGGAATAAGCCACTGCTGTGCCGCCTTTGTGATTGCATCAATTACAAAGGGTGGGCCCAGGGCAGAACTACAGAAATATTGACGCCCAGGAACCCGCAGCTGGTCTCCTGGGCCATGAGTCTTGGGACTGGAGAGGAAAAGGGGGGAGACGCCATCATAGGAAGGTGGGAAAGGGCTCTGCCTGAAGCATCCACTGTTATTCGTTTCTGTAGATCATAGTCATAGTCATACTTTATTGATCCCGGGGGAAATTGGTTTTCGTTACAGTTGCACCATAAATAATAAATAGTAATAAAACCATAAATAGTTAAATAGTAATATGTAAACTATGCCAGTAAATTATGAAATAAGTCCAGGACCAGCCTGTTGGCTCAGGGTGTCTGACCCTCCAAGGGAGGAGTTGTAAAGTTTTATGGCCACAGGCAGGAATGACTTCCTATGACGCTCTGTGCTGCATCTCGGTGGAATGAGTCTCTGGCTGAATGTACTCCTGTGCCCACCCAGTACATTATGTAGTGGATGGGATACATTGTCCAAGATGGCATGCAACTTAGACAGCATCCTCTTTTCAGGCACCACAGTGAGATGCTGCCTGATCTGCTGAGTTCCTCGAGCGTTTTGTGTGTGTTGCTCTGGATTTCTGTGCCTGACTGCCCTCTCTCCTTCCTCCTCACAGATGAACAGTAGCATGGTGGGTTCAGTCTACCTGAAGGTGATGATCGCCCGCAAGCAGCTGATGCTGGAAACGGCCACGCGTAAATCTGTCTGGGGGAGCCTGGGTAAGTGGAATCCCTGATGCCCTCCCACCCCAGAGCCGAGGGCTGGGCGGTGTCGGGAATCAGGGAGGACGGGGCTATCATATGAGGAGGGTGGCGGACGATGGTTGAGGGAGTTGGTTGGGGATGGGAGCAGGCTGTGCAGGTGGGAAGGGGACAAGGCTGGGGTAGAAGGCCGGGTGCCATCGCTAACAATGGTGATGCATCTCTACATGTATCAGCAGGCCCCTTGGCCCATCTAGTCCATGCCGAACTCTTATGCCGCCGGTGATGTTGGATTCAGAATGAGCTCGGAGGCTGGTGAAAGGGTGGAACAAGCTGCCAGTAAAAGTGGAAGTGATATTTGAAAGGCATTTGGATGAGTACATGGACGGGAGGGGTATGGAAGGCCGTGGTCCAGGTGCAGGTGAATAGGACTAGGCAGATTAATGAAGGGCTTGTTTCTGTGCTTCAGTGACATAGGAGCAGAATTAGACCATTCGGCCCATTGAGTCTTGTCTACAATTCTATCATGGCTGACTTATTTTCCTTCTCAGCTCCATTCTGCCTTCTCACTGTCACCCTGACTAATCAAAAACCTATCAACCTCTGCTTTAAATGTACCCAATGACTTGGTCTCCACAGCTGTCTGTGGCGATGAAGTCCACAGATTCATCGCCCTTTGCCGAAAGAAATTCTTCCTCATCAGTGTTTTAAATGGATGCCCCTCTATTCCGAGTCTACGACCCCTGGTCTCAGACTGTTCCCTCGTATTATCTGGGCTCATTTCTCTGGGAAGCTGGATCTGGTGGTCGTTATATCAGCTGGGGAGGGAGGGGAGGGGTTAGGGATGATATTGAGGGGTGAGGTGTATTGTAAGCAGTGCCTTTGCTCTTCCCCCCACAGCAGTGCAAAACAGTGCCAAGGGGTCCCACCGGGACAAGCGGAGCCAGGTGGTTTATAATGAGGACTACCTGGCATAAGGCAGCCTCGGGGAGATGAGTGAAGGAAGGAACGAGAAAGAAGTGACCTGGTGCACGGGAAGGGGACCATCAGAAATATCTGTAAGCCAGACAGGTCCCTCCTTTCCTGCTGTTGTAGACATTCCAGCTGAGACATCCATCGCTCCCACCTCCCCGAGACATCTCTGTACCACTCCTCCTCCCACCACTCATACCACCTTGATTTACCCCTCCACCCTCCCACCTCCCCGAGACGCCTCTGTACCACTCCTCCTCCCACCACTCATACCACCCTGATTTACCCCTCCACCCTCCCACCTCCTCCTCCCCTCCACCCTCCCACCTCCACCTCCTCCTCCTCCCCACTCTCCCCCCTCCTCCTCCCCTCCACTCTCCCCTCTCCTCCTCCCCTCCACCCTCCCACCTCCACCTCCTCCTCCTCCCCACTCTCCCACCTTCTCCTCCTCCCCACTCTCCCACCTCCTCCTCCCCTCCACTCTCCCACCTCCTCCCCTCCACTCTCCCACCTCCTCCCCTCCACTCTCCCACCTCCTCCCCTCCACTCTCCCACCTCCTCCTCCCCTCCACTCTCCCACCTCCTCCTCCTCCCCTCCACCCTCTCACCTCCTCCTCCCCCCCTCCACCCTCCCTCCTCCTCCTCCCCTCCACCCTCCCTCCTCCTCCTCCTCCCCTCCACTCTCCCACCTCCTCCTCCTCCCCTCCACTCTCCCACCTCCTCCTCCTCCCCTCCACTCTCCCACCTCCTCCTCCTCCCCTCCACTCTCCCACCTCCTCCTCCTCCCCTCCACTCTCCCACCTCCTCCTACTCACTCCTCCGCAACTCCTACCTCCGTCCCCCACCCCTGTCGTGCGAGGTCCCCTTGCATTCCACCACTATTGCTGGGCTCTTGATCCAGGTGGCCCTTACCCTCTCCAACCCTCGGGGTTGCTCTCGGGGGCCCAGCATTTCGTTGTCCACAGGGGCTGGATATGTGGGAGGCTCAGTATGTCTTACCGCCCGACCTCATCCCCACAGGCACACGGGGAGGGGGGGGGAACAGAGAGAAAGAGATACAGACACACACCCTAAACTACACTGGTGACACTCCCACCCCCCTCTCCCTGAACGGGACCCCAGCATCACATCGTGGACAATTGGATCTGTTTATCCTCCGGCCCCAGAACGGCCAACTGTAAATAAAACGCTTTTGTGTTCAATAAATTGACAGTCCAAATGCCGTGCTGCACGTTGTCGTTGTGTATGTAACTGCACACTTTGCGGTCTAACAGTTAGCGTGATACTCTACAGCACCGGCGATCCCACCACTGCCGTAAGGAGTTTGTCCGTTCTCCCTGTGACCGGGTGCTCCGGTTTCCGAACACATTCCAGCGACGTGAGTCGGTCTTAGTAAGCTGTGGGGATGCTGGAAGCAAGCGACATTTGCAGGCTGCCACCAGCACATCCTCAGCTGTAAAGGGTGCGTTTCCCTGTGTGTTTCGCCACATGACAAAAATAATCTATCTAATCTAGCTCTGTAATGTCTGACACACAGGGGGAGAGAGAGACACACACACACACAGACACACAGATGTATCCCTCCCTCCATCAATGATCACTGGCAAGGTAAAGCGATTGCATTCATAGTAACACTACTACACCGTGCAGACGTACGGTTAGGATTAGTAAACTGTGGGCATGCTGTGTTGGTGCTGGAAGCACAGTGACACTTGTGGGTTGCCCCCGGCAATTCCGCGGACTGTGTTGGTTGTTCGCATAAACAACATATTTCACTGGGTGTTTCAATGTCGTCTTCTTAAGCCCATCACCCCAACTGGGGCATGGGCCTCCGACAAGGGTCCTCTGTCCTGGGCTGAAGGTTGATCAGCTCTGTGGCTTCTGCCTTCACCGCACCATTTCATACATCTTCTAGGCGATGTACATCTTCCTCTCCCAGGGATGAGGTCTTTGGAGCTTCTGCTGGCGTTTCTGTAGCTCTGGGTTTTTACAAAATGGGGTTCCTAGCCCCGTGCTCAACCCTCCTCCTCTTGAAGCTGAGCTTGCGACAGCCATGGCAGAATTGTTGTCATATACATGTGACAAATAACGCTGATCTTTAGAGGGGGATCTGCCGGTGGTGGTGTTTCCCTGCACTTGTCCTTCCTGTTGGGAGGGGCAGTGGGTTTGTGACAGACCTTTGGAGTAATAATAACTTTATTTGTAGAACACTTCATACACATGATGTAGGTCAGAGTGCTTTACAAGGGGTAAAAGCACAAATATGAAAATAAAAATAGACATGGAAATAGAAGACAAACAGATGCTCATTAAAATCAAGGTTAAATAAATAGGTTTTGGGATGATGTTTAGAAGTGTCAACTGAGTCTGCAACCCTTAGTTTTAGGTCTTGAATTTTAGAGTGTAGTTGAAAAAAGCTGACCTGCCAATTATCTTTTGAGGGAGATTGTGGTGGAAGACAGCCTGAGAACTTGACCAGGATTATAAATTGAAAATGATTCTGTGATGTACTGAGTCCCAGATCACTGAGAGCTTTAAAAACAAGTGAGGAAACCTTAGGAGTGACAGCAATGTGTTTTGTCGTTTGCATACACACCACAGCCTCTGCGTGCCGATGGAGGGTGGGAGGGAGTGTTTGGGGGGGATGGGTGGGGGACTGCGTTACCCTGGGTCACATTCCGCTGCTTGAGATGCGCTGGAGCTGCACTCATCCCGCACACCCCTCACTCGTACCTTAGACAGTCCGGAGGTGGGTACCCGCATTTGTATTGGAGGGGTCGTGACTGTCACGTGACAGCACTGCCCATTTACCTGGTCGAAAGACGCCACCTGCCAATCAAGGTTTGACCCCCTCCTTGACCATCAATGCACACCTAACCATTGGCCCCTTTAGTTAGCCTTGTACTTGACCGCGGGCAATTGGCCTTTGTAATCAGCTTAACCCTGCTGCACTATGAAGGAAGCCACGTGTGCTTGACCCTTTCTCTTTTTTGCTACCTCCGAGGGACCACACCCTGCCGTTGGTGAGTTGTGCATTGAATAGGGTTAGGGGTGTGGGTATCGTCCCTAATATCATAAGAGCCGTGCCTGCACAGAGTCAAGGGTGTCGGGGTATCGTATTGACTTTTCCCTTGTATGTGAGTGTGCCTGTACTTTGTTTCCACGCAATTTTAATAATTGTCCACATGTGTTTTATTGCTGATCCGACTACTGTAAATTGTGTGTGTGTTGCTTCTGTTGCCATCTTCCCATGTTTACCTTCCGTAAATAAAACCCTTTACTGCCAAGACTGTGTCCAGAGTCCTCGCCTTTGAGACCTATCGAATCTGTTTCCACGCTTACAACAGCATTAGCTTCTCAGCTTCTGGCCATTCTTACAGCATGGAAACAGGCCCTTCATCCCCATACTATTCTTCCAAGGCCCATCCACCCATGCCTTCCAAACCCCTCCCAACCACGTATGTAACCAAACTTCTGTTAAATGTTGGAATTGACCCTGCATCCGCTGGCAGCTCATTCCACACTCTCACCACCCTCTGAGTAAAGAAGATCCCCCTCATGTTTGCCTTAAGCATTTCACTTTTCACCCTTAACCTCTAGTTTTAGTCTCGCCCTACCTTAGTGGAAAAAGCCTGCTTACCCTATTGATGCCCTCATAATTTTGTATACCTCTATCAAATCTTCCCTCAATCTTCTAGGGAATAAAGTCCAAACTATTCGATCTTTCCCTCAATTCCTGGCAGCATCCTTGTAAATTTTCTCTGCACTCTTTCAATCTGACTGATATTTTTCTTATAGATAGGTGACCACAACTGCACACAAATTAGGCCTCACCAGCATCTTATACATAGCATCCCAATGCCTGTACTCAATACTTTGATTTGTGAAGGACATGCTGGTCAATGGTCATGAGGGCTGTGGCAGTAATTGTGTAGATGGTGAGATTCTCTTGATGGTCCTTCCTGCCACTTCAGTGGTGTGAATGTGACTTGTACAGTTACCGGCCCGTGCCTGGCCGCTCTCCAGGTCTTATCACACACAGACAGACACTGGCTGCTTCCTTGGCTGAGGAGATTCATGTAAAGCTGTAATGGTTATAACCACGAAAGATGGTAGTGGCTCAGTCACAGTGGTCTCTCTGGGTGATTGCCTTTTATGTATTTTTCACAATCACAATACACTGTGGGTTATCACGTATGGCAGGTCTACCTCACTAACTAGTGAATTACCCAATGGTGACAGAGCTGGGCTTGATGAAGCCTGCTTCAGCAAGGGATGACGATGTCAGAGGTGCTGTATGGTCCAGCAAATAGTGGAGCATACCGGTAAGGTGGCGGTGTGCACAGATGCAGCAGCCCCGACAGAGCCAACCAAGTGTTAATGGTTTTTTTTAGACGTCTTTTGTGATCTCAAGACCCTGCTGGATATTGAGAACTTCAAGTACTGCAAGTCTACCCCATCATCGAGTTGATTGATGTTGGAGGAGCTGGACTTGATGCAGGCCTGCTGTCAAGAGGGTTCAGAGTCGGTGTGGGCTGACGATGTGCAGTCTGACAGCCAGTGATTGCCTTAGTCGATTTTCCTGTCATCACAAGGCCCTGGTGGACATTGGCAATGTAGAATACTGTGAGTCCGATTCACTGGGTCATTGAGAGAGCTGTGTAGCAGCAGCTGGTAAACAGACCAGACCCTCATGCCTTGGAGTCGCCCACTGCAGCTGCCCAGAAATGCTGGAACGGCCTGAGGGCACGCTGGAGTCTACGCTGGGTTGGGGGTTGGCCTCTCCAGTTGCTGCTGCTCTCCAGTGTTTGCTCAGTGGAACACAAGCTGGATTGCTTTCATCTGTGACCGCGCTAGGGTGAGCTGAGGAACTGCTGCAGGCTTGTTCTTGCAGAAACATGGCTCCAGGACAACATCCGATTCACCATCAATCTACAAGCCATGATACTCGGGGAATTTGGCTATATGAAGATTATTTTTTGTAGCTGTTTTTCTGCTATCATAATTGGAGGAACACACCTTATATTCCGTCTGGGTAGCCTCCAACCTGATGGCATGAACATCGACTTCTCTAACTTCCGCTAAGGCCCCACCTCCCCCTCGTACCCCATCTGTTACTTATTTTTATGCACACATTCTTTCTCTCACTCTCCTTTTTCTCCCTCTGTCCCTCTGAATATACCTCTTGCCCATCCTCTGGGTCCCCCCCCACCTCCTTGTCTTTCTTCCCGGACCTCCTGTCCCATGATCCTCTCGTATCCCCTTTTGCTTATCACCTGTCCAGCTCTTGGCTCTATCCCTCCCCCTCCTGTCCTCTCCTATCATTTTGGATCTCTCCCTCCCCCTCCAACTTTCAAATCCCTTACTCACTCTTCCTTCAGTTAGTCCTGACGAAGGGTCTCGGCCTGAAACGTCGACTGCACCTCTTCCTACAAATGCTGCCTGGCCTGCTGCGTTCACCAGCAACTTTGATGTGTGTGCTGTGTGTGACTGTTCAGTCTGTGTTTTGCATCTTGGCCCCGGAGGAGTGGTATTCTGTATAGCTGTTTGTGTGTATGGTTAATGACAATTAAACTTTAACTTCAACTGTGCAAATATGACTATCCCCACCTGACCTTGAAATAGGAGGAGTCCTTGGAGGTGGTTGGGCCCTGAGGAACTCCTGAAGTGTGGCCCCAGAACTGGGGTTTTGCCCATAAGGCATAGGAGCAGAATGAGGCCATTCAGCCCCTTGAGTGTGCTCTGTCAATCCTTCATTGCTGATTATTTTCCTTCTCAACTCCTTTACCTGCCTTCTCCCTGTAACCCTTGTTAATCAAGAACCAATAATTTTAAATGTACCCAATGACTCGACTCCACAGCCACCTGTGTCAATGAATTCCACAGATTCACCACCCTCTGGCTAAAGAAATTCCTCATCTCCGTTCCAGTGGGACGTCCTTCTACTCTGAAGCTGTACCCTCTGGTCATATACACCCCCACTATAAAAAAAAATCCACTCTGTCGAGGCCTTTCAATATTCAGTAGGTTTCAATAAGATCCCCCTCCCCCCACCCCCTTCATTTTTAAACTCCAGCAAGAACAGGTCCAGAGCCAATCGTAGGTATACAAAATTATGAGGGGTATAGATAGGGTAAATGCAAGCAGGCTTTTTCCACTGAGGTTGAGTGGGACTACAATCAGAGGTGATGGCTTAAGGGTGAAAGGCAAAATGTTTCAGGGATCGTGACGGGAAACTTCACTCAGAGAGGGTCATAAGAGTGTGGAACGAGCTGCCAGCCCAAATGGTGCATGCGAGCTTAAATTCGATGTTTAAGAGAAGGTAGATGGAAGGGCTCTGGTGCCTGTGCAGGTCGATGGGAGTAGCAGTTTAAATGGTTTTGACATGGACTAGATGGGCCAAAGGGCCTGTTTCTGTGCTGTACTTTATGACCCTCTGAAAGTAGTGGGGGGCATTTTTTTAAAAGAGAGCGGTGAATGCCTGAAGCACAGGGCCAGGGAGGGTGGCAGACGCATTGCAATCGGGATATTTACAAATCTCTCAGAGAAGCAAGTGGGTGAAGAAAATTGGAGGGCTGGCTTGGTTGGGGGTGTTACTGGGGGATAAACTTCCACTATCTATTAAATGCTCCCAATGGCATAGGTCTCTAAAAGTCTCTGACAACCAAGTCCAACTCCTGGCCTTCATGCGTGGCTTAGCTGCGAAGCCCAGCGCAACAAGGGGCAAAGGTGGATCACTGTCACCTTAAATACAGTCGCTTCGGACAGATGGAGCTCGTCAGACATGGGTTGGCAGCCATCTAGGAGAAGGAAAACACTGATCTCAAACCTCCGCTGCCTTGCGTCTACACCCACTCATGGGGAAGGCTTTGGGAAAAATCCAGGGCTGCAGTCCCTAAGATAGTCCTACATTGAGTTGAGTACTGATCGGCGACTCCTGCGATGCGCTGGTGCCAGACTCTGTTGGCCTCTGCCGTCCCTCTGGACTGATCAGCTGCATGGAGAGAGGTAGCCTGCCACATGGGCAACAGCTTGCTCTGCCTTGGCTTGCTGGGATGCAACGTACATGGTCGACCCCGGCCAGCAGAGGACCTCTACGTGGGAGGCAAGGGTTAGATTGATCTCGGAGTAGGTGAAAAGATCAGCACATCTTTGGCCAAAGAGTGTCACTGTTCCACCTTCCTTCACTCTCACAGCTAACAACAAACAGGGCAGGAATTAGTAAGTAAAGCAGAAATGTTGGAAGAACTCAGCAGCATCTGCGAGGAAGGGTCCCTGACTCCAAATGTTCATTGGTTTCACAGTGTGATGCCAGTACTTGGCTAGATTGGATCTGATCTGCCCCCCGTCAATGTGACCTACGTGGGAACATTCTACAAAGCTGTCTTTGCCATGTCTCGTGTTCTCAACTGGATCCTATATAGCGAGGAGGGCTTTGAACTGGCTCCAGTGGCAGTGGGCATCCCAGGCCAACCATGGCATGCCCATATGACTTCAAGCATAGGAGCAGAATTAGGCCACTTGCCCCACCATTCCATCATGGCAGATTTATTATCCCTTTCAACCCCATTCTCCTGCCTTCTACCTGTAACCTTTGACACCCTGTTGACCTCTGTTTTAAATATACTCAGTGACTTGGCCTCCACAGCAGTTTGTGGCAATGAATTCCACAGATTCACCACCCTCTGGCTAAAGAAATTCCTCCTAATCTCTGTTCTAAAGGGATGTCCCTCTATTCTGAAGCTGTGCCCTCCGTCCTAGATTTCCCCCAATATAGAAAATATCCTCTCCACATCCTCTCTATCTAGGCCTTACGATATTCAATAGGTTTCAGTGAGATTCCCTCCCACCCCCCATTCTTCTAAACTCCAGTGAGTACACAGGCCTAGAGCTATCAAATGCTCCTCATACATTAACCCTTTCTTTCCTGATATAATTCTCCTGAACCTCCTCTGGATCTTCTCCAATGAACAACACATCTTTCCTTCGATAAGGGGCCCAAAACTGCTCTCAGTACTCCGTGAGGCCTCGCCAGTGCCTTATAAAGCCTCAGCATTACAGCCTTGCTTTGGTATTCTAGTGCTCTCAAAATCAATGCTGGCATTGCATTTGCCTTCTGCTCCGCTGTCCCAACCTGCAAGTTGGCCGTTAGAGAATCCCACACACAGACTCCCTTTGCACAATTTTCTGTCCTTCAGAAAATAGTCGATGTTTTTATCTCTTCCACCAAAGTGCAAGGCCATGCACTTCCCGACACCTCGCTGCTTTGCTCATTCTCCAAGTATGTCCAACTCCTGCTTCCTGAACACTACTTGCCTCTCCACCTATCTTTGTATTGTCCACAAACTTGGCCACAAGGCCATCGATTCTTTCATCGAAATCATTGACCCATAACATAAAAAGAAGCAGTTCCAACACAGACTACTGTGGAACACCAGTAGCCACCGGCGGCCAATCCGAAAAGGCTCCCTTTACTCCCATTCTTTGCCTCCCGCCTATCAGCCAGTGTGCTGTCCCTTTCGTGGGCGAGGTGGAGATGCGGGTAGGTGGTCACAGCCAGCGAATGCGCAAGGGCTCGGAGTTCCTCCCTCCGTCATTGAGGCCTGGGCTGAAGTAGGGGTAGAGGGTCTCGGTGAAGGTATCAGTGAAGGTATGGAGGTGGGCCATCCCATCCGTGTCATAGAACGACACCTGCCCGCCCTCGTAGTCTAGGTAGACGCCCACCGTGCGGGGCGACCTCCGGGGGCTGAGTCGGGTGCGGGGCTCGGTCAGCGCCCAGTACTCGTGGCCGTTCCGCAGCCACACTATCCAGTAGCCAGCACTGGGGGACGGCGGCTCCCGCCCCGCCCGGTCAACAGACTCGCACACCAAGCCCACGTCCCACTTGGGCTTGCCGCCCACTTCCACCTCCCAGTAGTGCCTGCCTGAGGCGAGGCCCTGTGCTGCCAGCACGCACACGTAGGGGTGGAAGCGGCGTGGGCCGGGCGCTGCCGGGGGCAGGCTGCCATCACCGTGACTGACCGCTCTCAGATCCTCGGAGAGCAGGAGGCGGCGATGAGCGCTGTCCGGATCGAGGGTGAAGGTGCTGAGAGCTGTGGATGGGGAGGGGTAAAGGGTGAGGGAGAGCAGGAGGTGGGAGGGGGAGATGAGGGAAGAGGGTAAAAAGAGGAGGGAGATTAGTACACGGACTCTGCCGCTCCTCCTCCCTTACCTCCCCAGGGTAATTCAGGAAGGCGAATCAACCCAACTCTGATTCCTCCCCCTACACCTCTTACCCCCAGATGGTCACACCTCTCCCCAAAGACCCTGCTACCACCAGCATTTTCTTCCATAACCCCACCCCCAGACTGTGGACCCTCCCCCAAGACTCACTGCTCCCACAAACGCCCCCCCCAATCCACCCCTGGATTCTTGCACTCATTCCCCTTCCTCTCCCCCCCCCCCCCAATATCTCCTCACGGACATCACAGGATTCAGTCCATAAGACAAGAGCAGGATTAGGCCATTCGGCCCATTCAGTCTGCTCCATTTATTATTCCATTCTCAATTGGAGTCTGTTCCACCATTTCATCATGACTGATTCCTCTCAATTCCATTCTCTCGCCTTCTCCCCGTAACCTTCGACACCTTCACTAATCAAGAACCTGTCAGCCCCCTCTTTAGTTAGACCCGGTGACTTGGCCTCCACAACTGTCTGTGGCAGAGAATTCCAGATTCACTACCGTCTGGCTAAAGAAATTCCTCCTCATCTCTGTAGTAAAGGGAAGTGCCTCTATTCACAGGCTGTGTCTTCCGGTCCTTGACTCCCCCACTATAGGGGGACCCACTCCCCTACATCCTCTCCACATCCACTCTATCTGGGCCTTTTAATAGTTGATAGGTTTCCTTCAGAACCCCCCCTCCCACCACCAATTCTTCGAAACTCCTGCGAGTAGAGACCCAGGCCCTTTCTTTCACGCGTGATCCCTCCAGTTGTATACAGGCCTCCAAACAGCAGCCGGGATGTGCATTACAAATTACAGCGGCAGATAGAAAAGGCGTGTCAGAAGGGCGATGTCATGATCATCATTGGGGAGTTTCTAGCATGGGTGGAACATCGGCTGGTCGGCAGAAAACAGAGAGTGGGAATAAAGGGATCCTATTCTGGCTGGCTGCTGGTTACCAGTGGAGTTCCACAGGGGTCGGTGTTGGGACCACTGCTTTTTAGGTTGTATGTGAATGTTTTGGACTATGGGATTAATGGATTTGTGGCTAAATTTGCCAATAACACAAAGGTAGGTGGAGGAGCGGGTAGTGTTGAGGAAACAGAAAACCTGCAGAGAGATTTAGATAATTAGGAATGGGCAAAGAAGTGGCAAATGTTGGAAAGTGTATGGTCATGCATTTTGGTGGAAGAAATAAACGGGCAGGCTATTATTTAGATGGGGAGAGAATTCCAAATGCAGAGAAGCAAAGGGACTTGGGAGTCCTTGTGCAGGACACCCTAAAGATTAACCTCCAGGTTGAGTCGGTTGTGAAGAAGGTGAATGCAATGTTGGCATTCATTTCTAGAGATATAGAATATAAGAGCAGGGATGTGACGTTGAGGCTCTATAAGGCAGTCGTGAGACCACGCTTACGAGTATTGTGTGCAGTTTTGGGCTCCTTATTTTAGAAAGGATATACTGACATTGGAGAGGATTCAGAGAAGATTCACAAGAATGATTCCAGGAATGAAAGGGTTACCGTATGAGGAACGTCTGGCAGCTCTTGGGCTGTGTTCCATGGAATTCAGGAGAATGTGGGGGGATTTCATAGACACATTCCGGATCTTAAAAGGCCTGAACTGAATAGATATGGCAAAGTTATTTCCCATAGTAGGGGAGTCCAGGACAAGTGGGCACGACTTCAGGATTGAAGGACGTCCATTTAGAACAGAGATGCAGAGAAATTACTTCAGTCAGTGGGTGGTAAATCTGTGGAATTTGATGCCATGAGTGGCTGTTGAGGCCAAGTCATTGGGTGTATTTGAGGCAGAGATAGAGAGGTTCTTGATTAGCCAGGGCATCAAAGAGTATGGGGAGAAGGCAGGGGAGTGGGGATGACTGGAAGAATTGAATGGCAGAGCAGACTCTATGGGCTGAAATGTGCCTACTTCTGCTCCTATATCTTATAGTCATTCAAGGGATCATTCCCGTGAACCTCTCCAATGTCCTTTCTTAGATAATGGGCCAAAACTGCTCACATACTCCCAGTGTAGTCTGACCAATGCTTTATAGAGCCCCAGCATTACATCCTTGCTTTTATATTCTAGTCCTCTTGAAATCAATGTGCTAACATTGCATTTGCCTTCCTTACCACCGATTTATCCTGCAAGTTAACTTTTAGGGAATCCTGCTTGAGGCCTCCCAAGTCCCTTTACACCTCTGTTTTCTGAATTTGCTCCCCATTTAGAAAATAGTCTGTGCCTTTATTCCTTAGACCCGGGAGAAACAGCTCAACTCCAGAGACCTGCAATGCCCCTGCCACCCCTGGTCCTCCCCCTGCACACCTGGGGCTCCACCCACCCACTGATCCAGGACAAACCCCTCTCCTACCCATCTCAGTCGCGCTTCACATGTCGTGATGGGAAACACGATCACCAGAGGGTTCTGTGGAAGAGTGGGGATTGAGGAGGGGTGAGGGGAAGCAGGGATTCTGCAGAAGGACTTGGACGGATTTGGAGAACGAGTAAAGAAGAAGCAAATGGACTACAGTGTCGGGAAGTGTATGGTCATGCACTTTGGTGGAAGGAATAAAGTGGTAGACCATTTTCTAAATGAAAAGAAACTTCAGAAAACAGAGCTTTACAGGGACTCAGGAGTCCTCATGAAGGATGTGGGGAGGATGTTTCCTATACAGGGGAGTCTAGGACCAAAGGGCACAGATAGAGTGGATGTGGAGAGGATGTTTCCTATAGTGAGGGAGACTAGGACCAAAGGGCACAGATAGAGTGGATGTGGAGAGGATGTTTCCTACATTGGGGGAGTTCAGGACCAGAAGACACCGATAGAGTGGATGAGGAGAGGATGTTTCCTATAGTGGGGGAAGACTAGGACCAGAGGACACAGCCTCAAAATAGAATGTCCATATAGGACAGAGATGAGGCCAGAGGGTGGTGAATCTGGAATTCATTGCCACAGACTGGCATGGAGGCCAAGTACTGAGTATAGGTAAAGTGGGGGTTGATAGGTTCTTGTTTAGTCGGAGCATCAAATGTTATGGGGACAAGGCAGGAGAATGGGGTTGAAATAAAAATCAGCCATGATGGAATGGCTGAGTAGTATCGATGGGCTGAATGGCCTAATTCTGTTCCTAAGTCGTATGTTTTCGTGTATGAGCGGGTGGGTATGATATCTGTGGGGGGTTGGCGTAACAGCAGGACTGGAGGAGGCAAGGAGGGGTCCCAATTCTGATACGGGGTGTAGTTCCCGTGTCGGATGGGTGGGGCTGTGTGTCAGTAGGCGAAGGGGAGGGGAGGGGGCCTGCAGTGAGGTATCCCCTACCTGGGCTGAGGTGATCCAGCATCCCTTTCCAAGCCGCGTACTGCAAGGGTCCCCTGAAGACCCCCAAGGGCAGCTGCACGGCCAGCACCGGCTGGCTCCCGCATCGCTCCGGCCTGAGGGGGGGGGGAAGGAGAGTGTTCAGGATGAGTGAGTCCGTGCCCAGTCGCGCAGAGTGTTCCTGTGAGAGGCTCACTCACCTGCTGCGGAATGACGTGCTCTCCTGTGATACAGAGAGAGAGAGAGAGAGAGACATGGGGGTTCACTGAACTGTCATCTCTTCACACTCCAATTCATGCCGTCACCCCTTGCCCTCCCCCCACCACTTCCCCCTATTGTCCCCTCCCCTCTCACCCGCAATCTGAGGAACATTCTCATTCTCTCCCTCTCTCCCTCTCTCCCTCTCTCACACACACACAGCTTGCTGTCTCCTCACGCTGTCCCAGTCCAGCGGATGATTTCTTCATTGGGACACTGCCACATTCACAGGCTGACCACCCAACAACAGGCTCCATGGGAAGGCCTGGCCTGGGATGTACCTCTGGAGGCAGGAATGGCCCACTGGCCTGCTGCTCCATCTCCAGCAGCCGTCGGTCGATCGATTCCAGGTCCTGGGAGAGGGCGCAGAGGTTCCTCCCCATCTTGTCAAGAAGCTGCTGTTCGTGGTGCCTCAGGGCGCGGAGCAGATGCTGCTCCCTCTCAGCGAGGAGCTGGTATAGCTCTGCAAACTCGGACCTGATGTGGATGTGGAGACTCTGAGTCTGTTCCTGCCACACACAGACGGAATTTCATTTCTCAAGGCCAAGCATCTCACAGCTCATAAAACTGTAATATTACAGGCCTTTTGGCCCATCAAGTCTGCTGCACCATTCCATCATGGCTGATTTATTATCCCTCTCAACTCCACTCTCCTGCCTTCTTCCTGTAACCTTTGGAGCTCTAACTAATCAAGAACCTATAAACCTTTGTTTTAAATAAGACCACGAGGCATAGGGGCAGAATTAGGCTATTCAGCCCATCGAGTCTGTTCTGCCATTCCATCATGCCTGATCCCAGAATGGCAGAGCAAACGTGATGGGCTGAAAGATACCCAATGACTTGGCCTCAGCCAAGTGTGGAAATGAATTCTGCAGATTCACCACCCTCTGGCTAAAGAAATTCCTCCTCATCTCTGTTCCAGAGGGATGCCCCACTGTTCTGAGGCTGTGTCCCCCAGACTCTCTCATTACTGGCAATATTGTGTATTACAGAGCAGCACTGATGTCTCCCTGTGACCTGGGGCATTTGGGGACTAAATGTCACCCTTGAATCAATGCCATTAAGGCACAGTAGATGATGTGGCCCTATCAGTTTGCCCTTGGCAGGGGTTCCTGTGCAGAGTCCCACACTCCCACTTCGTACAGTACCCCAGGAGATGCACTCTCCAGGGCTGTTTCCAGAAATGAAGGGTTAATGTATGAGAAACGCTTGATAGCTCGAGGCCTGTACTCACTGGAGTTCAGAAGGATGAGGACGGACCTCATTGAAACCAATTGAATATTGAAAGGCCCAGATAGAGTGGATGTGGAGAAGATGTTTCTTATATTGGAGGAGTCAAGGACCAGAGGGCACAGCCTTAGAATGGAAGTACACCATTTAGAACAGAGATAAGGAGGAATTTCTTTAGCCGGAGGGTGGTGAATGAGTGGAATTTAAAATGGAGGTTGGTAGGTTTGTGATTGATCAAGGCACTAAAGGTTAAGGAGAGGATGGGGTTAAAAGGGATAATCATTCACCTATGATGGAATGACAGAGCAGATCTGATTGGCTGAATGGCCAAATTCTGCACCTATGTCTTATGTTTAGGATGCTTTCTATGGAGCATTGATAAAAATTAGTGAGGGTCTGAGGGGACATGCCAAATGACTTTAGCCTTCGGAGGAAGTAGATTTTATTTATTTATTTATTGAGGTACAGCCCGGAATCGGAATGGCCCCTTCGAGCCCCACTGCCCTGCAATCCCCCAGTTTAACTCTAGCCTAATCATGGGACAATTTACAATGACAAAGTAACCTACCAAACAGTACATCTTCGGACTGTGGGAGGAAACCAGAGCACCCGGAGGAAACCCACGTGGTCACGGGGAGAAAGTACAAACTCCTTACAGGCAGTGGTGGGAATTGAACCCAGGTCACTAGTATTGGAAAGCGTTGGGCTAACCACTAATTAGGTCCAGGAAAGGCCGGAAAAACTTGGAACATTTCCTCTGGAGTGTCGAAGTCTGAGAGGGGACCTGATAGGAATTAATAAAATTTTGAGAAGTGTAGACAGAGTCTATCCTGACTTATGGAAGCGAGTGCTGGACCATTTCTCCAGCAATGGAAAAGAGACTAGAAGCAGCTGAATTATGGTTCTACAGGAGAATGTTAAAAATATCATGGACCACACACACATCAAATGAAGAAGTTCTCAGAAGAGCCCAAGCAGTTCGATCACTCACACCAACAATAAGAGAAAGACAACTCAGATTCCTAGGACACATCATGTGGAAAGATAGAACATAGAACATAGAATAGTACAGCACAGTACAGGCCCTTCGGCCCACAATGTTGTGCCAACCCTCAAACCCTGCCTCCCATATAAGCCCCCACCTTAGATTCCTCCATATACCTGTCTAGTAGTCTCTTAAACTTCACTAGTGTATCTGCCTCCACCACTGACTCAGGCAGTGCATTCCACGCACCAACCACTCTCTGAGTAAAAAACCTTTCTCTAATATCCCCCTTGAACTTCCCACCCCTTACCTTAAAGCCATTTCCTCTTGTATTGAGCAGTGGTGCCCTGGGGAAGAGGCGCTGGCTATCCACTCTATCTATTCCTCTTATTATCTTGCACACCTTTATCATGTCTCTTCTCATCCTCCTTCTCTCCAAAGAGTTAAGCCCTAGCTCCCTTAATTTCTGATCATAATGTATACTTTCTAAACCAGGCAGAATCCTGGTAAATCTCTTCTGTACCCTTTCCAATGCTTCCACATCCTTCCTATAGTGAGGTGACCAGAACTGGACACAGTACTCCAAGTGTGGCCTAACCAGAGTTTTATAGAGCTGCATCATTACATCGCGACTGTTAAACTCTATCCCTCGACTTATGAAAGTTAACACCCCATAAGCTTTCTTAACTACCCTATCCACCTGTGAGGCAACTTTCAGGGATCTGTGGACATGTACCCCGAGATCCCTCTGCTCCTCCACACTACCAAGTATCCTGCCATTTACTTTGTACTCTGCCTTGGAGTTTGTCCTTCCAAAGTGTACCACCTCACACTTCTCCGGGTTGAACTCCATCTGCCACTTCTCAGCCCACTTCTGCATCCTATCAATGTCTCTCTGCAATCTTTGACAATCCTCTGCACTATCTACAACACCACCAACCTTTGTGTCGTCTGCAAACTTGCCAACTCACCCTTCTACCCCCACATCCAGGTCATTAATAAAAATCACAAAAAGTAGAGGTCCCAGAACAGATCCTTGTGGGACACCACTAGTCACAATCCTCCAATCTGAATGTACTCCCTCCACCACCACCCTCTGCCTTCAGCAGGCAAGCCAATTCTGAATCCACCTGGCCAAACTTCCCTGGATCCCATGCCTTCTGACTTTCTGAATAAGCCTACCGTGTGGAACCTTGTCAAATGCCTTACTAAAATCCATATAGATCACATCCACTGCACTACCCTCTACTAGAACTAGAACTAGAAAAACTCATACTCTTTGAAAAGATTGAGGGGAGTAAACCTAGAGGAAGACCTCGGCTTATGTACATCAAAAGCATGGCCAGGTGGCTACACATCAAAGAAACGGAAGTCACCCAAAAAACGAAGGATAGATCTATATGGAAAACCATGGTCACCACAGTCCGCATCGGATATGGTACCTGGACAGACAGACAGTAGACAGAGTTTTTTCCAGGGTAGAAACATCAAATACAGTGGGTTCCGGTTAATTGGGCCACCGGTTAATCAGGACAGTCACTTGGGAAAAATTTTAAAGAACAAAAACTAATCAAGAAGGTGTCAGGATTCTCTCCGTTTATTCAGGAAGCTACGTCTCTTGTTGATACAGGACAGTCTCTAACGTATACTGTTGGACAGAGCAGACAGCTTTGGAATAATGTCAGTTTGTCAGTGCGCTTGTGTTCAAAAAGCAGTGATTTTTGTCACTACTCTTTAGTTGGTGAGAAATAAAGCATTAAGACAATCCAGAACAGTTTTGCTCACGGTGGTTTCAAGCATTCAGGCTTGGTGATGTCAGAAGCAGCCGGGAGAGAAAACGAAACCATTTCACTACTTAAACAAGTTAGAATTACAAAGAATTTGAAGGTATCAACAATCATCTTGAATGTTACAATGAAAATGAAGATTTGGAGGATGCATTCATTGAAAGCATTGTGTGAAGACAGTCCATTATCTGACTAGGTGTCTGTGCTGATTTTTTTCATTTATAGTCAATTAGAAGAACACGGCAGCGTACATGGTATTATTTCCTTTCTTGATAACAATTAGGAACTAATACACAGTTTTACAGTACTTAGTAGTATTGGCAGTATTCCAATTTGTTCTGTATTTCATTTGAATACATAATTTGTTCCTCAGTTAAATGGAAGTTTACCTTTGTTTATAGCTTTTTATCTACATCTTACATCTACATGAAACTGGCTAGTTCGGGCAGCAGCTCAATTGTACCAAAATGTGCTGGTCCCAACACGTACCAGTTAACCAGAAACCACTATACTAGAAACCACAGGTCTAAGGATTAAGTGAGATTAATGTAGACCATAAACTGTACAGCACAGTACAGACCCTTCAGCCCACAATGTTGTGCTGACCTTTTAACCTACACCAAGGTCAATCTAACCCTTCCCTCCCACATAACCCTCCATTTTTCTATCATCCAAGTGCCTATCCAAACCTCTTCTGTATGGGCAGCACAGTTTTTCACTGTACACAGTAAATGTGACAATAATTTCCCAGGTAGTACTCTCCATATCCGTTAGAGGAAGCAGGAAACTAGTAACGCTTCCTTCCCAGTAAAAGTCAGAAACTTACTTTAACTTTCAAGATGTTCTGCTCCTGCTCCTTTATATTCTCCAGGCTGGCAGCTCGTGCCTTCTTTAGGGAATAGATGGCCGAGGCAAGAGTGCCCTGGTAGACAAAATCATGGAATATTTGCAAACACAAGAGATTGAACCCCTGAACACTACCTCACTGCTTTTTGTTCTCTTTTTACACTCCGTATTTAATTTAGCTTTTTGATATACATTTACTGTAATTCGGTTTTACTATTACGAATTGCAATGTACTGCTACCGCATAACAACGAATTTCACCACATGTGCCAATGATATTAAATCTGATTCTGAGATCCTGCGGCTGCTGGAAAGTCAGAACAACTCTCACAAAATTCGCACCGCTACCGGTAAGGAACAAGGAACAGTACAGCACAGGAACAGGTCATGCGGCCCGCAATGTTGTGCCCAACAGCTAAAAAGTAAACAAAAACTAATCCCTCCGACCTACTCAATGTCCGTATCCCTCCATCTTCCTTACGTCCATGTGCCTATCTAGATGTCTCTTAAAAGCCTCTGATATATTTGCCTTTACCATCATACCAGGCAGCACATTCCAGGCATCCACCACTCTCTGAGTAAAAAAACCTACCCCTCACATCCCCTTCAAACCTACCCCTCTCACCCTCTGGTGAGCAAGATATCCCTGTCTCCTCCATCTATGCCTCCCATCATCTTATAAACTTCTATCAAATTCCCCTCAGCCTCCGCCACTGTTTGACCAACAGCCCAAGTTTATCACAAGATCTCAAGACAAAGGAGCTGAAGTAGGCCATTCGGCCCATCGAGTCTGCTCCACAGCTCCACCATGAGCTAAACTTTTCTCCCATCTAGTTCCAATTTCCAGCTTTTTCCCCATATCCCTTGATAGCCTGACTAATTAGATACCTATCAATCTCCTCCTTAAACATCCTCAATGATGGGGCCTCCACAGCTGTATGTGGCAACAAGTTCCATAAATCCACAACCCTCTGGCTAAAAAAATTTCTCCTCATCTCTGTTTTAAATGGGTACCTTCTAATTATAAGACTGTGGCCTCTTGTCCTGGACTCACCCACCAAGGGAAACAGCCTTTCCATATCTACTCTGTCCAACCCTTTCAACATTCGAAATGTTTCTATGAGATCCCCTCTCATTCTTCTATACTCTAATGAATACAATCCAAGAGCTGACAAATGCTCCTCGTATGTTAGCCCCTGCATTCCAGGAATCATTCTCATAAATCTACTCTGAACTCTCTCCAACATCAGAACATCCTTTCTAAGATAGGGGGCCCAAAACTGCACACGGTATTCCAAATGAGGTCTCACCAGTGCCCCATAGAGCCTCATCAACACCTCCTTACTCTTATACACTATTCCTCTTGAAATGAATGCCAACATAGCATTCCCTTTCCTTACTGCCGATCCAACCTGGTGGTTAACCTTCAGGGTATCCTGCACGAGGACCCCCCAAGTCCCTTTGCACTTCCGATTTTTGAATTGTCTCCCCATCTAAATAATAATCTGCCCGATTATTTCTTCTTCCAAAATGTACAACCGTACATTTGTCAACATTGTATCTCATCTGCCATTTCTTTGCCCACTCTCCTAAACTGACCAAGTCTGTCTGCAACCTTTCCATTTCTTCAACACTTCCTGCTCCTCCACCTATCTTGGTGTCATCCGCAAACTTGGCCACAAAACCATTTAATCCATAATCTAAATCATCGATATACATTGTAAAAAGAAGCGGCCCCAACACTAACCCCTGCAGAACACCACTAGTAACCAGCAACCAATCAGAATAGGATCCCTTTATTCCCACCCTTTGCTTTCTGCCTATCAGCCAATGCTCCACCCATTCCAATATCTTTCCTACAATTCCATGGGCTCTCATCTTATTAAGCAGCCTCATATGCCGCACCTTATCGAAGGCCTTTTGAAAATCCAAATACACAACATCCACAGCCTCTCCCTTGTCAATCTTATTTGAGATTACCTCAAAAAATTCCAATAGGCTGGTGAGACATGATCTTCCCTTCATGAAACCATGCTGGCTTGGGCCTATCTTGTCATGCACCTCGAGGTATTTCATAACCTCGTCCTTAAGGATCGACTCCAATAACTTTCCAACAACCGATGTCAGACGAATAGGTCTGTAATTTTCTTTTTGCTGCCTCCCTCCTTTCTTAAACAGCGGAACTACATTTATGACCTTCCAATCCTCCTGAACCATGCCAGAGTCTATTGATTCCTGGAAGATCATTTCCAATACCTCCACAATCTGCAAAGCCACCTCCTCAGAACCCGTGGGTGCACCTCATCCGGTCCTGGAGACTTATCTATTCTTAGTCCTTTTAGCTTCCCAAGCACTTTCTCTCCAGTAATCTTGACTGTACCTAATTCTATTCCCCGAGACCTTTGGCTATCAGGTATGTTGCTAATGTCTTCCACTGTGAAGTCTGATGCAAAATACTCATTTAGTTCCTCTGCTATCTCTTTGTTACCCATTATAATTTCTCCAGCATTATTTTCAATCGGTCCTATATCTACCCGTGTCACTCTTTTACTCTTCATATATTTAAAAAAACTTATCCTGCCTCTCATGATAGCACATGCCCTCAAAACCAGATAGCATCCTGGTAAACCACTTCTGCACCCTCTCCAAAGCCTCAATATCCTTCCTACAGTGGTTGATCAGAATTGTATGCAATACTCTAAAGCAACACACACAAATTGCTGGAGGAACAGCGGGTCAGGCTGCATGGAGAGGAATAAATACTCGATGTCTCGGGCTGAGACCCTTCATCGGGACGGGAAATGAAGGGGGAGGAAGCAGAATAAGCAGATGGGGGGGTAGAGGGGAGAGGAGTACAGGCTACAGGTGAAAGGTGAGAGACCAGGTGAGGGGAAAGATGGGTGGGTGAGGGAGGGAGGGATGAAGTGGGGAGCTGGGAGGTGATAGGTGGAAAAGGTTAAGGGCTGGAGAAGAAGGACTCTGATAGGAGAGGAGAGCGGACCGTGGGAGAAAGGGAAGAATGAGGAGCACCAGATAGTCAGGTGAGGAATGAGGAGAGAGTAGGGAATTGAATAAGGGAGAGGACAGGTTTGCCTTGCCTACTGAAAATTAAAACACTTCAGCTACTGGAAATATGAAAAACAACAATCAGGTTTATTGTCACTGACATACGTCATGAAATTCGTTGTTTTGTGAAATTCATTTGCACTGATGTCTGTGGAGGCCAAGTCATTGGGTGTACATAAAGTGGAAGTTTATAGCTTCTTGATTAGTCAGCACGTCAAAGGTAATGGGGAGAAGGCAGGAGATTTGGGGTTGAGAGGAATAGTAAATCAGCCCTGATAGATGGACAGAGCAGCCTCGATGGGCCAATGGCCTGATTCTGTGTTTTATAGCCCTGTAGTTGATGTTGGAAATTGCTGCCAGGGGTGTTGGTGGGACCAGGTAACAATCACAGTGCTTAAGGCGTAGAATGTAGAACAGTACAGGCCATTTGAACGATGATAGGATGACAGAGCAGCTTCAATGAATCTGAGGGGGACCAATTACCTGTATCCTGGCAGGGAGGTTTGCTAACACTATTTGGGAGAGTTTAAACTAGAATTGCTGGGGAATGGGAACCAAACTGAAGAGATGGAGGAAGGGGCAGTTGGCTCAAAAATAGAGAAAGCTTGTAGGGAGTCTGAGAGGGAGGGTAGGCAGGTGATTGAGAAGAGATGCACTCAGACTGACAGTTTGAAGTGTGTCTATTTTAATAGTCATAGTCATAGTCATACATAGTCAGGGAGGTACTACTGCAGTTGTACAAGGCCTTGGTGAGACCACACCTGGAGTATTGTGTGCAGTTTTGGTCCCCTAATCTGAGGAAAGACATTCTTGCCATAGAGGGAGTACAAAGAAGGTTCACCAGATTGATTCCTGGGATGGCAGGACTTTCATATGATGAAAGACTGGATCGGCTAGGCTTATACTCGTTGGAATTTAGAAGATTGAGGGGGGGATCTTATTGAAACACATAAAATCCTAAAGGGATTGGACAGGCTAGATGCAGGAAGATTGTTCCTGATGTTGGGAAAGTCCAGAATGAGGGGTCACAGTTTGAGGATAAAGGGGAAGCGTTTTAGGACCGAGATTAGGAAATACTTCTTCACACAGAGAGTGGTGAATCTGTGGAATTCTCTGCCACAGGAAACAGTTGAGGCCAGTTCATTGGCTATATTTAAGAGGGAGTTAGATATGGCCGTTGTGGCTAAAGGGATCAGGGGGCTTGGAGGGAAGGCAGGTACAGGGTTCTGAGTTGGATGATCAGCCATGATCATACTGAATGGCGGTGCAGGCTCGAAGAGCCGAATGGCCTACTCCTGCACCTATTTTCTATGTTTCTATGTTTATCGATCCCGAGGGAAATTGGTTTTCGTTACAAAATAAATAATTAAATAGTAATAAAACCATAAATAATTAAATAGTAATATGTAAATTATGCCAGGAAATAAGTCCAGGACCAGCCTATTGGCTCAGGGTGTCTGACCCTCCAGGGGAGGAGTTGTAAAGTTTGATGGCCACAGGCAGGAATGACTTCCTATGACGCTCTGTGCTGCATCTTGGTGGAATGAGTCTCTGGCTGAATGTACTCCTGTGCCCAACCAGTACATTATGTAGTGGATGGGAGACATTGTCCAAGGTGACATGCAACTTAGACAGCATTGTCTTTTCAGACACCACCGTCAGAGAGTCCAGTTCCATCCCCACAACATCACTGGCCTTACGAATGAGTTTGTTGATTCTGTTGGTGTCTGCTAGCCTGAGCCTGCTGCCTAATGCCAGCTCAGCCTAATGCAAGGAGTATCATGAACAAAGCGGATGAGCTTAGAACGTGGATCAGTACTTGGAGCTATGATGCTGTGGCCATTACAGAGACTTGGATGGCTCAGGGGTAGGAATGGTTACTTTGAATGCCAGGCTTTAGATGTTTCAAAAAGGACAGGGAGGGAGGCAAAAGAGGTGGGGGCATGGCACTGCTGATCAGAAAGTGTCACGGCTGCAGAAAAGGAGGAAGACATGGAGGGATTGTCTACGGAGTCTCAGGAAGGGGTCAATAACTCTACTGGGTGTTTTTTATAGACCACCCAATAGTAACAGGGACATCGAGGAGCAGCTAGGGAGACAGATTCTGGAACGGTGCAATAGTAACAGATTGTTGTGATGGGAGATTTTAATTTCCCAAATATCTTGGCATCTCCCTAGAGCAAGGGGTTTAGATAAGGTGGGGCTTGTTAGGTGTTTTCAGGAAGGTTTCCTGACACAATATGTAAACATAGAAATATAGAAAACATACAGCACAATTCAGGCCCTTCGGCCCACAAAACTGTGCCGAACTTGTCCCTACCTTAGAAGGACCTAGGTTTTACCCATAGCCCTCTATTTTTTTAAGCTCCATGCAGACATCCAGGAGTCTCTTAAAAAACCCTATTGTTTCCACCTCCACCACCGCCGCCATCAGCCCATTCCATGCACTCACCACTCTCTGTGTAAAAAACTTACCCCTGACATCTCCTCTGTACCTACCTCCAAGCACCTTAAAACTATGCCCTCTCGTACTAGCCATTTCAGCCCTGGGGAAAAGCCTCTAACTATCCACATGATCAATACCCATCACTCTGTGTAAAAAAAAAACTTATCCCTGACATCTCCCCTATATTTTCCTCCAAGCAACTTCAAATTATGCCCTCTTATATTAGCCATTTACACTTGTCTGTCCACTCTATCTATGCCTGTAATCTTGTGCACCTCTATCAAGTCACTTCTCATCCTCCTTCACTCCAGAGAGAAAAGCCCAAGCTCCCTCTCCTCAGAAGGCATTGAGATGGTTCGTTCATTATGTGCATGACTATTTATTTTTGTATTGAATACTTATTATCAATACTCTTCCGAGATTGTCTGCCTGGTGTCAGTGGTCGCATAACCAGGACGTGAACTGCACCGGCTGCTCATACGACCATCCACCACCGACTGATTGGGGATTGTAGGCTAGCGGAGGGAAGGACCTCCTTTAGTAGAAGGTAGAGGGTAAACACCCATTTTTTTCAGGCATCCGTAAGTCTCATGAGAGCATGGATTTGCTCCTTGGAAGGTTGTATGGAAGACCGGCAGTTGCAAGTCTCCCCTCTCCACGCCACCAATGTTGTCCAAGGGAAGGGCACCGGTGTCATTGCAGAGTGATGTGTGGTTAAGTGCCTTGCTCAAGGACACAACACGCTGCCTCAGCTGAGGCTCGAACTAGCGACCTTCAGATCACTAGACCGACGCCTTAACCACTTGGCCACGCGCCAACATTTAGCTCGCGACTTCAGGGTATGTAGCGAATGCGGGCACGTGATCAGTGTTCCGGGTTGGTGTGGACGAGACGGGATGAATGGCCTGTTTCTGTGCTGCGTGGCTTTGTAACTATCTTCCGTGTGGCGTGTATTTTTGGTCAAGTGAGCCGGATGGGGGCACTGGAGACCCGGGAACGACCCTGGTACCGGCACCACACCGCCAGTACCGAGACAGCGGATCCGGCGCCGACTCGGATGCTGTCATCTACCGGCTGCTGGGATTTACCCCGGGACGAGACTATGCCGGGTCCCAGGCCACGCTCTCTCCTTGCTGCTGCTATCCGGAGCTACAGGACTCACACCACCCCTCGACCCCCCCCCCACCCCCAGTCTCTGTGACACCCTCGGCCCCTACACCTCTCCCTGTCTCTTGACCCACACCCCCCACCCCGGTCCTAACACCCCTTCCCGCCGCTGTTACTTTCCTACACCATTCCCGGTCTTGCTGATTCTCGTCCACTCCTACAATCCTCCCCCACTGCATTAAGCTCACCGGCTCGTCCACCCCTCCCGTCTCAGTAACCCCTCTCCAGCCCTCCCCATCTCTGTGACCCCCCCCCTCCAAATCAGGAACAGATATTACCCCTCACCTATCAGGCTCTTGAACCAGAGAGGATAACTTCACTCGCTCCATCACTGAACTGTTCCCACAACCCATGGGCTCATTATGTTCTCGATATTTATTGCTTATTTATTATTAATATTTTTAATTTTTTTTTGTATTTGTCTGTCTTGGGAACGGTCTCTCGTGGATCATATGGTGTTTATTCGTATTAACTGTGAATGCCCGCAAGAAAATGGGATCTCAGGATTGCATATGAATAAATGTCACCGCTAGGACGCTAGGACCTCTCCCGGTACCGTGTCAAATCCGAGAACGAGCCGACAGGCGCGGGTACCGGGAGCCCGCACCACCTCTTACCTCCTGCTGCTGGCTCCTGGGGCCCGGCCCAGGCGCCCTCTGTTCCGGATCCGCTGCGCACACGGCACACGGCCGCCTCCGCCCCGGGCTGTCGATGTCCAGCGGCCGCCCCGTTCCCGCGCACCCGCCGGCCCTCCGGTCCGAGTCGCGGGCTCTCTCCGCCAGGTTCCGCAGCGCCCGGCTGCCCCGCAGGTCCCTGGCTGGGACCGCCCGCCGGCACACGGGGCAGGAGCTGGAGCGCCGATCGCCCCAGCACCGGGTGACGCAGAGGCGGCAAAACGTGTGGCCGCACCGCAGCGTGACCGGGTCGGTGAAAAGCTCCAGGCAGATGGCGCAGACCAGCTCCTGGGCGAACAGATCCGACTCCATCGCCGGCCGAACCGCAGTTTGCACCGTCCCGCCCACCTCCCGAGCCGCCAGGCCGGTTACACCAGCTCCCGGCGCATCACCCCGACTGGTTCCTCCCTCCCCCGAGGCGGCAGGCCTCGCTGGAACGTTTCCCGACAGGATCGGCCACATTCCGGGACGCGGCTGCACGCTAGGGGATTGCCCGGGCCGGAGTCGAGGCAGATGGGAAATAACGGGGGGTCGGAGCCTGGGCGACTGCGGATGGAGTGAGCAATTAAAATGCTGGTGGGGAGGACAGCGCGGACCGGGGTGGGCGGGGGACACAAAGACGGCGGGGGCTGTGGAAATGGAGGGGGTCACAGAGACGGGGAGGGGTGTGGGAATGGAAGGGGTCCTAGACGGGAGGGGTGTGGGAATGGAGGGGGTCACAGAGACAGGGAGGGGTGTGGGAATGGAGGGGGTCACAGAGACAGGGAGGGGTGTGGGAATGGAAGGGGGTACAGAGACAGGGAGGGAGGTAGGGGATCACAGAGATGGAGAGGGAGGTAGGGATCACAAAGATGGGGTGAGCTGGAGAGGGCTTACTGAGACGGAGAGGTGGACGAGTGGGTGGGGTTAATATAGTGGGGGAGGATTGGGGGCAGGGGGTTCAGCAAGACTGGCAAGGGTGAGGGAAGTCACAAGGCAGGGAGGGGTGTCAGGACCGGAAGGGTTCACAGATAGGGAGGCCTAGGGTCCAGAGGTCGTCACAGAGATCGGGAGGGGTGTAGGGGCCAAAAAAGGTCACAGAGACTGGGAGGGGTGTAGAGTCCAGAGGGTGTCACACAGACTGGGAGGGGTGTCAGCTCCTGAGGGGGTCAAAGAGACGGAGAAAGGTGTAGGGGTCAGAGGGGGGTCAAAGAGGGAGAGTATAGAAGCCAGAGGGGGTCACAGAGACTGGGAGGGGCTTTGAGGCAGGAGGGATTTACAGAAATCGGGATGGATGTAGCGGCCGGAAGATGGAGAGGGGTGTAAGGACCGGAGGGTCACAGGACCTGGGAGGGATGTCAGAGCAGAAGGGGGTTACTGAGATGCTGAGATGGGGAGGGATGTACAGAAGGTGTAACAGAGATGGGGAAAGGTGTGGGGGTCAGAATGGATCACAAACAGAGGGGTGTATGGGGCCAGTTGGGGGGGGGGTTAAAAAGAGATGGGGAGGATTGGAGATACCAGAGGGAGTTACTGAGACAGAGGGGGGTCAAAGAGATTGCAAAGGGTAATATCACGATTGTAATGGAGGAACTTCAATATGCGAAGGGGATTGGGAAAATCAGGCTGGTATCAGATTGCAAGAGAGGGAATTTGTTGAGTGTCTAGGAGATGGCTTTTTAGAGCAGCTTGAGCACACTAGCAGAAAGACTATTTTAGATTGGATGTTGTGTAATAACCCAGATCTTATTAGTTTAAAGTAAAGGAACCCTTAGGAGACAGTGATCATAATATGATTGAATTCATAGTGCAATTTGAGAGGGAGAAGCATCAGTCAGATGTATCAGAATCACAATGGAATAAAAGGAATTACAGAGGCACGAGAGAAGAGCTTGCCCAGGTGGATTGGAGGGGGATACTGGCAGGGATGATGGCAGAGCAGAGAATGCTGAAGTTTCTGAGAATAGTTCACAAGGTACAGGGTAGATATGTCCCACAGAAGAAGTTGTTCTCAAATGGCAGGGGTAGACAACTGTAATAAGTGAAGATGTTTACTCCTCATGTATATGAAAGATGTAAGTAATGAAGTCAATTCAATTCAATTCAAGTATAAAACCCAAGGAAAGGGCACACAAGGTAGCAAAAGTGAGTGGGAAGTTGGATGATTGGAAAGCTTTTAAAATCCAACAAAAGGCAACCTAAAAAGCTCTAAGAAGGGAAAAGATGAAATATGAGGGGAAACTAGCCAATAATAAAAAGCAGGCTGCTAGAAGTTTTTCAGTTATATAAAGTGTAAAAGGGAGATGAGAGTTGACATTGGACCACTGGAACATGATGCTGGAGAGGTAGTAATGGGGGACAAAGAAATGCCAGATAAACCTAATGGGTACTTTGCATCTGTCTTCACTATGGAAGACACTAGCAGTGTGCCAGAGATCAGTGAGTGTCAGGGAGCAGGAGTGAGTGCCATTGCCATTAGGTTTAGGCAATCTCAAAGGTCTTAAGGTGGATAAGTCACCCAGGCCAGATGGACTACAGCCCAGAGTCCTGAGAGAGGTTGCTGAAGAGATAACAGATGCATTGTCATGATCTTTCAAGAATCACTTGATTCTGGCATGGTCCTGGCCGGCTGGAAGATTGCAAATATCACTCCACTCCTTAAGAAGGGAGGAAGCAAAAGAAAGGAAATTATAGCCAGTTAGTCTAACCTCAGTAGTTGGAAAAGTGTTGGAGTCTTTTATCAAGGTTTCAGGGTACTTGGAGACTGCAGATTTTCTCTTGTTTATAAAATAAGTCAAAGTCAGCTTGGCTTCTGTAAAGGGAAACCTTGCCTGACAAAATCTGTTGGAGTTCTTCCAGGATTACTTCTTTGGCATTACTGGAAAGATGCTGGCATAGATAGGGGAATGGCTGACAGACAGGAGGCAGCTAGTGGGAATAAAGGGGGTTGTTTGTGGTTGGCTGCCAGTGACTAGTGGTGTTCCTCCAGAGTCAGTATTGGGACTGCTACTTTTCACATTGTTTGTCAGTGATTTAGATAATGGAATTGATAGCTTTGTGGTAGAGTTTGTGGATAATACAAAGATAGGTGGAGGGGTAGGTAGTGTTGAGGAAGTAATCTAATTGCAGCAGGACTTGGACAAATCAGAAGATTTGGCAAAATAAGTGGCAGATGGAATACAGTGTTAGAAAATGTATGATAATGCATTTTGACAAAAGGAATACTGCAGGCTATTCTCTAAATGGGGAGAAAATTCAAACATCAGAGGTGCAGAGGGACTTAGAAGTCCTCGTGCAAGACTAATTAATTTACTGGCTGAGTCTGTGGTAAAGAAGGGAAATGCAATGTTGGCATTTATTTCAAGGGGAATAAAATATAAAATCAAGGAGATAATACTGAGGCTTTATAAGAAACTAGTCAGGCCGCACTTGGAGTATTGTCAGTTTTGTGCCCCATATCTCAGAAAAGTTGTGTTGTCATTGGAGAGAGTCCAGAGGAGGTTCATGAGGATGATTCCAGAAATGAACAGGTTAATATATGAGGAATGTTTGACAGCCTTGGACCTGTACTCACTGGAATTTAGAAGAGTGCATGGAGATCTCATTGAAACCTACTATGTTGAAAGGATTAGATAGGGTGGGTGTGGAGAGAATGTTTCCAGTGGTGGGGCTGAACCAGAGGGCACAGACTCGAAACTAAGGGGCAACCTTTCGGAACAAAGGTAAGGAGAGGTTTTTTTTGCCAGAGAGTAGTGAATCTGTGGAATGCTCTGCCACAGAGAGCTGTGGTGGAGGCCAAGTCCATGGATATAATTTAAGCAGAAATTGATAATTTCCTGATTGCTCAGGGCATCAAAGGATATGGCATGAAGGCAGGTGTATGGAGTTGAGTGGGATCCAGGATCAGACGTGATAGAATAGTGGAGCAGACTGAATGGGCTGAATGGCCTAATTCTGCTCCTATGTCTTATGACTAGAGGGCTTTACAGAGACAGGGAGGTGTGGGGACTGAAGGGATTTACAGAGACGGGGAGGTGTGGGGACTGAAGGGGTTTACAGAGACGGGGAGGTGTGGGGACTGAAGGGGTTTACAGAGACGAGGAGGTGTGGGGACTGAAGGGGTTTACAGAGACGGGGAGGTGTGGGGACTGAAGGGATTTACAGAGACGGGGAGGTGTGGGGACTGAAGGGATTTACAGAGACGGGGAGGGGTGTAAGGACTGGAGGGATTTACAGAGACGGAGGTGTGGAGACTGAAGGGGTTTACAGAGATGGGGAGGTGTGGGGACTGAAGGGATTTACAGAGACGGGGAAGTGTGGGGACTGAAGGGATTTACAGAGACTGGGAGGTGTGGGGACTGAAGGGATTTACAGAGACGGGGAGGTGTGGGGACTGAAGGGGTTGACAGACGGGGAGGTGTGGGGACTGAAGGGGTTTACAGAGATGGGGAGGTGTGGGGACTGAAGGGGTTGACAGAGATGGGGAGGTGTGGGGACTGAAGGGGTTTACAGAGATGGGGAGGTGTCTTGGGACTGGATGGGTTTACGGGGGGGGTGTAGGGACTGGATGGGTTTACAGAGACGGAGAGGGGTGTAGTGACTGGATGGGTTTACAGGGGGAGGGGTGTAGGGACTGGATGGGTTTACAGAGACGGGGAGGGGTGTAGGGACTGGAGGGGTTTACAGAGACGGGGGAGGTGTGTAGGGACTGGAAGGGTTTACAGAGATGGGAAGGGGTGTAGGGACTGGATGGGTTTACAGGGGGAGGGGTGCTGGGACTGGATGGGTTTACAGAGACCGGGAGGGGTGTAGGGACTGGAGGGGTTTACAGAGATGGGGAGGGGTGTAGGAACTGGATGGGTTTACAGAGACGGGGAGGTGTGTAGAGACTGGAGGGGTTTACAGAGACGGGGAGGGGTGTAGGAACTGGATGGGTTTACAGAGACGGGGAGGTGTGCAGGGACTGGAGGGGTTTACAGAGACGGGGAGGGGTGTAGGGACTGGAAGGGTTTACAGAGATGGGGAGGTCTGTAGGGACTGGAGGGGTTTACAGAGACAGGGAGGGGTGTAGGAACTGGATGGGTTTACAGAGACGGAGAGGGGTGTAGTGACTGGATGGGTTTACAGGGGGAGGGGTGTAGTGACTGGATGGGTTTACAGGGGGAGGGGTGTAGAGACTGGATGGGTTTACAGAGACGGGGAGGTGTGTAGAGACTGGAGGGGTTTACAGAGACGGGGAGGGGTGTAGGAACTGGATGGGTTTACAGAGACGGGGAGGTGTGCAGGGACTGGAGGGGTTTACAGAGACGGGGAGGGGTGTAGGGACTGGAAGGGTTTACAGAGATGGGGAGGTCTGTAGGGACTGGAGGGGTTTACAGAGACAGGGAGGGGTGTAGGAACTGGATGGGTTTACAGAGACGGAGAGGGGTGTAGTGACTGGATGGGTTTACAGGGGGAGGGGTGTAGTGACTGGATGGGTTTACAGGGGGAGGGGTGTAGAGACTGGATGGGTTTACAGAGACGGGGAGGTGTGTAGAGACTGGAGGGGTTTACAGAGACGGGGAGGGGTGTAGGAACTGGATGGGTTTACAGAGACGGGGAGGTGTGCAGGGACTGGAGGGGTTTACAGAGACGGGGAGGGGTGTAGGGACTGGATGGGTTTACAGAGATGGGGAGGTCTGTAGGGACTGGATGGGTTTACAGAGGTGGGGAGGTCTGTAGGGACTGGAGGGGTTTACAGAGACGGGGGGGTGTAGGAACTGGATGGGTTTACAGAGACGGGGAGGTGTGCAGGGACTGGAGGGGTTTACAGAGACGGGGAGGGGTGTAGGGACTGGAGGGGTTTACAGAGACGGGGAGGGGTGTAGGAACTGGATGGGTTTACAGAGACGGGGAGGTGTGTAGGGACTGGAGGGGTTTACAGAGACGGGGAGGTGTGCAGGGACTGGAGGGGTTTACAGAGACGGGGAGGTGTGCAGGGACTGGATGGGTTTACAGAGACGGGGAGGGGTATTGGGTCTGGAGGGTTTTACAGAAATTGGAGAGGATTTCAGGGACGGGAAGGGTGTGGGGACTAAAGGCGTTTACAGAGACGTTGATGAGGAGACAGGGAAAGGTATGTGTGTGTGGGGGGGGCGGTTTATATGCTTCAATAGGACGAAAAGTCTTCACTTCACTGGAAATGTGAGCCCCCCTCCCCCTTCCCCCTCAGCTGTTGTCTGTGATTTTGTTGTTTTGTCCGTGAGATTTCAAAGGTTTTACTCTATTCTGCATTCTGTTGTTGTTTTGCGTCAATACACTGGGTAATGATCTGAACCCGAGAAAATCTGCAGAAACTGGAAATCCAAGCATCACACCAAAAGTGCTGGAGGAACTCAGCAGGCCAGGCAGCATCTATGGAGAAGGGTAACCAGATGATGTCTCAGTCCGAAACGTCGGCTGTCGAAGAGTACGCAAGCCGAGCTTTTCACTATCTCGGTGCACGGTGACATTAATAATCCGGTTGCACTGTTACTGAGAGAGACGCCTTTACCTCGCCCTGAGCATGACCAAGTTTAAAGGTTTCACATTACAACCCGATCAACCAGTTCCGCCACAGAGATACTGCGCGGTGATTAGTTCCAGGGTGGCATTAACTCAATCTATTGGCAAACTTCAACTCGTTCAGAACAGAACTGCTAGATTTTAACCAAAACCAGGATGAGGGAACATATCACTCCCGTCCTAACTACTTTGCATTGGCTTCCTGTGTCTTTTAGAATTGATTTTACTTGTTTTTGAAGCTCTGGATGATCTGGGAACATCACAGGATCGCTTTTGTTCTATAATTCTGCTCCTGCTGTCAAGGCTTCCTTCCACCGGCCTCCTAAATTTAAACAATCTCCCTAGAGATAATTGGCAGCTCAGCTTTTTTTGAACTACGCTCTAGAACTGTGGAACTCAATGCCTAAAACTATATGGGATGCACACTTTTAAACACCAGCTCAAACCCTATATATTTATCCTTGCTTTTCACTAACATCTTTTTATCGCTTATTTTCATATTTGCGTTTTATCCCGTTGTAAAGCACTCTGAACTGCATCGCCTGTATGCAAAGTGTATGTGTGTTGCTATAAATACATTTATTATTAACTTCACTGTTACTGAGGTTGACGCCTCCGCCTTGCCCTGAAGACGATCGAGTTTAAAGGTTTACAGCCTCATTAACTGCTGGTGGAACCGGTCGCGCCGCTGATGATGGAATTTCCTTCAGTTACTTGAAAAGTTCCATCAACGCTGTCTTCGAAACATCTTAAATATCAGCTGGGACGATAGAAGAACCAACGTCAGCATGCTAAATGAAGCAAAAAGAACAAGCATTGAAGCCCACGTCATCAAGAACCAACTAAGATGGAGCAGTCACGTTGAAAGACGAACGTCTGCCGAAACAAATCTTCTACTCCCAGCTTAAAGGCAGCAAACGTAAAAGAGGCGGACAACAGAAGAGATTCAAAGACGTCTTAAAAGCCAGCATGAAGAAATGTAACATCGACATCAACAATTGGGAAACCAATGCCAAGGACAGGAAACTCTGGCAAGCCATCATCCGAGAAGGAACAGCAACTTTCGAAGCCAACAGATGTGCAGAATTAGAAGAAAAGAGAAGAAAATGGAAAGAGAGGCAGCAACAACCAAAGCCCGATCTGCCATCTGGAACTACCTGTCCTGAAGCGGAAGAACTTTCAAAGCCAAGATTGGACTCATAAGCCACTCGAGAGCCCATAAGTAGATCAACAGAATGAAGACCATCATCCTCGACCTCCAGAGATAGCCACGACCACGACGATCTTAATACCTCCACCCTGGAACTGATCCTGTAAATTTCCCTCGCACCCGTTCCAGGACCTCCGCTTCCCGAGACCGTCCTGCCACCTGACCAGGAACACTCTGCACCTGGCCTGTGTGTGTGGAGCCCACCGTCCCTGACCTTCCGCATATGCCCCAGGGTTCAGTTCATGGGGTGGGACACATGGGTTCTTTCGCTGTTGCACTCTCCCAGAAGCCGGTGAGGGTGAGGCAGGACCGATACACCAGGAACAGCAGGTGAGCTGATGTATGAAGGAATCTGGGATGCAAGCTACACTTCCCTGAAGTTGGATAAGTGCTGCTTTTGTTTCTGTAGATTCTGCATCACATCTAAAACTTTGACCAACTTCCATAGATGCACAGAGGCAAGTAATCCGGCAGGCTGCATCACAGCCTGGTAAGGGAACATGAATATACCGGCATCAGGTTTAATGCCAAACGTGACATTTGTCGTTACGTGGCAGCAGTACATTACAATACCTAGAATCATAGAGATGTACAGCACAGTAACAGGCCGTTTGGCCCATCTAGTCCATGCCAAAATCATTTACCCTGCCTATTCCCAACAACCCGCGCCAGGACCTTAGCCCTCCATATCCCTACCATCCATGCGCCTGTTCAAACTTCTCTGAAGCATTGAACTCAAGCTTGCATGCACTTGTGCTGACAGCTCATTCCACACTCACGACCCCAACTGAAGAAACACAGTAAATATATAACGTATACACACACAAAAAGTTAAACTAAATATGTAGTGCAAAAAAAAGTAGGTTCACAGGTTCACTATCCACTCAGAAATCTCATGTCGGTGGGAAAAAAACTGTTCCTGAATCACTGAGTGTGTGTCTTCAGGCTCCTGTACCTCCTCCTCCTCGATGGCAGCAATGAGAAGAGGACATGTCCTGGGTAATGGGGGTCCTTAATGATGAATGCTGCTTTTTTGAGGCATCACCTTTTGAAGGTGTCCTCGATGCAGGGGAGGCTAGAACCCAGATGGAGCTGGCTGAGTTTACAACCTTCTGCAGGTTTGCAGCCAAGAACCGAAAGTGGACATCACAGGCAAAGCCCTCCCCACCATTGAGTACAGTTACATGGAGCGCTGTCACAAGAAAGCAGCACTCATTACCAAGGACCCCCACCATCCAGGCCACACCCTCTTCTTGCTACCACCATCAGGCAGGAGGCACAGAAGCCTTGCATCCTGCATCACCGGGTCCCTGAACCGGCGTGGATAACTTCATTCACCATCAGCCACGATCAAATGGTGGAGCAGACTTGATGCCTTATGGTCTCTAGGCCTTACGGCCATGTGCTAAACACTAGCTGCCGCTGCCTTGCCCACTAGGAATTGTCTCTCACCTGGAAGATGCAGAACTACAGATCAAGAAAGTAAGATTCCTGTGCCTGTGATGCCCCCAGCAAGAAAGTTTTTCATAGACCTGTGCAATAAACTTTAAAGTAAAGCCAACAACAAACCCATCAATAAACCAACTGCACCTGTGCATTTGGCAAAAAACCATCAATAAACTTTATTTCATATTTAACAAGGAACAGAACATGTGCAGAGATATGCACCAAAAACCCCAGTGGGCTGCCACTGGCTTCCTGAGGGTGTGCTTCCGATATGCTGGATACCTGGAACCTGACAGTTGCTCCCTGAGATTTGATTCACCCGTCGGTGCCCTGAGCAAGCGAGACCAGCAGACAGGTGTCAGTCCACACCCAGACGTCTGCGAACCCTGTGGACTCAGGGTCTGTGACCGCCCCACACAACCACCCAGCACCATCAGTTTGGAGGGTGCACTGCCCACCCAAGTCAGTTTCCGGGTTGTTATTGCACAGGTCCGACAGGACTGCAGGACAGACGCACAAACACAGATATTCTCATCGGAGAAACGCTGGGGGATGGAGGCGGAGATTCGATGGCAGTCTGGTTACTTTCCAGTGTCAGATCCATGAAGGATGGCAGTTTGCAAAGCTGGCATTGAGTCCACCCAGGCAAATAGTGAGAGTTGTCTCGATAGGAGCCAAAGAGAGAAGGTGGGGAGGGGGGTGGTGGTGGACTGGATAGGACCCGGGTCTGGGTTGCTCAGGATTAGTTACAAACTCAAAGTGCACCCTCTCCAGACACACAGACCCCATCCCTCCTGACCACATGGCTGAGGGGGGTGGATTTCCAGACACGCCGGCCCTCCCCACACCCCACCCTGTCTCACGGCTCTCAGGAGACAGGAGGGCAATATTCGCAGGGCCAGCATACAGAGTTTGGGAGCGGGGGGGAGTGGGGTGGGGGGCAGATACCGGGTGGGAGGGGGTGGAAAGAGGGGTGGTGTATAATGCACTCTGCTGCTCAGATGCTCCTGTAGATGTGGCGGCCTCTCGGCCTCTCGGCCTCTCGGCACCGCAGACAGTCGAGTCTCTAGTTCCATCAGTCACTCAGCAGTTCCGACCTCCAGTGCCACCTCGGAACACAAATCAGGAGAAGGGTTAGACCCCAACCCGGAATTCAGGAGGAGCTAGCTCCCCCACCCCACCCCCCATGAGGGATTTCGACAAACAGCAAGGGCATGTCCGAGGGGATACGAGATAGGAGAGCGCAGAGAATCCACGCTGATGGAGCCATGGGACAAGCTCAAAAAGCACACATGGGGCAAGAAGGCCCTTTCCCCATCAGACATGGCTCCCCCTTCACCCACCTATCTTTGGTGCAAGTCGATTCCCCAATGACGACCTGCACGTGCAGCAAGATTGACCCACACACCCAATGCCCCAAAGCTGAAACAAGCTGTCAAAACTGTTGAAAACTTTGAATATTGCTGATATTCACATGCAAGGTATTAAAAATAAATAGATTTTTTTCTGAGGTTAAAATAAAATAACATTAAAATATTGAAAACTTTTTTTAATAGGCATCTGTTAGTCTCGTGAGACCATGGATTTGTGCCTTGAAAGGTTTCCAGGGCGCAGGCCTGGGCAAGGTTGTATGGAAGACCGGCAGTTGCCCATGCTGCAAGTCCCCCCTCTCCACGACAATGATGTTGTCCAAGGGAAGGACATTAGGACCCATACAGCTTGGCACTGGTGTCGTCACAGAGCAATGTGTGGTTAAGTGCCTCGCTCAAGGACAGAATACATTGCTTCAGCCAAGGCTCGAACTCACGACCTTCAGATCACTAGACCAACGCCTTAACCACTCGGCCACGTGCCAACACATTGAAAATATTAATGTTACCTTAACCCAACATTATTACTAGCCCCAGTAAGTGTGACAGTCTATGGACTGGAGTGGGTACCTTCGCCTGCCTAACAACCGCCAAGGGAGGGACCCTGGGTGGTCTAGTGTGTACGTGACTTCAGCCCCAGCAGTTGGCTCACCTTTGAGTGTGAAGTGGGGGTGATTAGGGAGGGGGAAGGAACACCAGACAGCAACACATAACCCCTGCCACAAATTATAATGCCTACAAAAACTATTCAACACCAACCCCCCACTTCTGTAGCCAGAGGGTGGTGAATCTGTGGAATTCATTCAGGCCAAGTCATTGAGTATATTCAAAGCGGAGGTTGATGGGTTCTTGATTACTTAGGTCGTCAAAGGTTATGGGGAGAAGGCAGGAGAATTGGTGGAGGTGGATAATAATTCAGCCATGATGGAATGGTGGAGCAGACTTGATGGACTAAATAGCTTAATTCTGCTCCTATGCTCTCCACATCCAACCGAGACCACTGGCAGTCATCTCCAACAGCGTGGTGGTCCCACCCAAACTCAGTGACCACCCGTCTCCACCCAGAGCCCAGCGATGCCCGCCTACAGGTGACCCAGGACACAGGCGTGTCCTCGTGGGAGGGAGTCCTCCTAGCCTCACCTGTGACCTTGACCTCAGAGGGTGTGTTTGACATTGACCTTTGGCGCCAGCCTCTCCTGAATCTCGGAAAGAATCCTGTCCCTGGACCGTCCATCCTCCAGCAGTCCCTGCTCAGAAAGAGAGAGGTGGGGGACACACGTTATGGAAGTAACAAAACAAAGATGACAGAAGAGCGGCGGATGTAGTGTATATGCTGCTACAGTGGCTCAGCGGTCACCGCGATGGTGTTACAGCTCAGGGTGTGGAGTTTGAAGTTCAATTCAAAAGTCATCTGTATGTCCTCTCTGAGGAATGGGTGGGTTTTCTCCGGGTGCTCCAGGATAGGCCAATTCAGAAAGTTGGGAGGCATGGGAAACCAGGGAAACTTGGGTGTGTGGATTCAGAGTTAACTTGCCCAAGGAAAGCAGAGGTTGGTGACCAGTGGTGTTTCACAGGAATCTGGTCTGTGACCCCTGCTCTTTTGTGGCATGGATAAGGAAGTGGAAGGGTGGGTTAGTTAGTTTGCCGAGAGGCTGGAGTTATGGATATTCTAGAAAGTTGTCATAGGTTACATGGGATGTTGATAGAATGCAGGGCTGGGCTGAGAAGTGGTAGGTGAAGTTCAGCTTTGAAAAGTGTTAAGTGAATCACTTTGGAAGGTCAAATTTAAAGGTAAAATACAGGGTTCTTAGCAGAGTGGAGGATCTTGGGGTTGACATCTATAGACCTCTTGAAGTTGCCATGCAAGTTGATAGGATGGTTAAGAAGGTGTACAGTGTACAGGCCTTCATTAGTTGGGGGACTGAGTTCAAGAGCCACGAGGTAATGTTGCAGCTCTATAAAACCCTGCTTAGACCAGACAGAATATTGTGTTCAGTTCAGGTTGCCTCATCATAGGAAGGAGGTGGAAGCTTTAGAGAGGGTGCTGAGGAGATTTACCAGGGTGCTGCCTGGATTAGAGAGTGTGTCTTATGGGGAGAGGTTGAGCAAGCTCAAGCTTTTCTCTTTGGAGCGACAGAGGATGAGAGGTGCCTTGATAGAGGTGTACAAGATGATGAGGCATGGATCCAGTGGATAGCCAGAGATTTGTTTTTTTAGCAATGGGGCATTATTTTAAGATGATTGGGGAGGGATGTCAGAGGTAAACACAGATAGAGGTTGGTTTGTGGAACACACTTCCAAGGGTGGTGGTAGAGGCAGATACATTCGGGACATTTAAGAAACTCTTAGATGGATGATAGAAAATTGGAGGGTTGTGTCAGAGGGAAGGGTTAAGTTGATCTTAGAGAGGTTTAAAAGGTCAGCACAACATCACGGGCCGAAGGGAGAAGAACACACCCACCAGAATGAGTTGGTCCTTGCTGTGCAGCAGTGCCTGGAGCTGGAGCCGCTCGGCGTTGTGACTGCGGGCGCTGGAGGTCTGGAGCTCAGAGAGACGGCGGATTTCAGCTTCCCTGCCCTTGAGCTCCAGGGACACCCGGCTCATCTCCTGGGCATGGGAAGCCTGCGCCCAGCCCTCCTGGGCTGTAAACTCCTGCAGAGAGAGAGAGAGAAAGGAAAGGGAAGTGGAGAGTTAGTGTCGGCATCAGGAGCAGAGTCCAACATCAGCAGAATGCAAGCAGTGACCCTGCCCGCACAGCAAGACCCCACAGGCTGGGCTCCGTGCCACCGCTGTGGTCTCGTAAGACCACAAAACCTAGGAATAGAATTAGTCCACTCAGCCCATCGAGTCTGTTCCACCATTCTACCGACCCTTTCAACCACGCTCTCCCCATAACCTTTCACGCCCTGACTAATCAAGAACCTATCAATCTCCGCTTTAAATATACCCAATGACTAGGTCTTCACAGCCATCTGTGGCAGTGAATTTCACAGATTCACCACCCTCTGGCTGAAGAAATTCCCTCTCATCTCTGTTCTAAATGGACGTCCCTCTAGTCTGAGGCTGTGCCCTCTGGTCCCAGACTCCCCAACTATAGGAAACATCCACTCTATCTAGCCCTTTCAATATTCAATGGGCTTTAAAGAGATCCCCCTTATTCTTCTAAACTCCAGTGAACGCAGCCAGCAAGCACTCCTCATATGTTAACCACTTCATTCCTGGCATCAGTCTTGCAAACCTCCTCTGGACCCTCTCCAATGCCAGCACACCTTTTCCTAGATAGCAGCTCGCAATACTCCAGTGCAGCCCAACCAATGCCTTATCACAGGATCATGCTGGATCAGAGAGTCAATTCCACACCTCTGCTTCCTTCCCACTTTCCCAAACTCCAGCCCGTCATCCTCGCATCCCAGAGGGGGGCTTCAGGCTCCTACCTGGATCAGCCGGTCCTTCTCAGCCAGGGAGCGGGATAGCTCCTGGATGACCTTGTCCTGGTCCTCCTTCTGCCGGCTCAGCTTGGCCTGCGCCTCAGACAGGAGCTGCTCCTTGTCCTGCAGTCGTTGGCACAGACCAGCCAGGGAGTCAGGACCCTCGGGCAGACCCCGGGCCAACAGCGAGTCTGACAGAGCCTGCAAAGCACAGACAGGGGATTGAGGGCTCGGCAGTGGACAGGGTGAGCCGTTTCAAATTCCTGGGTGCCGACATGTCTGGGGATCTCTCTTGGGCCCGACATTTTTTTAAGATCATGAGAACACTCAGTCCTCTTTTATTGTCATTTAGAAATGCATATATGCATTAAGAAATGATACAATGTTCCTCCAGAGTGATATCACAGAAAACAGGACAAACCAAAGAGTAACACTGACAGAACCACATAATTATAACATATAATTACAGCAGTGCAGAGCAACACCATAATTTGATGAAGAACAGACCATGGGCACGGTAAAAATAGTCTCAAAGTCCCTGAGTCGATCGACTCCCGAGTCCCCGTAGCAGGCGGCAAAAGGGAGAAACTCCCTGCCATAAACCTCCAGGCACCGTCAACTTGCCGACGCCTTGGAAGCAGCCGACCCTGAGTCCATCCGTCCGAAAACTTCGAGCCTTTGATCAGCCCCTCCGATACAGCCTCCCGAGCGCGATCCTCTGCCGAGCGCCTTCGACCTAGCCCCGGCCGCTGATACAAGCAAAACCAAGGATTTTGGGGCCTTCAGCTCCGGAGATTCTGGTTACCACACAGTAGCAGCAGCAGCGAAGCGGGCATTTCAGAAGTTTCTCCAGATGTTCCTCCGTACTCTCATGTCTGTCTCCATCAAATCAGAATTGTGCACGGTCCCCTACTTGACAGATAACAGACATCACCACAGAAATGGCCACACATGCTGCCATCTTCTCCTCCTCCGTATAGATGTAATTACAAAGAAAGCATCACAGTGTCTATATTTCATGAGGAGTTTGAGGAGGCTTGGTATGACACCAAAGACTCTCGCAACTGTCTACAGATGCCCGATGAAGAGCGTTGTAACCGGCTGCATCACTGTCTAGTACAGAGGGCCACTGCACAGGATCGGGAAAGGGGGCAGAAAGCTGTGAACACAGCCAGCTCCATCCTGGGCTCGAGCCTCCACAGCATCCAGGATATTTTTCACAAGGCGATGCCTCAAAAAGGCAGCATCCATCACTGAGGATGCTCACCAACCAGGCCATGCCCTCTTCTCACTGCCACCATCAGGGAGGAGGTACAGGAGCCTGAAGAAGCAAACCCTGTGGTTTAGGAACAGCTTCTTCCCCTCAGCCATCAGACTTCTGAATGGACAAATGAACCCACAAAGAATTTTTTTAACTCTCTTTTTGTAGTATTTTTAAATTTAATTTCATAGTTACATTTCTTATTGCAGTTGATATTCCTTCATTAAGTATTGCCATGTATGCTGTCGTAAAATAACCGATTTCACTATATGTGTCAGTGATGTCAAACCTGATTTGGGTTCTGTTGGGGGGAGGGAGAGGCAAAGAGGAGAGGGTGGTGGGGGAGGGGGAAGAGAGGGTGAGGGGATGGCGTAGGAGTGGCAGAGGGATTGGAAAAAGGTCGAGGGAGGTGCATGTGCTTTCGAGTAGAGTAAGTTGCACTTACTGTCGTAGACCCATTTCCGGGAGAATTCTCACCTCTGACAGCCCGTGGAATGGTTTGGGGCTCGTACCCAAGAAGGGTACCGGGGTGAGGGGGTCGCCTGCCTGTCTGTCTGTCTACTCTCTCTATGACTCTCACAATCTCATAAGCATCATTCCTGGGACCCTAGACCCACCCGTCAGTCTCTCTCCGCCACTGTCCCCTCCCTCCGCTCCCCGCCCCCAGAGGATGCCAGGATCACCGCCCCCATCCCATCCATACCTTCACGTCGCTGGTCAGGCTCTGCAGAGCGGCCTGCTGCTGCTGTCGGATCTCCTCCCGTCCCCGCAGGTCAGCGGCCCGCTGCCCCTCCCACAGCCACTGTGTCTGCTCCATGCTCTGGCCCAGCCTCTGAAGCCGTGACTCCTTCTGTCCCAGGCTCGCGTTTAACGTCTGCGGGGTGAGAGACAGGGTGAGGAGGGGGGCCTCTGGCGAAGGAGAACGCCACAGAGGCGCCGAGGCGTGGGGCCCGGGCAGCGAGCTCCCTTGCTGACAACGGGGAAAAGTCAGGTCAAGTACAGAGAACCTCCCTTCGGCAGTGGGAAATCCCAAGGCGAGGGACCATTAACGCAAGAGATTCTACAGATGTCGAAAGTCTGGAGAGGGAAGATCTGACAGAGGATTACAAAGCGCTGAGAGGCATAGGGGTGGACAGACATTTCCCGGGGTTGAAAATGTCTAATACCAGGTATTAAAGGTGAGACGGGGTAATTTCAAAGGAGATGTGAGGGGCAAGTGTTTTCTCTCCCCCACGCAGAGCATGGTGGGGCGCCTGGAATGTGCTGCCTGGGGAGATGGCAGAGGCAGAAACGTTGGAGAAGTTTAGAGAAGCAGATGAATGTTAGGGAAATGGCAGGAAATGGACAGTTGATTGGGTCTGCACAATGCTGTGGGCTGAAGCACCTGCCCCTACACTGTACTGTGTTCTAGGATATCCGGAGACTTTGCACCAAGGTGGAAAGGACGAATACAAGGAGGCGCAATTTTAGCGAGACTGGAGGAAAATGGTGGCGGGGATGTCCGCGACGGTTTCACTTATCTATTTACACTCTGATGGTGGTTGCCTGCAACACCCAGCCAGGGGGAGGGGGTAGAGGCAGAAAATTAGAAACTTTTAAGAGACAGGCACAGGGATGAAAGGAAAATGGAGGGCCATATGGGAGGGAAGGGTTTGACTGACCTTAAGCAGGTTAAAGGGCAGCACAACATTGAGGGACGAAGGGCCTCTTCTGTTCTATGTTCTGAAGCTTGAGCAGCCTCACAGATTGCTGGAGGAACTTAGCAGGTCAGGTGGCACCCATGGAGGGGGTAAATGTTCTATAGATTCAGGATCAGTTCCTGACGACTGGAGGGTAGCTAATGTTATCCCACTTTTTAAGAAAGGAGGGAGAGAGAAAACAGGGAATTATAGACCAGTTAGTCTGACATCAGTGGCGGGGAAGATGCTGGAATCAATTATAAAGGATGAAATAGCGGCACATTTGGATAGCAGTAACAGGATCGGTCCGAGTTACGGAGGGGAAATCATGCTTGACTAATCTGGAATTTTTCGAGGATGTAACTATGAAAATGGACAAGGGACAGCCAGTGGATGTAGTGTACCTGGACTTTCAGAAAGCCATTGATAAGGTCCCACATAGGAGATTAGTGGGCAAAATTAGAGCACATAGTATTGGGGGTAGGGTACTGACATGGATAGAAAATTGGCTGGCAGACAGAAAACAAAGAGTAGCGATTAACGGGTCCCTTTCGGAATGGCAGGTGGTGACCAGTGGGGTACCGCAGGGTTCAGTGCTGGGACCGCAGCTGTTTACAATATATATTAATGATTTAGATGAAGGAATTAAAAGTAACATAAGCAAATTTTCAGATGACACAAAGCTGGGTGGCAGTGTGAAATGTGCAGAGGATGTTGAGATAATGCAGGATGACTTGGACGGGTTGGGTGAGTGGGCAGATGCGTGGCAGATGCAGTTTATTATGGATAAATGTGAGGTTATCCACTTTGGTGGTAAGAACAGGAAGGCAGATTACTATTTGAGTGATGTCAAGTTAGGAAAAGGGGAAGCACAACGAGATCTAGGTGTTCTTGTACATCATTCACTGAAAGTAAGCATGCAGGTACAGCAGGCAGTGAAGAAAGCTAATGGCATGTTGGCCTTCATAACAAGGGGAATTGAGTATAAGAGCAAAGAGGTCCTTCTGCAGCTGTACAGGGCCCTGGTGAGACCACACCTGGAGTACTGTGTGCAGTTTTGCTCTCCAAATTTGAGGAAGGACATTCTTGCAATTGAGGGAGTGCAGCGTAGGTTCACAAGGTTAATTCCTGGGAAGGCGGGACTGTCATATGTTGAAAGATTGGAGCGACTGGGCTTGTATACTCTGGAATTTAGAAGGCTGACAGGGGATCTGATTGAAACATATAAGATTATTAAGGGATTGGACACGCTGGAGGCAGGAAGCATGTTCCCAATGTTGGGGGAGTCCAGAACCAGAAGCCACAGTTTAAGAATAAGGGGTAGGCCATTTAGAATGGAGTTGAGGAAAAACTTTTTCACCCAGAGAGTTGTGGATCTGTGGAATGCTCTGCCTCAGAAGGCAGTGGAGGCCAAGCCTCTGGATGCTTTCAAGAAAGAGTTAGATAGAGATCTTAATGATAGCGGAGCCAAGGGATATGGGGATAAGGCAGGAACTGGATACTGATAGTGGATGATCAGCCATGATCACAGTGAATGGCGGTGCTGGCTCGAAGGGTTGAATGGCCAACTCCTGCACCTATTGTCTATTGAAACGAGTCACTTGTGTGAAAAAAAAAACCACAATCTGACGGGTGCAGTGGGGGCACATTCCTGTGCATGCCACCGTGTTCAGCAGAACACCACAGGGTCGTGGACTTAAGAGTGTGAGTAAATGGGGTTGGTGTAGATGGGATGTGTCGAAGAGCCTCCTACTGGGGGGTTGGAGCAGGTGCCAGGCGACAGGACGGAGGGAGACTCACGTTGATCATTTCCTCGTTGCGGACTAGGACTTCACCCAGACGTCTGATGTCCCTGTCCTTCTCGAGTAGAGCCTGCTTCAGCCGCTCAGCCTCACTTTCCATCTCCTCCAGGACACCCAGCACCTCTTCACTGGCCTTCTAGAAGCAGCAAAGGGCAACAATGACAACGATGTTATTACCCATCTGTACAGCCTGTGGACCTGCGGTTAGGAAGCCGAGGATCCAGTTGTAGAGGGACGTACAGAGGCCCAGGCTTTGGAGCTTTTTAATCAGAACTGGAGGAGTTAGTATTGTCCAGGTGATCCAAGGCCACGTGATGACCCACTGGAGATCTACTGTGGTGACAGGCAAATTGCACTGGATACAACACAACGGATGGATGAATATGAAACAGGAAAGTATCCGGGATATCAACAAAGAAAATAGATCATAGCGTAATAAAGGGAAAACAGGACAGAATTTACTCCAAGGCTTAAGAAAATCTGTTAAGTAGAGCTCAACAGTAAAAATACAACAAAGCCAATAAACATTTTCGCTACAGACTCATTGGAGATCTCTACACAGAAATAGAATGTTTCCTTATGGCAATACAGGACCAGGTGGTTAACACAAAAAAATATCAAAAATGCATAATAAAAACCCAGCAAATTCAAGACGATAAGTGCAGAAAATGCCAAGAGAAACCAGGAACAACCCAACACATTAGTGGATCCTGCAGTAGTTATCTCAGTCTGGTAACTTACACAGGCACAATCAAACAGCAAACATTATTTACCAAAATCTTCCTCTAAAACACAAACTCATAAAAGAAACCTTACCTTACTCTAAGTACAAGCCTGAGCCAGTTTTGGAGTCAGAGTCCCACAAATTATACTACAGCCAATCTGTTATTATAGACAGGACAATCCGTAACATCGGTCCAGATGTAATAACCCAGGATAAACAACTTACTTCATAGATATCATTCCAATCACACAAAACATCCAGAAATCACAAACAAGAGAAAACCTGCAGATGCTGGAAATCCAAGCCACACACAAAATGCTGGAGGAACTCAGTAGGCCAGGCAGCATCTATGGAAAAGAGTAAACAGTTGACGTTTCAGGCCGACTTTCATCTTTTCATCAGGACTGAAGAGAAAAGATGAGAAGTTGGAGTAAGAAGGTGGGGTAGGGGGAAGAAGTACAGGGTAGTAGGTGATAGCTGAAACCGGGAGAGGGGGATAGGTGAAGTAAAAGAGCTGGGAAGTTGATTGGTGAAAGAGATAAAGGGCTGGAGAAGGGGGCCCAAAATGTCAACTGTACATTTTTTTCTCCCCCATAGATGCTGCCTGGCCTGCTGAGCATTTTGTGTGTGTTGCTTGGATTTCCAGCATCTGCAGATTTTCTCGTTTGTGACCAGAGGGAGGTGATGCGCAAGTAAAGAGTTAAGGTGAGAGAACGAAATGGAAATGGGGGATGGTGAAGGAGAAGGTGGGGGGAGGCATTACTAGAAGTTTGAGAAATCAATGTTCACGCCATCAGGTTGGAGGCTACCCAGATGGAATATAAGGTGTTCCTCCTCCAACCTGATTATGGCCTCTTCTGGGTTTGATTTCAACACTTAAGAGAAATTTGGATAGATGCATGGATGGGAGGGGTATGAAGGGCAACTGGGAGGGCAAGAAGGGAGTCTCCAGACTTACCTCTAGACCTTCTTCTCGCTTGTCCAACCAGAGGCAGAGCGTCCTAATCCCATTGTCCTCCGGGCCATCGGTGGACTTGTTGCTGCTGGACAGTTGGCTGATCAGTTTCACACACTCCTGTCAGAACCGGGAGACAGAACAGACAGAGAGCAGGTCAGCCCAGAGCAGTACAGAGGTGAGAGAGTCAGGGATTCATCAGAGAAAGAGGCTGTTACCTGCCAACTCAATTCAAACCCTGGACATGAAGGGCCTGCATTGTGGGAAAGGACCAATCAAGCATAAGCAAGGACCTGGGCCCTGCCATCTGCCTACTGCCAGCTACAGCAGATGTAATCTCTTTGACTCTCCATGCAGCCTTACTCCAGGTCAGAATACTGTTTATTGACTATAGCTGTTTATTCCTGCAAGTCTGATCAAAAGTTCCAGATCCTAGGCCTCTAAACCTCCCTCTGCAAATGAATCTTTGACTTTCTCACCAGAAGACTGGAAGTCTGCGCAGATCAGAAATAACACCCCTGCTTTGCCGATAATCAGCACGGGCGCACCACGGGGATGCGTGCTTAGCCCACTGCTCTACTCCCTCTGCACCCACGACTGTGCGGCCAGGCACAGCTCAAATTCCATCTATAAATTTGCTGACCACACAACTACTGGTAGCAGAATTTCAGATGGTGACGAGACGACATACGGGCAGGGATTCAGATTTCTGGATCATTGGGACCTCTTTTGGGGCAGGTGTGACCTGTACAAAAAGGACGGGTTGCACTTGAATCCCAGGGGGACCAATATCTTGGTGGGGAGGTTTACAGCGAGTTTAAACTAGAATTGTTGGGGGGAGGGAACCGAACTGAAGAGACTGGGGAAGAGGATGTTGGCTCACATATAGAGAAAGCTTGGAGACAGTGTGAGAGGGAGGACAGGCAGGTGATAGAGAAGGGACGCGCTCAGACCGATGATTTGAGATGTGTCTATTTTAATGCAGGGAGTAGTATAAACAAAGCGGGTGAGCTTAGAGCGTGGATCAGTACTTGGAGCTACGATGTGGTGGCCATTACAGAGACTTGGATGGCTCAGGGACAGGAATGGTTACTTCAAGTGCCGGGTTTTAGATGTTTCAGAAAGGACAGGGAGGGAGGCAAAAGAGGTGGGGGCATGGCACTGCTGATCAGAGATAGTGTCATGGCTGCAGAAAAGGTGGGCACCATGGAGGGATTGTCTACGGAGTCTCTGTGGGTGGAGGTTAGGAACAGGAAGGGGTCAATAACTTTACTGGGTGTTTTTTATAGGCTGCCCAATAATAACAGGGATATCGAGGAGCAGATGAGATAAATTAATCAGTTAATCTTTAATTTGCATCCTGGCCAGTGGCAGGAAACCGGAGCACCCGGAGGAAACCCACGCGGTCGCAGGGAGAACGTACGAACTCCTCACAGGCAGCGGTGGGAATTGAACCTGGGTCACTTGATCTGGGGGAGTGTTGTGCTAACCACTCCACCCTGACACCTGACAGTCAGGTCACCATGTGACTGCACTCGATGTCTGCCAAACACTCAGGGGCACGATCTATGGGAAGTTGGCTATGAAGGACTCCAGTAAATTTCCTCTGAACCCCCGCCCCGTGCAGGAGACAGGCTGCAGGCACTTCACTCGCGGCCGCTCACCTCTAACAGTCGCTCCTTGCTGCGCAGGTCACGGGCCAGCCCTTGTACTAAGCGGCATCCCGTGTAAGTGCTGAGCTCCTGTGTTGCCTCTGGCCGCCCCCCAGCCTCCTGTGGAGAGGGCGCAAGCAGGTTATTAGTACAGCTGTCATCGGCGGGAGAATAGGAACACAAGTCAACAGTAGCAGAACAGAATCAATCACTGAATAGCCCAATTCTGCTCCCATGTCTTATGGGAACCTCATTCCCCCCCCCCCCCCCTCCACATTTGGAGTAGTTTTGGGCCCCTCATCTTAGAAATGATGTGCTGGCGTTGGAGAGGGGTCAGAGGTGGTTCACAAAAATGATCCCGGGAATGAAACGGTTAATATACAAGGAGCATTGGGTCTGTACTCGCTGGAGTTTGGAAGAATGAACAGGGATCTCATTGAAATCTATCGAATGTTGAAAGCCCTCAATAGAGTGGATGTGGAGAGGATGTTTCCTATAGTGGGGGAGTCTAGGACCAGAGGACACAGACAGAGTGGGTGTGGAGAGGATGTTTCCTATAGTGGGGGAGTCTCGGACCAGAGGACACAGATAGAGTGGGTGTGGAGAGGATGTTTCCTATAGTGGGGGAGTCTCGGACCAGAGGACACAGACAGAGTGGGTGTGGAGAGGATGATTCCTATAGTGGGGGAGTCTAGGACCAGAGGACACAGACAGAGTGGGTGTGGAGAGGATGATTCCTATAGTGGGAGAGTCTAGGACCAGAGGACACAGATAGAGTGGGTGTGGAGAAGATGATTCCTATAGTGGGGGAGTCTAGGACCAGAGGACACAGATAGAGTGGATGTGGAGAGGATGTTTCCTGTAAGGGAGTCTCGGACCAGAGGGCACAGATAGAGTGGATGTGGAGAGGATGTTTCCTATATTGGAGGCATCTGGGACCTGAGGGCACAGCCTCAGAATGGAGGGACATCCCTTTAGAACAGAGGTGAGCAGGAATTTCTTTAGCCAGAGGTTGGTGAATCTGTGGATTTCATTACGACAGACGGCTGTGCAGGCCAAGTCACTGGGTATACGTAAAGTAAAGGTTGATAGGCTCTTCATTAAAGAGGGAGAAGGCAGGGGAATGTGGCTGAGAGATAATAAATCATTCATGATGGAATGGCAAGTAGACAGATGGGCCAAATGGCCAAATACTGCTCCAATATTTTAGTTATGAGGAGAGCACGGGTTACAAGGAGAATTTGAACAGGCTGGGACTGTTTTCCCTGCGGTGAAGGAGGCTGAGAGCTGATCTGAGGGAAGTTTATAAAATCATCATGTGCCGCAGTATTTCCCCAGGGTAGAGGGGCCCAAGACTCGAGGAACCTCACGATATGACCTTGCACCTTATCGTCTACCTGCACTACACTGTATCCGTAGCTGTAACACTTCAGTCCGCAGTCTGTTTTACTGTGTGCAACCTTGATGTACAGATATGATATGATCTATAAAACAAACCTCTCACTGTACACCAGACAATAAAATAACGTGAATAATAATCACTTTATTTACAGAGCACTTTTCATTCAGATGATGTAATTCAAAGTGCAATAAAAGGTAGAAATATGAAAATAAAAGACAAAAGATGTCAGTTACGAGTCCTGCCACCAAGGGTCTTGGCTGGAAACGTCGACTGTACTCTTTTTCTAGATGCTGCCTGGCCTGCTGAGTTCCTCCAGCATTTTGCGTGTGTTGCTCGGATTTTCAGCATCTGCAGATTTTCTCTTATTTGGGTGTGAGGGAGGATTTGGCCAAAGTAAATTGGAAGGAGCTGCTGGCAGGGATGACAGCAGAATAGCTATGGTGTGCGTTTCTGGTGCAGGACATGTGTATTCCAAAAATGAAGAGGTACTTAAATGGCAAAATAGTACAAATGCGGCTGACAAGGGAAGTCAAAGCTAATGTAAAAGCAAAAGAGGGCATACAACAAAACAAAAGTTAGCGGGAAGATAGGGGATGGGAAACTTTTAAAAACCTACAGAGAGCAACTAAAAGAATCATTAGAATGGAAAAGATGGAATATGAAATCAAGCTAGCAAACAATATCAAAGTGGACCTAGAGATGCTGCCTGGCCTGCTGCGTTCACCAGCAACTTTTATGTGTGTTGCTCAAAGTGGATAGTAAAAGCTTTTTCAAGCATGTAAAAAAATAAAAGAGATGAGAGTGGATATAGGACCACTAGAAAATGAGGGAGGAGAATTAGTAACAGGGAACAAGGAGATGACTGATGAACTAAATTAATATTTTGCATCAGTCTTTACTGTGGAGGACACTAGCAGTACGCCTGATGTTGTTGTGTGTGAAGGAAGAGAAGTGAGTACAGTTACTATTACAAGAGAGAAGGTGCTCAAAAAGCCGAAAGACCTAAAGGTACATAAGTCACCTGGACCAGATGAACTGCACCCTAGAGTTCTGGAAGTGGTAGTGTTGTGGAAGCACTAGAAATTTCAAAAATTAATGGACTCTGGTATGGTGACAGAGGACTAGAAATTTGTAAATGTCAGTCCATTCTTAAAGAAAGGAGGAAGGCAGCAAGGAAGGAAATTATAGACCAGTTAGCCTGACCTCAGTGATTGGGAAGATGTTTCAGTCAGTTGTTAAGGATGAGGTTATGGAGTACTTGGAGACACAGGACAAGATAGGACAAAGTCAGCATGAATCTTGCCTGATGAACCAGTTGAAATTTTTTGAGGAGATTACAAGTAGGATAGATAAAGGGGATGTTGTATATTTGGACTTTCAGAAGGTCTTTGACAAGGTGCCACTCAAGAGGCTGCTTATCAAGTTCAGAGCCCATGGAATTACAGGAAAATTACTGGCATGGCTAGAGCATTGGCTGATTGGTAGGAGGCAGCGAGTGGGAATGAAAGGATCCTTTTCTGGTTGGCTGCCAGTAGCTAGTGGTGTTCCACAGGGGTCTGTGTTGGGACCACTTCTTTTGATGCTGTATATCAATGATTTAGATGATGGATGGATTGCTTTGTTGCCAAGTTTGCAGATGATATGAAGATTGGTGGAGAGGGAAGTAGTGTTGAGGAAACAGGTAGGATGCAGAAGGACTTCGACAGATTTGGAGAATGGGCAAGAAAGTGGCAATGAAATACAATGTTGGAAAATGCATGGTCATGCATTTTATTAGTAGATATAAATGTGCAGGCTATTTTCTAAACGGGGAGAAAATCCAAAAATCTGAGATGCAGAGGGACTTGGGAATCCTTGTGCAGAACTCCCTAAAGGTTAACTTGCAGGTAGAGTCAGTGGTGGTGAGGAAGGCAAATGCAATGGTAGCGTTCATTTCATAAGGTCAGGAACACAAGAGCAAGGATGTAATGCTGAGGCTTTATAAAGGCACTGGTGAAGCCTCACCTTCACACAGTTTTGGGCTGCTCATCTCAGAAAAGATGTGCTGGCATTGGAGAGGGTCCAGGGGAGATTCACAAGGATGATTCCAGAAATGAAAGGGTTATCATATGAGGAACATTTAATGGCCCTGGGTCTGGTTCTCACTGGAATTTTGAAGGATTGAAGGGTGGGGGTGGTGCAGGTCTCAGTGAAACCTTTCGAATATTGAAATGCTTAGACAGAGTAGATATGAAAAGAATGTTTCCCATGCCGGTAAGGACAAGAGGGCACAGTCTCGGGATAGAGGGGCATCCACTCAAAACAGATGTGGAGAAATTCCTTTAGCTGGAGAATGGTGAATTTATGGAATTTGTTACCACGGGCAACCATGGAGGGCAGGTCATTGAGTGTATTTAAGGTGGACGTTGATAGGTTCTCGTTTGGACACAGCATCAAAGTTAATGGGGAGAAGACCAGGGAGTGTGGCTGAGGAGGGGTAAATAGGGATCGGGCATGATTGAATGGCAGAGCAGACTTCATGGGCCAAATGGCCTAATTCTTATGGTTTAATTCAGTATTTCGTAGATGCACCTTTGTCAGCAATTACAACCTTGAGTCTGTGTGGATAGGTCTCTAAAAACACAAACAACAGGAATTCTGCAGATGCTGGAAATTCAAGCAACACACATAAAAGTTGCTGGTGAACGCAGCAGGCCAGGCAGCATCTCTAGGAAGAGGTACAGTCAACGTTTCAGGCCGAGACCCTTCGTCAGGACTAACTGAAGGAAGAGTTAGTAAGAGATTTGAAAGTTGGAGGGGGAGGGGGAGATCCAAAATGATAGGAGAAGACAGGAGGGGGAGGGATAGAGCCAAGAGCTGGACAGGTGATTGGCAAAAGGGATACGAGAGGATCATAGGACAGGAGGTCCGGGAAGAAAGATGGGGGGGGGGGAACCAGAGGATGGGCAAGAGGTATATTCAGAGGGACAGAGAGAGAGAAAGAATGTGTGTATAAAAATAAGTAACAGATGGGGTACGAGGGGGAGGTAGGGCATCAGCGGAACTTAGAGAAGTCGATGTTCATGCCATCAGGTTGGAGGCTACCCAGACGGAATATAAGGTGTTGTTCCTCCAACCTGAGTGTGGCTTCATCTTTACAGTAGAGGAGGCCGTGGATAGACATGTCAGAATGGGAAGGGGATGTGGAATTAAAATGTGTGGCCACTGGGAGATCCTGCTTTCTCTGGCGGACAGAGCGTAGGTGTTCAGCAAAGCGGTCTCCCAGTCTGCGTCAGGTCTCGCCAATATATAAAAGGCCACATCAGGAGCACCGGACGCAGTACATCACCCCAGTCGACTCACAGGTGAAGTGTTGCCTCACCTGGAAGGACTGTTTGGGGCCCTGAATGGTGGTAAGGGAGGAAGTATAAGGGCATGTGTAGCATGGATAGGTCTCTGTCAGCTTTGCACATCTGGACACTGCAAGTTTTTTTGTAGACACTGTAAGTACTTCTCAAGACATGGACCAATTAAAGATAGTCAGCATGGTTTCATGCATGGCAGGTCATGTCTAACCAACTCTGAGTGTTGAGGTAGTTACCTGGAAAGTGGATGTTGTCTACATGGACATTAGTAAGGCATTTGACAAGGTCCCGCGTGGAGGTTGGTCAAAAAGGTTCAGTCACTTGGTATTCAGGATGAGGTAGTAAATTGGATTTGACATTGGTTTTGTGGGGGAACCCAGAGGGTGGTAGTAGATGGTTGTCTCTCTGACTGGAGGCCTGCGACTAGTGGTGCACCTCAGGGATTGGTGCTGGGTCATTTGTTGTTTCTTATCTATATCAATGATTTGGATGAAAATGTGATTAACGGGATCAGCAAATTTGCAGATGATACCAAGACTGGGGCTGTAGTGGACAGTGAGGAAATCCATCATGGCATGCAGAGGGATCTGCGTCTGCTGGAAAAATGGGCTGCAAAATAGCAGATGGAATTTAATGCAGACGAGTGTGAGGTGTTGCACTTCAGTAGGACCAACCAGGGTAGGTCTTGCACAGTGAACGGTAGGGCACTGATATTCCTGGATATGGGATTACAGTCTATAATTTGTTGAAAATGGCATCGCATGTAGATAGGGTCATAAAGAAAGCTTTTAGCACTTTGGCCTTCATAAATCATTGTACTGAGTACAGGAGATGGGATATTATGTTAAGGTTGTTTAAGACGTAGGTGAGGCCTAATTTGGAGTATTGTTTGCAGTTTTGGTCACCTGCCTACAGGAAAGATGTAAATAAGGTTGGAAGAATGCGGGGAAAATTTACAAGGATGTTGCCAGGTCTAGTGGACCCGAGTTATAAGGAAAGATTCAATAGTTTAGGACTGTACTCTTCAGAATGCAGAAGACTGAGAGGAGATTTGACAGAAGTATACAAAATTACGAGGGGGTATAGTTAGGGTGAATGCAAACAGGCTTTTTCCACTGAGGTTGGGTGAGACTACGGCCAGAGGTCATGGGTAAAGGGTGAAAGGTGAGAAGTTTAAGGGGGACATGAGGGAAACGTCTTCACTCAGAGGGTCATGAGAGTGTGGAGTGAGCTGCCAGACGAGTGGTGCACGAGAATGTTAAAGAGAAGTTTGGATGGGTACATGGTCAGAGGGTTATGGTACCAGTAAATGTCGATGGGAGTAGGCAGTTTAGATGGTTTCAGCCTGGACAATATGGGCCAAAAGGCCTGTTTCTGTGCTGCACCTTATGACTCTAGTTAGGCTGAACTGCATACAGTCTGATCACCCCTCTGTAGGAAGGATCTGGAGGCTTTGGAGAGGGTGCAGGTTTACCAGGATGCCGCCTGGATTAGAGGGCATGTGCTCTAACGAGAGGCTGGACCGACCTGAGATATTTTCTGTGGAGCGGCAGAGACTGAGGGTAGATCTGAGAGAGGTTTATACGATTGTCAGAGGGACGGATAGAGCAGGCAGACAGTATCCGTTTCCCAGGGTTGAAATGTCTCATACCAGGGGCATGCATTGATGGTGAGAGGGCGTAATTCCAAAGGAGATGCGAGAGGCAAGTTTTATTTTTAGAAACACAGAGGGTGGTGGCTGCCTGGGGTGGTGGTAGAGGCAGAAACGTTAGAGAGTTTTCAGAAACGTGTAGGTAGGCACATAGCTGTGAGGAAAATGGAGGGATATGGACATTGTGTCGGCAGAAGAGATTTAATTGGTGTGGCACAAACATTGATTTAAGGCTGAGCAGAGGCCAACTGTCATGTTGGGCAATTAGGGCTGCCCATGTTGTCTGCCATTCAGTGAGAAGTCCCGGGGCTCGGGAGTGGTGGGTGGGTAAGCTGGATCCAGGGGTGGGACGATTGAGTCCATGGCTCACCTCCTCTGTGACGAGGATCTCTCCCGCTTTCCCCTCCTTTCGCTGCTCGGTGACCTGGCTCGGGATTCCTGGCTTGTGTTGGGGCTGAATTAACTTCTGCAGCAAGAGATGGGAGGGGAGGGGAGGGGAGAATAGGACAGGATTAGAAACAGGGCAACGCTGGGCTGCTCCAAAGCAGCTCCCTGCCCCCACCAAATACCCCACACCTCACAGGGTGTAGGGGGCACAGAGACATAGAGAGTGTGGGGACCAGAGGGGGGGCATTACAGAGACAGAGAGGGGTGCAGAGTTGGGGGGGGGTCACAGAGACAGGAAGGGGTGCAGAGTTGAGGGGTCACTGAGACAGAGAGGTAAGGAGTTTGGAAGGGATCACAGAGGCGGGGAGGGGTGCGGAGACAGGAAGGCGTTACAGAGTCAGGAAGGGTGTGGAGGCTGGAAGAGGTCACAGAGGTGCGATGGGTTGTGGAGGCCAGAGGCGGTCACAGAGATGAGGAAGGGTGCAGAGGCCAGAGGACAATACAGAAACGGCAGAGTGTGGGGTCATGGAGATGGGGAGGGGACATAGAAACAGGGAAGTGCGTGGAGGATGGGGGGGAGGGGAGTCACAGAGATGGGGAGGGGTGTGGAGGCTGGGGGGGGTCACAGAGACAGGGAGGGGTGGGGAGGCTGGGGGGGGTCACAGAGATGGGGAGGGGTGTGGAGGCTGGGGGGGTCAGAGACAGGGAGGGGTGGGGAGACTGGGTGGGTCACAGAGATGGAGGGGTGGGGAGGCTGGGGGGGTCACAGAGATGGGGAGGGGTGTGCAGGCTGGGGGGGTCACAGGGAGGGGTGCGGAGGCTGGGGGGATCACAGGGAGGGGTGCGGAGGCTGGGGTGTTCACAGAGACAGGGAGGGGTGTGGAGGCTGGGGGGGGGGTCACAGAGACGGGGAGGGGTGTGGAGGCTGGAGGGCATTAGAGACAGGGAGGGATGTAGGTCCAGGGGGCTTTCCAGAGATGGGGAGGGCTGTGGGGGCTGAAGGGATCACAGAGATGGGGACGAGTGTAGAGTCTTCGGGGGGGGTCACAGAGATGGTGTGGGGTGTAGGGAAGTTGGGTTTCACAGACACAGGGAGAGTTTTCGGGTCTAACTGGAGTGACCATTGGAAACCGAACAGCTACTCCTCCGCCCTCACCTTCCCAGCCCCTGCTCCCCATTTACCCCATCCCTCCCTACCCGCTGCCCCACTTCTCAACCTCCGCCTCTCCAAGATCAGTTTGAACCATTACCTCGAGGTTGAATGGCCGGTACTCGTCCCACATATCCAGCTCACTCTCTTCATCTCCCGTGTAGCTGAGCCTTTGCCTCGGGGTGTCCAAACCACTCACCGTCCGCCCGGCGCCACCCCTGACCAGGACTGGGATCCTGCTGTGCAGCAGGGCCCGGACAGGCCGGTAGGTGGCGCCCTCCAGCTGCCGGGCCAGGTCAGCCAGAGTTTGCTCAGGGCTGGGCCCGGCCCAGTCCTCAGACGAGGCCCCACCGTTGCTGCCCACGTCCAAGTCGGAACCGGAGCCCCAGGCCGAGCAGCTGGCTGCTCCCAGCGAGGAGGTGGACAGGGAGCGGGCCACTGGCAGTGGACAGGTGAGCCAGGGGGAGCCCGCACGGCTGACTGGGGAGAGGTCGACACCCGCCAGCTCGCTGATGGACTTGCTGCGGGGCAAGATCCCAGTGGCCAGGGCGCGGGCCAGCCGGCGCGGGACCGGGCACACAGCGTCGTACTCGTAATCGGACACGCGGAAGGCGCTGCAGCCGAGGCAGCGGCGGTCCGGGCAGGAGCAGTGGCCCGGTTCGGCTTCACTGCCCTCCGCCCAGCACTCGTACCCGGCCAGGCTCATGTCCTCCTGCAACAACAATGCGTAGTCCCGCTCAGCCAGCTCCCGGTCTCCCGAATTGCCAGCCGGGCCCGCGCGCGGGGACCGGCCGTGCAGGCGGCACAGGAGCCCGGCCAGGCGCCCCCTCTCGGTCAGCAGCCGGCGCACCCTCTCCACGGAGAGCGCCTGCACGCGGGCGATGACGCCGTCGAAGCGGTGCAGCCTCTCCAGCGCCGCGGCACACTTGCCGCACAGGAACTCGCTCTCGCCGTCTCTGCGGCAGAGCCGGCAGCCCAGCACGTGGGACAGCACCACCCGTAGGTCGACCGGGGCCCGGGCGCTGAAGATCCATCGCCTCTGGTTGCCCTTCAGCTCGGCGCCGCAAATGCGGCAGATGTCATTCATCGGTCAGCGGCCCCTCACCTGCGAGAAGGGGTGTGGAGAGAGGTGTTAACATCTGAGCCAAGGTACCCCGCAGGCAACAGGCGGAACAGCGGTGCAGCGTGTAGAGTTACTGTGTTAGAACATTACAGCATGGTACAGGCCCTTCAGCCCACAATGCTGTGCTGACCCTTTAACCTACTCAAAGAAAGACGTAACCCTTCCCTCCCTGTGGTTAGGCTGGGTTACCGGGTCTGCACAGATCAGGGGGCCAGAAGGCCCTGTTCTGTGATGTATCTTGAAATAAAATTCAAAAATTAAAAATAATCTATTTTAAGATCAATATAAACAAGGAAACAAAAAGTTTGTTCAGATACATAAAGAGTGAAAGAAAGGTGAAAATGGATATCAGATCCCTGGAAACGATGCTGGAGAGGTAGTAATGGGGGGGGTGGGTAAGGAGATGGTGGTGGAATTAATTAAGTATTTTGCATCGGTCCTCACTATGGAAGACACTAGTAGGATCTTGGATAGTGTTGGGGGAAGAAATGAGGACAGTTGCAACTAGAAATTACGGAGGCATTAGTAATGATCTTTCAAGAATCTCTAGATTCTGCCATGGTTCTGGAGGATTGGAAAATTGCAAATGTCACTCCACTCTTCAAAAAGGGAGAGAGGCAGAAGAAAGGAAACTATAGGCCAGTTATTCCAACCTCAGTGGCTGGGGAGATGTTGGAGTCTATTATTAAGGGTGAGATTTTGGGGTACATGGAGGTACATGATAAAACTGGTTTGCTCAAGGTCATGGTTTGCTCAAAGGAAAATCTTGCCTGACAAATATGTTGAAAATTCTTTGAAGAAGTAACAATCAGAATAGATGAAGGATAATCAGTTGATGTTATGTATTGGGTTGTCAGAAGGCCTTTGACAAGATGCTACACACGAGGCTGCTTAGCAAGATAAGAGTCCATGGTACTACGGGAAAGATACCATGGATAGAGCACTGGCTGATTGGCAGGAGGCAAAGAGGCAAAAGGAACCTTTTCTGATTGGCTGCCAGTGACTAGTGGTGTTCCGCAGGGGTCTGCGTGGGGACCACTTCTTCTTGCGTTGTTTGTCAATAATCTGGCTCTTTGGCCAAGTGTGCGGACGATAGGAAGAATGGTGGAGGGACAGGTAGTGTTGAGGAAGCAGGGAGGCTGCAGAGGAGGACTCAGACAGATGAGGAGAATGTGCAAAGAAGTGGCAAATGGAACACAGCATCAGGAAGTGTACGGTCATGTGCTTCGATAGAAGGAATAAAATGGGGAGAAAATTCAAAACTCCGAGGTGCAAAGAGACTTGAGAGTCCTCGTGCAGGACTTGGGAGTGCCCTGAAGATTAATTTGCAGTTTGAGTTGGCGGTGAGGAAGGCAAATACAATGTTTAATATTAATTTTGAGAGGACTGGAATATGAAAACAAGCATGCAATGGTGAGCCTTTCTGAGGTACTGGTGAGGCTTCCCTCCCTTGGAGTATTGTGAGCAGTGCTGGACCCCTCATCTAGAAAATAATGTGCTGACATTTGTTCCTCCGGTTTAAGATGCTGCTGGTGAACTTCTGCGCTTTCTGCTGGTGTCTAACGAAACAAAGGAAACAACTTTGCTCATCTCACTTTTTCTGCCAAACAATAAGCGCAAGTAAAGTCTGTAACTTCCCTTTGGACTTGAAGGCAATCCGATGTGGTAGGGCTGAGGCGAGTCGAGGAGGGCCTGAGGATCCATTGATTTTGGTGCTGAGCCAAATCGGAAAGGTCGGGTACAGGCTGAATCGGGGAGGGAAAGGTCCAGGCACCTGAGCAGGTCGGGCCGACTGAACCTGAAGTTTGGATGGTGATTTAAGTGCTGGGCTGAATTGAGGAGGTGGAGTCCTGGCCCCAGAGCACTTAGAGGCAATCAAACCCAGTGTTTGCATGCCTATTCAGGCGGTGAGCAGCTTTAAAAGGTCAGGGTGCCTGGGCCTGAGGCGAGGGATGGGCCGATTCAGCTCAATGCTCCACAACACTTACTCGGCTGAGCGCTGAACTATGCTAAAGCATGGTGCTCTAACTTCAGTTCAGGATGCTGTTTGATTGTGGTTAGTGTCTGCATGATTTGGCTTTCTTCTCTCCGCACATTGGGTGTTCGATAGTCTTTTTTTAATGGGTTCTTTGGGGTTTCTTTGTTTAGCGGCTGCCTGTAAGGAGAGGAATCTCATTATTGTATATGTACTTTGATAATAAATGTACTTTGAACTAAGAATGGAGAAGATTGAGGCGGTTTGTTGAGGTTTTTACAAAATTATGAGGGTAAATGCCACTATTCCACTGAGGTTGGGTGAGACTACAAGTAGAGGTCATAGGTTAAGGGTTTAAGGTGAAAAGCTTAAGGGGAACATGAGGCTAAAGAGTTTCACTCAGAGGGAAGAAGAAGCTGCCAGCACAAGTGGTGGATGCTATTTTGATTCCACGTTTAAGGGACGTTTCGACAGGGACATGGATGAGGTTTGGAGGGCGCAGGTCCTGGAGCAGGGATGGTCGGCAAAGCACTGAGGCTGGATGAGAATAGAACCAGGGGTCATAGGTTGAGGGCAAAAGGAGAAATATTTCAGGGGAACTTCCTCATTCGCAGAGCGGCGCGAGTGTGGAATGAGTCGCCAGTGCAAGTGGTGGATGTGGCTTTGATTTCTATATTTAGGAGTCGCTCGGACAGGTCTATGGGTAGGAGGGGTATAGAGGGCTTTGGTCTGGGTGCAGGTCAATGGGAATAACAGTTCACCAGGGACTAGACGGGGCAAACGGGCTGTTTCTGTGCTCTATGACTCTATTGGGTTTACACTTTGTAGTCTGCTCGTGCTGCCCCTACTCTGTAAGTTTGTTCTGCGTTCTGTTACTGCATTTCTTTTGTGCAACCTCAATGTATTATTGTAATTAATTGAATTTCACTGTACACCCCTCTGCACCTCTGATGTTTGAACCTTCTCCCCATTTAGATAGTAGTCCACACTATTCTTCCTTTTACCAAAATGCATTATCATACATTCCCCAACACTATATTCCATCTGCCACTTTTTTTGTCCATTCTTCCAAACTTGTCCTGCTGCAATTGCATTGCCTTCTCTGCACTACCTACCTCTCCACCTATCTTTGTATCATCTGCAGACTTTGCCACAAAGCCATCAACTCCATTATTGAAATCAGTGACAAACAATGTGAAAAGTAGTTGTCCCAATATTGGACCCTGGGGAACACCACTAGTCACCAGAAGCCAACCAGAAAAGGCCTCTTTTATTCCCATTTGCTGCCTCCTGCCTGTCAGCCATTCCCTTATCCATGCCAGCATCTTTCCTGTAACACCATGGGATTTTATCTTGTTACGCAGCCTCATGTGTGGCACCTTATCAAATGCCTTCTGAAAATCTAAGTAAATGACATCCACTGCCTCTCCTTTGTTCACCCTGCTTGTTACTACCTCGAAGAACTCTAACAGATTTATCAGGCAAGATTTCCCTTGACAGACACCATGCTGACTTTGAGTTATTTTATCATTAGTCTCCAAGTACTCTAAAACCTCATCTCTAATAATGGAGCCCAACACTTTCCCAACCACTGAGGCTAGGCCAACTGGCCTTTCATTTCCTCTCTTGTGCCTTCCTTCTTAAAGGGTTTGCAATTTTTTGCAATTTGCAATTTTTCCACTCCACTGGGACCATGCCAGAATCAAGTGATTCTTGAAAGATCATGACCAATTATTTCTTCAGCAACCTCTCTCAGGACTCTGGGATGTAGTCCATCTGGTCCAGGTGACCTAAGACCTTTCAGCTTGCCTAGCACTTTTTCCTTTGTAATAGCAATGGCACTCACTCCTGCTCCCTGACACTCACAGACTTCTGTCACACTGCTGGTGTCTTCCACAGTGAAGACAGATGCAAAGTACCTATTAAGTTCATCTGCCATTTCTTTGTCCCCCATTACTACCTCACCAGCATCATGTTCCAGTGGTCCAATTCTCAGCTCCCTTTTACACATTATATTACTGAAAACACTTAGTATCCTGCTGTACATTACTGGCTAGTTTGCTCTCGGATTACATCTTTTCCCTTCTTCGAGCCTTTTTAGTTGCCTTTTGCTGGATTTTGAAAGCTACTGACTCATCCAAATTCCCACTTACTTTTGAAACCTTATATGCCTTTTCCTTTGACTTTTATGCAGTCCTGAACTTTCCTTGTCAGCCACGATTGTCTACCCCTGCCATTTGAAGACAACTTCTTCTGTGGGACATATCTTTCCTGCACCTTGTAAACTATTCCCAGAAGCTTCAGCCACCTCGGTTTTGCTGTCATCCCCGCTAGTATACTCCTCCAATCCACCTGGGCAAACTCCTCTCTCATGTCTCTGTAAGTCCCTTTATTCCATTGCGATACCGATACATCTGACGTGTGCTTCTCCCTCTCAAATTGCAGTACAAATTCAATCATATTATGATCACTACCTAAGGTTCCTTTACAGTCAGCTCCCTAATAAAATCTGGGTTATGACACAACACCCAGTCTAAGACAGCCTTTCCCTGAGCAGGCTCAAGCACAAGCCATCGTAGGCATTCAACAAATCCCCTCTCTTGTGATCCGATGCCAACCTGATTTTCCCAATCCTCTTGCATATTAAAGTCCTCTATTACAATTGTGTCATTACCCTTATTACATGTCTTTTCCAGCTTCTTTTGCAAACTCAACCCCACACCTTGGCTATTATTTGGAGGCCTACATATGATTGCCATAATAATTTAATTGTAACCCTTGCAGTTTCTAACTCCACCCCACAAAGAATCAACATCTGACCATATGTCACCTCTTTCTAAAGATGTAATTCCTTCCCTTACCAGCAGAGCCACACCCCCACCTACACCTTCCTGCCTGTCCTTTCAATACAAAGTATACCCTTTGATGTCAAACTCCCAATTATTCTCCATGGATAAAGGGAGGGTGAGTGTCTGGGCCTATTGTCCTTGGGGTAGGGGGAGGGTGAGTGTCTGGGCCTATTGTCCCTGGGGTAGGGGAGGGTGAGAGTCTGGGCCTATTGTCCCTGGGGTAGGTGGGGGTGAGAGTCTGGGCCTATCACCCCCAGGGTAGGGGAGGGTGAGAGTCTGGGTCTATTCTCTCCGGGGTAGGGGGAGGATGAGAGTCTGGGTCTATTGTCCCTGGGGTAGGGGAGGGTGAGAGTCTGGGTCTATTGTCCCTGGGGTAGGGGAGGGTGAGAGTCTGGGTCTGTCCTTCCTGGGGTAGGGGAGGGTGAGAGTCTGGGCCTATTGCCCCCGGGGTAGGGGAGGGTGAGAGTCTGGGTCTATTCTCCCCGGGGTAGGGGAGTATCATTGAGGTATATAAGTTTGTGAGGTAGATGGGCTGACCGAAGGAAACTTTTGTCCTGTATCAAAGGAAAATATAAACTAGAGGACATTCGACTGGCCCTCCATTAGTTAGATCTGACCATCCTCACTGTCTACGTGAAACACAAACCAGGGCAGTATGATATGGAGAGCAGGCTGCTCCCCCCTCCACACAGCAGATAAATCCAGAGGAACATCAGTGACCAATACTGTCCAGCTCCAGCAGAATCTCAGGAGTTGCCAGTCAGCATTGAACTCAACGCAGGACTGCCTTCAGGACTCCAGTTCAGGATTGTTCCTCAAGGCTTACTCCCAAAGCCTTCCCTGGGAGTGGGCATGGCCGCAAGGCAGTGGAGGCTTGAGATCAGAGTTTCCCTTCTCCTAGGTTAGCTGCCTACCACGCCTGCCTGAAGTGACTGGTTTGAAGATGCCAGAAACCTACCTTTGCCTGTTCCGTCAGTAAAAATTATTCCACTTGGCTTGGTAGCTGAACCAAACATGAAGATCAGGAGCTAGACTTGGTCGCCAGAGGCTATTTGAGAGAGACAGACCTTTGGGAGCATTTAATAGGTAGTGGGAGCCCACCCCCATTCTGCGGCTATGGCAGTGTTAAGGAACCAAGGGTTTGGAGGAAAAGAAAAAGTTTCAGAGAGGATCTGAGGAGCACCTTCTTCACCCAGAGAGTGGGGAGGTGGAGACTGTCAGCATCCGGGGTAGAAAAGTCAAAGAGGACATGCAACGAAACCCAATTTCCCTCGGGATCAATAAACTATTATCTATCTATCACTTTACGTGGGAGTGGGGGTCTTCTCTGCGATTCCATCGAGACTGATGTATTATCCCTCTCAATCCCATTCTCTTGCCTTCTCTCCGTAACCTTTGACAGCCTGAATAACTAAGGACCTGTCAACTTCTACTCTAAGCAATCCCAACGACTTGGCCTCCACAGACTTCCGTGGCAATGAACTCCACAATATCCAATGTCGTGGAGAGATGTGGAGTGGAAATTAAAACAAAATCATTCTACATTGGGACAGTTCAGATTATAATTTTGACAGTATTAAAGTTGACACAACTCTCTAATTGACCTGACTGGGCAGGCAGAAGAGATTAGCTTCAGTTTGGCATCATGTTCAGCACAGTCATTGTGGGCCAAAGGGCCTTTTCCAATACTAGAACAGCACAGGCCATTCAACCCATAAGTTTGTGCTGTTCCTGATTTACACTGAATGGCCTCCTCTCTATCCCTTCATATGTGTCTGTCTAAATGTTTCTCAGCTCCACCAAACTGACTGCTTCCACCACTACCCTGGTAACCCAATCCAGGCACCTACTGTACCACTCTGCAGAAAAAAAAACTTCCCTCTAACCTTAAAAGCATGGCCTCTGGTGTCTGACGTTCCCACCCTGGAGAAAATATTCTGACTGTCTAACCTATTGATGCCTCTCATTGTTTAAAAAAAATATAAACTGTGCTGAGTAACACACACAAAATGCCGGAGGAACTCAGCGGGTCAGGCAGCATCTACGAAAATGAGTAAACAGCTAATGTTTTGGGCCGAGACCCTTCATCAGGACTGGAAAGGAAGTGGGGAAGATGCCAGGATAAGAAAACGGGGGGGAGGGGAAAGAGGACAAGTTAGAAGTTGATAGAACAGGTGATTCTAGTGGAGGGCAGCCTGCAACCTGATGGCATGAACATTGATTTTTCCCAACGCCCGTTATTTACCCCCTCTCCCTTTCCTCGCCTTCAATTCCCCAGTCTGGCCTCGTACCTCTTCTCCTTACCTGCCTATCACTTCTCCCCGATGCCCCATCTCCTTACCTTTCACCCAGCTGTCTACGTGATAAACAAGCCAGGGCAGTCTGATATGGAGAGCAAGACCACGCCCATGTAGCTGAATCCCCCTCCAGACGGCTGATAAATCCTTAGAGACCAATACCGTTCAGCACGGGAGTTGCCAGTCAGCATTGAACTCAAGACTCAATCACCTAGGCTATGTGCGTGAGGGCATTTCAGTTACTGTGCAGCCGTAGACACACATGCACACACACACACACACACACACACACACACACACACACACAACTTGGAGGGAACAGTGTCAGGCAGCATCTATGCGGAGGATAGACAGTTGACATTCCGGATTGAGAACCTTTATTGGGACTGTAAAGGGGAAAAAGCAAGAAAAAGAAAGTGAGCAGAGGGTAAGGAGCACAGGGTCGAAGGTGAGAGGTGAAGACGGGTGGGTGGGGGAAGGAGGCAGCTGGCAGGTGATTGGTGGAAAAGGCAAAGGGCTGGACAAGAAGCAACCTGGTAGGAGAAAAAGACGGAGAAGAGAGTGGACGATGGGAGAAAGGGAAGGAGAGGAGAGTGGACGATGGGAGAAGGGGAAGGAGAGGAGAGTGGACGATGGGAGAAAGGGACGGAGAGGAGAGTGGACCACAGGAGAAAGGGAAGGAGAGGAGAGTGGACAATGGGAGAAGGGAAAGGAGAGGAGAGTGGACGATGGGAGAAGGGGAAGGAGAGGAGTGTGGACGATGGGAGAAGGGGAAGGAGAGGAGAGTGGACCATGGGAGAAAGGGAAGGAGAGGAGAGTGGACCATGGGAGAAAGGGAAGGAGAGGAGTGTGGACGATGGGAGAAAGGGAAGGAGAGGAGAGTGGACGATGGGAGAAAGGGAAGGAGAGGAGTGTGGACGATGGGAGAAAGGGAAGGAGAGGAGAGTGGACGATGGGAGAAAGGGACGGAGAGGAGAGTGGACGATGGGAGAAAGGGAAGGAGAGGACAGCGGACGATGGGAGAAAAGGACGTAGGGGAGAGTGGACGATGGGAGAAAGGGACGGAGAGGAGAGTGGATGATGGGAGAAAGGGAAGGAGGAAGGACACTGGGGGAGATGGTAGAAAGGTGAGGAGAAGGGAAGAGGCCAGAGGGGAAAGGAAGAACAGGAAAGTGGGAGGAGGTAAAATTACTGGAAGTTGGCGAAATCAATGTTCATGCCATCAGGTTGGAGGAAACCCAGACAGATTTCCAGCATCTGCAAAATCTCTTGTGTTTGGTGGTTGGTGCGTGGAATGCACTGCTTGAGTCAGTGGTGGCGGCAGATACACTAGTGAAGTTTAAGAGACTACTAGACAGGTATATGGAGGAATTTAAGGTGGAGGCTTATATGGGAGGCAGGGTTTGAGGGTCGGCACTACATTGTGGGCTGAAGGCCCTGTACTGTGCTGTACTATTCTATGTTCTATGTTTATAAACTGTGTTGTACTGGAAAGTATTCCTGAGAAAGTGCAGCAAGGAATTTCAGAGGTGTCTGGCCAGCAGTTGGAATCACCCAGATATGGTGGGCTACCATCGTGCAGGCAGATGGGAATAATATGGTGGTAGCATGGACGAGTTGGGCCGAATTGCCTGTTACTCTGAGCTGTGATCTTTTAAAATCCAGTTGGGATAAATTCCAGCTGTCAGACACGTTGCCAGTCTGTTCAAACCACCTCATTCCCTCTGTGACCTCACTGGCTGTGGGACGGAGGGGGGGCGGCAGGTGAGCTCCGCACTACCGGGGCTCAGTGACTTCGAGTTCCGGAGCCCGGAGGACTCGCGGGAAGTATCCTCGCACCGGGGAGATGGCCCGATCCATCACCTAAACGCTCAGGGAGGGGGTTGCGGAAGCGGCGCCGCTGCCGGATTCACCCGCCCGTCATCCCCACGCTGGCGGTGGACGGGCGCCGGTCCGGGACCGTCGGCAGCTGCCGGGTCCAGTGAACCCGGTACCCAACACCAGGTGACCGGCCACTGCCCGGCAATCCCGCGGTCAGGAATCATTGCACCGACCCTCCCGGCCCCGGTCACCGAGTTTCCGCTCTCTCACCTGAGCAGGTGATCTACTGTTGGCGGTTGGCCGACCGGCCGGATCAGCCCAGGCGTGTGGTGTCGCCGGCGGAAGGAACTGATGTGGGATCCCTGTCCCACCCTCGGCAACCAGGCGCACCCTACACTGTTCAAACATCGACTGGGGTGGAGGGTGAGTCGAACCCGTGACTAATAGCTATGGATCGGCGGAGGCGGAGCGCACACCTGCACATCACATGCCAGGGCCGCGCTTCCTCGCCACCCCTCCCCCGGCCGCGGGCGGGGCGCTCCCTCTGCATCCCTCCTCCGGCCGCCGGGTGTCCCAGCCCCCCCGGCGGTGGATCGTCTTAACAAAGCGATCCCTCCTGTCGGTGGGCGATGGCGGAGTAGATCTGGAGGAGAGGCAAGGGGGAAGCGGGGGGATTCTTTACTATTCAAGAAACGGAATTTTAAAACTGCCACGCGAATTTTTTTTGAGTCGGCGTGTAAAACAAGCCAAAGAAAGGAAACCGGCCCTTCGGCCCAGCTACTCCATGCTCTGCTAATTCCCATTGCCGGCATTTGGCCCGTATGGGATACAGAATAGTACAGCACAGTACAGGCCCTTCGGCCCACAATGTTGTGCCGACCCTCAAACCCTGCCTCCCATATAACCCCCCATCTTAAATTCCTCCATATACCTGTCTAGTAGTCTCTTAAACTTCACTAGTGTATCTGCCTCCACCACTGACTCAGGCAGTGCATTCCACACGCCAACCACTCTCTGAGTAAAAAACCTTCCTCTAATATCCCCCGTGAACTTCCCACCCCTTACCTTAAAGCCATGTCCTCTTGTATTGAGCAGTGGTGCCCTGGGGAAGAGGCGCTGGCTATCCACGCTATCTATTCCTCTTATTATCTTGTACACCTCTGTCATGTCTCCTCTCATCCTCCTCCTCTCCAAAGAGTAAAGCCCTAGCTCCCTTAATCTCTGATCATATATTCAGAGAGGTGCGGGAAGAGAGCCAATCACATCATGAGGGATCTCACCCCGATATCAAGACAACACACACACACAATGCTGGGGGAACTCAGCAGGCCAGGCAGCATCTATGGGGGAAAAAAAGTAGAAAATTAGAGTCAATGCTTCGGGCCGAGACCCTTCATCGAGACCCTAACCTTACGTATGGAACACTTTTCATACAGGTGACGCATTTCAAAATGCTTTACGATCGGATAAAAACACAAATGTGAAAATAAAATAAAAATAAACGTGAAAATAAAATGATAATTAAAAGCAAGGTAAATAAGTAGGTTTTGAGCTGGTGTCTGAAAGTGTCAGCTGATTCTGCATTACTTATAGTTTTAGTTACTGAATTCCACGGTTTAGGAGCGTACTTCAGAAAAGCGGACCTACCAATTATCTTTTGAGGAAGGTTGTTTTAATTTAAGAGAGCAGCGAAAGAAGATCTCTAAAAAAAAATAAAATCTCTGTATTTATTCCAAATTGCTCTCTCCCCTCTCCCGTTTATCTGGAACACTGCAGACGCCATTGACCACCGAACAGGGTTTGACTCCCTCGAACCGCGTACAAAGCATCTTGGAGGGGGAGGGAGAGCCGGCAGGTGCCTTGGTACAGATTGGTACCAACGACACAGGGAGGAAAAGTAAAGAGGTCCTGAAGAAAGAATTTAGAGAGCGAGGTAGAAAGTTGAGAAGCAGGACTTCGCAGGTAGTCATTCCTGGGTTGCTGCCTGTGCCACGTACCAGTGAGGGCAGAAACAGGATGATTTGGCAGATAAATGCGTGGCTGAGAAGCTGGCGCAGGGGGCAGGGCTTCAGGTTCTTGGATCATTGGGATCTCTTCTGGGGGAGGTATGACCTGTTCAGAAGTGACCGGTTGCACCTGAACCCGAGGGGGACCAATATTCCCGCGGGCAGGTTTGTTAGAGCTGTTGGGGAGGGTTTAAATTAATTTGGCCGGGGGCTGGGAACTAGAATAAAGGAACTCAGAATAGGACACATGATAAAAAAAGTGAAGATAGCGTGCAGTCTAACTGTCGGGAAGGGCAGGTGGATGACAGGACAAAATTGCAGCCAGCAGGGTGAGTATCAGTGCATTAGGGATGCAGAATCAAAAAGGGTAGCAAATACAGTACTCAAAGTGTTATATCTCAATGCACAGAGGATAAGAAATAAGCTGGATGATCTTGTTGCTCTATTACAGATGGTCAGGTATGACGTTGTGACCATCACTGAATCGTGGCTGAAGGATGGTTGTAGTTGGGAGTTGAATGTCCAAGGTTACACATTATATCGGAGGAATAGGAAAGCAGGCAAAGGGGGTGGTTTGGTTTTACTGGTAAAGAATGGCATCAAATCAGTAGAAAGCAACACTCACAACACGCTGGAGGAACTCAGCAGGTCAGGCAGCATCCATGGAAACGATCGATCGACGTTTCGGGTCCTGACAAAGGGTTCTGGCCCGAAACGTCGACCGATCTTTTCCACAGATGTTGCCTGACCTGCTGAGTTCCTCCAGCGTGTTGTGAGTGTTGCTTTGACCCCAGCATCTGCAGATTATTTTGTGTTTACAAATCAGTGGAAAGATGTGACATAGGATCAGAAGATGTAGGTTGTTAAGAAACTGCAAGAGTAAAAGGACCCTGATGGCAGTTATATACCGGCCTCCCGTCGGTAGCTGGGATGTGAAACACAGATTACAACATGAAATGAAAAAGGCAAGTCAAAAGGGCAATGTTATGATAGTCATGGGAGATTTCAACATGCGGGTCGATTGGGAAAATCAGGTTGGAAATAGATCTCAAGCGAGTGAGTTTGTTGAATGCCTGTGGGATGGCTTCTTAGAGCAGTTTGTCATTGAGCCTGTTAGGGGATCAGCTATATTGGATTGGGTGCTATGTAATGAACTGGAGGCGATTAGGGAATTTAAGGTAAAGGAACCCCAAGGACTGAGTGATCACAATATGATTCAGTTGTGCTTGAAATTTGGTTGAGAGAAAGTAAAATCTGACGTTGCAGTATTTCAATGGAGTAAGGGAAATTACAGTGGTATGAGAGAGGAGTTTGTCAAAATGAATTGGAAGGAGATGCTGGCAGGGATAACAGCAGAGCAGCAATGGCTTGAGTTTCTGGGAAAAATGAGGAAGGTACAGGATAGATGTATTCCAAAGATAAATAAATACTCAAATGGCAAAATAGTACAACCATGGCCAACAAGAAAAGTCAAAGCTTTTGTAAAAGCAAAAAAGAGGGCATACAACAAAGCAAAAATTAGTGGGAAGATAGAGGATTGGGAAGCTTTTTAAAAAACCTACAGAGAGGAACTAAAATAATCATTAAGAGGCAAAAGTTGAAATTTGAAAGCAAGCTAGCAAACAATATCAAAAGCTTTCTCATGTGAAAAAGAGAGATGAGGGTATATTAGAACCACTAGAAAATGAGACTGGAGAAATAATAACGGGGGACAAGGAGATGGCAGATGAAGTAAGTGAGTATTTTGCATCAGTCTTCACTGTGGAAGACACTAACAGTGTGCCAGATGTTGAAGGGTGTGAGGGATGTGAAGTGGGTGCAGTTACTATGACAAGGGCATAGGTGCTCAAAAAGCTGAATGTACGCAACTCACCTGGTCCAGATGAACTGCACCCTAGGGTTCTGGAAGAGGTAGTGGTGAAGATTGTGGAGGAATTGGTAATGATCTTTCAAATATCATTGGACTCAGGCATGGTACCAGAGGGCAGGAAAATTGCAAATAGCACTTCACTCTTTAAGAAAGGAGGAAGGCAGCAGAAAGGAAATTATAGACCAGTTAGCCTGACCTCGGTGGTTGGGAAGATGTTGGGGTCAATTGTTAAGTATGAAGTTATAGAGTACTTGATGATACAGGACAGTATCAGACAAAGTCAGCATGGTTTCCTTAAGGGAAAATCTTGGCTGAAGAACTGGTTGGAATTCCTTGAAGAGATTACACATAGGATAAAGGGGTTGCAGTGGATGTTGTATACTTGGACTATCAGAAGACCTTTGGCAAGGTGTCACACATTGAGACTGCTTACCAAGTTAAGAGCCCATGGCATTACAGGAAAGTTACTGGCTGATTAGTAGGAGGTAGTGAGTGAGAATAAAAAGGATCCTTTTCTGGTTGGCTGCCAGTGACTAGTGGTGTTCCACAGGGGTCAGTGTTGGGTTCACTTCTTTTTATGCTGCATATAAATGATTTAGATGATGAAATTGATGGCTTTGTTGCCCAGTTTGCAGATGATACAAAGGTTGGTGGAGGGACAGGTAGTGATGAGGAATCAGGTAGGAAGCAGAAGAATTTAGACAGATTAGGAGAATGGGTAAGAAAGTGGCAAATGAAATACTATGTTGGGAAATGCATGGTCATGCACTTTGGTAGTAGATATAAATGTGCAGACTATTTCCCAAATGGGGAGAAAATCTGAGATGCAAAGGGACTTGGGAGTCCCTGTGTAGAACACCGTGAAGGTTAACTTGCAGTTTGAGTCAGTGTTGAGAAAGGAAAATGGCACGTTAGCATTCATTTCAAGAGGTCCAGAATACAAGAGCAGGGATGTGATGCTGAGGCTTTATAAGGAACTGGTGAGGCCTGACCTTGAGTATTGTGAACAGTTTTGGGTCCCTCATCTTAGAAGAGATGTGCTGGCATTGGATAGGGTCCAGAGGAGGTTCACAAGGATTATTCCGGGAATGAAAGGGTTATCATATGAGGAACATTCGATGGCTCTGGGTCTGTACTCACTGAAATTTAGTAGAATGAGGGGTGATCTCATTGAATTGTCATGGTTTGGAGGCTTGTGTGCTTCAGGGAATCTGAATTTGCAAGTAATGAAATTAGATCAGGGTGAAGTTGTGGTCTGCAGACAATAGGCAGGGAGCTGGGGGGAGATATCAGCCACAGGCACACCTGAATGTTCGTAAGCACAAGAGGTTCTGCAGATGTTGGAAATCTTGAGTAACATGTACAAAATTCTGCAGGAACTCAGCAGGTCAGCCAACATCTATGGAGGAGAATAAACAGTCTATGTTTCCCTGCTTAGATGCCCCCTAACTTGCTAAATCTTTTTTTAATGATGCACTTAACTTTCAGGCCGAGACCCTTCATCAGGACTGGAAAGGAATGGGGCAGAAGCCAGAAAGAGAAGTTGGGGGGGGGGGGAAAGAGAAGTACAAGCTGACAGGTGATATGTGAGGGGAGAAAGTGGGGGGGTGAATTAAGAAGCTGGGAGGGGGTAAGTGGAAGAGGTAACGAGCTGGAGAAGGAAAGAAGGAATCTGATGGGAGAGGAGAGTGAACCATGTGAGAAAGGGAAGGAGGAGGGGACCAGAGGGAGTTGATGGTCAGGTGGGGAGAAGGGGTGAGAGGGTAACCAGAATGGGGAATGGAGGAAAGAAACAGGGGAGTGAAAAGAAAACACCGCTCAAGGTGTAGGTAAGACTATACAATCAGCTAACTAGACTTGGAAAGAGTCACAACAGACAGCTGGAAACTACCTTGAAATCAACTCAACAGTTTAGTAAGCTTGTAGTTAATTCAGCCCAATTAACTGTCCATGTATCACTATTACAGTATACAATAAGGGTTCAACTCGTTGTCTGTAATCCATCCTGTCATTCTACCTATCTGTCCAAGCGCAGTACTGAATTCAAAGTGTTGCATCTGAATTTTGTTTATTCAGGCAGATAGAGTTTGGCTGTTCCCGCCCAATGATCGTCACCAAGCAAGAAATAACAGAGCCGGCTCTGATCACACAAAGTTCCGAGTTACAACGGCGATATTATCCTGGGCGATAACTTCGTTTGTGGACACTGCCACACGAGGGCGCTCCTGCAATAAAATCCAAATGCTGTCAAACGTAAATACAGGACTGTCCACTCTCCCAGATGTCAGCACCACTCTCCTGCCCTCTACACGTTTAGGTAATTGGCTTTTCTTTGCAGTCTCATGCTTCAGATCCCATTCGGTACAGTACAGTGAAGGTGTGGCTCTCATAATGATTTTGTGTATTTAGCGACTACATTGCGAAGTTTCAGGGGGGCGTACAGCGATGAGATAGGTCAGCTGGTTGAGTGGTGTCGCAACAACAACCTCGCACACAATGTCAGTAAAGACCAAGGGGCGAATTGTGGATTTCAGGAAGAGGAAAATCGAGGGAACACACACCAGTCCTCATTGAGGGGGTCAGAGTGAGCAGTTTTAGGTTTCTGTGGCGTCTCTAAAGATCCATTGTGGGCCCAACCTACAAAGAAGGCACAAGAAGCAACTATATTTCAGTGGTACACCTTCAAAATCCCCTGCCTCAAAAAGGCAGCACCTGGCACCCAGGGCATGCGCTTGTCTCACTACCGTCCAGGAGCCTGAAGACACACACACTCAATGTTCTAGCAGCAGCTTCTTCCCCTCTGCCATCTGATCTCTGAACGGACAATCAGCCCATGAACACTACCTCACTATGTAATTTATCTTTATAACATTTAATACTGCATAATTTTTAATTTTTAACATGTACAAAATTAAATTTGTATATATTTCTTACTGTAATTTATAGATTATTTAAATTGGTGCCATAAAATGACGTTTCACATGAGAAGCCATCTGATTCATGTTGTTTCAATGGGGTATTTTGTTACTATGTAGTGTTGTGTATTTTGGTGATAAAATTGACTTGCTTATAAAAACTGAACCAGTTAAAACAGGGTACATTATAAAACAGGGGTCCCCACCTTTTCTGCACCTCGGACCAGTTTAATATTGACAATATTCTCTGACGGGGGGTGGGGGAGAATGTTAATCACGACCAGAATATAGGTGATAAGTCAACTGTAAGTCACTTATTGGCTAATACACTCAATTTCATTTATAAAAGGGTTTATTCTCACAAACGTATATAAGCACACAGTGTACATTTTCCTCACATGAATATATATAGTGATAAATTATTTACATAAAGTCAATAGCATCATAACATTTTAAGTCACATTTGGCTATTAAACTGCATATTTTCCTCATATGAACATATAAAATCATTAGAATGCACCAATAACGCTGAATCAGTGGGAGCCCTGGGCTTGTTTCTCTGCAACAAGACAGTCCCATCGAGGGGTGGCGGGAGACAGCAATGCTCGAAGGGGGTTCCTTATGGAATGACTTCATGTGCATTCAAGTTCCAACAATGGGCCAGACAGGGATGAGGAAAGGTGCAGCTGACTCATAACGTTTCCTCGCACATGCTTTGTGGCCTGGTATCGCAAATATAAAATATGTACAAATGGTTTCAGTTTGTTGTACATCCCCTGATGAGCTGCCAGGAGCGCACGGGTCAGCAGGCCAACTTCCTAGAAAACATGCAATGAGACTGGCTGAGAATCTGCCAGTGCAAGTGGGGCCGGAGGTCGAAGACGGTCCGTGCCGGGGTCCGGGGGCCGGGGGCTGGGGGCTGGAGCGCTGGGGCTGGAGGAGCAGGTCTTGTTTTGTTCCTTGTTCTGCTGTTTTGTCGTCCTCTGTGTTGTTCTGCGAAGCATCGTGGTCCTGTGGTGTTGGCGCTGAAATGCGTGGCAACGCTTGCGGGCCGTCTCCGGCTCGGCCTAAGGTTGTGCTGGTTGTTAACACAAAAGGTGCATTTCCATAAAACCAGGAGGTACAGGAGCAGAGTTCGGCCACTCAGCCCATCGAGACTGGACTGCTCCACCATTTCATCCCTCTTAACCCCACAACCTTTCAACCCAACCCAACCCTCCAAACTCAGCTTTAAGTGCACCCAGCTGTCTGTGGCGATGAACTCCACACATTCCCCACCGTCTGGATTAAGAAATCCCTCCTTGCTCTAAACAGATGTCCCCCGATTCTGACGCTGTGCCGTCTGGTCCCAGACTCCCTCACAGGAAGAAACATCCATTTCATATCCACTCGTTGTACAAATTCAACGTCCATTTGATAAGCAAATGAAGTTGATCTGAACTGAGATGGGGGGCTGGTGGTAAAGAGAAACCTGGATTGCAGAGAGACACCCTTCAGAGGCAATTGTGGACATCAACACTGATTAGGCATTCTGGCATAATTACTAACCAGAAAGCTATTTACATTCAAGAAAAGGCCACTCAGCCCATCAAATGCTTTCAGCACCGCTGTCTACTTCTCCTAAACAGCACAGGGTTAAACCCGCCCAAAACAAGGGCAGGGGTGGTGAACAATTCACAACAGGCGGCCACCCCTGTCACACTGAAACATCCCCTCACCCCAGACACACGGGAGTCCCCTCAGGTCCCAGTTATTCACAGGGAAACAAAAAGCCTCCCGGATTATCCATGGGGTCGGGAGAACTCATTCCTCCAATTGGACAGGGGTGATTCGCAATGGCTCCGGGCATCTCCAGGGGCAGAAGAAGGGGTAGATGGGTTCGACAAACGTGGCGGCGAAGGAGTGTAGCTTCTGTTTCCGGACAGCGTCGTGGAAGGAGACGATACCCTCGTCGTAGTTCAGGAAGATGCCGATGATGGCGACCTTGTCCCCCAGGTTCAAGTCTTTGTTTTCCAAGCCCTTCACTTCATACCTGTCCCAGCAATGGCTGACGCACCAGTAGCCTTCCTCCGGGCACAGGGTGACTCTGCCCTTGCGATCTACCGAGTTCCTGGCCACCCCCAGGTCCCAGTTGGGGCACTCGACCACCGACACCTCCCAGTAGTGTTTACCCGCCTCGAAGGCCTGCGTGCCCAGCAGGAATGGGTACCGATCGAACCTCCTGTCATTCTCAGTGACATTGCGCCAGCCGCCCGCGTCTCGGACAGCCGTCCCATCCTCAAACACCTCCAGGTTTCCATTGGCGGTCTCGGGGTCCAGGCGGACTGTGACTGTAAGTGGAGAGCCGTCAGAGTGGGTGGCAGGAATCTGGGGCCTCTCACATCCCCCTCCCACCTTAAGCACATGCCCTCTTGTGTCAGACATTACTACCCCGGGAAAAAGAATACCGTCTGTGCTTCTCATAATCTAATTAACCTCAATCAGATCTCCCCTCAGCATCCGCCACTCCGGTGAAACTAACCCACGAGCCTATCGTGACAGCACTCTCTAAACCAGGCAGCATCCTGGTGAATCTCTTTCGCACCCACTGCAAAACCTCAACATTCTTCCTATGATAAAGCAACCAAAACTGTGTGCGACACTCCAGATGTGGCCAAAGCTGGGGCTTTCTTGTGTTTTTTTTTGCAATTTAAGCTTCTTTTACACTTGCTCATATTTGAAAAATTGCCTGTCAGTGTGTAAACTTTCTGTCACAGGGCATACTGGAGTTTGTACAATCACCTGTCAGTCAGTACGCTTTCAGTCACAGGGTAAACTTGAGTTTGCACAATTGCCTGTCTGTCTGTAAACTTTCTGTCATGGTGTATACTCGTGTTTGTACAACGCCTATCAGACTGTAAACATTCTGTCACAGTTCATACTGGTGTTTGTATAATTGTCTGTAAGCAAGCCTTATGTCATGCAGAATACTTGTGTCTTTACAATCGCCTGTCTGGTTGTACAGGAGTATACATTTTTGTACAATCACTTGTCAGTTTGTAAACTTTGTCACATGGACTACTGGTGTGTGTACAATTGCATGTCAGTGTGTAAACTTCTAGTTACACACTATCCTTGTGTTTGTACAATCACATAAGTCTATAAGCTTTCAGTCATGGAATATGCTTGTGTTGCTATAATTGCCTGTCAGTCTGTAAACTTTCTGTAACGGGGTATACTTGTGTTTGTACAATCACCTGTCAGTGTGTAAGTGTTCAGTCACGGGGTATACTTGTATCATATTGTAGCCAAGAAAGCTCAGCAACACTTCAGCTTCACATGACTAGAGGACGTAGGAGCAGGAACAGGATATTCCGCCCATCGAGTCTCGCTCTCCCATTCCATCAAGGCTGATTTACCATTCCTCCCAAACCCATTCTCTTGCCTTCTCCCCACAACCTTTCATGTCCTTACTAATCAGCTACCTATCAACCTCTGCTCTAAATACATCCAATGACTTGGTTTCCACAGATTCTCCTCATCTGGCTAAAGGAATTTCTCTTCACCCTAGTTCTAAATGTATGTCCCTCTGTTATGAGGTTGTGCACCCTGGTCCAAGACTCAACTACCATGGGAAATATCCTCACCACATCTACTCTATCTAGGCCTTCGATACCCCCCCCCCCCAATTCTTCTAAACTAGAGCGAGTACAGGATCAGAGCCATCAAACGCCCCTGATCCATTAACCCTTTCATTCCCAGGATTATTCCCATGCAGCTCCTCTGGTCGCTCTCCGATGTCAGCACATCCTTTCCCCGATCAGGGGCCCATATCTGCTCACCATACTCTAAGTGTGACGTGAAAAATGCCTTGTAAAGGCTCAGCATTGTATCCTTGCTTTTATATCCTGGTCCTCCCAAATGAATGCTAACATTCCATGCGTGTTCCTCACCACAGACTCAAACTGCAAATTAACCCTTCGGAAATCCTGCACAAGGACTCCCAGCTCCCTTTTACCTGTTGTTTCTACCTTCTCTCCATTTAGGAAATAATCAACCCTTTCATTTCTTCCACCAAAGTGTATGACCACACATTTCCCAACACTGCATTCCACCTACCATTTCTTTGCCCATTCTCCTAATCTAATTCCTTCTGTAGCCTCTCTACTTCCTCAAAACTACCTGCCCCTCCACCCATCTTCAGATCATCTGCAAAGCCATCAACCCCACCATCCAAATCATTGCCATGTAATGTCAAAAGAATCGGCTCCAACACAGATCCCTGTGGAACACCACTAATCACCAGCAGCCAGTCCTGTTATTCCCACTCTTTGCCTCCTGCTAATCAGCCACCGCTTTATCCGTGCTACAATCTCTCCTGTAATACCACAGGCTCTGATCTTGTTCAGAAGACCCAGGTGCAGCAGAACCCTGACTCACTTTCCTAAAACCCAGATTCACTTAATGGGAATCACTTTGGATGTTAGTGAGAAACAAGGTTTAATTACCACAAATCCCAACCCCCACCCCCCCCCCAAACTCTCCCAGTGAAACATTAGCACCTAATCCCACCCCTCCCAGCGGGAAGTTAGATCCTGACCATCGCTTCTGAACTGTGGCTCTCCCAACCTCGAGAATGACAGCTTCATCAGAAGGGACGTCACGTTCCCGATACGTATCCACCCCCCCACCCGCGACGCCAGACTAGGATCTGCTCTCCTGATTGATGCCTCGCTCCAGGTCACTCCCCACCACTCAGAATCACCCCCCCCATCCCCCAAATTAACTGCATTCTACACCGTTCCTGGGAATCTCCACTGTCACACAATCCCCCCAACCCGCTTTTCGCCAATGATGCCTTCCCCCACTGCCTTGCCTTAAAGAGAGCTTCTCACCCTTGGGTTTCCACAGCACGTCACCCCTCCCACCTCCCTCTCCCTGCTTATCGTGCTTCAGTTCCTGTGGGGGGGGGGTTATCAGGCCCTTCAATTGACTACGCCACCCCCACCCCCACAACACACCCCGACAGCACCGGGCCTACCTGCACATCGCAACATCTTTTCCCACTCTGGAAGAGACGGCGGGGGTGGGGGAAGAGAGGAGAGAGAGAAAAAAAAACAATATTAATGTCGACAGAATACAGAACAGCCACTCGGCCCATCCAGTTCTGCTGGACCCCCAGTCAGTTCCAAAGACGTACAGGTTAGGGTAGTAAATGAGGGCAGGCAATGGTGATGTGGTGACACTTGCCCAGCACAGTCCTTTATTTAAGGTCACATGACATAGCAGCAGATTTGGCCAACTGGCCCATCGAGGCTGCTGCACCATTCCATCATGGCTGACTTATCCCTCTCAACCACGTTCTCCTCCCTTCTTCCTCTAATCTTTGACGCCCTGACTAAGTACCTACCAATATCCACTTTAAATATACTCAATGACGTGGCCTCAATTATATTAATAGATGAAAGATATTTATTTAGAGATACAGCACAGCAACAGAGCAGACGGCCCAATAAGCCCACACTGTCCAATCACACCCAGTGAACAATTCACCATGGTAACGGGCCCACACTACCCAATTACACCCAGTGAACAATTCACCATGGTAACGGGTCCGGCCCAATGAGCCTGCACTGCCCAATTACACCCAGTGAACAATTCACCATGGTAACGGGTCCGGCCCAATGAGCCTGCACTGCCCAATTACACCCAGTGAACAACTCACCATGGTAACGGGTCCGGCCCAATGAGCCTGCACTGCCCAATTACACCCAGTGAACAATTCACCATGGTAACGGGCCCACACTGCCCAATTACACCCAGTGAACAACTCACCATGGTAACGGGTCCGGCCCAATGAGCCTGCACTGCCCAGTTACACCCAGTGAACAACTCACCATGGTAACGGGTCCGGCCCAATGAGCCTGCACTGCCCAATTACACCCAGTGAACAATTCACCATGGTAACGGGCCCACACTGCCCAATTACACCCAGTGAACAACTCACCATGGTAACGGGCCCACACTGCCCAATTACACCCAGTGAACAATTCACCATGGTAACGGGCCCACACTGCCCAATTACACCCAGTGAACAATTCACCTACCAACCGGTACGACCTTGGACCGTGGGAGGAAACCTAAGTGGTCACGAGAATGCCGACAGCGGTACGAATTGAACCTGGGTCGCTAGTACAACTTGGACCCTGTTGATCATCGTCGTAAAACGATGCATTTCACTGTGTCTTGAAGTACGAAGGACAAATATATCTAATCTTTCAATCTTTGGCGTTGTTGACCAATTTTAATTCTAGTTTCCGGTATTTGCAGCCCCACCCCACTCCCTGCTGGTTTCGACAACTGCAACTCTATTGGGCAGGGCCTACCCACAGCAGATACTGGGACCAGGCGTCTCAAGGGCCGAGTGGAGTGAAGAATGAACCAAAGACCTCCACAAGGCAGTGCTGGTGGTCTTACAAGCACATTTACAGTGGAGAAAGAGCAACACAGACGAAATGCTGGAGCAACTCAGCAGGTCAGGCAGCAACCACGGAGAGGAATACACAGTTGATGTTTCGGGTCAAGACCTTTCATCAGGACTGCACAGAAAGGGGGCAAAAGCCAAGATAAGGCGGCAGGGGAAGAGGAGGAGGACGAGCCGGCAGGAGATAGGTGAGGTGGAAGGTGGGGTGGGGGACGGGAGAGGATGAAGTAAGAATTTGGGAGGTGATAGGTGGAAGAGGTGAAGGGTGACAGGTGGAAGGAGGAACCTGACAAAAGAGAGTGGACGATGGGAGAAAGGGAAGGAGGAGGGGAAACAGAGGGAGGGTTGGGCAGGTGAGAAGAGAAGGGGGCAAGAGGGAAATCAAAATGGGGAATCGAAAAAGAGAGAAAGAAGGGGAGAAATAACTGGAAGTTCGGAATAAGGTTTGTAGCATACAGAATAAGGTGGACGAACTCAAGACACAATTAGAGATTGGTCGGTGTGACATTGTGAGCATCACTGAGCTGTGGCTGAAAGGCGGCCATAGTTGGGGTTTAACATCAAAGGATTTACTTTATATCGAAAGGGTAGGCAGGAAGGCGTAGGTGGCGGTGTGGCTCTGTCGGCAAGAGGAAATAACATCATTAGAAAGAGGGACAGAGGGTCAGAGAATGTCGAATCTCTGTGGGTGGAGTGAAGAAATTGCAAGGGTAAAAAAGAAACCATTATGGGTGTCATATATAGACCACCAAATAGAAGCTAAGAATTGGGGTTGAGTTTGCAAAGGGAGCTGGAAAAGGCATGTGATAAGGGTAATGTCACAGTTGTAATGGGGGACTTCAACATGCAAGAGGATTGGGAAAATCAAGCTGATGTCGGATCGCGAGGGGGGAGTTTGTTGAATGCCTGTGAGATGGCTTTTTAGAGCAGCTTGTGCTTGATCCTATTCAGGGAAAGACCATCCTAGATTGGGTGTTCTGTAACAACCCAGATCTAATTAGGGAGCTCAATGTAAAGGAACCCTTAGGAGGTAGTGATCATGATATGATTGAATTGGTGCTGCAGTTTGAGAGGGAGAAGCAGAACTCACATGTATCAGTATCGCAATGGAATAAAGGGAACTACAGAGGCAAGAGAGAGGAGCTTGCCCAGGTGGATTGGAGGAGGATACTGGCAGGGATGACGGCAGAGCAGAGATGGCTGAAGTTTCTGGGAATAGTTCACAAGGCACAGGGCAGATATATCCCACAGTTGTTGTTCTCAAATGGCAGAGATAGGCAACTGTGGCTGACAAGGGAAGTTGAGTACTGTATAAAAGCCAAGGAAAGGGCAAATAATGTAGCAAAAGTGAGTGGGAGGAAGTTGGATGATTGGGAAGTATTTAAAATCCAACAAAATGCAACTAAAAAGCTCTAAGAAGGGAAAAGATGAAATATGAAGGCAGATTAGCCAATAATATAAAGCATGATGCTGAAAGTTTTTCAATTATATGAAGAGTAAAAGGGAGGTGAGAGTTGATATTGGACCACTGGAAAATGATGCTGGTGAGGTAGTTATGGGCGACAAAGAAATGGCAGATGAACTTAATGAGTATTTTGCATCTGTCTTCACTGTGGAAGACACTAGCAGTGTGACAGAGATCAGTGAGTGTCAGGAAGCAGGAGTGAGTGTCATTGCTATTACAAAAGAAAATGTGCCAGGCAAACTGAAATGTCTGAAGTTGGATAAGTCACCTGGACCAGATGGACTACATCCCAGACTGATAGAAGTTGGTTGAAGAGATAACGGATGAATTGGTCATGATCTTTCAAGAATCATTTGATTCTGGTACGGTCCCAGAGGACTGGAAGATTGCAAATGTCACTCAACTCTTTAAGGAGGAAGGAAGACAAAAGAAAGAAAATTATAGGCCAGTTAGTCTTACCTCAGTGGTCGGGAAAGTGTTGGAGTCTATTATTAAGGATAAGGTTTCGGGGGTACTTGGAGACTAATGATAAAATAATTCAAAGTCAGCATGGTTTCTGCAAAGGGAAATCTTGCCTGACAGATCTGTTAAGAGTTCTTTGAGGAAGTAACAAGCAGAGTAGGCATAGCAGAGGCTGCTTAACAAGATAAAATCCTAAGGAGATACAGGAAAGATACTGGCATGGATAGCGGAATGGCTGACAGGCAGGAGCCGGCGAGTGGGAATACAGATTGGCTACCAGTGACGAGTGGTGTTCCTCAGGGGTCGGTATTGGGACCATTACTTTTCACATTGTTTGTCAATGATTCAGAGAATGGAATTGGTGGCTTTGTGGCAAAGTTTGACATGATACAAAGAGGGGTAGGTAGTGCTGAGAAGGTAATGCAATTTCAGAAGGACAGACAAATTGGAAGAATGGGCAAAAAAGTGGCAGATGGAATACAGTGTTCGGAAATGTATGATAATGCATTTTGGTTAAAGGAACAATAACGTGGACTATTATCGAAGTGGGGAGACGGTTCAAACATCAGAGGTGCAAAGGGACTTGGGAATCCTTGTGCAAGACTCCCAGAGGGTTAATTCACAGGTTGAGTCTGTGGTTAAGACGGCAAATGCATTGTTGGCATTAATTTCAAGAGGAATAAAATATAAAAGCAAGGAGATAATGCTGAGGCTTTATATGACACTAGTCAGGTTACACTTGGTGTACTGTCAACAGTTTTGGGCCCCTCATCTCAGAAAAGGTGTGTTGTCATTGGAGAGAGTCCAGAGGAGGTTCACAAGGACGATTCCAGGAATGAAGGGGAGGAGCATTTGGCAGCCTTGGGCCTGTACTCACTGGAATTCAGAAGCATGCGTGGAGATCTCATTGAAAGCAACTGAACGTTGAAAGGACTAGATAGGGTGGATGTGGAGAGGATGTCTCCCCTGGTGGGGGTATCCGAAACTAGAGAGCACAGCCTCAAACTTCAGAGGTGACCTTTTAGAACAGAGGTAAGGAGGAATGTTTTTAGCCAAAGAGAGGTGAATCTGTGGCATGCTCTGCCAGATTGTGTGGAGGCCAAGTCTGTGGGTATATTTAACGTGAAAGTCGATAGATTCCTGATTGGCCGGGGCATCAAGGGATGCGGTGAGGGGGCAGGTGTGTGAGGTTGAATGGGATCCAGGATCAGCCATAGTGAAATGAGGGAGCATACTCGATGGGCTGAATGGCCTCATTCTGCTCCTATGCCTTAAGGAAGTTACAGAAATCAATGTTCACGCTGTCAGATTGGAGGCTACTCAGACAGAATATGCTCCTCGACTTGAGAGAAAAAAAAATCCCTGCAGACAGACAAAAACTTGCAGATGGAACTTAAATGCAGACAAGTGTGAGGTGTTGCACTTTGCGAGGATCGAGCAGGACAGGACTTGCATGGTGAGCGGCAGGGCCGCAGAACAGACACACAGACCATCATTCCACGAAAGTGGTCCATAAGAAGAGAACCTTTATAAACAAGCACACAGGTCAAGTAGACGGACAGAAACTTTTTCCCAGGGCAGAAGTGGGCAATACAGCGGGGCATGATTATCAAGTGAAAGTATAAAGGGGACCTCTGGGACATTTAAGAGACTTAGAAAGGCACGTGGATGAGAGAGAAATGGAGGGCTATGTGGGAGGGAAGGGTTAGATTGTCCTTGGACTAGGTTAGAGTTGGGCTAGGCACAACATTCTGGGCCGAAGGGCCTGTGCCGTTCTATGGTTTCCAAAAGCAGCTTACCTATGGTGTGGAGGAGCGCATCGTACTCTGAAAGAGAAGGAGAGATCGTGATATTGCATTAGAGTCTGATCGGTGTTCCTTTGCCAGTGTTGACTATGAACTCACTTCAGGTATTCTCCCAGCCACCGTGCCACCACCCCCCGTCCCCTTGCCCCACCACACATGCTCCCTCAACCTCATCGCATACTGCTGTCTCAGCACCGCGGCAGAGGCCACGTTACTCCCCCTGTAGCGGGGTACACACCACCGCCAAATACACAAAGGTTTGGGGCCAGGATGACTCGTACCTGATTTTGCAGCCAGCTTTTGTTTTTCTGAAAGAGAAAGGACACACAGCATATTAAACTCCACATCAAAAATACAGGAGACTCTGCAGATGCTGGAAATCTGGACAAAACGCTGGAGGAACTCAGCAGGTCAGGCAGCGTCCACGTAGAGGATATGCTGCCTAACTTGCCAAGTTCTTCCAAGAGTGTCTGCCTCTGCATCTCGGGGTCTGTGTGTGTGATTAAAACCCAAAACCAAGTTTCTGCTCCCATGGCCATTACAGACCCCCCCCCCTCCTGCAAGATTCTCAGGGAATTCTAACCCAAACCTTGTCCCAGTACCAACACCTCTCACCCCCACAAGGTTGGATGGGCTGGTGAGCATGCTTCTCTCCGGGTGTGGAGTGCCATCTCTATTATGTTGTATCACTGCCACCGGAGAACAGGATGAGTGGGCCATTCGGCCCCTTGAACCTGTCCTAGCATTCAACACCGTCACGGCTGCCCTTTTCCCACTGAGGGTGGGTGAGACTGGAACTAGAGGTCATGGGTTAAGGGTGAAAGGTGAAAAGTTCAAAGGGAAGATGAGGGTGAACAGCTTCAGTCAGAGGGTGGTGAGATTGTGAAGCCAGCTGCCAGCACCAGGGTTGGACACAGGTTAGAGTTAGACCATAAGACCATACGATACAGGGGCAGAATTAGGCCATTGGCCTATCAGGTCTGCTTCACCGTTTCATCATGGCTGATCCATTCCCTCTGCCTTCTCCCCATATCCCTTCATGCCCTGACTAACCAAGAATCTATCAACCTCTGCCCCAAATATACCAGTGACTTGACCTTCACAGCCACCTGGGGCAACCAATCCCACAGATTCACCATTCTCAGGCTCGAGAAATTCCTCCTCAGCTTTGTTCTAATTGGACGTCCCTCTATTCTGAGGCTGTGCCCTCTGGTCCTGGACTCCCTCCACTACAGGAAACATCCTCTCCACAGCCACTCTATTGAAGCTTTTCAACATTGGACAGGTTTCTTCTGAATTCAGGCCCAGAGCCATCAATTCGTGCTCATATGGTAACCCCGAATCATTCTCGTGAACTTCCCCTGAACCCTCTCCAATGTCAGCACATCCTTCCTTAGATAAGGAGCCCATAACTGCTCAAAATACTCCAAATGGGGCCTTATCAGTGACTTATAAAAGCCTCAACATTAAACCGTTTCACCACCTGAGAGTAATTGGGATAGGTACATGGACATAAAGGGTATGGAGGGCTAGGGGCCAGGTGCATGTTGACCGGACTATGCAGAGTAACATTCTGTCACTGATTTGACGGGCTGAAGGGTCTGTTACTGAGATGCAGTTTTCTATCATTCCATCCCATCCTGCGCTGGTCCCACCCCGATCCTGCAAACGTTCAAGAAGGCAATTGGAAGATTGGCTTTCATTGGAAGAGGGACTGAATTTAAGAGCAGGGAGGTTATGCTGCAGTTGGACAGGGCAGTGGTCAGGCCACAGCTGGGAGTACTGTGGGCAGTTAACTGGACAGGGCAGTGGTCAGGCCACAGCTGGGAGTACTGTGGGCAATGGTCAGGCCACAGCTGGAGTACTGTGGGCAGTTAACTGGACAGGGCAGTGGTCAGGCCACAGCTGGGAGTACTGTGGGCAATGGTCAGACCACAGCTGGAGTACTGTGGGCAATGGTCAGGCCATGGCTGGAGTACTGTGGGCAATGGTCAGGCCATGGCTGGGAGTACTGCGGGCAGTGAACTGGACAGGGCAGTGGTCAGGCCACAGCTGGGAGTACTGTGGGCAGTTAACTGGACAGGGCAGTGGTCAGGCCACAGCTGGGAGTACTGTGGGCAATGGTCAGACCACAGCTGGAGTACTGTGGGCAGTGGTCAGGCCATGGCTGGGAGTACTGCGGGCAGTGAACTGGACAGGGCAGTGGTCAGGCCACAGCTGGGAGTACTGTGGGCAGTTAACTGGACAGGGCAATGGTCAGGCCACAGCTGGAGTACTGTGGGCAGTTAACTGGACAGGGCAGTGGTCAGGCCACAGCTGGGAGTACTGTGGGCAATGGTCAGACCACAGCTGGAGTACTGTGGGCAATGGTCAGACCACAGCTGGAGTACTGTGGGCAATGGTCAGACCACAGCTGGGAGTACTGTGGGCAGTGGTCAGGCCACGGCTGGGAGTACTGCGGGCAGTGAACTGGACAGGGCAGTGGTCAGGCCACAGCTGGAGTACTGTGGGCAATGGTCAGGCCATGGCTGGGAGTACTGCGGGCAGTGAACTGGACAGGGCAGTGGTCAGACCACGGCTGGGAGTACTGCGGGCAGTGAACTGGACAGGGCAGTGGTCAGGCCATGGCTGGGAGTACTGCGGGCAGTTCTGCTCTCCTTCCCCCTTGAGGAAAGATATAGCGGTATGTCTTCGGGGGCGGTGCAGAAGGTTCAGCAGGTCAATTCCGGAGATGACGACTGATGATCAGTGCTGTCCTACAGGGAACACATTCTTTTCACATTCTTTCTCAACGATTAGGGTGATGGAATTGATGGGTTTGTGGCCAAGTTTGCAGACAATACAAAGACAGGTGGAGGGGCAGAGAGTCTGCAGAGGACTTAAGACAGCTCAGGAGAACGGGCAAAGAGGCAAATGAAGTATCGTACAGTGACATATATGGCCATATGGTAGATAAAGGTGTAGACTATTTTATAAAGGTGGAGAAAAATCAGAGGTACAAGGAGATCTGTGAGTGCTTGTGCAGGATTCCCTAAAGGTTAATTTGCAGGTTAGGTCAGTGGGGGAGGAAGGCAAATGCAATGTTAGCATTCATCTTGAGAGGATTAGAATATAAAGGCAAGGCTGTAATGTTGAGGCTTTATCAGGCATTGGTCAGACCGCACTTGGGAGTACTGAGAGCAGTTTTGGGCCCCTTATCTAAGAAAGGATGTAGTGACTTTGGAGAGGAGCTTCACAAGGACGATTCCGTGAATAGAAGCGTTAGTGCCTGAGAGGTGTTGGATAGCTCTGTGCCTGTACTCACCAGAGTTTACAAGAATGGGGGGGGGGGGGGGGGGAGAGAAACCTCACTGAAACCTGCTGGGTGTTGAAAGGCCTGGATAGAGTGGATGTGGAGAAGCTGTTTCCTATAGTGGGGTGGGGGGGGGGGTCCAAGACCAGAGGGCACAGTCCATTTAAATCAGAGATGAGGAGGAATTCCTTTGTCCAGCGGGTGGAGAATCTGTGGAATTCATTGTCACAGACGGCTGTAGAGGCCAAGTCGTTGAGTGCATTTAACGCCAAGGTTGATAGGTTCTTGATCAGGCAGGGCACCAAAGGTTACAGGGAGAAGGCAGAGAATGGCTGGAGAGGGATAGTAAATCAGCTATGCTGGAATAGCAGAGCAGACGTGATAAGCTGTGTCTTACAGTCTTACGAGGGGTTTAGCCTATGAGGAGAGACTGAATTCACTAGAATTCAGAAGAATGAGAGGGGACCTTACAGAAACATAACATTATGAAAGAGGCAGGACGGTTGCTTCAGCTGGTAAGTGAGACTTGAACCAGGGAACACATCCTAAAGATCCTCTGTGTGCATCCTGAACAGAGTTTCACGCAACGCAGGACGCAGATGCCCTCCCGGGGGTAGCTGTCATTGACTTCGCCGGCTGTGCTCGGAGCCTTTGTGAAACGATAGCCCAGCAGCTTGAGGAGAGAGCATCCAGCCCAGCCCTCCCTTCCTCTCCTCTCCCCACCCCCTGCACTGCCATCGCCGGGTCTGTCCCAGGACCGCCACTCACCCATCTGTTCCAGCAAGTCGTTCTTCTCTGAAAGAGACAGAGACAACAATTATTCACGGAGCAGAGCGGCACATGGCCGCCCGCGCAGGAACAGGCTTCAGGGCTCACCGTGCCTTCTCTGAGTTCAGCGCTAACATCCAGTGGTCGTCCCTCCCAGCGCGTGGACGACCGCGCAGGAACAGGCTTCAGGGTTCACCGTGCCTTCTCTGAGTTCAGCGCTAACATCCAGTGGTCGTCCCTCCCAGCACGTGGACGACCGCGCAGGAACAGGCCCCAGGGTTCACCGTGCCTTCTCTGAGTTCAGCGCTAATGTCCAGTGGTCGTCCCTCCCAGCACGCGGACGACCGCGCAGGAACAGGCCCCAGGGTTCACCGTGCCTTCTCTGAGTTCAGCGCTAACGTCCAGTGGTCGTCCCTCCCAGCACGTGGCCGCCCGCGCAGGAACAGGCCCCAGGGTTCACCGTGCCTTCTCTGAGTTCAGCGCTAACGTCCAGTGGTCGTCCCTCCCAGCACGTGGACGACCGCGCAGGAACAGGCCCCAGGGTTCACCGTGCCTTCTCTGAGTTCAGCGCTAACGTCCAGTGGTCGTCCCTCCCAGCACGCGGACGACCGCCCAGGAACAGGCCCCAGGGTTCACCGTGCCTTCTCTGAGTTCAGCGCTAACGTCCAGTGGTCGTCCCTCCCAGCACGCGGACGACCGCGCTCTGGCACTTGCACGTTCCCATGACCCGTGCACTTCACAAACGATTCCCTTACACCACCAGCTCCAGCAAACCGTGCGGATCCCCTCACGATCCTGGCTGACCTTAAACGCAGACCAGTACAGGAACAGGAAGATCACCCACAATGTTGTAGTCAACCAATTAAATTAAAGGGCCAACTAAACTAATCCCTTCCACCTACACGGTGTCTACATAGAACTACAGAATGCTACAGCACAGAAAACAGGCCATTCGGCCCTACTAGTCTATGCCGAAACGTTATTCCGCTAGTCCCATTGACCTGCATCCAGTCCATAACCCTCCAGACCTCTCCCATCCATGTACCTATCCCTTCATTTTCAGACAGTCATGTGCCTATCTAAACGTCTCTTACAAGTCTCTAATGTATCTGCATCTCACCACCGCAGACAGCGCATTCCAGCCACCCTCCACTCTCTGTGCAAGAAAAAAAGCACTTGCTCCTGATATCTCCTTTGAAATTCCCCCTCTCAGCTTCACTACATGGCCTCTGGTATTAGACATTTCACCCCTGGGAGAAAGATACTCTCCATGCCTCTCATAATCTTGTAAACCTCTGTCAGATCTCCCTCTGACGCTCCAGAGAAAACGAGCCAAGTGTGTCCAGCCTCTAGTTATCGCACATGCCCTCTAATCCAGACAGCACCCCGGTGAACTTCGTCTGCACTCGCTCCAAAGCCTCAATATCCCAGAACCGTGTGCAGTACTCCAGACGTCGCCCAACTAGAGCTTTATAAAGCTGCAACATAACGTGACGATTTAAACTCAACGCCTCGACTAACAAGCACAAGCACGCCCCACGTCTTCCTAACCACCACCTTCAAGAAGATATGAAGCGCACAGAAAGTGGTAACCAGTGCCAACACTCCAACACACTTACCCTGCTGCGCTCGAATCTTTTCTTGTTCTGCACAGGGGAGAAAAGAGAGAAGATAAATTACCGTACACCAGGACTCGCTGGTCAGTAGGTTAACTGTTTACCGTTCACTAGGACTCGCTGGTCAGTGGGTTAACTGTTTACCGTTCACTAGGACTCGCTGGTCAGTGGGTTAACTGTTTACCGTTCACTAGGACTCGCTGGTCAGTGGGTTAACTGTCTACCATACACCAGGACTTGCTGGTCAGTGGGTTAACTGTCTACCGTACACCAGGACTCGCTGGTCAGTGGGTTAACTGTTTACCGTTCACTAGGACTCGCTGGTCAGTGGGTTAACTGTCTACCATACACCAGGACTCGCTGGTCAGTGGGTTAACTGTTTACTGTTCACTAGGACTCGCTGGTCAGTAGGTTAACTGTCTACTGGACACCAGGACTTGCTGGTCAGTGGGTTAACTATCTACCATTCACCAGGACTCGCTGGTCAGTAGATTGACTGACAAACACCCATATCTTAGATTGGCTGTTGTGTAATTATCCAGATTACGTTGACAACGGAAGTTAAGGACCACATAACAGCCAAGGAAAGGGCACATAAGGCAGCAAAATTGAGTGGGAAGTTGGATGACTGAAAAGATTTTAATATCCAACAAGAGGCAACAAAAGAAGCTATAATAAGAGAAAAGATGTAATATGAGGACTAGCCAATAACATAAAGCAGGGTACCAGAAGATTTTTTACTTTTATAAAGAGAGTTGATATTCGACCACTGGAAAGTGATGCTGGTGAGGTAGTAATGGGGGACAACAGAATGGCAGATGAACTTAATGGGTACTTTGCATCTGTCTTCACGGTGGAACACACTAGCATTGTGCCATCGCTATTATAAAGGAGAAGGTGTTAGGCAAACTGAAAGGTCTCAAGGTGGGTAAGTCATCTGGACCAGATGAACTACATCCCACAGTCCTGAGGGAAGCTGCTGAAGAGATTGCAGATGAATTGGCCATGACCTTTCAAGAATCACTTGATCCTGGCATGGTTCCAGAGGACCGGAAAATTGCAAATGTCACTCTGCTCTTCAAGAAGGGAGGAAGGCAAAAGAAAAGGAACTAAAGGCCAGTTAGCCTAACCTCAGTGGTTGGGAAAGTGTTGGAGTCTATTATTAAGGATGAGGTTTCAGGGTACTTGCATCGAACTCCCCATGCAGAACCTCCTCACTCGTCCTACATGTCTCATTGGAATCTACATGGACCACAACCTCTGGCAGTTCACCCTTGCACTTCTGAATGCCGAGGACTAGTTCTGAGGTGTCCTGGACCCCGGCACCTGGGACAATAGACAATGGACAATAGGTGCAGGAGTAGGCCATTCAGCCCTTCGAGCCAGCACTGCCATTCACTGTGATCATGGCTGACCATCCACAATCAGTATCCAGTTCCTGCCTTATCCCCATAATCTTTGATTCCGCTATCTTTAAGAGCTCTATCCATCTCTTTTTTGACAGCATCCAGAGACTTGGCCTCCACAGCCTTCTGGGGCAGAGCATTCCATATATCCACCACTCTCTGGGTGAAAAAGTTTTTCCTCAACTCCATTCTAAATGGCCTACCCCTTGTTCTTAAACTGTGGCCTCTGGTTCTGGACTCACCCATCAGTGGGAACATGCTTCCTGCCTCCAGCGTGTCCAATCCCTTAATAATCTTATATGTTTCAATAAGATCCCCTCTCAGCCTTCTAAATTCCAGAGTATACAAGCCCATACTATCCAGGAATCTCGTTTCCAGAGAACCTCCCGTCCATTCCCTGAAATAACAAATCCCCTATCACTGAAGCATACCTCCTCTTCCCCCTTCCCGACTGAGTCACAGAGGCAGAGACCCGACCACTTTCCCCTACTATGTCAACCCCTTTCCCCAAATAGTATCCAAAGTGACAGACCTGTTGTGAGGAGGATGGCCACAGGGGGTACTCTGCACTGGCTCCTTAACCCCTTTCCCCTTCCTGACTGTCACCCAGTCTCCTCGGATGTAACTACCCCTCTATATGTTCTCTCTATTACCCCTTCAGCCTCCCGAAGGACCTGGAGTTCATCCAGTTCCAGCTCCAACTCCTTAACGCAGTTTGTTGGAAGCTGCAGCTGGATGCACTTCTCGCAGTTGGAGTCATCAGGGACACTGAAGGTCTCTCTGCCTTCCCACATCCAGGAAGAGCAGCATTCCACTGTCCTGTCTGGCATCTTTACCCAGCAGATCAAATATAAAGAGAAGCCTTAAAACCAACACTCTGACTATCCACTCAGATGACGATGGGCACTGTGCTTGCCCCTGCCTTCCTTTAATTTGCTCTTACTAATCAATCCCAAATGGCGATTTGTCACTGGTCAGAGCTCTGTGACGCTGCTACGACCCGCTCCCGCCTTTTATCCACGGGCAGTGGACCCGATTGAAGCCCCCTCCTCTTCAATGTTCCCATGTCTGGATTGGTCACTGGTCAAAGCTCTATGATGTTGCTGCTATTCACTCACGCCTTTCATCCTCAGGCAGTGGACCCGATTGAAGACCGCTCCTCTCCAAACTTCCAATGTCCAGGTTGGCCACTGGTCAGAGACTTAAAGCTTTTGCTGTCACAACTTCAACCAGATATTTCAGCTCTTGCTAAAAACCATTAAGCTCAAGGATCACACTGATATCAAAGCTGCTGTACAGAGCACAGGTACGGTGTAAGTTAGGTTTACAGGCAAATAAAAATTAAAGCAGACTCATTTTTCTCATGTTGGCGTATGGTAGACATGCCTTTACACTATGGGGGCGCCGGAAAGCATATTGTGCCCCAAGGGGAGCATTGGTGATTATGAAGGTGCTTTAAAAGAGCTGAAAAAGATTGTGAAACACTGGTCTGTGGTCCTCTGGATAGGAAGGTGCATCACGTGACCCAGAGGGCTCTGGGCCGTGGGCGAGACATTGCAGAACACAAAAGCCCCGCTGGTTTGCCATTACTTACCGAGCTTATTCTGCAGATCTGTGTACTCTGGAAGGGAGAGACAGAAAACATACAAGGTTTATATCACCCACTCCAGCTGCTAACATCTTCCACCAACAACCGCCAGCGCAAAGCGGCCAAAGTTTTCCAAAGATGCGGAACACCCGCGTTTCAGGGGAAATGGCGTCAGAGCACGTTGAAATGTCAGGTCCCAACGTCTGGGTAATGATTCAAGCAGCAGGCCGAATTGAGGCAGCGGGTCCGGGCCCTGGAACGTATCAGGGTGATTGAACCTGATTTAGGCGCCAGGCCAAGTTGAAACGGTCAGGGTATTGGGGCCCGAGGCTAGGATCTGGCCAGTTCAGCTCTGCACTCAACTACGTGTCTCGATCTCTCTTTGGGGGGTTCAGTTCTGAACACGATTTGCATGGTTATTGTTCACATGATTGTTTCTTATCCTCTCCGCACATTGGGTGTTCAACAGTCTTTTTTTTAATGTTTCGTTTCGGGTTTCTATGTTTCGTGGCTGTCTGTTAGGAGACAAAGTTGTGTAATGTACACATACTTTGACAGTAAATGTGCTATGAACTTTAATAGAAAAGGGCGTAGCTCGGGTATGAAGTGAAGCACTTTGGACAGTTAAACCTGAAGGCAGAGAACAGGTTTAACGGCAGGGTTCTTGGCAGTATAGGGGACAGACTGATTGCCCCGAGATCCTTCAAAGTTGCTGTGCAAGTTGACAGAAGGTGTACAGTGGGCTGGCCTTCACTGGTCAGAGGACTGAGTTCGAGGGCTGTGAGGTAGTTACAGCTCTGTGCAACCCTGCTTAGACCAGACGGAACGTCCTGTTCAGTGCCAGGCGCCTCATTCTGGGAAGGGAGCGGAAGCTTTGGAAAGGGTGCCGAGGAGATTTCCCAGGATGCCGGCTGGATTAGAGAGCATGTCTTACGAGGGTAGGCTGAGTGAGCTCAGGGCTTTTCTCTCTGGAGCGAAGGAGGATGAGAGGTGATTTGATAAGAGGTGTACCAGATGATGAGGCCTTGGTAATGTGGACAGCCAGGGCTATTTTCTCCACGGTGACAGTGGCCAACATGAGAGGGTGGACGTCAGAAGGTTTTCTGTCCTTCCCCCACAGAGAATGACGAGTGTGTGGAACACCCTGTTGAGGGAGGGGGGGGTAGGAGAGACAGGAACATTACTGGGGGGGGTGGGAGAGACAGGAACATTACTGAGGGGGTGGGAGAGACAGGAACATTACTGAGGGGGTGGGAGAGACAGGAACATTACTGAGGGGGTGCTAGAGGCAGGAACATCACTGAGATTTAGGGACGGAAGGACAACGGAGGACTACGTGGAAGGAAAGAGTTAGATTGATCTTGGAGTAGTTGAAAAGGTCAGCACAATATTGTGGGCCGAAGGGCCTGTACTGTTCAATGTTTAACAAAAACTCCTGTTTGACATCACACTCACGAACATTTACTGTGACTTACCTTCGTAAGTGGGCCGCAACCACAATTCTGGAAGAGAGGGAGGTACATTCCTGGTTAGTCATAACTCACTTCGATCCCACCCCACCTGCTGTCCCTTCGCAAACAACCGTTCCCGAGCCCTGAGCAGATTTAGCTCGGACGTAAGCTGCCCACCAGGTGATGAGCCGTTCGGGAACATCCACAGTGTGTCCAGGCAGAACCACTGGCTGACCAAAGCTCCTATCACACTGACACTCCGATCATCGAGTGTTGCTTCTCCCCTACTTACACTCCCACTTCGTGCACAGCTCTGCTCACCTACTGCCAGGAGCTCAGGAAAAATGTATATACATGTCACTGGGATTTGAGGACCGGAGTTATAGGGAAGGGTTGAATAGGTTAGGAGTTTATCGCTTGGAGCAGAGGAGAATGGGGGGGAAGATTCAACAGAGGTATACAAAATTCTGAGCGGTATAGTTAGTAAATGCAAGCAGGCTTTTTCCACTGAGGTTGGGTGAGACGAGAACCAGAAAGTCATGGGTTAAGGGTGAAAGGTGAGATATTTAAGGGAACCTGAGGGGGATCTTCTTCACTGAGAGGGTGGGTCGATTACAACATTTAAGAGAAGTTTGGATGGGCAGACGGACAGGAGGGCTCTGGTCCAGGTCGGCAAGGACGAGATGGGCGAAAGGCCCTCGTGCCGTCGTGTTCTATGACTCTGTCAAGCTTTGGGATGACGCAGAATACGGAAGTGTCGTCCATGGTGGAGAAGGTCATCGTAGGTCAGAGGGCAGATCGTGATCAGTTAGGGAAGTGGGCCGGGAAGTTTCAAACGTTTCATTAGAGGTGGTGCATTTTGAAAAGTGGACCAGTACACGGACAGAATGTGGATGATCGGATACACGGAAACAGAGGGAACTCGGAATACCAGTGCAGTACACACTATGGTACAGTGATCCTCGTTACTCAGGACTTTGAGTACAGGAACCGCAAACTGGTGCTGGAAATCCAAAGCCCCAGTGAAGGATCTCAGCCCGAAACGTGGATTGTTTACTCTTTTCTATAGATGTTGCCCGGCCTGTGTGTTACTTTTCGTGCAGGAGTTGTGGAATTGTGTTGTGGACCTTGGCGAGACCGCACTCCAAGCACTACGTTGAGTTTGGTTACGTGAATGATGTGGTAAAACTGCGAAGAGCGCAGGAAAGATTTACGTGGATGTTGCCACGAGTCGGGGGTCTGAAATACAGTGGGAGATCATCTCCCTATGTTCCTCACACTGTATAGAACAGCTCTTTATTCCTTGCAATGCAGGAAAGTGAGAGGCTCCCCAGGGTAGGGGAGTTCAAAGCAGGTTTCATAGGCTTAGGGTGAGAAGGGCAAGATTCAGAAGGGACTAGAGGAGTAACGTTTTCTTCAGATGCATCAGCAAGGGAGATGACGCTGAGTACAGGGCTACGGTAGGAAACTTTGTCACATGGTGTGAGCAGAATTATCTGCAGCTTAATGTGAAAAAGACTAAGGAGCTGGTGGTAGACCTGAGGAGAGCGAAGGTACCGACGACCCCTGTTTCCATCCAGGGGGTCAGTGTGGACATTGTGGAGGATTACAAATACCTGGGGATACGAACTGACAATAAACTGGACTGGTCTAAGAACACTGAGGCTGTCTACGAGAAGGGTCAGAGCCGTCTCTATTTCCTGAGGAGACTGAGGTCCTTTAACATCTGCCGGACGATGCTGAGGATGTTCTACGAGTCTGTGGTGGCCAGTACTATCATGTTTGCTGTTGGGTGCTGGGGCAGCAGGCTGAGGGTAGCAGACACCAACAGAATCAACAAACTCATTCGTAAGGCCAGTGATGTTGTGGGGATGGAACTGGACTCTCTGACGGTGGTGTCTGAAAAGAGGATGCTGTCTAAGTTGCATGCCATCTCGGTCAATGTCTCCCATCCACTACATAATGTACTGGTTGGGCACAGGAGTACATTCAGCCAGAGACTCATTCCACCGAGATGCAGCACTGAGCGTCATAGGAAGTCATTCCTGCCTGTGGCCATCAAACTTTACAACTCCTCCCTTGGAGGGTCAGACACCCTGAGCCAATAGGCTGGTCCTGGACTTATTTCATAATATACTGGCATAATTTACATATTACTATTTAACTATTTATGGTTCTATTACTATTTATTATTTATGGTGCAACTGTACCGAAAACCAATTTCCCCTGGGATCAGTAAAGTATGACTATGACTGGAAGATGCTGAGATGGTCAGGGCTGTGGAACGAGCTGCCAGAGGAAGTGGCTGAGGTAGGTACACGGAGGGATACGAGCCCAACACAGGAAATTGGGGCAGCTGGGTGGGTGCCATGGTTTGCATGGACCGGAGAGAGGCCGAATGTCCTGTAATCAGGACCGAGTGCTTTCCCCGCACATATGACGAATAAACTCATCTCGGGCTTCCAGCCAGGTAAAGGAATGGATTATGAACAATGTTTTGACAACAAACTCTGCCATCTTCATCAGGGATGATGCCTGGGCAAGTCCCGTCTGCTGGTGTTTATACCCCTGTATTCCGTCCTTCCTGATTGGTTCATCCTCATCCAATCAGGATTCGGCTCTCCCAACTTGTTTCAATCAAATTCCAGTTCTTACTTACAGCGAGACTCCGATCGCCTGCCGTCTACAGGATTTCCCGTGGATGCAGAGCAGTGCTTCGGCCAGGCAGGATGCCTGCGTCAAGGAGCACATGAACCAGAGAAATTGGTGGGAGCAGAACATTGCATTCGCAATGGCCACAGGATTGACTACAGCGACACAAAGCTACTGTGCTGCACCAGTGGCTTTTGGGACGGCCTGGTAAAGGAGGCCATTGAAATGATCCATACTTGTACCTGACTGGAAGCCCGAGGGACTTCAGTCAGCCTGCGACCGCGTCGTTTTTCACGATGACTCTGAAGGTCCAGAAGAGAATGTGGCCCACCCCGGCCAGAGAGAGAACTGGAAAACTAACTCTGAAATTTTAGAGGGACGGGAGCCGAAGACATCTTGCCTAGATGAGCTTGGTCAGCACAGGTGAGTCAGGCCGAAAGGCCTGTGGTATGTGGTGAGCTTCCCCACAAACACACACCTTTCATCTTCCGGCCTTGCTGACGTTTTCTCCTCCAGAAGACGAAAAATACACCAACAACAGCCAAGAGGAGGAAGAGGGTGAACAGGAAACCCCCCAGCCAGCCCGAGATCCTGGGGAAGAAGGCATCTGCAGGGAAGAAAGCAGAGGAGAGGCCAGTCAGTGATGCACTGACAACCCTGTCCCACCACGACCCACTGAACCCTCGTGCCTGACTGGTTACCACAGAGAAAGGAAAGGTGGGAGAACGTCTGAGAGAGGAGGTGGGGGTAGAGTTACTGGAACAGTTCCAGGGGATGGGGGTGGGGATTGGGGAATGTCAGGAGAACATCAGATGGGGCTGTGACATCAGGATGTAGATACGTTTTTTCTTTAATATATAGTTGAACAATCCTGTGTTTTATGCCTATCATATACAGTGGCATGCAAATGTCTGGGCACCCCGGTCAGGATTTCTGTTACTGTGAATAGCTAAGCGAGTAAAAGATGAACTGATTTCCAAAAGGCATAAAGTTAAAGATGACACATTTCTTTCATATTTTAAGCAAGAAAACTTCTTTATTTCCATCTTTAACAGTTTTAAAATAACAAAAAAGGAAAAAGGGCACGAAGCAAACATTTGGGCACCCTGCATGGTCAGTATTTAGTAACACCCCCTTTGGCAAGTATCACAGCTTTTAGTAGCCAGCTAAAAGTCTTTCAATTCTTGTTTGGGGGATTTTCACCCAGTCTTCTTTGCAAAAGGCTTCTAGTTCTGTGAGATTCTTGGGCCGTCTTGCATGCGCTGCTCTTTTGAGGTCTATCCACAGATTTTTGATGATGTTTCGGTCAGGGGACTGTGAGGGCCATGGCAAAACCTTCAGCTTGCGTCTCTTGAGGTAGTCCATTGTGGATTTTGAGGTGTGTTTAGGATCATTATCCTGTTGTAGAAGCCATCCTCTTTTCATCTTCGGCTTTTTTACAGATGGTGTGATGTTTGCTTCCAGAATTTGCTGGTATTTAATTGAATTCATTCTCCAAAAAGTTCTATTTTAACTTCATCAGTCCACAGGACTTGTTTCCAAAATGCATCAGGCTTGTTTAGATGTTCCTTTGAACCTTTCGAATAGAACTTTTTGGCTGCAATGAGCAGAGGTATGTTTGGAAAAAAAAGGGTGCAGAATTTCATGAAAAGAACACCTCTCCAACTGTTAAGCACGGGGGTGGATCGATCATGCTTTGGGCTTGTGTTGCAGCCAGCGGCATGGGGAACATTTACTGGTCGAGGGAAGAATGAATTCTATTAAATACCAGAAAATTCTGGAAGCAAACATCACACCGTCTGTAAAAAAGCTGAAGATGAAAAGAGGATGGCTTCTACAACAGGATAATGATCCCAAACACACCTCAAAATCCACAATGGACTACCTCAAGAGGTGCAAGCTGAAGGTTTTGCCATGGCCCTCACAGTCCCCCCGACCTAAACATCATCGAAAATCTGTGGATAGACCTCAAAAGAGCAGTGCATGCAAGATGGCCCAAGAATTTCACAGAACTAGAAGCCTTCTACAAGGAAGAATGGGCGAAAATCCCCCAAACAAGAATTGAAAGACTCTTAGCTGGCTACAGAAAGTGTTTATAAGCTGTGATACTTGCCAAAGGGGGTGTTACTAAGTACTGACCATGAAGGGTGCCCAAACTTTTGCTTCAGGCCCTTTTCCTTTTTTGTTACTTTGAAACTGTGAAAAACAGAAATAAAGAAGTTTTCTTGCTTAAAGAAATGTGTCATCTTTAACTTTATGCCTTTTGGAAATCAGTTCATCTTTTACTCACTTAGCTATTCACAGTAACAGAAATTCTGACCGGGGTGCCCAAACTTTTGCATGCCACTGTATATGTATACATTTTATATTTTAATAACTTATGCATTATATATTATATAAACTTACACATTAAAATTTGTACATATTTTAAATCTTAATAATAATATAACTTTTAGCATTTTAAATCACTTAGAAACGTAATACTTTGTAAGTAAATACACATGCAATTGCCCGATGAGTTTTTGTCGTATCGCTAATGCTGTATTTTTCTACAGGTTTTCTCAACCTGAACCTGATGACTGCATCAGTGATAAATAACCAAGCCCAAGGCCACCGGGGTTGTGGAGTTGGGACTGAACCAATTTGGACCGCCGCAGGGCGAGGGAATAATGCTTAGAGCTGAGGGAGGTCAGCCTGGCACTGGGGTTTCTCCACTCAGACTAGCACAGACATGTTGGGCCAAACAGCCTTATCCTGCGCTGACATGGTTCCATGAACCCGGTCTAGTGACTTGGGGCATGGAGAGAGGAGAGGATCGGGTGGGAGAGAGGCAAAACTGAGCCCAGCTCCTCTTCCAGATTAAACCAGAGGAACTCAGGCCTGATTATTTCAAACCTCCCCCTTAAACAAAGCTCACATTCAATGCTGTAACTCCCAGGGTTGGACTCCCGTCAAAGGGTCCAGTCACAGGAGTACATCAGCCAGCAGCTACAGAGGAGATTCCACACTGTGATAAAATTCCAAATAACAGATCATCCTGGCAACAACAGTAGGCAAAGGTAGACAATTTCTCGATCAGTAAGGGACTCAAAGGTTACAGGGAGGAAACAGGAGAATGGGATTGTGATGGAAAATAGAGCTGGAGATTAGGGGTAGTGAGCTGTGGGCACATTACATTGGCACTGGAGGTGTTACAACACTTGCAGGCTGCCCCCAGCACACCCTTGGATTGTGTTGATTATTGATGCCAACAGTGCATTTCCATAAGACCATAAGACATAGGAGCAGAATTAGACCATCAGGCTCATCGAGTCTGCTCCACCATTCAATCATGGCTGATCCTTTTTTCCTATCCCCTTCTCAATCCCAGTTCCCAGCCTTCTCCCCGTAACCTTTGATGCCATTTCCAATCAAGAACCTATCAATCTCTGCCTTAAATACGCCCAACAACCTGGCCTCCACAGCTGCCTGTGGCAAGAAATTCCACAAATTCACCACCCTTTGGCTAAAGAAATTTCTCCACATCTCTGTTTTGAAAGAGCACCCCTCTATCCTGAGGTTGTGCCCTCTTGTCCTAGACTCTCCCACCATGGGAAACATCCTTTTCACATCTGTTCTGTCTGGACCTTTCAACATTCGAAAGGTTTCACTGAGATCCCCCTCATCCTTCTGAATTCCAGCAAGTACAGACCCAGAGCCATCAAACGTTCCTCGTATGATAATCCTTTCATTCCTGGAATTATCCTTGTGAACCTCCTCTGGACCCTCTCCAATGCCAGCACATCTTTTCTAAGATGAGAGGCCCAAAACTGTTCACAATATTCAAGGTGAGACCTCTCAAGTGCCTCAGCATCACATCCCTGCTCTTGTATTCTAGACCTCTTGAAATGAATGCTAACATGGCATTTGCCTTCCTCACCACCAACTCAACCTGCAAGTTAACCTTCAGGGTGTTCTGCAGAAAACGGGAGGCCAAGTCCCTCTGCATCGCAGATTCCTAGATTTTCTCCCTGTTTAAAAAATAGTCCACACATTTATTTCTACTACCAAAGTGCATGACCATGGATTTTCCAACATTGTATTTCATTTGCCACTTTCTTGCCCATTCTCCTAATCTTTCTAAGTCCTCCGGCATCCTACCTGTTTCCTCAACACTACCTGTCCCTGCACCAATCTTCATATCATCTGCAAATTTGGCAACAAGGCCATCGATTCCATCATCGAAATCATTTATATACAGCATAAAAAGAAGTGGTCCCAACACTGACCCCTGCGGAACACCACTAGTCACTGGCAACCAACCAGACAAGGATCATTTTATTCCCACTCGCTGCCTCCTACCAATCAGTCAATGCTCTAACCATGTTAAAAACTTTCCTGTAATACTATGGGCTCTTCACTTGGTAAACAGCCTCATGTGTGGCACCTTGTCAAAGGCCTTCTGAAAGTCCAAATATACAACATCCACTACATCCCCTTTATCTACCCGACTTGTAATCTCCTCAAAGAATTCCAACAGGTTCATCAGCAGGATCTTCCCTGAAGGAAACCATGCTGACTTTGTACTGACTTGTCCTGTGTCACCAAGTACTCCTTAACCTCATCCTTAACAACTGACTCTGACATCTTCCCAATCACTGAGGTCAGGCTAACTGGTCTACAATTCTTTTCTGTTGCCTTCCTCCTCTCTTAAAGAGTGGAGTAACATTTGCAACCTTCCAGTCATCTGGCATCATGCCAGAGTCCATTGATTTTTGAAAAATCATTTCTAATGCTGCCAGAATCTATAATACAGCCTCCTTCAGAACCCTAGGGTGCAGTTCATCTAGTCCGGGTGACTTATGTACCTTTAGGTCTTTCAGCTTTTTGAGCACCTTCTCTCTTGTAACAGTAACTGTACTCACTTCTCTTCCTTCACACACAACAACATCAGGCATACTGCTAGTGTCCTCCACTGTGAAGACTGATGCAAAATACTCACTTAGTTTATCTGCCACCTCCTTGTCCCCCGTTATTATTTCTCTGGCCTCATTTTCTAGCTGTCCTATATCCGCTCTCATTTCTCTTTTATTTTTAACATACTCGAAAAAACTTTTACTATCCACTTTGATATTATTTGCTGGCTTGCTTTCATATTTCATCTTTTCCCTTCTAATGATTCTTTTAGTTGCTCTGTGTAGGTTTTTAAAAACTTCCCAATCCTCTATTTTCCCACTAATTTTTGCTTTGTTGTATGCCCTTTTTTTGCTTTTACAATAGCTTAGCCATGGTTTGAGTATTTTACCATTTGAGCATTTCTTCATTTTTGACATACACATGTCCTGCACCTTCCTCATTTTTCCCTGGATCACTGGTTCCTAAGGGTTCTTAACCATAAAACACTACAGCACAGAAAACAGGCCATTTGGTCCTTCTGCTCTGAACTGAAACCTTATTCTGCTAGTCCCATTGACATGCACCCAGTCCACAACCCTCCAGACCTCTCCCTTGTATCCATCCAATTTATTCTTAAAACTTAAGAGTGAGCCCACATTTACCTCGTCAGATGGCAGCTCGTTCCACACTCCCACCACTCTCTGAGTGAAGAAGTTCCCCCTAAACCTTTCCCCTTTCACCCTAAAGCCACGTCCTCCCGTATTTATCTCTCCTAATCTAAGTGGAAAGAGCCTATTCATATTTACTTTGTCTATACCCCTCATAATTTTGTAAACCTCTCTCAAATCTCCCCTCATTCTTCTACGCTCCAAGGAATGAAGTCCCAACCCGTTCAATCTTTCCCTGTAACTCAAATGTTTACCTTAAGGTAATCTTCACCTTAAGATCCCTAATCACCTCCGATCCTAACATCCAATCCAGTACAGCTGATCCCCTAGTTGGCTCAATGACAAACTGTTCTAAAAAGCTATCTTTAGAGATAACTTTTGAGATCCATTACCAACCTGATTTTCCCAATGGCCCTGCATGTTAAAATCTCCCATGACTACCACAACATTGCCCTTTTGACTCACCTTTTCTATATCCTGTTCCAATCTGTGGTCCACCTCCCAGCCACTGTTGGGAGGCCTGTATGTAACTGCCATCAGCGTCCTTTTACCCTTGCAGTTTCTTAACTCAACCCACGAGGATTCAACATCTTCCATTCCTGTGTCACATCTTTCTACTGATTTGATGCCATTCTTTACCAGCAGAGCCACACCACCCCCTCTGCCTACCTTCCTATCCCTCCAATATAATGTGTAACCTTGGACATTCAGCTCCCAACTACAATCATTATTCAGTGAAGGCCACAATATCATACCTGGCAATCTGTAATAGTGCAACAAGATCATCCACTTTATATCTTAGAAACATAGAAAACCTACAGCACAATACAGGCCCTTCAGCCCACAATGTTGTGCTGAACATGTCCCTACCTTAGAAATTACTAGGCTTACCCATAGCCATCTATTTTGCTAAGCTCTGTGTACCTATTCAAAAGTCTCTTAAAAGACCCTATCATATTCACCTCCACCCCCGTTGCTGGCAGCCCATTCCATGCACTCACCACTCTCTGCGTAAAAAAAACTTACCCCTGATATCTCCTCTGTACCTACTCCCAAGCACCTTAAACCTGTGCCCTCTTGTGGCAACCATTTCAGCCCTGGGAAAAAGCCTCTGACTATCCACACAATCAATACCTCACATCATCTTATACACCTCTATCAGGTCACCTCTCATCCTCCATCACTCCAAGCAGAAAAGGCCAAGTTCACTCAATTTGTTCTCATAAAGCATGCTCCCCAATCCAGGCAACATCCTTGTAAATCTCCTCTGCACCCTTTCTATGGTTTCCACGTCTTTCCTGTAGTGAGGCGACCAGAACTGAGCACAGTACTCCAAGTGGGGTCTGACCAGGGTCCTATATAGCTGAAACATTACCTCTTGGCTCCCAAATTCAATTCCACAATTGATGAAGGCCAATACACTGTACGCCTTCTTAACCACAGATTCAACCTGTGCAGCTGCTTTGAGTGTCCTATGGACTCGGACCCCAAGGTCCCTCTGATCCTCCACACTGCCAAGACTCTTACCATTAATACTATATTCTGCCATCATACTTGACCTACCAAAATGAACCACCTCACACTTATCTGGGTTGAACTCCATCTGCCACTTCTCAGCCCAGTTTTGCATCCTATCAATGTCCCACTGTAACCTCTGACAGCCCTCCACACTATCCACAACACCCCCAACCTTTGTGTCATCAGCAAACTTACTAACACATCCCTCCACTTTCTCATCCAGGTCATTTATAAAAGTCACAAAGAATAGGGGTCCCAGAACAGATCCCTGAGGCACACCACTGGTCACCGACCTCCATGCAGAATATGACCCATCTACAACCACTCTTTGCCTTCTGTGGGCAAGCCAGTTCTGGATCCACAAAGCAATGTCCCCTTGGATCCCATGCCTCCTTACTTTCTTAATAAGCCTTGCCTGGGGTACCTTATCAAATGCCTTGCTGAAATCCATATACATTACATCTACTGCTCTACCTTCATCAATGTGTTTAGTCACATCCTCAAAAAATTAAATCAGGCTCGTAAGGCACGACCTGACTTTGACAAAGCCATGCTGACTATTCCTAATCATATTATACCTCTCCAAATATTCATAAATCCTGCCTCTCAGGATCTTCTCCATCAACTTACCAACCACTGAAGTAAGACTCACTGGTCTATAATTTCCTGGGCTATCTCTAATCTCTTTCTTGAATAAGGGAACAATATCCACAACCCTCCAATCCTCTGAAGTCTCTCCCGTCCCCATTGATGATGCAAAGATCATCGCCAGAGGCTCAGCAATCTCCTCCCTCACCTCCCACAGTAGCCTGGGGTACATCCCGTCCGGTCCCGGTGACTTAACCAACTTGATGCTTTACAAAAGCTCCAGCACATCCTCTTTCTTAATTTTCCTCAAGCTTTTCAGTCCGCTGCAAGTCATCACTACAATCGCCAAGATCCTTTTCCATAGTGAATACTGAAGTAAAGTATTCATTAAGTACGTCTGCTATTTCCTCCAGTTCCATACACACTTTCCCACTTTATAGGTCCTATTCTTTCACATCGTATCCTCTTGCTCTTCACATACTTGTAGAATGCCTTGGGGTTTTCCTTAATCCTACCTGCCAAGGCCTTCTCATGGCCCCTTCTGGCTCTCCCAATTTCCTTAAGCTCCTTCCTGTTAGCTTTCTGAACGTTTCGTAAGCTCTTCTATTCTTCTTGACTAGATTTACTACAGCCTTTGTACACCACAGTTCCTGTACCCTACCATAACTTCCCTGTCTCATTGGAACGTACCTGTGCAGAACTCCACACAAACAGCCCCTGAACATTTGCCACATTCCTTCCGTACCTTTCCCTGAGAACATCTGTTCCCAATTTATGCTTCCAAGTTCCTGCCTGATAGCCTCATAATTCCCCTTACTCCAATTAAACATTTTTCTAACTTGTCTGTTCCTATCCCTCTCCAATGCTATTGTATAGGAGGTAGAATTATGATCACTATCTCCAGAATGCTCTCCCACTGAGAGATCTGACACCTGACCAGGTTCATTTCCCAATACCAGATCAAGTACAGCCTCTCCTCTTGTAGGCTTATCTACAAAATTGTGTCAAGAAACCTTACTGAACACACCTAACAAACTCCACCCCATCTAAACCCCTCACCCTAGGGAGATGAAAATCGATATTTGGGAAATTAAAATCTCCCACCACGACAACCCTGTTATCATTACACCTTTCCAGGATCCGTTTCCCTATCTGCTCCTCGATATCCCTGTTACTATTGGGCGGTCTATAAAAAACACCCAGTAAAGTTATTGACCCCTTCCTGTTCCTAACCTCCACCCACAGAGACTCCGTAGACAATCCCTCCATGGCGTCCACCTTTTCTGTAGCCGTGACACTTCTTATACCCCAGACATTGAGATACAACATCTTGAGCACCGTATTTGCTGTCCTTTCTGATTCTGCATCCCAAATGTTTTGATACTCACCCTGTTGCCTGCGACTATGTCCCATCACCCACCTGCCTGCCCTTGCTGACAACCTGACTGCATGCTATCTTTACTTTTTTTACCATCCGTACTATCCTGAGTCTCTTCACTCCGGTCCCCACCCCCGAGAAGCTTTTCCTTTCTCAGCCATGCAATTATCTGCCCAATCATCCTGTTTCTACCCTCACTGGCATGTGGCACAGGCAGCAATCCAGAAATTACTTCTTGGGGTGGCGGGGGGGGGGGGTTCCTGCTTCCCAGCTTTCTACCTAGCTCACTAAAATCTCTTTACAGGATCCCATTGCTTTTCCTTCCTATGTCATTGGAGCCAATATGTACCAAGACATCTGGCTGGTCTCCCTCCCTCTCCAAAATGTTGACACGGTCTGAGATTTCCCTGCCCCTGGCACTTGGGATACAACAGACCATCCAGGTGTCCCGTTGACATCCACAATATCTCCTGTCTGTTCCCCTCACTATTGAGTCCCCTATTTTGACGTACCTGTGATAAATGAAGATAATCTCTAATCTAATCCCTTGAAGATCCCCTCTCATTCTTCTAAGCAGAAGGAACTGGAGTCCTCGCTCCCACACCACCAGGTTCAGGAACAGTTATTACCCTACAACCATCCGATTCTGAAGCAGCGTAGACAACTCCACTCTCCAAAACTCTGATCTGCTTCTACAACTGCAAACTCCTGCCGAAGGGCCTCGGCCCAAAACAGCGACTGTACTCTTCTCCATGGATGCTGCCCAGCCCGCTGAGTTCCTCCAGCATTTTGTGTGTGTGGTGCTCACTTTCAGGAACTATTTTCCACTGAAGTTCACAATATTATTTTTTCTACTTGCAAAATTTGTCTTTTTTAATTGTTTTTCAGTTTATCAGAAATTCTATTGTATTTCTATATATTTCTCGTAAATGCCATCAAGTAAACGGATCTCAAGGTAGCATATGGTAACATACATGCACTCTGATTATAAATTCATTTTACAAATTTGAATTTCAGCAAGTATAGTCCCAGTCAACTCAGTCCCTCCTCAAAGGCTAACCCCCTCGACCAAGTGAACCTCCTCTGCACCACCTTCAAAGCCCGTATCACTCCCCTCCAGATGTGTAACCCCAAATGTAAAATTGACCGGAGCTGAGCTCGTGGTGAACGTGCCTGATATCTTCAGCTGTCCCTGATGCTCCCGGCCCAGGAGTTGGTTTTGGATGACACAGGAGTACACACCAGGAGTGGAGCGACTCACAGCGATGACACTCTCCACCGTCAGCAGCCCAGCCTCGTCCGGTTCTGCCGACTCCCGGTGTGCAGTGACGAGCTGGCCCGCGGCGTCCCGCCACAACACTTGCGGCTGCGGGAACCACTTCTCCGAGATGCAGCCCAGCAGGATCCTGTTGCCCTCGTAGCCCACCATCTTCATCGTGGGCGGGTCTCCCATACCTGGAGGGTGCAGGGGTGTCAGTGGGCAATGGTGCCAGTTCAGTTTAAACAGGAGCTCACAAAGGAGAATATCCATGTTGCCCCCTGCATTCCCCCGACCCACCGTAATGACCTCTCTCACCCCCCACATCTCCCTCAGTACATCCGTCTCAGTCAGCCACCAGCCCCACCGTTCCACAGCATGCTGTCCCACCCACTCCCGTCCTCCTCTGCACTCGCTCGTCCTTTCCAAGCATCCCACCCTCCCTCAACTCCACTCCCCTCCCCTTATGACACCCTCCCTCCCAACTCCCATCCCCTCATCCCAACCTCCCTCAACTCCACTCCCCTCTCCTTATCTCGCCCTCCCTCCCACTCCCATCATCCCAACCTCCCTCAACTCCACTCCCCTCCCCTTATCTCACCCTCCCTCCCACTCCCATCATCCCAACCTCCCTCAACTCCACTCCCCTCTCCTTATCTCACCCTCCCTCCCAACTCCCATCATCCCAACCTCCCTCAGCTCCACTCCCCTTATCCCACCCTCCCTTCCCCTATCCTGCCCTCTCCCCTCCCCACATCCCGTCCTCCTTCCCCCTCCCTCCCAACTCCCATCTGCTCATCCCACCCACCCTCCACTCCACTCCCTTCTCCTTATGTCGCCCTCCCTCCCAACTCCCATCCCCTCATCCCACCCACCCTCTCCACTCCCCTCCCCTTATCCCACCCTCCCTTCCCCTATCCTGCCCTCTCCCCTCCCCACATCCCGTCCTCCTTCCCCCTCCCTCCCAACTCCCATCTGCTCATCCCACCCACCCTCCACTCCACTCCCTTCTCCTTATGTCGCCCTCCCTCCCAACTCCCATCCCCTCATCCCACCCACCCTCTCCACTCCCCTCCCCTTATCCCACCCTCCCTTCCCCTATCCTGCCCTCTCCCCTCCCCACATCCCATCCTCCTTCCCCCTCCCTCCATCCTGCCCTCCCTCCCAACTCCCATCCCCTTATTCCGCCCTACCTCAACTCTGCTCCCTCCCCTCAACCTGCCCTCCCTCTCCCACTCCCCCTCTCCAAATCCCTCCCCTTATCATGCCCCCCCTTTCCCCTCCCCGAATCCTTCCCTCTCCTCTCCCAGTATCCCACCCCTCCCAGTATCCCACCCTCTCTTCTCCCAGTATCCCACCCTCTCCTCTCCCAGTATCCCACCCTCCCAGTATCACACCCTCTCCTCTCCCAGTATCCCACCCTCTCCTCTCCCAGTACCCTGCCTCTCCCAGTATCCCACCCCTCCCAGTATCACACCCTCTCCTCTCCCAGTATCCCACCCCTCTCAGTATCACACCCTCTCCTCTCCCAGTATCCCACCCCTCCCAGTATCACACCCTCTTCTCCCATTATCCCACCCTCTCCTCCCGCAGTATCCCACCCCTCCCAGTATCACACCCTCTCCTCCCGCAGTACCCCACTCCTCCCAGCATCCCACCCTCTCCTCTCCCAGTATCCCACCCTCCCAGTATCACACCCTCTCCTCTCCCAGTATCCCACCCTCTCCTCTCCCAGTACCCTGCCTCTCCCAGTATCCCACCCCTCCCAGTATCACACCCTCTCCTCTCCCAGTATCCCACCCCTCTCAGTATCACACCCTCTCCTCTCCCAGTATCCCACCCCTCCCAGTATCACACCCTGTTCTCCCATTATCCCACCCTCTCCTCCCGCAGTATCCCACCCCTCCCAGTATCACACCCTCTCCTCCCGCAGTACCCCACTCCTCCCAGCATCCCACCCTCTCCTCTCCCAGTATCCCACCCCTCCCAGTATCACACCCTCTCCTCTCCCAGTATCCCACCCTCTCCTCTCCCAGTACCCTGCCTCTCCCAGTATCCCACCCCTCCCAGTATCACACCCTCTCCTCTCCCAGTATCCCACCCCTCTCAGTATCACACCCTCTCCTCTCCCAGTATCCCACCCCTCCCAGTATCACACCCTCTTCTCCCATTATCCCACCCTCTCCTCCCGCAGTATCCCACCCCTCCCAGTATCACACCCTCTCCTCCCGCAGTACCCCACTCCTCCCAGCATCCCACCCTCTCCTCTCCCAGTATCCCACCCCTCCCAGTATCACACCCTCTCCTCTCCTCCCACAGTATCCCACCCTCTCTTCTCCCAGTATCCCACCCCTCCCAGTATCCTACCATCCCTCTACCCCCTCAAACCCTCCTCTTCACCTCTCATCTTTCTCAGTTCTTCTACGTTCCTCCTGTCCACTCTGAAGCCACTCCACCCAGGTCCTCTGCAATTGCTCACCCCCCCCAACCCCCAGCTAACCTCCCGCTGCCTGCACTGCCCTGCGGCCACTGGGACAAAGTACACCCTCACGGTCCTCTGCAAACCCGCGCCCTCCGATCATCCCCACAGCCCATTTCCTGCTGTCCGGCGACACCCCCACTCACTGGCAACTTGCAGCTGCAGAGATCCCTCCTGGTCCTCAGCCATGGAGACTACGAAGCACTTGTAGCGGCCCGTGTCACCCACGGTCACCTTCTTCAGCAGCAGGGAGACGTTTCCCTGGGGAAAGGCATCCTTGAACAGCTCCGTCCTCCCGGAGTACTGTGCCATCTGGAGATCAGGAACGTCCTGCCCCTTCCGGTACAGGTGCACCATCTGGGACCAGTCCGTCCGGAGCCAGCGCACCTCCATCTCCACGAGGACCTCGGCCGGAATCAGCTGGCAACCCAGCATGGCGTCCTGGCCCACCTCGACCACGATAGGCGCGCTCGGCGTGATCACGATAAACTCCCCTGGGGACGTGCAGGTAAAACGCAGTCAGAGTGTGGGCAGTAAACCTCCCGCACGCTTTACAGAAACAGAATTATCGTCACTGACTTAAACTGCATGTAATTTATTGTAGAGTATTCTGGTAGCAGAGACGTTAAATTAACTAATGCAACACACACAAAATGCTGGTGAACGCAGCAGGCCAGGCAGCATCTATAGGAAGAGGTACAGTCGACGTTTCGGGCCGAGACCCTTCATCAGGACTAACTTCTTTCAGTTGGCCTGGCCTGCTGCGGTCCACCAGCATTTTGTGCCTGCTGCTTGCCTGACTAACCTACTGCAATTTTTTGAGGAAATTACAAGCAGGGTAGACGAAGGAGATGCAGTAGGTGTAGTGTACTGGGATTTTCAGCAGGCCTTTGACAAGGTGCTGCACATGAGGCTGCTTAGTAAGATAAGAGCCCATGGAATTACAGGGAGTTACCAGCATGGGTGGAGCATTGGCTGATCGGCAGAAAACAAGAGAGTGGGAATAAAGGGAACCTTTTCTGGCTGGCGGCTGGTTACCAGTGGAGTTCCACAGGGGATGGTGTTGGGACCGCTGCTTTTTATGATGTATATCAATGATTTGGACTATGGGATTAATAGACTTGTGGCTAAATTTGCTGATGATATAAAGTTAAGTGGAGGAGCTAGTAGTGTTGAGGAAACAGAAAGCCAGCAGAGAGACTTAAATAGTTTAGGGGAATGGGCAGAGAAGTGGCAAATGAAATACAATGTTGGAAAGTGTATGGTCGTGCACTTTGGTGGAAGAAATAAAGGGGCAGACTATTATTCAGATGGAGGGAGAATTCAAAATGCAGAGATGCAAAGGGACTTGGGAGTCCTTGTGCAGGATACCCTAAAGGTTAACCTCCAGGTTGAGTTAGTGATGAAGAAGACGAATGCAATCATGACATTCATTTCTAGAGATACAGAATATAAGAGCAGGGATGTGATGATGAGGCTTTATAAGGCACTCGTGAGACCACACTTGGAGTATTGTGTGTGGTTTTGGGCTCCATATTTTAGAAAGCATATACTGACATTGGAGAGGGTTCAGAGAATATTCACGAAAATGATTCCGGGAATGAAAGGGATGAGGAACGCCTGGCAGTTGTTGGGCTGTATTCCCTGGAGTTCAGGAGAATGAGGGGGGATCTCATAGAAACATTCCAAATGTTAAAAGGCCTCAACAGATTAGATATGGCAGAGTTATTTCCCATGGTAGGGGAGTCTAGGACAAGAGGGCATGACTTCAGGATTGAAGGACATCCAATTTAGAACAGAGATGAAGAGAAATGACTTTAGTCAGAGGGTGGTAAATCTGTGGAGTTTGTTGCCACGAGCGGCTGTGGAGGACAAGTCATTGGGTGTATTTAAGGCAGAGACAGACAGGTTCTTGATTAACCAGGGCATCAAAGGGTACGGGGTGATGTCAGGGGATGGGGATGACTGGAAGAATTGGATCAGCCCATGATTGAATGGCGGAGCAGACTCGATGGGCTGAATGGGCTACTTCTGCTTCTATATCTTACAGTATGGAATTTCCGGCATCTGCAGATTTCCTCGTGCAATCGGTGCTGCCTTCTCGTGTTTGGCTGGTGGAAGACAACCTGCATCATGTTTGCGGATCGACAGCATCCCGTGCATCATCAAGCTGCAGGGCATGACGTTCAGGGACTTGGGCTAGATTGTACTTCTGCGAAACTGCATGTTCACCGCTGTCTCATACGTGATGAATGTACCTTGTGCTGTGTCTGACTGTTGGGTCTGTGGTTTCAGCCTTGACCCCAAGAGGAAAACTGTTTCGTTCAGCTGTGTTCAGTAACAATTAAACTTGAAAAAGGAAATATCCGACAGACGTAGGCACACGGGCCTCTTACCCTGCTACATTTCTCAATAATTATTACAATATTAATCATAACATTTAAAAACTATTAAGCCACTTATCATCCGTCTGTAAGAATGGATGTCCTGCCGTTGCAGAGTGTCCAGAGGGGGTTCATGAAAATTATCACAGGAATGGAAGGGTTAACAACCAAGTTTGACTCTGGGCTTGTACGTGTTGGAGTTAAGAACAACAAGAGGGGATCTCATTCAAACCTATCAAATATTGGAAGGCCGAGATACATAGAATAGTACTGCACAGTACAGGCCCTTCGGCCCACAATGTTGTGCCAACCCTTAAACCCTGCCTCCCATATAAGCCCCCACCTTAAATTCCTCCATATACCTGTCTAGTAGTCTCTTAAACTTCACTAGTGTATCTGCTTCCACCACTGACTCAGGCAGTGCATTCCACGCACCAACCACTCTCTGAGTAAAAAACCTTCCTCTAATATCCCCCTTGAACTTCCCACCCATTACCTTAAAGCCATGTCCTCTTGTATTGAGCAGTGGTGCCCTGGGGAAGAGGCGCTGGCTATCCACTCTATCTATTCCTCTCATTATCTTGTACACCTCTATCATGTCTCCTCTCATCCTCCTTCTCTCCAAAGAGTAAAGCCCTAGTTCCCTTAATCTCTGATCATAATGCATACTCTCCAAACCAGGCAGCATCCTGGTAAATCTCCTCTGTACCCTTTCCAATGCTTCCACATCCTTCCTATAGTGAGGTGACCAGAACTGGACACAGTACTCCAAGTGCGGCCTAACCAGAGTTTTATAGAGCTGCATCATTACATAGCGATTCTTAAACTCTATCCCTCAACTTATGAAAGCTAACACCCCATAAGCTTTAACTACCCTATCTACCTGTGGGGCAACTTGCAGGGATCTGTGGACATGTACCCCCAGATCCCTCTGCTCCTCCACATTACCAAGTATCCTGCCATTTACTTTGTACTCTGCCTTGGAGTTTGTCCTTCCAAAGTGTACCACCTCACACTTCTCCGGGTTGAACTCCATCTGCCACTTCTCAGCCCACTTCTGCATCCTATCAATGTCTCTCTGCAATCTTCAACAATCCTCTACACCACCACCAGCCTTTGTGTCGTCTGCAAACTTGCCAACCCATCCTTCTAGCCCACATCCAGGTAGTTAATAAAAATCAAGAAAAGTAGAGGTCCCAGAACCAATCCTTGTGGGACACCACTAGTCACAATCCTCCAATCTGAATGTACTCCCTCCACCACCACCCTCTGCCTTCTGCAGGCAAGGCAATTCTGAATCCACCTGGCCAAACTTCCCTGGATCCCATCCCTTCTGACTTGCTGAATAAGCCCACCGTGTGGAACCTTGTCAAATGCCTTACTAAAATCCATATAGATCACATCCACTGCACTACCCTCATCTATATGCCTGGTCACCTCCTCAAAGAACTCTATCAGGCTTGTTAGACATGATCTGCCCTTCACAAAGCCATGCTGACTGTCCCTGATCAGACCATGATTCTCTAAATGCCCATAGATCCTGTCTCTAAGAATCTTTTCCAACAGGTTTCCCACCACAGACGTAAGGCTCACTGGTCTATAATTATCCGGACTATCCCTACTACCTTTTTTGAACAAGGGGACAACATTCTCCTCCCTCCAATCCTCCGGTACCATTCCCATGGACAACGAGGACATAAAGATCCTAGCCAGAGGCTCAGCAATCTCTTCTCTCACCTCGTGGAGCAGCCTGGGTAATATTCCATCAGGCCCCTGGGACTTATCTGTCCTAATGTATTTTAACAACTCCAACACCTCCTCTCCCTTAAAATCAACATGCTCCAGAACATCAACCTCACTCATATTGTCCTCATCAAGTTCCCTCTCATGGTGAATACCAAAGAGAAGTATTCATTGAGGACCTCGCTCACTTCCACAGCCTCCAGGCACATCTTCCCACTTTTTTCTCTAATCGGTCCTACCTTCACTCCTGACATCCTTTTTTTTCTTCACATAATTGAAGAATGCCTTGGGGTTTTCCTTTACCCTACTCGCCAAGGCCTTCTCATGCCCCCTTCTTGCTCTTCTCAGCCCCTTCTTAAGCTCCTTTCTTGCTTCCCTATATTCCTCAATAGACCCATCTGATCCTTGCTTCCTAAACCTCATGTATGCTGCCTTCTTCCACCTGACTAGATTTTCCACCTCACTTGTCACCCATGGTTCCTTCACCCTACCATTCTTTATCTTCCTCACTGGGACAAATTTATCCCCAACATCCTGCAAGAGATCCCTAAACATCGACCACATGTCCTCAGCACATTTCCCTGCAAAAACATCATCCCAATTCACACCCGCAAGTTCTAGCCTTATAGCCTCATAATTTGCCCTTCCCCAATTAAAAATTTTCCTGTCCTCTCTGATTCTATCCTTTTCCATGATAATGCTAAAGGCCAGGGAGCGGTGGTCACTGTCCCCCAGATGCTCGTCCACTGAGAGATCTGTGACCTGACCCGGTTCATTACCTAGTACTAGATCTAGTATGGCATTCCCCCAGTGGGCCTGTCCACATACTGTGACAGGAATCCATCCTGGACACACTTAACAAACTCTGCCCCGTCTAAACCCTTGGAACTAATCAGGTGCCAATCAATATTAGAGAAGTTAAAGTCACCCATGATAACAACCCTGTTATTTTTGCACCTTTCCAAAATCTGCCTCCCAATCTGCTCCTCTGTATCTCTGCTGCTACCAGGGGGCCTATAGAATACCCTCAATAGAGTAACTGCTCCCTTCCTGTTCCTGTACAGTGGATGTGGAGAGAGGGGGAGTTGAGGACCAGAGAGCACAACTCAGAATAGAAGGACACCACTTTAGAACAGAAACGAGGAGCAATTTCTTCAGCCAGAGGCTGGCGTATCTGTGGAATTTATTTCCCTGGACAGCTGTGAAGGCCGAGTCACTGGGTATATTTAAAGTGGAGGTTGATAGGTTCTTGATTAATCAGGGTTCAAAGGTTACAGGGAGAAGGCAGGAGAATGGCGTTGAGGGGATTGATATATCAGCCAGCGGGCTAGAGGATCATCATGGTTTCTCTTCCACCCTTCAGACACACTTACCAGCAGCGCTGCAGCCACAGGGCCCTGAGCATTGTCAGTGGTCCCTCGCACCAGTCAACAATCTCTTTGACCCCTAACCGTCAGGCCGGAGGTACCGGAGCATTAGGCTGGCAAACAGCTTCTTCCCCCAGGCTGTGAGACCACGGAACTCCCTGCCAATGCCCAGGTCTCATCAGGTATGAAATGCCAGCAGCGTTACACTGTTTACTTTTCATCTTGCATCGGGAATCCCCTGCATTATTTCTTCATTGAACAGGGGTAATATTAATTTATGTGTTATGTATGTGAGTTGTGTATACTGTATTGTGTACCTTGGTCCAGAGGAACATTGTTTCATTTGGCCGTATACGTGTGTACAGTTGTATGTGAATTATGTGTATTGTATTGTGTACCTTGGTACGGAGGAACATTGTTTCATTTGGCTGTATACGTGTGTACAGTTGTATGTGAATTATGTGTATTGTATTGTGTACCTTGGTACGGAGGAACATTGTTTCATTTGGCCGTATACGTGTGTACAGTTGTATGTGAATTATGTGTATTGTATTGTGTACCTTGGTACGGAGGAACATTGTTTCATTTGGCTGTATACGTGTGTACAGTTGTATGTGAATTATGTGTATTGTATTGTGTACCTTGGTAAGGAGGAACATTGTTTCATTTGGCTGTATACATGTGTACGGTTGTATGTACTGTATTGTGTACCCTGGTACGGAGGAGCGTTGTCTCATTTGGCTGTATATGTGTGTACAGTTGTGAGTTGTATGTACTGTATTGTGTACATTGGTCTGGAGAGACATTGTTTCATTTGGCTGTATACATGTGTACAGTTGTATGTGAGTTGTGTGTACTGTATTGGGCACCCTGGTCCGGAGGAACATTGTTTCATTTGGCTGTATACGTGCGTATGGTTATGGTTGTATGACAATAAGCTACACTTGAACATAAATGGTAGAGTTGACTTGATGGACTGAATAGTCTTATTCTGCTCCAACATCTTGTAGTCTGACTGTGACGCTGCTCACCTCGATCACTGATTTCCAAAACCCACCCGTCTCCGCCAACACCAGGGGGTTCATCACCCAATGTTTAGTAAGTGTAAACCACCTCAGCCAAGGCTGCAGGTTCCACACTGTCCACCCAGGACATCCCAATTGGAAGCAAGTTGTCCCGAGGAGTTGGGGCAGGGGGAACCCAGGAACACAGCGCTGTCTTACCAAGAGACGTGGTGACCAGCAGGAGGAGAATCGCTGGAAGATATTGCCACTTCATCGCTCAACGACTAAACCCTGTCCTCGAGAATCCCACAGCAACATTCACGGGAACCTGAAATAACATTCCACCCATGGTCAGACAGAAGTCCAGCCTACCATCTGAATTGAGAGCATCGTCCCATCCCTCTACAGAGGGGAAGGTGGCAGATCCCACCCCCAAACAGCCGCCCAGTAGATAGATATTCATGGTGCTGAGAGTGGATTTAATCCGTGTTAAGGATTTGGAGCTGGAACTGGATAAAATCCAGATCATTCGGGAGGCTGAGGGGTAACAGACGGGACATATAGAGAGATGGTTACACCCAAAGTATTAAAAATATTAAATTTTTAATATTTACTATCGATTTGTACTCCAGGGAGCACGAAGAGCAGAATCAAATATCTCTGTGATGATTGTACGCTCTAGTATCAATTGTTTGGCGGCAATAAAGTATAAAGGTGCAGGACACTGGGTGACAGTCAGGACGGGGAACAGGGTTAAACAGCCAGTGTAGAGTATCTCTGTGGTCATCCCCCTCAACAACAGGTATATTACTTTGGATACTGCTGGGGGAAGAGGAGAGAATGACTGAGTAGAGGGAAGAATGACCGAGCAGACGGAAGTCACAGCAGTCAGGTCTCTGGCACTGAGTGGCACTGCCAACCAGAAGGAGATGGGGGAGAAGAGATGAATTGTGGTGATCGGGGATTCGTTCATGAGGGGAACAGAATGGTGGCTCTGTGGATGAGAACGAGATTACCAGATGGTATGTTGCTTCCCAGCTGCCACAGTTCAGGACTTCTCAGACCGAGTCCTCAGCATTCTTAAGTGGGAGGGTGAGCAACCAGAGGTCATGATCCACATAGGTACCAATGACACAGGTCGGAAGTGTGACAAGGTTCTGCAAACAGCGTTCAGGGAGTTAAAGGACAGGACCTCCAGGGTTGTGATTTCAGGATTGCTACATGCTAGTGAGGCCAGAAATAGGAAGGTTATACAGTTTAATACGTGGCTAAGGAACTGGTGTTAGAGGGAGGGCATAAGATTTTTTTGATCATTGGGTTCTCTTCCAGGGAATGTGGGACCCGTACAGAAGAGATGATTTGCAGCTGAACTGGAAGTGGACTAATATTCCAGCAGGACGGTTTGCTAGTGCTGTACAGGGGGAGGTGGGGTGAGGGGGGTAACTAGATTTGTAGCGGGATGGGAACCAGAGTGCCAGAACAGACAGTTGAGAGGTTGTGAAGGCAGATGTTAGTACGACCTCAGACAAAGTCAGGAATCAAAAGTTTGAGAATGATTTGACTGATGTCCTGAGATGCATATATTTCAACTCAAGTAGTATCGTAGGTTCTTAATTTTGTTTAAAGGAACATTCCACATCTCCAGTAACATACCATAAATATTAGATAATGAACCATTATAAAAAGATGTCAAATTAAAAATTATATCTAGTAAGTTCTTATCTGAGCTTATAGGAAATTATAGGATAATTGAGATCTTAGAAAGTCTCTAATTTGTAGATATCTAAAAAAGTGAGTTTTGGGTAGGATATATTCAGCTGACAATTGCTCAAATGAAAAAAAGATTTCCTCCAACAAACAGATCCCAAAAACATTTAATGTTTTTAACCTGTCTCATTCTTTAAAAACTAAATCAGTCATGGAGGGTTTAAAAACAAAATTAGAATAAATGGGACTAGAAAGGGAAAATCTCAATAAACCAAAACGTTTTCTAAATTGTATCCAGATTCTCAGAGTATGTTTAACTATTAAATTATCAGTTAGTTTACTTACAAATAAAGGAAGTGAGGATCCAAGAAGAGAAATAATAGAAAATTTAGGAACAGAGTTAGCTTTATTAACAGAAAGGCAGATGAGTGCAGGGCATGGATTAACAGCTGAAATTGCATGTCACAGCCATTAGTGAGACTTGGTTGGAGGAAGGACAGGACTGACAGCTCACTATACTGGGGTTCCCCTGTTTCTCATGTGACCAAGCAGCAGGGATTAAAAGAGGAGGGGTGCCCTTCCTCGACAGTGAAAATGTCACAGCAGTGCTCATTCTGGAACTCGTCTAGTGAGCCGTTACAGGTGGAACTGAGGAATAGGAAAGGTATGACCATGTTAATGGGGCCATATTACAGACCACCCAGCAGTCTGAGGGATTTAATTTGTACGCAGATCACAGACTGTTGCAAGAAGCATAAGGTTGTGATAGTACACGATTTTAACTTTCCACATATTGTCTGAGGGACTCCCATACTGTAAAAAGACTAGACGGGATAAAGTTTGTCAAATGCGATCAGGGGAGTTTCCTTAATCAGTACACAGAAGTCCCAATGAGGGAGGGTGTGATATTAGGGAAGGAGACAGGTAGGTGACAGAAGTTTGTGTTGGGAACACTTTGGTACCTGGCGGTTAGACAATCAATGAAAGGAGTGTGTAAAAAGCGTTACCCTTCAATCAGGACCACAGTTCAGATTTAAAAGGTCCTCTTGACTCGGGCAGCGACGAGTCCACGAGAGAGATTGATTAGAAAGGGCAATAAAAAATGCAAATGCATGCAGAGCGGCCCACAGTGCTGGTTTTAGAGTGGATTTGGACTAGGTTAAGGCTGGGGCACTGTGCATTAAACAAAACATTGAAAATGATAGGGAAACACCAGACAGGATTGTGTGAGGAATGTCAGGAAGAGGAGTCAGTAGAACATGTAGTTTTGTGTTGCAGGAAGTATGGGATACAGAGAGAGATGATGAGAAATAAATTAAGGGAGTTGGGGATGCAGGAATTCACATTAAAAGGGTTGCTGGGCATGGGTGAGAGAGCACAAGTCCGGGTATTTTTAGCGTTTTTAAGGGGTACAGGGGTTTTTTATAGGATATGACGAATAAACAGAAATAGGATACTAGGATGGTCAAAGATGGGAGGGTGAAGTGTAGGTTTGTGTGTGTGTGTGAGTGATTGGGTGAAGGGATTTAGAATGTATGTCTAGTGCACATTCTGGAGCAGGGGGTGGCGGTAATGCACCATTAAGCTGGATGCCAACCGCTGTAAAACAAGATACAGACAGACAGAGTGGATTTGGCTCATCGACCTTGGGCGAGGCAACATATCGCACTTTTCCCTCTTTCTGTTGTTATTTGTCCATCCCTGGTCTGTTAGGGCACAGGGAGACTGGCTCCAGGGGCCATGTTTTGTACTGTGTGGGGGAGGTGGGAAGTCTGGGAGATCTCCTCTGTCATGGGTAAACACATCTGCACCAGGGGCGCCAAGAGGCAGCTCCCATAGGGGAGAATGAGGTGGTGACGGGAGCTACAGGCTGCCAGTCACCCCCAGATTGCAGGAGCCAGTGCAGAGTACACCTGTGGCCGTTCCCCTCAATAATAAGTACAGTACACTGCTTTAGACAGCACTGAGGGGGCCGACCTACCGAGGGGAGCCACAGGGAGTCCCTGGCGCTCAGAAGGGCGGAGAGGTGAAGAGGGCTGCTGTGTTGTTTGGAGACCGCATAGTCAGAGGAGCAGGGCCATTGATTACTTACACTCGCCGTATTCACACTCACATTCTCCCGCGGATCTCAGCATTCCTCCCCCAGCCCCCCACGCTCCCCTGGCTGGACTGGAGCCGACGGGACCCCCCCAATCGCGGAACCCGGCCCCTGCAGGCAATTGCCGATGTCCACGGCCCACCTGCTCCCCGGGCAGTGAGTCACGGAGGCAGAGGGAAGCTTCCGAGCCAGCCCCGGGTGCCGTTCACCGGGGCTAATGCGTTATACATCGTCACCAGGTGCCCCTTCGCACCCCATCCCTTATTTATTTAATATATTTTTTTTATTTCCCCCTTTTTTTCCTCCCTCTGTCCCTCTCACTATAACTCCTTGCCTACCCCCCACCCTCCGGGCTCCCCTCCCCGCTTATCTTTCTCAGTAGGCTTCCCGTCCCGTGATCCGCTCCCTTCTCCAGCTCTTAGATTCACCCCTTCCCTCCTGTCTTCTCTCATCATTTAGGATTTCCCCCTCCCCCTCTCAAATCTCTTACTCGCTCTTCCTTCAGTTAGTCCTGACGAAGGGTCTCGGCCCGAAACGTCGACTGTACCTCTTCCTAGAGATGCTGCCTGGCCTGCTGCGTTCACCAGCAACTTTTGGCTGTGTTGCTTGTACAAAGTAACAAAATGGTGCCGGGTGGGTGGGAAGTAAACTCCGAATGCGGATCCCGGAAGGACTGACATTCTGGGCAGGCATGGACCCATGATATTTCCAGCCACCTCTCCCCACCCACCCCGGGACAGTGACCCACACTCCGGCGGGGAGACGGGTCGCTAGCCCCAGGGGGAGTCCGGACTCGCCCCAGGCCGCGCTCCTTCCGCGGGCCGACCTGCGTTTCCCAAACCCCGCTGAAATGTTTCCCAGCCGACCCCCGAAGGTTCGGAACACTTACCCAGATGGTAAAGGGTCGGCAGCAGCCACTGCCCCCACCCACGGCTCCGGGAGAGCGTCGGGATGTCTACCCCTTGATACTTTCACTTTGGAAACCGGAAACTAGCACGACGGTGCGGCGGAACCCTGTCACTCACGCCACTACACTCCGCCCTTCGCAAAGTTCAACTTCTCCCTTCAAGTTTCAAAGTTCAAAGTCTCCCTTTTGTCCTCAATGTCACTGGCGTTTCGGGTGGAAATAAAGCTCCCTCCCTCCATCTCTGGCGATGTTAAGGGCTTCCTTCATCGTGTCAGTAATTTCCTCTCAGTTTTCACGACTACCAGTCATGTGATACCCGGGTGGCGCTCAGGAAGACCGTCACACAGAGAGAGAGAGAGAGAGAGAGATCTTCACTCCAGTTTCTGTAACAATGTTGTTTCACCAGTCAGGGTTGTTACCCATGAACTGAACTCCCGAAACTGGGTAACCGGTAGTCTGTCCTCTACCCTTGGACCTGTTTGGCGTGGGCGACAGACAGGCACGCAAGCCTCCGAACCACGCCGAGGCACAGGAGTGTCTCTGCGTAAAGTGAATGAGAAAGTCGAGGCGGTGCTGGGTTGATGGGCGGAGGTTGCTCAGCCCTACCGCTTGAGCAAAGCAATCGTCCTTGAGTCTGTGAAGTCATCCGGCAGGCAGGGAAATCAGTGGCACTGTGTCCAGCCTCTCATCAGAACTCAACCCCTCTTGTCCAGGCAACATCTTTGGATTAATTCATGTTTGACCTGCTGTGGGGTAAACAGCCTGAGAGAGATGGTCACAGACGGGAGGAACTAAACAGTTACAGGGACATAAGCAAATGGCCCAACTGCCCACCATGGTATCAGAACAAGTCGCTGACTCCTCTCAGGAGAGGATCTATCACAGGGAGAGGTTGTTTAAAAGTGACAGGATGTCCATTTCACAGAGCCGAGTTTCACATTCCGTCCTGAGCAGGGGGGGCGGTATGATTGCGGAGGCCAACTCATTTAATATACTTAAAGTGAAAATTGATAGGTTCAGCAATAAATTAAACCCACCCTTCCTTCCTTCCTTCCTTCCTTCTTTTATTGAAATCCTGGCCACGGCACTGCCTTCATCACTGGACAATACTGAATTCGCCCCTTTCTGAGAAACCTGCCAGCCACCTTCCTCCCCTCATTCAATACCATCTCCCGTTCGCTACTTTTGTCTTCGTTACGTCCTCACATCTCTACCCCACAAGCCTTGACTAAATCCCTCAATCATTTCCCGCCCTGCTCAGACCTCACACATGCCTCAAATCCAATCAGTCAGCAGGCGACATCTAAACCTGTCTGGGGACAGACACAGGGCCGTAAACGAGGGGAAAAGTTATGTTTTGGACAGACGAGTTTGAATAATCCTGTGTTCCGAATTGATTTGCATGAAACAGGCATTCGTCGGGAGTTCACTTGTCAAGATATTTTAACCAGATTGTGGATTGATACAAAACAGTGGGCTTAGTGTGGGGACTGATACAGGGGTGTGAGGAAAGACTGCGACAGTGGGATCCGCGTAAGGACTGATACAGGGCTGTGGGGAGAGAGCGGAACAGTGAGATTAGTGTGGGCCTGATACAGGGCTGTGGGGAGAGTGGGACAGTGGGATTAGTGTAGGGACTGACACAGGGTTGTGGGGAGAGAGTGGGACAGTGGGATTAGTGTGGGCCTGATACAGGGCTGTGGGAAGAGAGTGGGACAGTGGGATTAGTGTGGGAACTGTTACAGGGCTGTGGGGAGAGTGAGACAGTGGGATTAGTGTGGGGACTGATACAGGGCTGTAGGGAGAGAGTGGGACAGTGGGATTAGTGTGGGGACTGACTCAGGGCTGTGGGGAGAGTGGGACAGTGGGATTAGTGTGGGGACTGACACAGGACTGTGGGGAGAGAGTGGGACAGTGGGATTAGTGTCGGACTGATACAGGGCTGTGGAGAGATTGGGACAGTGGGATTTGTGTGGACCTGATACAAGGCTGTGGGGAGAGAGTGGGACAGTGGGATTAGTGTGGGGACTGACACAGGGCTGTGGGGAGATTGAGACAGTGGGATTTGTGTGGGCCTGATACAGGGCTGTGGGGAGAGTGGGGCAATGCGATTAGTTTGGGGTTTGATACAGGGCTGTGGGTGTGTAGGAGTTAGGGGGGAGATCTGATGAATGTTTATCAAATTTTGTGAGGTATTTCTTGGGAAGGGATGTCAGATTTCTGAGGATGTGCATTTAAGGTGAGAGGGGGATATTATATCTTTAAGGAGGCAATGTCCCCTCTAAGGTGCGTGTACACAAAGGAATTTAAACTGAACGCTGAAGGTTGTCACCCTCTACCTCGATGCCATGTTAAGTATATTTCACGATCGTACACAATCACATTTCCTTTTCCGGTTTCTGATGCGGACGGTGTTGACAACATGGTGTTCACGATGATTTGTCAGCAGATTTAGGACTGGCTTTTTGCACTGTTTTTTTTTGAATAAATTATTCAGCGCGCACATGTTGTTGTCACTGGGCAAAAAATTGCAGAGCACAAGATTTCTTCGCACACTGGTAGAGGGGAAGTTGGTGGGAGGTCAGTTTTTACACAGAACAGGGTGTGTTCCTGGACTACCCCACCAGGAATGGTGTGTTTAATTGGGTTTTTATACAGACATGTGTCTATACAGAGGATGAAGGGGAATGGTTTTCGTACAGGTTGGAGGGATTAGGTTAACACACAGCAGACGCTTGAATCTGAAGTGAGGTTTCAGGACAGAGATGATGGGCTGGGGAGAGCCAGTCCTGTGCTCCACTGGTCCATGTTTTGTATTCCCAGCCATGGCATCCACATGACACTCGGACTCAATAAGACAGGCACAATCTCCCAGTGGACAACCATTTCAATTTGACTTCCCATCCCAATCCATGGGCTCGTCTACTGCCACGATGAGGCCAATCTCAGGCTGGGGGAGCAACGCCTCACATTCTGTCTGGGTAGCCTCCGAATGACAGCATGAACATTGATTTTCCTTCAGGTAATTTCTTTCTCCTATTTTTTCACTCTTGCCTTTTCCACCTATCACCTTTCTTGAATAAGGAAACAACATCCACAGCCCTCCAATCCTCCGGAACCTCTCCTGTCTCATTGATGATGCAAAGATCATCGCCAGAGGCTCAGCAATCTCCTCCCTTGCTTCCCACAGTAGCCTGGGGTACATCTCGCCCGGTCCCGGTGACTTATCCAACTTGATGCTTTCCAAAAGCTCCAGCACATCATCTTCCTTAATACCTACATGCTCAAGCTTTTCAGTCCGCTGCAAGTCATCCCTACAATCGCCAAGATCCTTTTCCGTAGTGAATACTGAAGTAAAGTATTCATTAAGTACGCCTGCTATTTCCTCCGGTTCCATGCACATTTTTCCACTGTCACATTTGATTGGTCCTATTCTCTCACATCTTATCCTCTTGCTCTTCACATACTTGTAGAATGCCTTGGGGTTTTCCTTAATCCTGTCTGCCAAGGCCTTCTCATGGACTCTTCAGGCTCTCTTAAGTTCATTCTTAAGCTCCTTTCTGCTAGCCTTATAATCTTTTAGATCTTTATACTTTATACTTTATTGTCGCCGAACAATTGATAGTAGAACGTACAATCATCACAGCGACATTTGATACTGTGCTTCCCGCTCCCTGGAGTACAAATCGATAGTAAATATTAAAAACTTAAATTATAAATCATAAATAGAAAATAGAAAAGGGAAAGTAAGGTAGTGCAAAAAAACTGAGAGGCAGGTCCAGATATTTGGAGGGTACGGCCCAGATCCGGGTCAGCAGTCCAGCAGTCTTATCACCGTTGGAAAGAAGCTGTTCCCAAACCTGGCCATACGAGTCTTCAAGCTCCTGAGCCTTCTCCCGGGGGGGAAGAGGGATGAAAAGTGTGTTGGCTGGGTGGGTTGTGTCCTTGATTATCCTGGCAGCACTGCCCCGACAGTGTGCGGTGTAAAGTGGGTCCAAGGACGGAAGATTGGTTTGTGTGATGTGCTGGGCCGTGTTCACGATCTTCTGCAGTTTCTTCCGCTCTTGGACGGGACAACTTCCATACCAGGTCGTGATGCACCCTAGAAGAATGCTTTCTAAGGTGTATCTATAAAAATTAGTGCGGGTTTTAGGGGATGGGCCAAATTTCTTTAGTTTTCTCAAGAAGTAAAGGCGCTGGTGGGCCTTCTTGGCAGTGAACTCTGCTTGATCGGACCAAGTCAGGTCATTTGTGATATTGACCCCGAGGAACTTAAAGCTTTTGACCTGTTCCACTTGCGTACCACCAATGTAAATTGGGTCATGTGGTCTGCTACTCCTGAAGTCAACAACCAATTCCTTCGTCTTGCTGACATTGAGGGATAGGTTATTGTCTTCGCACCATGTCACCAGGTTCTTAATTTCCTCTCTGTACTCAAACTCATCATAACCCAAGATACGGCCTACAATTGTGGTGTTATCAGCAAACTTATATATTGAGTTCAATGGAAACTTGGCTACACAAACATGGGTGTACAGTGAGTACAGCAGGGGGCTGAGTACACAGCCTTGTGGGGCACCAGTGCTCAGAGTGATTGTAGAGGAGAGCTTGTCCCCTATTTTTACAGCCTGGGTCCTGTCTGTGAGGAAGTTGAAGATCCAGCTGCAGATCTGAGTGCTAAGGCCCAGGTTCTGGAGCTTAGGAATCAGTTTATTTGGAATGATGGTATTAAAGGCAGAGCTGTAGTCAATGAAAAGGAGCCTTACATATGTGCCTTTATTCTCCAGGTATTCTAAGGAGGAATGTAGGGCCAGATAGATGGCATCTGCCATTGACCTGTTGCTCCGGTAGGCGAATTGCAAAGCGTCGAAGTTGACTTAAAGGCTGTGGTTGATGTGTGCTATAACCAATCGCTCGAAGCACTTCACAGCAATGATAGATCTCTATCATTACCTAGCTTCTTGAACCTTTCGTATGCTCATCTTTTCTTCTTGACTAGTTTTACAACAACCTTTGTACACCACGGTTCCTGTGCCCTACCATCCTTTCCCTGTCTCATTGGGAATGAGACCTATGCAGAGCCCCACACAAATATCCCCTGAACATTTGTCACATTTCTTCCGTACATTTCCCTGAGAACATCGATTTCCAATTTATGCTTCCAAGTTCCTGCCTGATAGCCTCATATTTTCCCTTTCTCCAATTAAACATTTCCCTAATGTGTCTGTTCTTATCCCTCTCCAATGCTATGGTAAAGGAGATAGAATTGTGATCACTATCTCCAAAATGCTTTCCCACTGAGAGACCTGACACCTGACCAGGTTCATTTCCCAATACCAGATCAAGTACAGCCTCTCCTCTTGTAGGCTTATCTACACATTGTGTCAAGAAACCTTCCTGAACACACCTAACAAACTCTACCCATCTAAACCCCTCATTCTAGGGAGATGCCAACCAATATTTGGGAAATTAAAATCTCCCACCACAACAGCCATAGATTATTACACCTTTGCAGAATCTGTCTCCCTCCCTGCTCCTCGATGTCCCTGTTACTGTTGGGTGGTCTATAAAAAACACCCAGTAGAGTTATTGACCCCTTCCTGTTCCTAACCTCCACACACAGAGAATCCATAGACAATCCCTCCATGCCTTCCTCCTTTTCTACAGCCGTGACACTATATCTGATCAGCAGTGCCATGCCCCCCACCTCTTTTGCCTCCCTCCCTGTCCTTTCTGAAGCATCTAAAGCCTGGCACTTGAAGTAGCCATTCCTGCCCCTGAGCCATCCAAGTCTCTGTAATGGCCACAACATCATAACTACAAGTGTTGATCCACGCTCTAAGCTCATTGGCTTTGTTCATAATACTCTTCTCATTAAAATAGACACATCTCAAACCATCAGTCTGAGTGCATCCCTTCTCTATCACCTGCCTATCCTCCCTCTTGCACTGTCTCCAAGCTTCCTCTGTTTATGAGCCAACCTCCCTTTCCTCTGTCGCTTCAGTTCGGTTCCCACCCCTCAGCAGTTCCAGTTTAAACTCTCCTCAATAGCCTTAGCAAACTCTCCTACCAGGATAGAAACATAGAAACATAGAAAATAGGTGCAGAAGTAGGCCATTCAGCCCTTCGAGCCTGCACCGCCATTCAGTATGATCATGGCTGATCATCCAACTCAGAACCCTGTACCAGCCTTCCCTCCATACCCCCTGATCCCTTTAGCCTCAAGGGCCATATCTAACTCCCTCTTAAATATAGCCAATGAACTGGCCTCAACTGTTTCCTGTGGCAGAGAATTCCACAGATTCACCACTCTCTGTGTGAAGAAGTTTTTAGTAATCTCGGTCCTAAAAGGCTTCCCCTTTATCCTCAAACTGTGACCCCTCGTTCTGGACTTCCTCAACATCAGGAACAATCTTCCTGCATCTAGCCTGTCCAATCCCTTTAGGATTTTATACGTTTCAATCAGATCCCCCCTCAATCTTCTAAATTCCAGAGAGTATAAGCCTAGTCGATCCAGTCTTTCATCATATGAAAGTCCTGCCATCCCAGGAATCAATCTGGTGCACCTATGTCTTTCCTCAGATTAGGGGACCAAAACTGCACACAATACTCCAGGTGTGGTCTCACCAAGGCCTTGTACAACTGCAGTAGTACCTCCCTGCTCCTGTACTCAAATCCTCTTGCTATAAATGCCAGCATACCATTCGCCTTTTTCACCGCCTGCTGTACCTGCATGCCCACTTTCAATGACTGGTGTATAATGACACCCAGGACTCGTTGCACCTCCCCTTTTCCTAATCGGCCACCATTCAGATAATAATCTGTTTTCCTGTTTTTGCCACCAAAGTGGATAACTTCATATTTATCCACATTAAATTGCATCTGCCATGAATTTGGCCACTCACCTAACCTATCCAAGTCACCCTGCATCCTCTTAGCATCCTCCTCACAGCTAACACTGCCGCCCAGCTTCGTGTCATCCACAAACTTGGAGATGCTGCATTTAATTCCCTCATCTAAGTCATTAATATATATTGTAAACAACTGGGGTCCCAGCACTGAGCCTTGCGGTACCCCACTAGTCACCGCCTGCCATTCTGAAAAGGTCCCGTTTATTCCCACTCTTTGCTTCCTGTCTGCCAACCAATTCTCTATCCACATCAATACCTTACCCCCAATACAGTGTGCTTTAAGTTTGCACACTAATCTCCTGTGTGGGACCTTGTCAAAAGCCTTTTGAAAATCCAAATATACCACATCCACTGGTTCTCCCCTATCCACTCTACTAGTTACATCCTCAAAAAATTCTATGAGATTCGTCAGACATGATTTTCCTTTCACAAATCCATGCTGACTTTGTCCGATGATTTCACTGCTTTCCAAATATGCTATTATCACATCTTTGATAACTGACTCTAGAAGTTTCCCCACCACCGATGTTAGGCCAACCGGTCTATAATTCCTGGGTTTCTCTCTCCCTCCTTTTTTAAAAAGTGGGGTTACATTAGCCACCCTCCAATCCTCAGGAACTAGTCCAGAATCTAAAGAGTTTTGAAAAATTATCACTGATGCATCCACTATTTTTTGGGCTACTTCCTTAAGCACTCTGGGATGCAGACCATCTGGCCCTGGGGATTTATCTGCCTTTAATCCCTTCAATTTACCTAACACCACTTCCCTACTAACATGTATTTCCCTCAGTTACTCCATCTCACTGGACCCTCTGTCCCCTACTATTTCCGGAAGATGATTTATGTTCTCCTTAGTGAAGACAGAACCAAAGTAATTATTCAATTGGTCTGCCATGTCCTTGCTCCCCATAATCAATTCACCTGTTTCTGTCTGTAGGGGACCTACATTTGTCTTAAGCAATCTTTTTATTTTCACATATCTGTAAAAGCTTTTACAGTCAGTTTTTATGTTCCCTGCCAGTTTTCTCTTATAATCTTTTTCCCCCTTCCTAATTAAGCCCTTTGTCCTCCTCTGCTGAACTCTGAATTTCTCCCAGTCCTCAGGTGAGCCACTTTTTCTGGCTAATTTGTATGCTTCTTCTTTGGAATTGATATTATCCCTAATTTTCCTTGTCAGCCACGGGTGCACTACCTTCCTTGATTTATTCCTTTGCCAAACTGGGATGAACAATTGTTGTAGTTCATCCATGCAATCTTTAAATGCTTGCCATTGCATATCCACCGTCAACCCTTTAAGTGTCATTTGCCAGTCTATCTTAGCTAATTCATGTCTCATACCTTCAAAGTTACCCTTCTTTAAGTTCAGAACCTTTGTTTCTGCATTAACTATGTCACTCTCTATCTTAATGAGGAATTCCACCATATTATGGTCACTCTTACCCAAGGGGCCTCTCACGACAAGATTGCTAATTAACCCTTCCTCATTGCTCAATACCCAGTCTGGAATAGCCTGATCTCTAGTTGGTTCCTCGACATGTTGGTTCAAAAAACCATCCCGCATACATTCCAAGAAATCCTCTTCCTCAGCACCCTTACCAATTTGGTTCACCCAATCTACACGTAGATTGAAGTCACCCATTATAACTGCTGTTCCCTTATTGCACACATTTCTAATTTCCTGTTTAATACCATCCCCAACCTCACTACTACTGTTAGGTGGCCTGTACACAACTCCCACCAGCGTCTTCTGCCCCTTAGTGTTATGCAGCTCTACCCATATCGATTCCACATCTTCCCGGTTTATGTCCTTCCTTTCTACACTGCGTTAATCTCCTCTCTAACCAGCAATGCTACCCCACCTCCTTTTCTTTCATGTCTATCCCTCCTGAATATTGAATATCCCTGAACGTTGAGCTCTCATCCTTGGTCACCCTGGAGCCATGTCTCTGTGATCCCAACTATATCATAATCATTAATAACAATCTGCACTTTCAATTCATCCACCTTATTACGAATGCTCCTTGCATTGACACACAAAGACTTCAGGCGCGCTTTTACAACTCTCTTAGCCCTTATACAATTATGTTGAAAAGTGACCCTTTTTGATTTTTGCCCTGGATTTGTCGGCCTGCCACTTTTACTTTTCTCCATAGTACTTTTTGTTTCTACCCTCACTTTACACCCCTCTGTCTCTCTGCACTGGTTCCCATCCCCCTGTTGTGAACTAACCTCCTCACGCCTAGCCTCTTTAATTTGATTCCCACCCCCCAACCATTCGAGTTGAAAGTCACCTCAGTAGCCCTTGCTAATCTCCCTGCCAGGATATCGGTCCCCCTAGGATTCAAGTGTAACCCGTCCTTTTTGTACAGGTCACGCCTGCGCCAAAAGAGGTCCCAATGATCCAAAAACTTGAATCCCTGCCCCCTGCTCCAATCCCTCAGCCACGCATTTATCCTCCACCTCATCGCATTCCTACTCTCACTGTCACGTGGCACAGGCAGTAATCCCGAGATTACTACCTTTGCGGTCCTTTTTCTCAACTCCCTTCCTTGCTCCCTATATTCTCCTTTCAGGACCTCTTCCCTTTTCCTACCTATGTCATTGGTACCTATATGTACCACGACCTCTGGCTCCTCACCCTCCCACTTCAGGATATCCTGGACATGATCAGATATATCCCGGACCCTGGCACCAGGGAGGCAAACTACCATCCGGGTCTCTGGACTGCGTCCACAGAATCGCCTATTTGATCCCCTTACTATCGAGTCCCCTATCACAACTGCCCTCCTCTTCCTTGCCCTACCCTTCTGAGCTACAGGGCCGGACTCTGTGCCAGAGGCACGGCCACTGTCGCTTCCCCCGGGTAAGCTGTCCGCCCCAACGGTACTCAAACAGGAGTACCTATTGTTAAGGGGCACAGCCACCGGGGTACTCTCTATTACCTGACTCTTCCCCTTCCCCCTCCTAACCGTGACCCACTTGTCTGCCTCCCGTGGCCCCGGTGTGACCACCTGCCTGCAACTCCTCTCTATCAACTCCTCACTCTCCCTGACCAGACGAAGGTCCTCGAGCTGCAGCTCCAGTTCCGTAACGCGGTCCCTTAGGAGCTGCATCTCGGCGCACCTGGCGCAGATGTGGACGTCCAGGAGGCTTGGAGACTCCAGGGCCTCCCACATCCGACACCGAGAACAACAAGCTGCCCTCACACTCATACTGCCCCTCTCCTCAAATAACAACAACAACAAAAAAATGGATATTGGTCCCCCTGGGATTCAAGTGCAACCCGACCTTTATGTACAGGTCACACCTGCCCCAAAAGAGGTCCCAATGATCCAGAAATCTGAATCCCTGCCCCCTGCTCCAATCCCTCAGCTACACATTTATCTTCTACCTCAATCTATTCCTATATTCACTGTCATGTGACACAGGCAGTAATCCCAAGGTTACTACATTTGAGGTCCTGCTTCTCAACTTCCTTCCTAACTCCCTGTAGTCTGTTTTCACGATCACCTCCCTTTTCCTACCTTTGTCATTGGTACCAATATGTACCACGACTTCTGGTTGTTCACCTTCCCACTTCAGGAATTGTGGACACGATCACAATCATCCTGGACCCTGGCACCTGGGAGGCAAACTACCATATGTGTTTCTTTCCTGCATCCACAGAATCTCCTCTCTGACCCCCTAAGTATCGAGTCCCCTATCACTGCTGCCTTCTTCCTTTCCCTACCCTTCTGAGCCACAGGGCCAGACTCTGTGCCAGAGGCGCGGCCACTGTTGCTCCCCCCCGGTAGGCTGTCCCCGCCCCCCCCAACAGTACTCAAACAGGAGTACTTACTGTCAAAGGGTACAGCCACAGGGGTACTCTCTAGTACCTGACTCCCCTTCCCCCTCATGACTGTGACCCACTCATCTGTCTCCCGAGGCCCCAGAGTGACTACTTGACCATAGCTCCTCTCTATCACCTCCTCACTCTCCCTGACCAGACGAAGGTCATCGAGCTGCATCTCCAGTTCCCTAACCCGGTCCCTAAGGAGCTGCAGCTCGACGCACCTGGTGCAGATAGAAATATAGAAAACCTACAGCACAATACAGGCCCTTTGGCCCACAAAGTTGTGCCGAACATGTCCCTACCTTAGAAATTCCTAGGCTTACTCATAGCCCTGTATTTTTCTAAGCTCCATGTACCTATCCAAAAGTCTCTTAAAAGGCCCTATCGTATCCGCCTCCACCACCATTGCCGGCAGCCCATTCTAAGCACTCACCACTCTGAGTAAAAAACTTACCCCTGACATCTCCTCTGTACCTATTCCCCAGCACCTTAAGTCTGTGTCCTCTTGTAGCAACCATTTCAGCCCTGGGAAAAAGCCTCTGACTATCCACATGATCAATGCCTCTCATCATCTTGTACACCTCTATCAGGTCATCCTCATCAAGTCAAGTCAAGTCACTTTTTATTGTCATTTCAACCATAACTGCTGGTACAGTACACAGTGAAAACGAGACAATATTTTTCAGGACCATGGTGCTACATGAAACAATACAAAAACTACACTGAACTACGTAAAACAACACACAAAACTCCACCAGACTACAGACCTACCCAGGACTGCATAAAGTGCACAAAACAGTGCAGGCATTACAATAAATAATAAACAAGACAATAGGCACAGTAGAGGGCAGTAGGTTGGTGTCAGTCCAGGCTCTGGGTATTGAGGAGTCTGATGGCTTGGGGGAAGAAACTGTTACACAGTCTGGTCGTGAGAGCCCGAATGCTTCGGTGCCTTTTGCCAGATGGCAGGAGGAAGAAGAGTTTGTATGAGGGGTGCCTGGGGTCCTTCATAATGCTGTTTGCTTTATGGATGCAGCGTGTGGTGTAAATATCCGTAAAGGCAGGAAGAGAGACCCCGATGATCTTCTCAGCTGACCTCACTATCCGCTGCAGGGTCTTGCGATCCGAGATGGTGCAATTTCCGAACCAGGCAGTGATACAGCTGCTCAGGATGCTCTCAGTACAACCTCTGTAGAATGTGGTGAGGATGGGGGGTGGGAGATGGACTTTTCTCAGCCTTTGCAGAAAGTAGAGAGGCTGCTGGGCTTTCTTTGCTATGGAGCTGGTGTTGAGGGACCGGGTGAGATTCTCCGCCAGGTGAACACCAAGAAATTTGATGCTCTTAACGATCTCCACGGAGGAGTTGTTGATGTTCAGTGGAGAGTGGTCGTTCTGTGTCCTCCTGAAGTCAACAACCATCTCTTTTGTTTTGTTCACATTCAGAGACAGGTTGTTGGCTCTGCACCAGTCCATTAGCCGCTGCACCTCCTCTCTGTATGCTGACTCATTATTCTTGCTGATGAGACCCACCACGGTGTGTCATCGGCGAACTTGATGATGTGGTTCAAGCTGTGTGTTGCAGCACAGTCATGGGTCAGCAGAGTGAACAGCAGTGGACTGAGCACACAGCCCTGAGGGGCCCCCGTGCTCAGTGTGATGGAGATGCTGCTTCCAATCCGGACTGACTGACTAGGGTCAGATTGCAGAGGGAAGTGTACAGGCCCAGTCGGCTCAGCTTTCCAATCAGTTTCTGAGGAATGATTGTGTTGAATGCTGAACTGAAGTCTATGAACAGCATTCGAACGTACGTGTCTTTTTGGTCCAGGTGGGTTAGGGCCAGGAGGAGGGTGATGGCACTGGCATCATCTGTTGAATGTTTGGAACAGTACGCAAACTTCAGGGGGTCCAGTGAGGGGGGCAGCAGGGTCTTGATGTGCCTCATGACGAGTCTCTCGAAACACTTCATGATGATGGATGTGAGTGCGACGGGACGGTAGTCGTTGAGGCAGGACACTGAAGACTTCTTCAGCACGGGGACGATGGTGACGGCCTTGAAGCTCAGGGAGAAGTTGAAGATGTCAGTGAGAATCTCTGCTAGCTGGTCTGCACACCCTCTAAGCACTCTGCCAGGAATATTGTCTGGTCCAGCAACCTTCCGTGGGTTGACCCTGCACAGGGTTCTCCTCACATCGGCCACGGTCAGACACAGCACCTGGTCATTTGGAGGAGGGGTGGTCCTCCTCGCCACCACATCATTTTCCGCCCCAAAACGAGTGTAGAAGTTGATCAACGCATCTGGGAGGGAGGCATCACCAGCACAGGCAGGTGATGTTGTCCTGTAGTTGGTGATGTCCTGAATGCCCTTCCACATGCACCGCGTGTCGCCGCTGTCCTGGAAGTGGCTGTGGATTCGCTGGGCGTGTGCACGCTTTGCCTCTCTGATGGCCCGGGACAGCTTGGCCCTCGCTGTTGTTAGGGCTGCCTTGTCGCCTGCTCTGAAGGTGGAGTCACGGGTCCTCAGCAGCGCACGCACCTCCGCGGTCATCCATGGCTTCTGGTTAGCGCGTGTAGTGATGGTCTTGGCCATGGTGATGTCATCAATGCACTTGCTGATGTAGCCAGTCACTGATGCCGTGTACTGCTCTAAGTTGCTGGAGTCGCCATCGGTTGTAGCCTCCCTGAACATGTGCCAGTCAGTGTGCTCAAATCAGTCCTCCATCGCTCCAAGGAGAAAAGGCCGAGTTCACTCAACCTGTTTTCATAAGGCATGCTCCCCAATCCAGGCAATATCCTTGTAAATCTCCTCTGCACCCTTTCTATGGCTTCCACATCCTTCCTGTAGTGAGGCGACCAGAACTGAGCACAGTGCTCCAAGTGGGGTCTGACCAGGGTCCTATATAGCTGCAACATTACCTCTCGGCTCCTAAATTCAATTCCACGATTGATGAAGGCCAATACACCGTATACCTTCTCAAACACAGAGTCAACCTGCGCAGCTGCTTTGATCATCCTATGGACTCAGACCCCAAGACCATCTGATCCTCCACACTGCCAAGAGTCTTACCATTAATACTATATTCTGCCATCATATTTCACCTACCAAAATGAACCACCTCACACTTATCTGGGTTGAACTCCATCTGCCACTTCTCAGCCCAGTTTTGCATCCTATCAATGTCCCGCTGTGACCTCTGACAGCCCTCCACACTATCCACAACACCCCCAACCTTTGTGTCATCAGCAAACTTACTAATCCATCCCTCCACTTCCTCATCCAGGTCATTTATAAAAATCATGAAGAGTAAGGGTCCCAGACCAGATCCCTGAGGCACACCACTGGTCACCGACCTCCGTGCAGAACATGACCCATCTACAACCACTCTTTGCCTGTGGGCAAGCCAGTTCTGGATCCACAAAGCAATGTCCCCTTGGATCCCATGCCTCCTTACTTTCTCAATAAGCCTTGCATGGGGTACCTTATCAAATGCCTTGCTGAAATCCATATACACTACATCTACTGCTCTTCTTTCATCAATGTGTTTACTCACATCCTCAAAAAATTCAATCAGGCTCGTAAGGCACGACCTGCCTTTGTCAAAAGCCATGCTGACTATTCCTGATCATATTATACCTCTCCAAATGTTCATAAATCCTGCCTCTCAGGATCTTCTCCATCAACTTACCTTGTGGCCATCTGGAAGGCTGGGAGTCTCCAGGACCTCCCACATCTGACACCGAGCACAGAAAACTGATCCCACACACATACCTTCTGTCTGTGTTCTATACAGATAACCTACCTCACCTCGACCCTTTATCGCCGAAGCCCTGTTGAGTCAAAGCCTTCCTACTCTGTTTCCCTTTACTCTGGCGTTCACATCTACTGTGATGAAGAACTTTGAGAGTTTGGTCATGGCCAGAATCAACCTGCATCAGCAAGGACCAGGACCCGCTGCAATTTGCTGATTACCACAAGAGGTCCACAGTGGATCTTCACTCAGCCTTAGATCAGCTGGACAATGGCAATATCTATGTCAGGCTGCTGTTTATTGATTACAGCTCAGTGTTCAACACAGTCATAACCTCAGTTCTAATCAACAAGCTCCAAAACCTGTACCTCCTTCTGCAATGGGATCCTTGGTCTCCTCACCAGGAGACCCCATTCAGTGCTGATCAGAAATAACATTGCGTCTCATTGACAAGCAACACTACTACACCTTAGGGATGTGTGCTTAGCCCACTGCTCTACTCTCTCTACACCCACGACTCTGTGGCTAAGCGCAGCTCAAATGCCATCTATAAATTTACAGATGACACAAATATTATTGGGAGAATTTCAGATGGTGACAAGGAGGTGTACAGAAGCAAGACAGATCAGCTGGTTGGATAGTATTCCAAGAGCAATCTTGCACTCAACGTCAGTAGGACCAAGGAATTGATTGTGGATTTCAAGAAGGCAAATTGAGGGAACACTCACCAGTCCTCATCGAGAGATCAGAAGTGGAAAGGGGGAGCAGTTTCAACTTCCTGGGTGTCAACATCTCCGAGGAACTATCCTGGGCCCAACACATTGGTGCATTTACAAAAAAGGTACAGCAGTGGGTATATTTCATTAGGAATTTGAGATTTGAGGAGACATTTTAATGAGTTGCATGACTGTCTGGCATGGAGCGACCACTGGACAAATTTGGAAAAAGTAGCAGAAAGTTGCAAACTCAGCCAGCTCCATCATGGGGACTGGCCTCGGGCAGCATCGAAGGCATCTTCAAGAGATGCCTCAGAAAGCAGCATCCATTATTAAGGGCCCGCAATACCCTGGACACTCTCTCTCCTCATTGCCGCCATAGAGGAGCCTGAAGACACACACTCAATGATTCAGGAACAGCTTCTTCTCCTCTGCCATCAGATTTCTGAATTAACATTGAACCCATAAACACTACCCCACTATTTTTGCTCTCTCTTTGCAATTGGGCCATTGGTTAATCAGGACAGCCTGATTTGGAGTAACTCTTAAAGAACAAAAACAAATCGAGAAAATAGCTTCCTTTATTTGGGATACTTTGCCACTTAACTAGGGCAGGAGACCTGCAGAACAAGTTCTAAAAAGAGCATAAGATGCATGCACTTGTGTGGCCATTAGTCACTACACCGTACTTAGAGCAAAGTTTTTAAACAACGTCAGTTGTGTGTTTGTGATCAAAAAGCAGAGATTTTTCACTGAGAGTCAGTGAGAAATAAGCAGCAAGAAAAGACAATTTAGAACCATTTTGTTCACTGTGGTTTCAAGCATTCAGGCTTGGAGATGCCAGAAATGGTTGGGAGTGAAAATGAAACCACTTCACTATTTCAACAGGTTAGGAACTAAGAAGGATTCAAAGTTATCAACAATCATCTTAAATGTTACAATGAAAATGAAGATTTGGAGGATGAGATTGTGGATACCATTGTATGAAGGTAGTCCATTATCTGCCCCAGGTGTGTGGGCTGATTTTGCTCATTCTGTACACTGGATGAATTCCTCAGTTGATAACTATTAGGAACTAATACACAGTTTTATAGTACCAGAGTAGTTTCTAATTTGTTCTGTATTTCATTCAAATACATAACTTGATTCTCATTGCTTTTATTTTTCTTTCCATGAAACTTCAGCTAATTTGGCCAAAATGTACCGGTCCCAATATGAACTATAAATTACAGGTATTTACTTATTATCATTTATGGTTTATTTTACTACATTTTGCAATGTACCACTGCCACAAAGCATCAAATTTCACAACGTACGTCGGTGATATTAAACCTGGTTCTGGTTCTGATCCAGAGTCAGAGTTCGTTGCTCTGTATTTCCAGCGTCTGCACAATCTCCCGTGTTTATGATACACCAACAAATTCCAAGTCCAGACAGGCGTGGAGGTAGAGCATTTTATTCCGTAACAATTTAGAAAACAATGCTTAGTGCTCTGTACAGTAAGTTATATACATCTTGCAAACAGTCCGCGCTTACCGCAATGACAGGTAACACATACACCATGAAACACATACGTTTACTAACAGTCTGCAGTTAACATGGTTCTTGGCCGAATCCGTAAAAACGCACACATTTATTAACAGTCCACAGTTAACAGGGGTCTTAGCCAAATCCATGAAGACACACATTGTAAAACAGAATAAGGTCCTCCCTCTTCCTCCTGTACATGCCATGCAGTCCGAGGGTGACCTGGAACAGACAACTCCTGTTACTGGACACCAACAGAGGACAGGGAATGCGGTGAAAGACGACAGTGAGTGAAGGAGGCAGGGAACGGATAACCGTGGCAAAGCCACAAAGCAAGTGACTTCAGGGAGCACCCTCATTCCGTCTGCCAGTACAGGCGTGATTTCCTGACGGCCCGCCATTTCAATTGGACTTCCCATTCGGACCATGTCTATCCACGGCCTCCTCTACTGCCACAACGAGGCCGCACCTCATATTGTATCTGGGTAGCCTCCAACCTAATGGCATAAACATGGATTTCTCAAACTTCTAGTAATTTCTCCCCATCAATCTCTTTCTCCATTCCTCATTCTGACTCCCCCCTTGTCCATCGGCTGTCCCTCTGGGTGAGATGGTGGGGTGGTGGGCAAAGTGTTGGGGCCACCCCTGGTGGGGTCTGGTCTGGAGCAGAGACCACCCTCATGGCCTCAGCACCCACATTTTCAGATTGTTTGCGGAGTCTGCGCTAGGATGCTGGCGGTTTACACAGCCAATCCGGTCCTCCTCCAGGCATTTAATCATTTCGGAGGCTTAGGGGAATGAGAGATGATCAGGTGAACACACTCAATCTTTTCCCAAGGATTGGGGAGTCAAGAACCAGAGGGCACAGGTTTAAGCTGAAAGGGGAGAGATTGAATAGGAATCTGAGGGGCTCGTGGAGGTGCTTGAGCTAAGTACATTAATAACATTTAAAATACAATGAGACAGGTCCCTACTGAATATTGAAAGGCCTAGTTAGATTGGACATGGAGGAGATGTTTCCAATCGTGGGGGGAGTCTAGGACCAGAGGACATGGCCTCAGCTTTGAGAGATGTCCATTTAGAACAGAGATGAGGAGAATTTTTCTTTTTATCCAGAAGGTGGCGAACCTGTTGAATTCGTTGCCACAGACAACTGTGGAGGCCAAGTCACTTGGGTTCATTTGCAGCGGAGGTTGACAGTCAGGGCATCCAGGATTACAGGGAGAAGGCATAGGAATGGGGCTGAGGGAGGGAATACAAGTCGGCCATGACGGAATGGCGCAGCAAACTCAATGGGCTGAATGTCTTATGGTATGTGGACGTACCTCCCTTCCCCCAACGATCACACTCAACACCTCATCCCCAACAGACCAAAAGCTGGTCCTTCCCAACCAGGGATATGTAGTAGTGAGTCACTGGGCAGAGAGACTTTCACATATTGCCCTTCCTCTGAGGGCAGATCCTTACTCCCCCCATTGAACCAAGTGTGGGGTCGAGCCCTGACTGGGGGAATATCTCTCAGCAACTATATCCATGCCTGTGTCTCCTCAGCCTCCGATAAGTTCAACTACTGACTGGACTGGGCTCTGCCGGGGCCAGCGGTAAGGTAAATCTATGGGAGGTGATGGCCAATGGTAGGCTACAGATGATGGGCTGATTTACTGATGACCAATTGTTGGGCAGAGGTGATAGGCCAGTTTTGAGGTTGGCCAATGGTAGGATGGAGCTGATAGGCTGATTTACTGATGACCAATTGTTGGGCAGAGGTGATAGGCCAGTTTTGAGGTTGGCCAATGGTAGGATGGAGCTGATAGGCTGATTTACTGATGACCAATTGTTGGGCAGAGGTGATAGGCCAGTTTTGAGGTTGGCCAATGGTAGGATGGAGCTGATAGGTTGATTTACTGATGACCAATTGTTGGGCAGAGGTGATAGGCCAGTTTTGAGGTTGGCCAATGGAAGGATGGAGCTGATAGGCTGATTTACTGATGACCAATTGTTGGGCAGAGGTGATAGGCCAGTTTTGATGTTGGCCAGTGGTAAGGTGGAGCTGATAGGCTGATTTATTGATGGCCAGTTGTAGGGCAGAACCGATAGGTTGCCTAAAACATAGTACAGCACAGTACAGGCCCTTCGGCCCACAATGTTGTGCCGACCCTTAAACCCTGGCTCCCATATAACCCCCCCACCTTAAATTCCTCCATATACATAAACAAGGAAGACTACAATGGGATGAGGGAAGAGTTGGTTAGGGTAAACTGAGAACACAGGCTATATGGTGGGACGGTTGAGGAACAGTGGAAGACTTTCAAAGAGATTTTTCATAGTGCTTAGCAAAAGTATATCCCAGTTAAAAGCAAGGACAGTGAGGGTGGGGAGAGCCAGCCTTGGATAACTAAGGAAATAAAAGAAGGCATCAAACTAAAAGCTCATGCGTACAAAGTCGCCAAGAGTACTGGGAAACTGGAAAATTGGGGAAACTAAAAAGTACCAAAGAACCAATAGGAAAGGGAAGACAGATTATGAAAATAAACTAACACAAAACATAAAAACGAACAGTGAAAGTTTTTATAATTATATAAAGCAGACCAGGGTGGCCAAAGTAGGCCCCTTGGAGGATGAGAAGGGGGAACTGATATTGGGTAATGAGGAAATGGCCGAGGCTTTGAATGACTATTTTGTGTCGGTCTTCACAGTGGAGGACACATCTAACATGCTGAAGGGAGATGATATGGATGCGATGAGGACCTCGATACGATAGCTGTCACTAAAGAGGTAGTGCTGAGCAAACTTGTGGGCCTAAAGATAGATAAGTCTTTTAGTTCTGATGGATTGCATCCCAGGGTACTGAAAGAAATGGCAGAGGTTAGGCTGAGGCTTTGGTGATAATTCTCTGGACTCTGGGCAGGTCCCGGCAGACTGGAAGATGGTGAATGTGACGCCACTTTTCAAAAAAAGGATGTAGGCAAAAGGCAGGTAACGTAGGCCAGTTAGTTTAACATCTGTAGTTGGGAAAATGCTTGAACCTATCATTAAATATGAAATCTGGAAAGAAATAGATCCATCAGGCAGATGTAGCATGGATTCAGCAAAGGCAGGTCCTGATTGACAAACTGGCTGGAGTTCTTTGAGGATATAACGAGTGCAGTGGATAGAGGGGAACAGATGGACGTTATTTACTTGGATTTCCACAAGGCGTTCAATAAGATGCCACATAAAAGACTTATCCATAAGATAAGGATGCATAGAGTTGGGGTGATGTATTAGCATGGATAGAGGATTGGTTAACTACTAGAAAGCAGAGAGTTGGGATACATGGTTGTCACTCTGGTTGGCAATCAGTGGTGAGCGGTGTGCCACAGGGGTCGGTGCTGGGCCCACAACTGTTCATGATATACATTAACGATCTGGAAGAGGGGACTGAGTGTAGTGTATCTAAGTTTGCTGATGACACTAAATTGAGTGCGAAAGCAAATTTTGCAGAAGATTTAGAGTCTGCAGAGAGATATAGATAGGTTAAGTGAGTGGGCAAGGGTCTGGTAGATGCAGTACAACATTGCTAAATGCAAGGTCATCCACTTTGGAAGGAAAAATAAAAGAGCAGATTATTATTTAGACAGTAAAAAATTGCAGCATGCTGCTGTGCTGAGGGACTTGGGAGTGCTTGTGCATGAATCACAAAAGGTTGGTTTGCAGGTGCAGCAGGCTATCAAGAAGGCAAGTGGAATGTTGGCCTTCATTGCTAGAGGGATTGAATTTAAGAGCAGGGAGGTCATGCTGCAACTATACAGGGTACTGGTGAGGCTGCACCTGGAGTACTGTGTGCAGTTCTGGTCTCCTTACTTGAGGAAGGATCTACTGGCTTTGGAGGCAGTGCAGAGGAGGTTCACCAGGTTGATTCCAGAAATGAGGGGGTTAGACTATGAGGAGGGATTGAGTTGCCTGGATTGTACTCATGGGAATTCAGAAGGAGGAAAGGAGATCTATTAGAAACATATAAAATTTTGAAAAGGATAGATAAAGATAGAGGCTGGAAAATTGTTTCCACTGGTGGGTGAGACATATAAAACTAGGACTAGGAGACACAAAATACTCTGCAGATGCTGGGGTCAAAGCAACACTCACAACATGCTGGAGGAACTCAGCAGGTCGGGCAGCATCCTTGGTTTCCAGGTTGCTAGGACTAGGAGACATAGCCTCAAGATTCAGGGGAGTAAATTTAGGACAGAGATGAGGAGGAACTGCTTTTCCCAGAGAGTGGTGAATCTGTGGATTTCTCTGCCCAACAAAGCAGTGGAGACTATCTCAGTAAATATATTTAAGACAAGGTTGGATGGATTTTTGCATAGTAGGGGTATTAAGGGTTATGGGGAAAAGGCAGGTAGGTGGAGATGAGTCCATGGTCATGATCTTATTGAATGGCGGGGCCGGCTCGATGGGCCAGATGGCCGACTCCTGCTCCTATTTCTTATGCTCTTATGGTCTTATTGGTGGGGAAAGGTAGGGCAGAGCTGATCAGCTGGTGCACTGATGGCCAATAGTAGGATAGAGCTGACAGGATGGTTTACTGTGGACGGTCTCTACAGGAACCGGGAGGTTCCCATCTCACCCCCACCCCCAATACACACCCATCTGTACGTACCCCTGGCCTCAGCAGAACTTCACAGGTTACTGACTCTTCTCCTGGAAAGAGATGAACAGCATGTAAACAGATTCAAATTCACAAATGCAAACTTCCTCCCTCCCCGAGAAAACCCTACCCTTCCTGCAAACCCCTTTCCCTCATTTGAGGTGGTCAGCGTAGGACCGGTCATCATAGGAGTGGTCTGCGTCAGAGTGGTAAGGCTTTGGCTCATGGGCTTTAGCTCAACAGGTGGAAGCGCGGCAAGTAGATAATTCTATTTATTTCTTTTTCTTATCTAACACTTGAAAGAATAGTGGGTATGTCTACAGGACCAGAGCTCTGTTCTGGGTGTCAGGTGTGGGATTTCCAGGAGATCAACAGCCTCCCTGGTGGCCACATCCACACCAGGTACATTGAGAAGCAGCTCCTTAGAGACCGTGTGAGGGAACTGGAGCTGCAGCTCAATGGCCTTTGGCTTGTTAGGGAAAGTGAAGCGGTGATAGTCAGGAGCTATAGGAAAGTAGTCACCCCAAGGCTACAGGAGACAGATAAGTGGGTGACTGTCAGGAGAGGGAAGGGAGAACATCAGACAGTGGAAAGCACCCCTGTGGCCATCCCCCCCAACAATAAGTACTTCATTTTGAGTATTGTTTGGGGGATGACCTACCTGGGGAACCTATAGCAGCCATGCCTCTGGCACTGAGTCTGGCCCTGTGGCTCAGAAGGGTAGGGAACTGAACAGGATGCCAGCAGTAATAGGGGGCTCTATAGTCAGGGGGACAGATGGGCATTTCTGTGGGCACGAAAAAGAAACATGGTTGGTAGTTTGCTTCCCAGCTGCCGGGGACTGCGATGTTTCTGAAGACGTCCACAATATTCTGGAAAGGGAGGGTTAGCAGCCAGAAGCTGTGGTACATGTTGGTACCAACGACACAAGTAGGAAAAGGGAGGAGGTCCTGAATACAGAATACAGGGAGTTAGGAAGGGTAGTTGAAAAGCAGAACCTCAAGGGTGGTAATCTCAGGATTGCTGATGTGCCACATGACAGTGAGGATAGGAATAGAATAAGGTGGCAGATAAATACAGTATGTGGCTGAGGAATTGGAGCAGGGGGCAGGAATTCAAATTTCTGGATCATTCTGGGGCAGGTGGGACCTGTACAAAAGGGACAGGTTGCACGTGAATCCGAGGGGCACCAATATTCTTGCAGGCAGATTTACTAGAGCTGTTGGGAGTGGTTTAAACTAATACGGCAGGGGGACGGGAACCAGGATGATAGAGCTGAGGATGAGCCAGCAGGTTTACAAGCAGATGATGGATGTAACATGAATGTAAGGAAGGACAAGCCCATGATTGGGTATGAATGCAGACAGAGTAAACAGTTAATTTGTACCACAGAGGCAAAATTCAGAAGGGCAGAGAATGCAGGACTGAAGATGTTGTATTTAAATATGTGTAGCATTTGGAATAAGGTGGACGAACTCATGGTGCAATTAGAGATGGGTCGGTATGACGTTCTGAGCATCACTAATCCGTGGCTGAAAGAAGGCCATAGCTGGGAGTTTAATATCAAAGGATTTACCTTGTATCGAAAGGACAGGCAGGGAGGCAGAGGTGGTGCTGTGGAATTACATATTTAGAAAGAGGTGACATAGGATCAGAGAATATTGAATCTTTGTGGGTAGACTTAAGAAATTGCAAGGGTAAAAAAACCACTAAGGGAATCATAACATAGTCATAGTCAGACTTTATTGATCCCGGGGGAAATTGGTTGACATAACATATTGGTCCTCATAACATATGGGGAGTGTTTGGCAGCTTTGGGCCTGTACTCACTGGAACTTAAAAGAATGTGTGGGGATCTCATTGAAACCTACCGAATGTTGAAAGGACGAGATAGGGTGGATGTGGAGAGGATGTTTCCCCTGGTGGGGGTATCCAGAACTAGAGGGCACAGCCTCAACATTGAGGGGTGACCCTTTAAAATAGAGGTTAGGAGGAATTTTTTAGCCAGAGAGTGGAGAATCTGTGGAAAGCTCTGCCACATGCTGTGGAGGACATGACTGTGGGTAAATTTAAAGTGAAATTTGATAGAGCCCTGATTGGTCAGGGCATCAAGGGTTACGGTGAATGTGGTTGTGTGGGATCCGGGATCAGTGAGCAGACTCAATGGGCTGAATGGCCTAATTCTGCTCCTACGTCTTACTGTCTACAACATCGCTGGGTCTAAACGCTGGAACTGCTTCCCCACCTCCTCCACCAGAGACCGCAGAGGTTCAGGGGGCAGTTGCCCCTCCTGCGCCTGAACCGCTGTCCTCAGATGCCGTTAGGTACGGACAGTAAGCGGCCGGATTACTTTATACAGGGAGGGGGGCATCTCTCACAATCTATCCTGGGCTGAACATATTGACGCAAACACACAGATTCATGACAGCTGCTTTTTTTCACCGGGAGCCTGAGGAGACTTGGTTTGTCACCAGAGACACTGTAAACCATCACACCTTCTGCTCACATCAGGAAGGGGGTCCCAGAGACGGGACTGGGGGCTGGTGAGAAACGCAGAGACGGGGAGGGGTGTGGGGACTGGGGACTGGGAGCTGGTGAGAATCATGGAGACGGGGACGGGTGTGGGGACTGGGGGCTGGTGAGAATCGCAGAGACGGGGAGGGGTGTGGGGACTGGGGACTGGGGGCTGGTGAGAATCACAGAGACGGAGAGGGGTGTGGGGACTGGGGACTGGGGGCTGATGAGTATCACAGAGACGGGGACGGGTGTGGGGACTGGGGGCTGGTGAGAATCGCAGAGATGGGGAGGGGTGTGTTGCAGAGATGCTCATTCGTACAGATGTACCGTGGAGAGCATTCTGACTGGTTGTGTCTCCGTCTGATGTGAAGGAATCACTGCACACGAGTTATGAACTCAGCCAGCTCCAAGAAGGACACGAGCCTCCCCACCCAGCACCGAGGACATCTTCAAAAGGTGATGCCATAAACAAATGGCAGCACCCATCGCTAAGGACCCCCATCACCCAGGACAAGCCCACTTTTCATTCCTACCATCGAGGAGGCAATCTAGAGGCTGAAGACACACACTCAATGCTTCTGGAACCCCTCTGCCATCAGATCTCTCAATGGACAACGAACCCATGAACACTTCCTCACTATTCCTTTCCGCTCCCGTTCGCACTACTTACTTAATTTGATTTTTTACATATTCACGAGATTTGCCAGTGATATGAAATCTGATTCTGAAGTTACCTTTTCTCCATCTTCAGTGCCAACGCTGAGCGCAGAGCCTGCAGGACGGACAAGACACAGCTGATTATCCTGACCCCACACACCTCCCTGCAGTGACCCCAGGCATCGGCACCCTCAACCATCACACCAACTGCTCACGTCAGGAAGGGGGTCACAGAGACAGGGAGGGGTGTTGGGGCTGGAGTTGGAGGGGGTCACAGAGACAGGGAGGGGTGTGAGGGCCGGTGTTGGGGGAGTCACAGAGACAGGGAGGGGTGTTTGGGCTGGAGTTGGTGGGGGGGTCACAGAGACAGGGAGGGGTGTTGGGGCTGGAGTTGGAGGGGGGTCACAGAGACAGAGAGGGGTGTCGGGGCTGGAGTTGGGGGGGGTCACAGAGACAGGGAGGGGTGTGAGGGCCGGTGTTGGGGGAGTCACAGAGACAGGGAGGGGTGTTTGGGCTGGAGTTGGTGGGGGGGTCACAGAGACAGGGAGGGGTGTTTGGGCTGGAGTTGGTGGGGGGGTCACAGAGACAGGGAGGGGTTTTGGGCTGGAGTTGGAGGGGGGTCACAGAGACAGGGAGGGGTGTTTTGGCTGGAGTTGGAGGGGGGTCACAGAGCCAGGGAGGGGTGTGGGGGCTGGAGTTGGGGGGGGTCACAGAGACAGAGAGGGGTGTCGGGGCTGGAGTTGGGGGGGGGTCACAGAGACAGGGAGGGGTGTGAGGGCCGATGTTGGGGGAGTCACAGAGACAGGGAGGGGTGTGGGGGCCGGAGTTGGGGGAGGTCACAGAGACAGGGAGAGGTGAAGAGGCCAGAGAGAGTCACAGAGATGGGGAGGGGTGGGGGTTTTACAGAGACGGGGAGCGGTCTGGAGGCTGGCACAGAGACGAGCAGGGGTTTCGGGGCCAAAAGAACAGAGGCCGGACTGTCCGTACAGGGACCAGCTCCTGCTCTCCCCGTCCCCCTCCTGTCAGATCCATCCCCAGCCCAGCCGATGGTCGCCACAGCCCGGCAGCGGGTGCTCACCTTGTGGGAACACACAGCAGTACAGCAGTTTCAGAGCTCCGTACAGGACAAAGGCACAGATCAGCATCCCCACTGCCTCCTCCACTGAGGGTCCCGACGCTCCTGTGGACACATTAGGAAGATTTAAACAACTCACCCACCCCTCATCGGCACAGACAGCAGCTGGGCTGCACCGGATGCATGTGTTCCCGTCGGACCAGGAAACAGGGCTGGGAACGCAGGATCATCTCTCTACCCATAGGGTCTTGAGGGAGCACTGCAGGACGAGTGGCGGTAGAGGAGGGACGCTGGAGGGGCGGGTGGGGCACGGGAGACACTGCAGAGAGGCAGAGCTTGAGAAGAGACAAGGGGAATGCCGGGAAGTCTATGGCCAGGCACTCTGGTAGAAGGGATAAAAGGACAGACTATTTTCTAAACGGCGAGGCAAAGGGACTTGGGAGCCCTCGTGCAGGATCCCCTGAACATTAACTTGCAGGCTGAGTCAGTGGTGAGGAAGGCAAATGCAATGTTATTATTCATTTTGGGAGGGCTAGAATATCAAGGTTGTAATGCTGAGGCTTTATAAGGCACTGGCAAAGCCTCACCATGTATTGTGAGCAGTTCTGAGACCCTGATCTCAAAAAAAGGATGAGCTAAACTTTGGATTAGATTTTTTTGCCTCCAGGATAAACACGAAGGAGGCCTGAAACCTTCTCTGGTGTTTAAATGGCATTATGTTATTGCATTGTATTGCATTTAAGAAAGTAACCATCCTATTCATGCATCTGAGTTGAGCTTTTGTACATTGCTTGTACTGGCTGATACTTGATTTTGTTTATTGTTTATTTATTTTATTTGTTTTATGGCATTGAGTACGAGAGTTGCAAACTCATTTTCGCTGTATTGGTGCACGACATTTTGTACCATGCAGTGACAATGAAGGTATTTCATTCTGTTATGAATTTCACAATTTTAACATTAATGGAAAAGACAAGCGTTTAATGTTGTGGAAGGACCGCCATGAAAGGCGGCCCATGCAGCGGGAAAGGTGGCGAGAGAGGGACACCGAGGCTGGGGAAGGGGGCTTCTGCTCTGAGAGAGGAACGGTGGTTGAGGGGAGGCAGGGGAGAGCATTGCCCCGTGGGAGGGCAGGGAGGAGAGGGTGCCACACTGTGGGAGGGGGCTCGGCAGTGGGAGGAGGGAGCATGCTGTGGTCTTCACCTGCCACCTTCAGCGTCAGGCTCTTCCTGAGCCCACCCTTCACGGAGACGTGCTGCACGTGGCAGGTGTAGACGCTGCCGTGATCGGCAGCGGCGGGGCGGACCGAGATGACGCTGGTCACGTTGAAGGTGCCGTCGCTGTTCTTGTCGTGTCCGTTCAGCCAGCTGTTGGGCAGCACCTCCGCGCTGCTGTTCCCGGGGGCCCTGCGGGTCCACGTCATGCTGACGTCCAGCGGGTAGTAGCCCAGCGCCTCGCACAGGATGTCCTGTGGCTGGTCCGGATACAGGTACAGTGGGTCCGGTCTCAGCACCAGTGTTGGTGGCTCTGCATGGACACGCAGGGGCAGTGAGACAAGGAAAAACGTGGAACAGGACAGAAATAGCCTCTTACGCCCACCTACTCTGAGCCAAACTGCTCCTCTGTGTGTTCTCCCATCATCCTGTACTGGGACCACAGCCCTCCATACCTCTCCCATCCAGGTACCTTTCCAAACTTCTCTTAAATGATTAAATCAAACCTACATCCACTTCCGCTAGCAGCTCGTTCCACAATCTCACCAACCTGTAGGCGAAGAACCTCCCCCTGGCGTTCTCCTTAAATATTTCACCTTTCGCCCTTAACCCATGACTTCTAGCCATAGTCTCACCCAACCTCAGTAGGAAAAGCCTGCTTGCGTTTACCCTATCCATACCTCTCATAATTTTGTATACCTCCATTAAATCTCCCTTCAATCTCCATGTTCTAAAGTCCAACCCCTGTTCAACCTTTCCCTATAACAAAGGTCATCCAGACCCGGCAACATCTTGTAATTTTTTTCTGCACTCTTTCACTCTTATTTACATCTTTCCTGCAGGTGTAACCAAACCTGCACACAATACTCCAAATTAGGCCTCACCAACATCTTATACAACTTCAACATAACGTCCTAACTCCTGTACTCAGTACTTTGATTTATGAAAGCCATCATGTCAAAAGCTTTCTTTACGACCCTATCTAACTTGTGACACTACTTTCAGTGAATTATGGATTTGTGTTCCCATATCCTTTTGATCTACCGTTCACTCTGTAAGACCTACCTTGGCTGGTGCTCCTAAAGTGCAACACCTCGCACTTTTCTGCATTCAATTCCATCTGCCATTTTTCAACCCAGTTTTCCATTTGGTCCAGATCCTGCTGTAAACTCTTATAGTCTTCCCCACTGTCCACTACGCCCCCAATCTTGGTGTCATCCACAAATTTGCTGATCTAGTTTACCACATTATCATCCAGATTATTGAAATAGATGACAAACAACAACAGACCCAGCATCAATCCTGATGGAACATCTCTAGTCACAGGACCCCCCCCCACCCTCAGAGAGGCAACCATCTATAACTACTCTTGCTTCTCCCATAAAGCAAATGTCTAATCCAATTTACTACCTCACCTCCTCGACCAACATCCCAAGTGGGACCTTGTCGAAGGTTTGCTAAGGGCTGCGTAGCCAACAACCACTGCCCTACCTTCATCAACTTTCCAGTTAACTTCCTCGAAAAACTCTAAGATAGGTTAGACACGACTTACCACGCACAAAGCCACGTTGACTATCTCTAATCAGTCCCGATCTATCCAAATAATTACACATCCGGTTCTTTAGAACTCCCTCCAATATCTTTCTTAAGCAGTGGAACAATATTAGCGATCCCCCAATCCTCCGGCACCTCTCCTGTAGCTCAGGATCTTCTAAACAGCTGCTGTGGCCCATTGCAATCTTGGCAGTTGCCTCCCACAGGGTCTGAGGGAACACCTCGTTAGGCCCTGGGCATTTATCCACCCTAATTTGCCTCAAGACAGCAAACATCTCCTCTTCTGTAATCTATACAGGGTCCATGGACTCGATGCTGCTTTGCCTCACCCCTCCCCATCTCTGTGACTCTCTCTGACCCCTTCACCCCTCCCTGCCTCTGTGACTCCCCCCCCCCAACTCCGGCCCCCACCCCTCCCCCCACCAAAACTAGTCTGCAGTCTCTACAAATTTGTTTCTCTAAGTCCCACTACTGGGTGGCCTACAATGCAATTCCATTAATGTGGTCATACCATTCTTATTGCTCAGTTCCACCCATAACGACCAACCAGACAAGCTCTCCTGTCTGTCCTGACTGAACATTGCCATTCAGGTCTAAGACAGCAGAACGTTAGAATAGCCTACCACCACCTAACGATGGAATAGCCTAACACCATTGCACTCACAGGGGCACGGGACGATGACAGAGGGGCGAGGACGGAGACTAACGGGCTGAAGGGTGGACGTACCTAAGATGTGGAGGCTGACGGATTGCTGGGCCTGCAGGTTGGGGGCATACACGGTGCAGATGTATGTGCCGTCCTGCTGTAGGCTCACATTGTGCAAGACCAGTGACGCGTTCCCGCGGCTGTGGAGAAGGTCGAGCAGAAGTTCCGCACCCTCCTGCGCTACGTGTACCCGGTCCTGCAGCCCGTTGTAGGCGTAAACCACATGCCCGGAGCCCTCGAACTGGTAGCGCCACTCCACCGCGAATCCCATCGACCGGTCCAGGGTGAAGCCGCAGTCCAGTAGTACATCTTGACCCAGCCTGGCGCTGGCCTGGGGCTCCCGGCTGAAGACATTCAGCACGACTGCAGGAGACAGAGAGGAGGGAGTCACTATTGTCAAGGGGAGCCTGGAGATGAGCAGGTGCCCAACCGTGGCAGAGACATTACACCCTCCCTCCACATCTCCCTCAGATATAAGAGCAGAGAGGTCCTTCTGCAGCTGTACAGGGCCCTGGTGAGACCACACCTGGAGTACTGTATACAGTTTTGCTCTCCAAATTTGAGGAAGGACATTCTTGCTATTGAGGGAGTGCAGCGTAGGTTCACAAGGTTAATTCCTGGGAAGGCGGGACTGTCATATGTCGAAAGATTGGAGCAACTGGGCTTGTATACTCTGGAATTTAGAAGGCTGAGAGGGGATCTTATTGAAACATATAAGATTATTAAGGGATTGGACACGCTGGAGGCAGGAAGCATGTTCCCACTGATGGGTGAATCCAGAACCAGAGGCCACAGTTTAAGAATAAGGGGTAGGCCATTTAGAACAGAGTTGAGGAAAAACTCTTTCACCCAGAGAGTGGTGGATATATGGAATGCTCTGCCCCAGAAGGCTGTGGAGGCCAAATCTCTGGATGCTTTCAAGAAAGAGATGGATAGAGCTCTTAAAGATAGTGGAATCAAAGGTTATGGGGATAAGGCAGGAACTGGATACTGATTGTGGGTGATCAGCCATGATCACAGTGAATGGCGATGCTGGCTTGAAGGGCCGAATGGCCTATTCCTGCACCTATTGTCTATCTCACACCCTTCCCTCTGTGCAGCACTCCCTCAGTCCTGCCCCTCCCGCAGTGCGACTCTCCCTCTGTACCACCCCTCCCACAGCAGGACAAGCCAGCACTGCCCACTGCGCTCCCCAACAGGAATAAGGCGGGTGTACCTGAGGTCTGCACGGGTGCGGGGTCCTGTTCTCCGCCGGGGTCCGACACCACGCGGTGGAGGCTGCTTACGCTGAAGGAGCGGTCGCGGGTGTGCAAGTGGGTGCTGAGCCAGCGGCCTGACTGGTAAGCCGGGGTCCGTTCGTCTTCCGACAGGGGCGTGGCCCAGGCCAGGACTGATTCCTGGGGCAGGTACTTGTTAATCTCACAGCCGTGCTTCTCCCTCACGTCCGGGGGCTGGTGAAACCCCGGGTGTCCGGTAACCTGAGAGTGATCTGTTCCAGGGATGAGGGTGGGGAAGATTAGAGAATAATTCTGCTCATGCTGGGAATTCAGAGTAACACTTGCAAAGCACTGGAAGAACTCAGCAAGTCAGGCAGTGTCCAAGGCGAGGAATAAACAGTGGATATTTCAGATTGAGACAGCCCAAAATGACAAGAGATTAAAGATGATCATCCCGTTTGTTCAGGGTGCACAGCAGAGAGCATCCTAACAACTTCCATCACTGTTTGGTACAGAAACTGCACTGCGGCGGAGAGGAAGGATTTAAAACGGCCACTAAACCTGCTCAACTCATCAGCACACCAGCCTATCTGCCATCAAGGACATACTGGATCTCCAGAAAGGTTCAGGAATAGGGCCAGTAGCATCATGAAGGATCCTACCCACCCTGCTCATCGACTCTTTGTCCCACTCCCATCAGGAAGGAGGCTACATAGCATCCACACCATATTTGTACTCATTGGTACCCCCGTGATCACCCGTTTACATGCACCGCCATTTCCCCTCTCCCCCCTCCCCAACTCTCCTCCACCCTCCCCTCCTCCCCCTCTACCCCTCTCCTCCCCCCTCCCCCTCTCCCCTCTCCTCCCACTTCCTCCTTTCCCCTCTCCTCCCCTCCACTCTCCCTTCTCCTCCCCTCCCCCTCCCTCTCCCCTCCTCCCCTCCCCCTCCCTCTCCCCTCCCCCTCCCTCTCCCCTCCTCCCCTCCCCCTCCCCCTCTCCTCCCCTTCTCCCCTCCTCCCTCTCCTCCCCCTCCCCTCTCTTCCCCTCCCCCTCCTCCCCCTCCCCCTCCTTCCCCTCTCCCTCCCCCCTCTCCACCAGACACAAAAACAGTTACTTTCCCCAAGCAGTAAGGCTGATCAACACCTCCACCCACTAGTACACCTCTCCACAAACCCCACCCATCATTTCCTGTCAGAGTCACCCTCTGTTCAGACACCCCTGTCCCTAGCATCACTTTAGGGACATACAATCAATGTATATAAGATATCTTATTTATATTTGTTGTTTTTTAAAATTGTGCTTTGTGCTGCATCAATCCAGAGTAACAATTATTTCATTCTCCTTTTCACTTGTGTGCTGGAAGTTACATTCAACAATCTTTAACTGAATCTTAAATGCATCGTTGGGTTCAACAACGTAACGCATTGTTGAACACATCTCCCTGCGTTCCAGGACCGGCAAAATACCAGGTGTGCCATAATCCTAGAGTAATCTACTCGGGCAGGGGCGGGGAGGGCGGTGGGAGGCGGCAGGTGATTAAACAGTAGAGATTAACTCATTGTAATTAGCAATTTTCTCTGCGTATCACGAGTTTACAGAGTTTAAAATTAAAGCCTTGCCACCTTATCAGATCCTTGAGGTCAAAGTGTCTGAGGATCTACCCTGGGCCCAATGTGGTGATGCAGTTACAATAATGGCACAAAAGCATTTAATTTCATCAGCAGTTTGAGGGGACTTGGTGCGTCACCAAAGACTCTCACAAATATCTACGGTTGTATGACGGAGAGCATTCGCACTGGTTGCATCACACCCTGGCGTGGACCGGCCACTACACAGGGTCGGAAAGAGCTGTAGGAAGTTGTAAGCTCCATCACGGGGACTAGTCAACGACATCTTCAAGAGTGATGCCTCAGAAAGGCGACATCTACCAGTGAGGACCCCCATCACCCAGGACTTGTCATCTTCTCACTGCGACTGAGACACAGGAGCCTGAAGACTCACACTCAATGTTTCAGGGACAGCTTCTTCCCCTCCACCATCAGATTCCTGAACGGGCAATGAGCCCGTGACCTCCCTGGGCTCTCTTCTTGCACCAGTTATTTAAAATAACTATTTGGGAGCTGTGTACATACATCTACTGGTGCTTCTGGACACGTCTTCAGTGATGTTCCTGGAATCATCGGGTGTTTCGGGTCTTTCAACATCATACAACCCTCCTCCAGGTGACCCAGCCGGGGCTGATCAGACTATTTGGGAAAACTATTTGGGAAAAATCGCTTATTTGGGAAAAGTCTTAAAGAACAAAAACAAATCAAGAAGATAGCTAGGATTCCTTTTGTTTATTTGGGACTGTTGGCCATAAGAAAGGACAGGGGAAGCAGACAAGCCAGTTGTCTTTGATTCCGCCCCCCCGCCCCATTTTGTGGCCGGTGAACTGAGTCTTGCTCTGGGACAATCTAATCAGAGTACTTGAATGTGGACACGAGGAACTTCAGGTAACGACATGCTAAATCTGAGACCATTCCCAGATGAGTAGCTAGTTATTATGTAAAATACCAGACCTACCAAAGAAGCAATCTGTAATCTCGCTGGACTCTATTTGAGTTGCCTAGATTAACTGTTTTTCCACTAGTCAGAGTTGAAAGACTCAAGTACACAAAGCTTGAGAGGTGATGAGGGGGCAGAGCCATGAAACAATGTTGGTTGTAGCCCTGGACAAGAACCAGTCAGAAGGTGACCCAGGTAGGTCAGGTGACCTTGAGCTGAAGAGATGGAGATCGAATGGTTCAATTGATGAGGAATGGTATAGGATTCAGGAGCTCCAAATATGCTCCAGCAACCAGAGACCAACCATTGTGAATAAGGAAGACCCCTAGACACGTGGAGATTGGGACCGCGAGGAATGCCTGACCAGCGTAAACTCCTTTTCTGGGTGATACCTTTTCTCTTCATTGACTGTTCATGGAGGGTCAGGGATTCTAGTCGGGTGCAGACAGGTAGTTAGTTTGTGAACCCATGTGCTTCTTAGTTGAGACAATAAATTACAATCAAATACAAGTGCCTCACTGATCATTATTACAAGGGGTGATTCTTGTAACAGAATTGGCGTCCCCATTGTAGGCTCGAGGATAAGTCTCTTTGTTCAGCGGGAGACTCGAGTCGGACCACGTGGGTGAGGTACAGAGATCTGGGGCTGGGTAGTTAGCGGTTACTGAACCAGGATGAAGAATTCAGGAAATTCTGCAAGTCCACAGGACTTGGGTTGTTTTGATTGGAGGGGATACCTCCAGAAATACATGTTGGGGAAGTGGCCACGATACGAGGAGTTTGTCGGCCACCCTGGCTGTGAAAGGAAATCTGCTGGTGATGCTCTGTGGAGAATCGCCCAAGGGAAGCTATTGATCAGGAAGTTTAAACAATTACTAAAACCAGCAGCAGTTGGCTGTTTAATTGAGGATTTGATAGAATTACGACAAAATGCTAAAGCAGAACCGCAACGATTAGAATCGGAAAATGAATGTCCGCATAAAGCAGAAGCTGGGTGAGATAGGTTACAACAGGAAATTCTAGAACTTCAGTGGAAATCTGAAACCCAGCGAGTGAGGTTAGAAGGACACAAAGGGCTCCAAAAGAAGGTAGAAACTTTTAGAGAAAGGGTTACTGATTTACAGAATCAGAGAAGTACAGTCTTGGTGCATGTCAACAAGTTTCAGCTGATGTGGGAGAAATTACATACTTAAAAGAAAAAAGCCGATTAGAGGAAGCAGTTGAATTAGCGAAGGGTGAAGGAAACAGTGCGGTGATCTAATGATGGCTATGAATGCGATTAAGAAATCAGCACAGGAAAGGACGAGTAACACTGGAGATCATGCAAAGTGCTTAAAGCAGATTCAAAAGCTGCAGGACCAACCTGCGGCACAATGAGGAATAATATGTGCTTTTGGATCTGAAAGAAGGGAGGAAGGTGAATATGGAGATATTCATTGGAGTGATTTAGCAGATGAAACTGCTAGATACGATTACAATACTTACGAAGCACCATTTCCCCAAGGAACTCCCACCGTCACCCTACCAACGGGAGCCGGTGCTACCGTCTGCACGATTGGCACCCCGAGTTACTATCAGAGAGGGGGGGCAGCCGGGGGAGCAGATCAAAATCAGAATATAGCACACACCACAGTGTTCGTGGTACAGCAACTTAGAGATACTGCTATAGATATCGGGACATGTGTGCTCGGAGACAATCCTCAAGAGCTTTCCCGAGCAACTAATCACCAGGGGATAATACACGGCTGAGACAACACTGAGGAAAGGAAACTGATTATAATGTGTTTACACTCAAATATACACTCAGCTTTGCCAGATAAACAATGTGAGGAACTGGAAAACGCAACAATGACCGTATGGGAGTTAACAGAGGGGACTCGGTAGACGTGCTAGCCAAATGTCACCAGAGGAGAGGTGACCATCCTGTTTATGGACTGCGTTCCAAGGGGTTTATAGGACAGCATTAGAGTGGGACCATTTAGGACCAGAGGCATCAAATAGATGGTTGAGGACACTGGTGTCTCACTGTACCGATGAATCTAAAAAGGCACTGGAAATATTTGATCCTTCTGAACCCACACATACTGAGGCATGGGTACTGAGGAAAATGTGTAGAGCGTGGGAGAAGGAGATACAAAGACCATCTAAACTCTCTAATGGGAAGGTGACACCTATTAAAACCTGCCTGGAGAAATGAGGGTAGGGGACCCACCCCCAAGGACCTCCCTGCCTCTATCAAGGGGCAAGGAAGGGCAGAGGAAATGGAGCAGGGCCGGGAACAGGGAGAACCGAAGGTGGAGTAATTAAATGCTATAACTGTGGTCAAGAGGGACACATCAATAGAGAATGTCCAAACCTGAGACGAGAAAGAGCAGAGCAATGCGGTTTGCCCTTGGAGGGGCCGGAAAGACTGGGCCCACAAAATAAAATGGTGGAGACACCACCATCCAGGGGACTGTACCCTGAGCTTCAATGATGGTGTCAGGGCTCACCAACATGGGTGTGTGACACAAGGTGCAATGAAACCGGAAACCTCTAGTGAGTGATAGGGTCAGAGGCCGCCCTGTTACCTTTTTATGGGACACTGCAAGATCCCAAACCACCATCAACACCACTAATATAAATAGTATAAATTGGGAGATACAAGGTAAAATTATCCCAACTGGGGCATGTGAGTGTGACATTGGAAGTTAGAGTAGGAGACATTAGATTAGATTAGCATTGAAACATAGTGTTGGTGGAATTACGCAGGGAGCAGGAACACACACTGGGGAGTGATTACACGGCCAAAGCAGGGCTTTGTTTTGACCCAGTTAATTGTGTGATCTGGCAGATGCCAACCTGCATGAACAACATACACCACATGCCAATCCTGGCAGGAGAATATCGGGATAGAATATGCACAGTGGGTGAGATGAGCAATGATCAGAAGGTGCAGCAAATTATGGCACAGAACTCAGGGACATTTGCAAGCACAAGCACGACTGTGGTACAAAGGTACTGTTCCTGTGCAATAAAATTCTAGAGATGACATTATTCAGTATCCCGGAGGGGATAATCAGAAGTCAGTCTGTCGTCCAATTATTGAACAGCGTTTGGATAATGATTGACATGGTAAGATTACAGTTCTGTGGGATCACACACGTGTGAATATTGAGTGGGGCAGTGATCTACATAAGAGGTATATCAACTGGGGTGGGTCACCCCAAACGTTTCTTGAGGGTTGTTTTCGTCACCAGTGAAGGTCAGAACAGGAAGATGGGGCAGATGAATGAGTGGCTGAGGTGATGGTGCAGGGGGCAGGGTTTCAAGTTCTTGAATGATTGGAATCTTTTCTGGGTAAGGGGTGGCCTGTACTAGTGGGATGAGTTGCAACTGAACTGGAGGGGAACCAATGCCCTGAGAGGGAGCTTTGCTCATGCTGTAGGGGAGGGTTTAAACTGGATATGCAGGGGGATGGGAACTGAAGTGAGAGGCAGAGTTTGCATACAAGTAGAGACAGCTTTTAGGGAGTTTGTGAGGAAGGATAGGCAGATGACAGAGCAAAGAAGCACTCTGGCTGATGGATTGAGATGTGTCTATTTTAATGCAAGGAGTGTCATAAGCAAAGCGGATGAACTTAGAGCGTGCATCGATACGTGGAACTATGATGTTGTGGCCGTTACAGAGACTTGGATGTCTCAGGGACAGGAATGGCTGCTGAGTGTGCCTGGCTTTAGATGTTTCAAAAAGAACAGGGAAGGAGACAAAAGAGATGGGGGAATGGCACGGCTGATCAGAGATAGTATCACGGCTGCGGAAAAGGAGGAAGTCATGCAAGGATTGTCTACTGAGTCATTGTGGGTAGGAGTCAGAAACAGGAAGGGGGCAAAAACTCTACTGGGTGTTTTTGTACACCCCCCCAATAGTAACAGAGACATCGAGGGGCAGATCGGGAGGCAGATTCTGGAACGATGTAAGAATAATAGGGTTGTTGTGATGGGTGTTTTAACTTTCCCAATATTGACTGGCATCTCCTTAGAGCAAGGGGTTTAGATGGGGTGGAATTTGTTAAGTGTGTTCAGGAAGGTTTCTGACGCAATATGTAGATAAGCCAACTAGAGGAGAGGCTGGACTTGGTCTGGTATTGGGAAATGAACCTGGTCAGGTGTCAGATCTCTCGGTGGGAGATACACCATCTCCTTCACCATAGCTCTGGAGAGGGATAGGAGCAGACAACTGGGGAAAACATTTAATTGGGTTAGGGGGAAGTATGATGCTATTAGGCAGGAACTTGGGAGCAGATGTTCTCAGGGAAATGCACGGCAGAAACATGGCAAATGTTCAGGGAACATTTACATGGAGTTCTGAATCAGAATCAGGTTTATTACCACTGGCATGTGACGTGAAATTTGTTAACTTAGCGGCAGCAGTTCAATGCAATACATAATCTAGCAGAGAGAGAGAGAAAAAATAAATAAGACATAATAAATAAACAAGTAAATCAATTATGTATATTGAATAGATTATTTAAAAACGTGCAAAAACAGAAATACTGTATGTTAAAAAAAGTGAGGTGGTGTCCAAAGCTTCAATGTCCATTTAGGAATTGGATGGCAGAGGGGAAGAAGCTGTTCCTGAATCGCTGAGTGTGTGCCTTCAGGCTTCTGTACCTCCTACCTGATGGTAACAGTGAGAAAAGGCCATGCCCCGGGTGCTGGAGATTCTTAATAATGGACACATAGGTATGTTCCATTGAGGCAGGGAAAGGATGGTAGAGTTAAAGAACTATAGTGTACGAAGGATGTAGAAAATCTAGTTAAGAAGAAAAGAAAACCTTATGAAAGGTTCAAGAAACTAGGTACTGTTAGAGCTCTAGAAAATTACGAATGTTCCAGGAAGGAGCTGAAGAATGGAATCAGGAGAGCCAGCACTGAAGAATGGAATTAAGAGAGCCAGCAGGGGCCACGAGAAGGCCTTGGAGAACAGGATTAAGGAAAACCCCAAGGCAAGAAGATGAACCGTGTGAGAATAGGACCAGTCAGAAGTGGGAGTGGAAACGTGTGTATGGAACCGGAGGAGGTAGCGGAGATACTTAATGAATACTTTGCTTCAGTATTCAGCAGTGAAAAGGACCTTGGCAATTGTGGGGATGACTTAAAGCAGATAGAAACGCTTGAGCATATAGACATTAAGAAAGAGGATGTGCTGGAGCTTTTGGAAGGAATTTAAAGTTAGATAAGTCATCAGGACTGGACAAGATATACCCCAGGAAGCGAGGGTGGAGTATGCTGAGCCTCTGGCGATGATCTTTGCATTATCAATAGGGTCGGGAGAAGTACCAGAGGATTGGAAGGTTGAAAATATTGTTCACTTGTTCAAGAAAGGGAGTAGAGATAACCCAGGAAATTATAGACCGGTGAGTCTTACTTCAGTGTTGGGCACTGAAGTTGTTGGAGAAGATCCTGAGAGGCAGGATTTATGAGCATTTGGAGAAAAAGGCTTATTCAGAAAGTAATGAGGCATGAGACCTTGCTTTGTGGATCCAGAACTGGCTTGCCCACAGAAGGCAAAGAGTGGTTGTAGATGGGTCATATTCTGCATGGAGTCTGGTGACCGGTGGTGTGCCTCAGGGGTCTGTTCTGGGACCCCTTCTCTTCGTGATTTTTATAAATGACCTGGATGAGGAAGTAGAAGGGTGGGTTAGTAAATTTGCTGAAGACACAAAAGTTGGGGGGGTTGTGGATAGTGTGGAGGGCTGTCAGAGGTTACAGCAGGACATCCATAGGATGCAGAACTGGGCTGAGAAGTGGCAGATGGAGTTCAATCCAGATAAGTGTGAAGTGGTTCATTTTTGTTAGGTCCAATTTGAAGACAGAATATAATATAAATGGTAAGACCCTTGGCAATGTGGAGGATCAGCGAGATCTTGAGATCCATATCCATAGGACGCTCAAAGCTGCTATGCAGGTTGACAGTGTTGTTAAGAAGTTGTATGGTGTGTTGGCATTCATCAACCATGGGATTGAGTTCAAGAGCCGTGAAGTAATGTTAAAGATATATTGGTCAGACCTCATTTGGAGTACTGTGTTCATTTCTGGTCACCACATTACAGGAAGGATGTGGATGTAGAGAGAGTGCAGAGGAGATTTACAAGGATGTTGCCTGGATTGGGGAGAATGCCTTATGAGAGTAGGTTGAGTGAACTTGGCCTTTTCTCCTTGGAGCGACGGAGGATGAGAGGTGACCTGATAGAGGTGTACAAGATGATGAGAGGCACTGATCATGTGGATAGTCGGAGGCTTTTTCCCAAGGCTGAAATGGCTAACACAAGGGGGCACAGTTTTAAGGTGCTTGGAAATAGGTACCGAGGGGATGTCAGGGGTAAGTTTTTCACACAGAGAGTGGTGAGTGTGTGGAATATTCCGCCGGCACCAATGGTGGAAGCGGATATGATAGGGTCTTTTAAGAGACTCTTAGATAGGTACATGGAGCTTAGAAAAATAGAGGGCTATGCGCTGGGGAAATTCCAGGCAGTTTCTAGAGTAGGTTACATGGTCGGCACAACATTGTGGGCCGAAGGGCCTGTAATGTGCTGTAGATTTCTATGCTTCATTATGAACTGCCCGTGGGAATGTAGGACACAGGGAAAGTAGAATAGGGAAGACACTAAAGGAACGGAGAAGTGTTTTTGTCAGGGGCCAGGCCCTCTTCAGCTTCACAAAGCTAGTAGAAAAATCACTACTCCACACCCACAAGTGACAGAATCTACACCAGAGCCTGAAAGTAGTGAGACCCAGTGTAATACAAATGGGGTAGGATTAGTGTTAGGAGATACAGGGGGAGTTTGTCACTTTCATACCAGGGAACCAGCATGTTGAGGTAATCTTTAATCAAACTGAAATAATGGTGGCTGAATGGTGCTCACCTACAATAAAACCATTCTGTACTCACCTTCTTGGGAGACAACTAAGCAGGAGTGAGTTTAAGCCAGTCAAAAATAGAAGGAAAAGAGGACTATTGGAATGAGTGGGAGCAGGTTATGCATCAGGGCTGGCAATGGTTAACACCCTAGATATAGCAGAATTAGAAACCCAGATACAGATCTTCCAGAAAATAAGGGATATTACTAGAGAAAATTACCAAGATCAGGCACAAACTAATCAGATTGGTCGAGATGAATCCCAGGTAACTCTGGACTGCAATTAAATTTCTGAAGCCCCTTCATTTACAACACACCTGATTATTGACCACATAGACCTCATGTCTAAGGAAATGCATAAAACTGAAATCCGTGCTACATATGCTAGTTGCTGCTTACCATGATTCGCATTAATTTATTGCAACATGATGCACATCAAGGAGCAAATTGGGTCTCAGATGAGCATCTAAAAGACTGGATTGGGGAAAGGGTGCCATTGTGTCATATTAGAAGCCTTACAATAACCAACAGAGTACTGGGTACCTGTGATGATGGTAAAGGAAGCTTCTACGTCAGGGCAGTATTCCACATTCCCCGACATGGAAATAATTCAACCTACTCTTTGAAAAGGGCTCACAATGTTGGTAAACATCATGAGAATACATGGATACCCACCAACACAAGCTATTGTTATGAATGGTACTGGGAGAGGAATAGATTTATCAAAGGGACGACCACTGGTCTTGTCCAGAAGAAATAACAAAGCAGAAATTTACAAAGCGTGGTTTCAGTACTTATGAAAATTATTCATGGGCAACTGCTGGTCTTCAATACAACCTTGCCCAGGCCTGTGCCCTGGAAACCTTCCAAGGCGCAAATCCATGGTCTCACGACACTAACGGATGCCTATTCTTGTAACAGGACACAATGTTACTTAATTGGGGCAGGAGACTGTTGCCAAACAAGTTCTAGCTGAATGGACAGTGAACCCGTGAACACCATCTCAGTAATTTTGCTTCCTTTTTGCACTTTGTGTTTGTGCGTTTCTCACACCTGACTGCTGCCACAAAACACTAAATTTCACCACGTATGTAGAACATTAAACCCGATTCCGGATGAGGAAGTACAATGGCAATTTGTAAACCCGTAACCCATGGGGAGAGGCCGCTCGGCCGGTCCGCACTCTGTCCCATTCAGTAGCGTCAACCCAGATCTCAACACCCCAGAGTTTGTGGGATCTTACCGAACACCTCGAGGAACATGCCTGGCTTCAGGTCAGGGGGCACGGCCACGCCCGAGGGCTGCTCATCCTCCATCTTACGGCCAGACACCCTCCGCAGCAGCAACACAGCGTCGGTCTGGTCAACGGAGCCCGGGAAGCTCCCCTTGCCATGTGCCTCCTCTACAAACATGCAGTCCACCAGCGTGTCACCATCCAGCACGGAACCATGGCTCAGGACTGGGTGGAGAGAGAACCTGGGTTAAAGCAGGCAGAGCCCAGGGGACACCAACCGGACTCAGGAGATACTGGTCAACATCAGCCTCCTCATAGAGTCAGAGAGCACATCAGCACAGGGTCAGGGCATTCGGCCTGATAAAGTCTAAGGGAATGGGGGAACTCTCAGATTCCTGTAAACAATGGGTTAAGTACCGACTATGTCTGTGTATTTTGTGGGTGACTGCAGTGTGTTTGAATAATGTCTCACAGCTACTTTCTTTTTCAGCAAGATAAGGGTTGAAGTTCACCCAGATCCACATAAGGTGTCTCTGAGCTTTTCGCACCTTTTGGTTTTGACAAAAGGCAGTACCTGATGGAAATTAGACAGGACATCCCTTTCTTAATTAAAGCACAAATTTGATGTATGTTCTTATCTTTGTAATTAAGTTGAGGCTCCAACAAACCAGGCAGGGCATTCCTTTCTTTAACTAAGGTGGCTGGAGTGTCTATCAAACTGATTGTTCTTTTTTATCAGTGGCCTTATAACTTCTAACAATTCTGACATCAGGCAGTGAACTTGTTGAACTGCCAGAGGGATGAGAACACTTCTGTCTCTGATGTCAGGACCAAGTTCACTCGCCGGCTGAGCTCAAGGAAATAAACAGGTGAAACCTACGCTCTGTCCGCCAGAGAAAGCAGGATCTCCCAGTGGCCACACATTATAATTCCTCATCCCATTCCCATTCTGATATGTCTATCCACAGCCTCCTCTACTGTCAAGATGAAGCCACACTCAGGTTGGAGGAACGACACCTTATATTCCGTCTGGGTAGCCTCCAACCTGATGGCATGAACATCGACTTCTCTAACTTCCGCTAATGCCCCACCTCCCCCTCGTACCCCATCCCTTATTTATTTATTTATTTATTTACTTTCTTTCTTTCTCTCTTTTTCTCCCTCTGACTACACCCCTTGCCTATCCTCTGGGCTCCCCCCCCCCCCCCACTTTCTCCCTGGGCCTCCTGTCCCATGATCCTCTCATATCCCTTTTGCCAATCACCTGTCCAGCTCTTGGCTCCATCCCTCCCCCTCCTGTCTTCTCCTATCATTTTGGATCTCCCCCTCCCCCTCCCACTTTCAAATCTCTTACTAGCTCTTCCTTCAGTTAGCCCTGACGAAGGGTCTCGGCCTGAAACATCGACTAGAGATGCTGCCTGGCCTGCTGCGTTCACCAGCAATTTTTATGTGTGTTGTTTGAAAAGATAAGTAGCAATCTTTTTGTGCTGTCGTTATTTGATCCAGCAAATTTACGTTTACAGGCCCACAGTGTTGTATCAAGCCAATTACATATTTGTAATCAAATGCCCAATTGAACTGATCCTTCCTGTCTACACAACGTCCGTGTCCCTCCGTTTCCTACGCATTCATGAGCCCGAGAGCCTCATAAACACTTCCATCACACCTCCACCTTTGGCTGCACAATCCGGGCACTTCCCATTCTCTGTAAAAAAAAAAATGCCCTTTCTGATCCCTTTCAATTTCCTCTCTCTAACCTTTCGGGTGTCGGGGTGGAGTACGTCTCTACCGAAGGAGGTGTGAGGCACTCGTTCCCTCCGCCAGCCCGCAGGACACTTTACTATATAGTCCACTTTTCCTCCACAGTGTCTGTGGCAATGAATTCCACAGACTCACCACCCTCTGGCTAGAGAAATTCCTCCTGGTCTCTGTTCGAAATGGACGTCCCTCTACCACCACCCTGACTCCGCAAGGGCCCCACCCTCAACCTTGTCTGAAGGTTGTAACTCTGTTGGGGTGTTGCTCTTTCCGATCATTTGTGTTCTCGTTAAAATGACTATGTCCTTGTCCACTAGCGCTCAAACTGAGGTAATCACAAAACAATATATCTCTGAAAACACCAGGGCATTGCTCACGCAGGCCTTTTCTCCCCACCCCTGCCTTCTCGCCGGCCTCTGTCAATGACCTTGCAGACCAGCTCAAGTCTAAGATTACAGATGTCAGTGATGCAATCGGCTGCAAAAAAAGTAAAAAGTAGTTTCTGGGAGGCAAAAAGCACCACGGAGAAACACGGCGCTGGTTAAACTCCAAAAAGCTGAACACCAGCGTTGGAAAATAAAAGCTCAGCTCCATTGCAACATTTATAAAGAAACGTTCTGCATCTATGAAGCTGAGACATGAAAGGCAGTCCTTCTCCTCTGGTATTATAAAGACAAACAGCTACAATGCATGTGCCTGATTTGAGAGGCTCACACATCCTCCTGTATCAGCAGCACCTGAACTCCTATCCACCAAGTCCCTGCGTTCTGTTTTACCAACAAAATTCAGAAGATCAGATATGTTGTCGGTGTCTCTGCCTCAGGTCAGAGGTCAGCGTCACCCTTTCACTCACTTAGAACTAATTTATTTAAGATGACACAATTCAAAGCTACAGACCACAGAGGAAATTGTGCTACACCTGAAATCCTCCTTCTGTCCCCTTTTACCTACACCCTTTTCAATTGCAAAGTGCCAGACATTCTGCAGATAGTCAATACTTCTATCGTGCTGCTTCCCCAAAGCCCTGAAAACTGCGGTCATTGAGCCTCCTTTAAAAAAGAACAACGTAGCTGCCTCAGTTATTGATAACTACAGGCCTAAATCAAACTTACCATGTTTAAGTCAAATCATTGAAAAGGCTGCTTATCAGCAACTTAACAGCTTTCTGGCACTCAGCATCTGTATGGATGTTTTCCAGTCTGGATTTCGACAACGTTATAGTGAGAGCCAAAGGCCTTAAGTCTCAGCGAGGTCTAGAAAATCTCATCCAAGCATTTATTTTTAGCAGGCTTGACTGTAATGGTCTCTGTAAAAAATCCCTCAGACAGCTGTAGCTCATTCAGAACGCGGCTGCTGGAGTCCGCACTGAGAGTTTAGAACACATCACTCCAGTTCTCAGATCTCTACGCTGGCTTCCTGTCCATCAGAGGAGGGAATTTAAAATACTGTACTACTAACAAGAGAAAATCTGCAGATGCTGGAAATCCAAGTAAAACACACAAAATGCTGGAGGAACTCAGCAGGCCAGGCAGCATCTATTGGGGGGGCGGAGGGGTTAGTACAGGCCGAAACCCTGAGTCCTGCTGAGGGGGTTTGGCCTGAAACATCGACTGAACTTAAAGCTCTTTTTAATCGAGGCTTAAAACTTTTCTTTTCGCTGTAGCTTTTAATTAGAACCTGCACTGAAACTTTTATTTATCATAGCTATTGTTGTGTGATTTTATTCCCTTTTATATTGTCTGAAATTTGATATTTGGTTTTATTTTTTTCTATGTAAATCAACTACCTTGTGATTGAAAAGGGTTATATAAATAAACTTGCCTTGCCTTTATTCTGAGGCTGTGCCCTCTGGTCCTAGACCCCCCCATTACAGGAAACATCCTCTCCGCATCCACTCTATCTAGGGCTATCAATATTCAATCGCTTTCAAAGAGATTCCACCACACTCCCTATTCCCCCTCCCCCAATTCTTCTACACTCCAGTGAGTACAGGCCCAAAGCCATCAATCGTTCCTCGTAAACTAATCCTTTTATTCCCGGAATCATTCTTGTCAACCTCCTCTGGACTGTCTCCCCCGCCGGCACATCCTTTCTCAGATATGCGGCCTAAAATTGCTCACGGTACCCCAAGCGTACAAAAACGCTCAACATCACACTCTTGCTTTCAGCTTCTAGCGGGAAGGTGAAAAGGGTAAGAGGTTGAAGAAGAAGGAATTTGATGGGAGTGGAGAGTGGGCCTTGGGAGAAAGAGGAGGAGGGGAAAGTGAGGACAGAGCGAGGAACCGGAATGTGGAATGGAAAAACAGGGAAAGGTGGGTTGTGGGATGGGTTGAGCAGAAATAACTAAGGTAAAGAAATCGATGTTCATGTCATCAGGTTGGAGGCTACCCAGACAGAGTATGAGGTGTTGCTCCTCCAACCCGAGTTTGGCCTCATCTCACACCCAGGGGAGGGTATTTCACAGGGGGTCGGGGGGGGGGCAGAGTCGGTACTTCACGGGGGAGCTGGGGGGCAAGTCGGTGTTTCGCGGGGGGTGGGGGGGGGTCGGTATTTCACAGGGGGTCAGAGGGGGTGTCGGTGTTTCACAGGGGGTCCGGGAGGTCGGTATTTCACAGGGGGTCTCCAGATTCTATCCGCCACCAGCGCACACTGAGGATAATTCACATCGGGCGATTACCCTCCCCATCGACCCCGCTCGTCCCCGGCATGTGCGGGAACCCGCAGACTCGCAGGGCAGGACGTGCACCTCCGCGCAGACACCGTCGAAGGTCGGGAACGAACCCGGAACTCCGGATCTCTGACCGACAGGGAGAGGTCCAGCTGGCCCGGAGTGAGCGCCGGGAGGGAGAGACGGAGGCCAGCAGAGAACGGTGGGCTGAATGGTGCTTCCGAGTGGGTAGGATTTTCCTCCGGTCCTTCACCTCCCCTCCGGGACTCGGCCGGAGCGCGGCGGGGATGGGGGCTTTACCTGGTGGGTAGCAGGTGCCGAGAAAGAAGGCGACCCCGAACAGCGCACCAGCTGCATCCATTGCGGGTGGCGGCGAATCGGCGGCGGTCGCGGCTGCGCCTTTACTTCTCTCACGGTTTCACTTTCTCTTCCCGGAATAGCGGCGGGGGGAGGGTGTGGGGGTGAGGGGGGGAAGGGAGGCGGGGCTGAGGGCGAATTCGCCGGGACTCTCCGCTCAAAAACACCCCGGAGCGGTACTAAACACGAAAGACGACCCCTCTCCCCGTCTCCGTGACTCCTCCGGCCCCTTAAAACTTCCCGATCTCTTTGACCCGTCCCGAACCCCTACACCCCTCTCTCCCCATGATTCCCCCGGCCCCTAAAATCTTCCTTATGTCATTGACTCGTCCCGACCCCTACACCCCTCTCTCCCCGTGATTCCCGCGGCCCCCAAAAACTTCCCGACCTCTTTGACCCGACCCGTCCCCTACCCCCCTCTCTCCCCGTGATTCCGGCGGCCCCCTAAAACTTCCCGACCTCTTTGACCCGACCCGTCCCGTCCCCTACCCCCCTCTCTCCCCGTGATTCCGGCGGCCCCCTAAAACTTCCTGATCTCTTTAACCGACACCCTCCCAGTTTCTGTGACCGGCGATTCAACAACTTCTTCCCCTTTGTTATCAGGTTCCTGAACAGACTGCATCGGTCTTGGTTCCACCTCCCCCATCCACCCCCACACGAGTGTCGTTATCCTTGATGTGCTCTTTATGTTAATGTGCTATGCTGCTGGGAAAAGATAATGTTCATGACATTAGTACCGCGGAATGGCCGATCAAAATAAACTTGAACTCTAGCTCGAATACTGGTCCTCCCACCAACATCTCCCCCTGGCGGTCAGCGCGAAGTGAGCGTCCTGAACCAGCTTCCAAAGGTGAGGGAACACCCGCGATTCCAGACAAAACGCTGGAGGACCTCAGCAGGTCAGGCAGCATCTAGGGAAGGGAATAAACCGTCTGTGTTTCTGGTCTCGAAGGGAGAAGAGGCCAGAATGAGAATGGCGCTGGAGGAGGAGGAGTACAAGCTGGCAACTGGTAGGTTAGGCCGGGTGACGGGGAGGGAGGTGGGGGAGAGGGCGATGCAGTCGGAAGCTGTAACAAGAAGGATGAAAAAGGACTGAGGAAGAAGGAATCTGAGAGCAGATTTGACAATGGGAGAAAGGGCACCAGAGGGGGGTGATGGGCCGGTGAGGAGAAGAGAAGGGGTAAGACGGGTACCAGAACCGGGGAATAGAAAAAGAGAAGCGGGTGGAGAAATTACTGGAAGTTAGAGAAATCTATGTTGATGCCATCAGTTTGGAGATTACCCAAATGGGAAGTAGAATTGAAATCAGTAAGCTAATTTGGGAAACTGAATTTAAACGCAAACAACAGGAATTCTGCAGATGCTGGAAATTCAGGCAACACACATAAAAGTTGCTGGTGAACGCAGCAGGCCAGGCAGCATCTCTAGGAAGAGGTTAGTCCTGACGAAGGGTCTCAGCCTGAAACGTCGACTGCACCTCTTCCTAGAGATGCTGCCTGGCCTGCTGCGTTCACCAGCAACTTTTATGTGTGTTGTTGGGAAACTGAATGATAGGTTGAGAATGGGACAGTAGGTATACGAACAGAGACAGTGTATGGAGAGGCCGTCAGGAAGGACAGGCAGATGACAGGGAACATTTCAGCCAATAGGATGAGCTGCAGTGTAACGGGGACAAAAATGAAAAAGGTGGCGAACAGAGGACTGAATGCGGACAGTCTACGGAATAGGGTCGGTGATCTTGTAGCGCAGTTAGAAATCAGAAGGTATGACATTGTAGGCATCACTGAGTCGGGCTGAGAGATAACTTAATTGGGAGCTTAACGTCTAAGGACACACCTTGTATTAAAAGGACAGACAGGTAGGTAGAGGGGTGGGGACACTCTGTTGGTTAAAGGAAATGAAATCCAATCCTTAGAAAGGGGTGACATAGGATTGGACAAGGTAGAATCAATGTGGGTAGAGTTAAGGAACTGCAAGGGTAAAAAGACCCTGACAAGTTATACACAGACCTCTGAACAGTAGCCAGGATGTGGGCTCAAATTCAAATGGGAAATAGAAAATGCATGTCAAAAGGGCAATCTTACGATAGTCATGGGGGATTTCAATATGCAGGTAGATTGGGAAAATCAGGTTGGTGTTTATCATGGACTTTAGTAAGGCCTTTGACAAGGTCCCACATGGGAGGTTAGTTCAGAAGGTTCAGACACTAGGGATCTATGGAGAGGTTGTAAACTGGATTCGAAATTGTCTGTGTGGGAGAAGACAGAGAGTGGTAGTGGATAATTGTTTCTCAGACTGGAGGCCTGTGACTAGTGGTGTGCTTCAGGGATCTGTGCTGGGACCATTGTTGTTTGTTGTCTATTTCAATGATCGAGATGATAATGTGGTAAATTGGATCAGACAAGTGTGAAGATACTAAGATTGGAGGTGTTGTAGACAGCGAGGAAGGCTTTCAAAGCTTGCAGAGGGATCGGGACCAACTGAAAAAAATGGGCCAGAAAATGGCAGATGGAATTTAATGCAGACAAGTGTGAAATGTTGCATTTTGGAAGGACAAATCAAGATAGGACATACACAGTAAATGGCAGGGCACTGAGGAGTGCGGAGGAACAAAGGGATCTGGGAGTTCAGATACATAATTCCCTGAAAGTGGCATCCTGGCACTTTCAAAGTATTGAGTATAGAAGTTGGGATGTTATGGTAAGATTGTATAAGACATTGATGAGGCCAAATTTGGATTATTGTGTACAGTTCTGGTCACCTAACTATAGGAAGGATATCAGTAAGGTTGAAAGAGTGCAGAGAAGATTTACTAGGATGTTGCCAGGTCTTCAGGAGTTGAGTTACAGGGAAAGATTGAACAGGTTAGGACTTTATTCCTTGGATCATAGAAGAATAAGGGAAGATTTGATAGAAGTTTACAAAATAATGAGGGGTATAGACAGAGTAAATGCGAGTAGGCTCTTTCCACTTAGATGAGGAGAGATAAATACGAGAGGACGTGGCTTTAGGGTGAAAGGAGAAAGATTGAGGGGGAACTTCTTCACTCAGAGAGTGGTGGGAGTGTGGAACGAGCTGCCATCTGACCTGGTAAATGCGGGCTCATTCTTAAGTTTTAAGAATAAATTCGATAGATACATGGATGGGAGAGGTCTGGAGGGTTATGGACTGGCTGCATGTCAACGGGACTAGCGAAATAAAGTTTTGGCACAGACTAGAAGGGCCAAATGGCCTGTTTTCTGTGCTGTAGTGTCCTGTGGTTCTAACCCCAGAGAGAGAAAATTTGTAGAATGCCTACGAGATGGCTTTTTAGAGCAGCTTGTAGTTGATCAGTTGATTGGATGTTGTGTGATGAACTGGATTTAATTAGGGAGCTTAGGGTAGTGATCATAATATGATAGAATTCACCCTGCAGTTTAAGAAGAAGAAGCTAAAGTCAGATGTATCAGTATTACAGTGAAGGGGATGAGAGAGGAGCTGGCAAAGGTTGATTGGAAGGGGGCACTCGAAGGGATGGTGGCAGAGCAGTAATGGGTGGAGTTTCAGGCAGCAATTTGGAAGGTGCAGGATAGAAACATCCCGAAGAGGAAGTGGTATTCTCGAGGCAGGATGATGTATTTGTAGCTGACAAAGGATGTCAAAGCCAACATCAGAGCAAAAGAGAGGGCATAGAAAAGAACAACAATTAGTAGGAAGTTCAAGAATTGGGAAGCTTTTAATAACAGAAGAAAACTAAAAAACTGTTTGTTGAAATTGTACAAGGCATTGGTGAGGCCAAATTTGGAGTATTATGTACAGTTTTGGTCACTGAATTATAGGAAAGATGTCAACAAAATAGAGTACAGAGAAGATTTACTAGAATGTTACCTGGGTTTCATCACCTAAGTTACAGAGAAAGGTTGAACAAGTTGGGTCTTTATTCTTTGGAACATAGAAGGTTGAGGGAGAACTTGATAGTCATAGTCATACTTTATTGATCCCGGGGGAAATTGGTTTTTGCTACAGTTGCACCATAAATAATAAATAGTAATAGAACCATAAATAGTTAAATAGTAATATGTAAATTATGCCAGTAAATTATGAAATAAGTCCAGGACCAGCCTATTGGCTCAGGGTGTCTGACCCTCCAAGGGAGGAGTTGTAAAGTTTGATGGCCACAGGCAGGAATGACTTCCTATGATGCTCTGTGCTGCATCTCGGTGGAATGAGTCTCTGGCTGAATGTACTCCTGTGCCCACCCAGTACATTATGTAGTGGATGGGAGACATTGACCAAGATGGCATGCAACTTGGACAGCATCCTCTTTTCAGACACCACAGTGAGAGAGTCCAGTTCCATCCCCACAACATCACTGGCCTTACGAATGAGTTTGTTGATCCTGTTGGTGTCTGCTACCCTCAGCCTGCTGCCCCAGCACACAACAGCAAACATGATCGCACTGGCCACCACAGACTCATAGAACATCCTCAGCATCGTCCGGCAGATATTAAAGGACCTCAGTCTCCTCAGGAAATAGAGACGGCTCTGACCCTTCTTGTAGACAGCCTCAGTGTTCTTTGACCAGTCCAGTTTATTGTCAATTTGTATCCCCAGGTATTTGTAATCCTCCACCATGTCCACACTGACCCCCTGGATGGAAACAGGGGACACCGGTACCTTAGCTCTCCTCAGGCCTACCACCAGCTCCTTAGTCTTTTTCACATTAAGCTGCAGATAATAGAGGTACTTAAAATTGAGAGGGATAGATAGAGTTGACATGCATAGGCTTTTTCCATTGAGAGTGGGGGAGATTCAAACAAGAGGACATGAGTTGAGAGTTGAAGGGCAAAAGTTTAGGGGTAACATGAGGGGGAACTTCTTTACTGAGAGAGTGGTAGCTGTGTGGAACGAGCTTCCAGCAGAAGTGGTTGAGGCAGGTTCAATATTGTCATTTAAACTTAGATTGGATAGCTATATGGACAGGAAAGGAAAGGAGGGTTATGGGCTGAGTGTAGGTCAGTGGGACTAGGTGAGAGTAAGAGTTCGGCACGGACTAGAAGGGCCGATATGGCCTGTTTCCGTGCTGTAATTGTTATAAGGTTATATTAGGAGGAAAAGATTAAATAAGAAGGCGAGCTAGCCAATAATGTCAAAGAGGAACCAAAAGATTTTTTTGAGATAAATAAAGAGTAAAACAGAGATGAAAGTAGATATAGGGCTGCTGGAACATGACACTGGGGAGATAGTAATGGGCAACCAGGAAATGGCAGATGAACTGAGTAAGTATTTTGCATCAGTCTTCACTGTGGAAGACACTAGCAGTATTCTGGAAGTTGGGAGATTATCAGACAGCAGAAGTGAATTAAGAATCATTAGGTTCTGAAGGACTGGAAAATTGCAAATATCACTCCACTCTTCCAGAAGGAAGGGAGGAAGAAAAAAGGAAATTATAGGTCAGTTAGCCCGACCTCTGTGGTTGAGAACATGTTGGAATTGATTAAGGATGAGGTTTTGGAGTATTTGGAGGCTCATGGTAAAATAAGCATGGTTTCTTCAAGAGAAAATCTTGCCTGGCAAATCTGTTGGAATTCTGTGAGAAAGTGGCAAGCACGAAAGACTAAAGAGAGTCGGTAGATATTGTGTACTTGGATTTTCAGAAGGCCTTTGACAAGGTGCTGCGCGTGAGGATGCTTAGCAAGATAAAAACCCATTGTATTACAGGAAAGATATGAGCACGGATAGAGCATTGGCTGACTGGCAGGAGGCAAACAGTGGGAATAATTGGAGATTTTTTGGTTGCCAGTGACTAAGAGCAAGGATAAAATGCTGAGGCCTTATAAGACACTGTTGAGGCCTCACTCGGAGTATTAGTGCCCCATATCTAAGAAAGGATGTGCTGACATTGGAGAGGATTCAAAGGATGTTCACAAAAATTGGGTTAATTAGGAAAGGGAGAAAAGATTATGAGAGAAAGCTGGCAGGGAACATAAAAACTGACTGTAAAAGCTTTTATAGATATGTGAAAAGAAAAAGACTGGTAAAGACAAATGTAGGTCCCCTACAGACAGAAACAGGTGAATTGATTATGGGGAGCAAGGACATGGCAGACCAATTGAATAATTACTTTGGTTCTGTCTTTACTAAGGAGGACATAAATAATCATTTGGAAATAGGGGACAGAGGGTCCAGTGAGATGGAGGAACTGAGCGAAATACATGTTAGTAGGGAAATGGTGTTAGATAAATTGAAGGGATTAAAAACAGATAAATCCCCAGGGCCAGATGGTCTGCATCCCAGAGTGCTTAAGGAAGTAGCCCAAGAAATAGTGGATGCATTAGTGATAATTTTCCAAAACTCTTTGGATTCTGGACTAGTTCCTGAGGATTGGAAGGTGGCTAATGTAACCCCGCTTTTTGAAAAAGGAGGCAGAGAGAAACCGGGGAATTATAGACCGGTTAGCCTAACGTCGGTGGTGGGGAAAATGCTAGAGTCAGTTATCGAAGATGTGATAACAGCACATTTGGAAAGCGGTGAAATCATCGGACAAAGTCAGCATGGATTTGTGAAAGGAGAATCATGTCTAATGAATCTCATAGAATTTTTTGAGGATGTAACTAATAGAGTGGATAGGGGAGAACCAGTGGATGTGGTATATTTGGATTTTCAAAAGTCTTTTGACAAGGTACCACACAGGAGATTAGTGTGCAAACTTAAAGCACACGGTATTGGGGGTATGGTATTGATGTGGATAGAGAATTGGTTGGCAGACAGGAAGCAAAGAGTGGGAATAAATGGGACCTTTTCAGAATGGCAGCCAGTGACTAGTGGGGTACTACAAGGCTCAGTGCTGGGACCCCAGTTGTTTACAATATATATTAATGACTTAGATGAGGAAATTAAATGCAGCATCTCCAAGTTTGTGAATGACACGAAGCTGGGCGGCAGTGTTAGCTGTGAGGAGGATGCTAAGAGGATGCAGGGTGACTTGGATAGGTTAGGTGAGTGGGCAAATTCATGGCAGATGCAATTTAATGTGGATAAATGTGAAGTTATCCACTTTGGTGGCAAAAACAGGAAAACAGATTATCTGAATGGTGGCCGATTAGGAAAATGGGAGGTGCAACGAGACCTGGGTGTCATTATGCACCAGTCATTGAAAGTGGGCATGCAGGTACAGCAGGTGGTGAAAAAGTCGAATGGTATGCTGGCATTTATAGCGAGAGGATTTGAGTACAGGAGCAGGGAGGTACTACTGCAGTTGTACAAGGCCTTGGTGAGACCACACCTGGAGTATTATGTGCAGTTTTGGTCCCCTAATCTGAGGAAAGACATTCTTACCATAGAGGGAGTACAAAGAAGGTTCACCAGATTGATTCCTGGGATGGCAGGACTTTCATATGATGAAATACTGGATCGACTAGGCTTATACTCTCTGGAATTTAGAAGATTGAGGGGGGATTTTATTGAAACATATAAAATTCTAAAGGTATTGGACAGGCTAGATGCAGGAAAATTGTTCCGATGTAGGGGAAGTCCAGAACGAGGGGTCACAGTTTAAGGATAAAGGGGAAGCCTTTTAGGACCGAGACTAGGAAAAACATCTTCACACAGAGAGTGGTGAATCTGTGGAATTCTCTGCCACAGGAAACAGTTGAGGCCAGTCCATTGGCTATATTTAAGAGGGAGTTAGATATGGCCCTTGTGGCTAAAGGGATCAGGGGGTATGGAGGGAAGGCTGGGGCGGGGTTCTGAGTTGGATGATCAGCCATGATCATACTGAATGGCGGTGCAGGCTCGAAGGGCCGAATGGCCTACTCCTGCACCTATTTTCCATGTTTCTATGTTTCTAAAATGATTCCAGGAATGAAAGGCTTATGAGGACCATTTGATGGCTCTGGGCCTATACTCACTGGAATTCAGAAGAATGAGGGGCAGGGGCTTCATTGAAACTATCGAATGTTGAAAGTGGATGTGAAGAGGATGTTTCCTATGGTCAGGGAGTTTAGGACCAGCATCAGAGTAGAGGGCCTTCCATTTCGAACAGGGATGAGGAGGAATTTCCTTGGCCAGCAGGTGGTGAACCTGCAGGGTGCATTACCACAGGCAGCTGTGGCGCCAATTCATTGAGTATATTTAAAGCAGAGGTTGATAGATTCTTGAGAAGTCAGGGTGTGAAGGGGTCCGGGGAGAAGGCTGTTGATGTCGAGAGGGAAATGGAACGGCCAAGATCAAATTGCAGAGCAGACTCGGTCGGCCGTCTGGCCCAATCCGGCTCCTCGGTCTGCGAGCCCTGCCCGCCGCTGTGGGCAGAGCAAAGGTGCTCGGTGAGGATCGATCTCACAGCCAGCACAACTTCGAGGGCCGAAGGGCCAGTTCTGTGCGGTGTTATTCAGTGTTCGAAGAGACTTGCAGACGCTGGAGATCTTGAGCAACATGCAAAGTGCAGGTCAGGTCGGGCAGCGTCTTTGGAGGGGAATAAACAGTCAACCTCTTGGACCGAGGTAATCATCTGACAGAGAATTAAAGCCTTCCAACCTCCTGAGCTTGCCTCGACCCCCACCCCCGTCTGGAACTTGGGCTGGGTAGAATCTGGTTGCATTGCAGCCTGGTGTGGAAACAGCAGTGCCTGGGGCTGGAAACTACTGAATGTGGTGGAGACAACCCAGTCAGGCACAGGTAAGGCCCCTCGCCATTAAGCACAACTACAAGAAAGCAGCGTCCATCACCAAAAACCCCTGCAATCGAGGTCTTGCTCTCTTTTGCCACCCTCATCAGGCAGGAGCCTTGGGTCCCACACCATCAGGTCCATGAACAGTTGTTACCCTACAGCCATCGGGGCCCTACGCTGGTGTGGATAACTTCACTCTCTGTGGTGCTTGGCTCCCACACCACCAGGTCCATGAACAGCTATTACCCTACAACCATGGGGCTCTTGAACCAGCACGGATAACTTCACTCACCTGCTTCCACAACCTAGAGACTCACATCACGGACTCCACGACCATCTCCTTGGGGGTGCTTACTTCTCTTTATCCGCACACTGCATCTTCTTTTGCACATTGTTATCTTTGCTTATGTATGAGGGTCAGACACCCTGAGCCAACAGACTGGTCCTGGACTTATTTTCCATCTGACATAGTTTGCATTTTGTTGTTTGATTGTTTGTGGTTTTTGTATTGCTATATTTATGCTCTATTCTTGGTTGGTGCGACTGTAACAAAACCCAATTTCCCTCGGGATCAATAAAGTCTATCTATCTATCTATCTTTATTTGTAAACTGTATTGTATTTCTTTATTTTCCTGCAAACGTCTGAATGAAAATGAATACCGAGGCAGTACTTGTAACTACCTTGATAGCTACTTTGATAATAAATTTAACCTAACGCAAGTTGTCAGTGGGCTGGATTTTTCAGGGGCATAGGCTGTGTCACTGGACAGAGGATCCAGGATCCCGGCTCAAGGGCGGGATCCGAACATTCCAAGCCCAGATTTCCAGAATGAAGAGAGGAAGTAGGCCACTCGGCCCTTCTAACCTGCACCTCTACTCAGTATGATCTACCCCCGGGCCTCCTGTCCTGCCAACTGCTTCTCATCCTCAAATGGATTGTGGACTTAAGAAAGGGTAAGTTGAGGGAAGACACACCAGTCCTCCTGACAGGATCAGAAGGGGAAAGGGTGAGCATTTTCAAGTTTCTGGGTGTCAACATCTCTGAGGAAATATCCTGGGCCCAACATATTGATGTAATTACAGCTAAGGCAAAACAAGCAGCGGCTATATCTCAATAGGGGTTTAAGGAGATTTGGGACATCACCAAAGACTCTCACAAATCTCTACAGATGTACGGTGGAGAGTGTTCTAACAGGTTGTAACACTGTCTGTCACAGTGGAGGGGCCACTGCACGAGATCAGAAACTGCTGCAGGAAGTTGTAAACTCACTCAGCTCCACCATGGGCACAGCCTCCCCAGCATCCAGGGCACCTTCAAAAGGCCATGCATCAAAAAGGTGGCAATCAGTATTAAGGACCCCCATCATCCAGGACATGCCCTCTTCACATTGCTGCCGTCAGAGTGGAGGTACAGGAGCCTGAAGACACATGGTCAAATGATCCAGGAACAGCTTCTTCGCCTCCGCCAATGGATTTCTGCATGGACAATGAGCCCATGAACACTGCCTCCCTGTTTCTGGTTCTCCTCTGTATGTGCCGTTGGGTTTAATTTTAGAGATACCCCTTGCAGTAATTTATAGTTTTATTATGTACTGCTGCAAATTTCAAGACAAATGCCAGTGATATTCAACCCAATTCTGATTCCTTGATCTTTCCATTAGTTGTCTATCACCCCCACCCCCTTAAATAAATGTGATAATCTGGCTTCCACCACCCTCGGGGGGACAGAGATTAACACCCCCACACCTCCCCTCCCTTCCGTTGTCAGAGGGCCCCCCCATGTCCAAGTCTACTACTCCTGGGACAGGGGGCGGGGTGGGGGGAGACACTGGGTGGGTGCAGTGAGAGACGAGGGAGAATGGAGGGGAGATAGGGACAGAGGGAGGGAGGAGGGGGCGAATGGAGGGGAGAGGGGTGGGGACAGAGGGAGGGAGGAGGGGGTGAATGGAGGGTGGAGGGGAGAGGGGGATGGGGATAGAGGGAGGGGAGGGGGTGAATGGAGAGGAGAGGGGTGGGGACAGAAAGGGAGGGGAGGGGGTGAATGGAGGGGAGAGGGAGAGGGGGTGGGGACAGAGGGAGGGAGGAGGGGGTGACTGGAGGGGAGAGGGGGTGGGGACAGAGGGAGGGTGAATGAAGGGTAGAGTGGAGAGGGGGATGGGGACAGAGGGAGGGAGGGAGGAGGGGGTGAATGGAGGGGAGAGGGAGAGGAGGTGGGGACAGAGGGAGGGAGGAGGGGGTGAATGGAGGGGAGAGGGGTGGGGACAGAAAGGGAGGGGAGGGGGTGAATGGAGGGGAGAGGGAGAGGGGGTGGGGACAGAGGGAGGGTGAATGAAGGGTGGAGTGGAGAGGGGGATGGGGACAGAGGGAGGGAGGAGGGGGTGACTGGAGGGGAGAGGGGTGGGGACAGAAAGGGAGGGGAGGGGTGAATGGAGGGGAGAGGGGGTGGGGACAGAGGGAGGGTGAATGAAGGGTAGAGTGGAGAGGGGGATGGGGACAGAGGGAGGGAGGGAGGAGGGGGTGAATGGAGGGGAGAGGGAGAGGGGGTGGGGACAGAGGGAGGGAGGAGGGGGTGAATGGAGGGGAGAGGGGTGGGGACAGAAAGGGAGGGGAGGGGGTGAATGGAGGGGAGAGGGAGAAGGGGTGGGGACAGAGGGAGGGTGAATGAAGGGTGGAGTGGAGAGGGGGATGGGGACAGAGGGAGGGAGGAGGGGGTGAATAGAGGGGAGAGGGAGAGGGAGAGGGGGTGGGGACAGAGGGAGGGTGGAAGGGGTGAATAGAGGGGAGAGGGGTGGGGACAGGAAGGAAGGGGGGAGAGATTCAAGGAAGAGGGAGGAAGGAGGAGGCGGGAGAGAAAAGAGATGGGGATGGGGGGGAGGGGAAGCCATCACCTCCCCTGGCCAACCCTCCCGACTGTGCATGCCCGTTCCTGTTCGCAGGTGAGGAACTCGAGAGATTTGGAGCCCTGTCCCGCACCGGGCGGTCAGGGTAGTGGGAACTGTGGATGGGGGGGCGGCGGTGATCTCGCTGGTTGGTTCCCTGCTGGCACTCCCGGGATATGCCCGAATCGAGTCCCCGCGTCTGGCCGCTGTTGTCCGAGAGTCGGATTCCTGGGTGGGCGTCGGGGGCGGGGGTGAGGGGAAGGCCGAGTCTGATCATGTCACAGCCGCTACGAGGGTCTCCCGGGGCCCGGGTCACAGCGGCCTATTCCCAGGGCCATGTACCACACCTCGTTACGTCGTCCGAAGAGGCCGAGTGGGCTGCCAAAGGGAGGGGAGAGCGGACGTCAGTGAACGGCAGAGGTGCCCTCCCCTCCGGCTGGGCCGACACAGAGCACCCCCTTTCTGATGAGTGAGTGAGAAGAGGGAGAGGGGAAAGGGTGGGTGAGGGAGAGGGGAAGAATAGGGGAGGGAGAAGGAAACGGAACGCTGGCCTTCATTGCTAGAGGGATTGAATTCAAGAGCAGGGAGATCATGCTGCAACTATACAGGGTATGGTGAGGCCACATCTGGAGTGCTGTGTGCAGTTCTGGTGTCCATAATTGAAGAGGGATATACTGGCTTTGGAATCAGTGCAGAGGAGGTTCACCAGGTTGATTCCAGAGATGAGGGGGTTAGACTATGAGGAGAGATTGAGTCACCTGGGACTGTCCTCTCTGTAATTCAGGAGGATGAGAGGAGATCTTATAGAAACATCAAATTATGAATGGGATAGATAAGATAGAGGTAGGAAAATTGTTTCTACTAGTAGGTGAGACTAGAACTAGGGAATGAGGGGACATAGCCTCAAGATTCAGGGAAGAAGATTTAGGACCGAGATGAAGAGGAACTGCTTTTCCCAGAGAATGGTGAATCTGTGGAATTCTCTGCCCAACAAAGCAGTGGAGGCTACCTCAGTAAATATATTTAAGACAAGGTTGGATAGATTTTTGCATAGTAGGGGAATTAAGGGTTATGGGGAAAAGGCAGGTAGGTGGAGATGAGTCCATGGTCAGATCAGCCATGATCTTATTGAATGGCGGGGCCGGCTCAATGGGTCAGATGGCCAAATCCTGCTCCAATTTCTTATGTTCTTATGACGAGTGGGAAAGGGAGAGGGGAAGAGTGAGGGAAGGAGAGGAATGGGGAAGTGAGGAAGGTAAGAGTCTGGGAGGGAGAGGTGGAGGAGAAGATGAGGGAGAGAGAGGGAGAGATGGGGAAAGGTGGGGGAGAGAGGAAAAGATCCCACTGCATCAGCCATTCTCCCCCCCACATCACCCGTACCCCCCCACATCACCCGTACCCCTCCCACATCACCCGTACCCCCCACATCACCCGTATCCCTCCACATCACCCGTACCCCTCCCCATCACCCGTACCCCCTCACATCACCTGTACCCCCCCCCACATCCCAGTACCCTCGTTGTCGATCCCCTCTCTCCATACATCACCTGTACCCCCCTACATCACCCGTACCCCTCCCACATCACCCGTAACCCCCCACATCACCCGTACCCCCCCCACATCCCAGTACTCTCGTTGTCGATCCCCTCTCTCCATACATCACCTGTACCCCTCCCACATCACCTGTACCCTCGTTACCGTTCCCCTCTCTCCATACATCACCTGTACCCCTCCCACATCACCTGTACCTCGTTATCGTTCCCCGCTCTCCATACATCACCTGTACCCTCATTACTGTTCCCCTCTCTCCATACATCACCTGTACCCCCCTACATCACCCGTACCCCTCCCACATCACCCGTAACCCCCCACATCACCCGTACCCACCCCACATCCCAGTACTCTCGTTGTCGATCCCCTCTCTCCATACATCACCTGTACCCCCCTACATCACCCGTACCCCTCCCACATCACCCGTAACCCCCCACATCACCCGTACCCCCCCCACATCCCAGTACTCTCGTTGTCGATCCCCTCTCTCCATACATCACCTGTACCCCCCTACATCACCCGTACCCCTCCCACATCACCCGTAACCCCCCACATCACCCGTACCCACCCCACATCCCAGTACTCTCGTTGTCGATCCCCTCTCTCCATACATCACCTGTACCCCCCTACATCACCCGTACCCCTCCCACATCACCCGTAACCCCCCTACATCACCCGTACCCCTCCCACATCACCCGTAACCCCCCACATCACCCGTACCCCCCCCACATCCCAGTACTCTCGTTGTCGATCCCCTCTCTCCATACATCACCTGTACCCCCCTACATCACCCGTACCCCTCCCACATCACCCGTAACCCCCCTACATCACCCGTACCCCTCCCACATCACCCGTAACCCCCCACATCACCCGTACCCCCCCCACATCCCAGTACTCTCGTTGTCGATCCCCTCTCTCCATACATCACCTGTACCCCTCCCACATCACCTGTACCCTCGTTACCGTTCCCCTCTCTCCATACATCACCTGTACCCCTCCCACATCACCTGTACCTCGTTATCGTTCCCCGCTCTCCATACATCACCTGTACCCTCGTTACTGTTCCCCTCTCTCCATACATCACCTGTACCCCCCTACATCACCCGTACCCCTCCCACATCACCCGTAACCCCCCACATCACCCGTACCCACCCCACATCCCAGTACTCTCGTTGTCGATCCCCTCTCTCCATACATCACCTGTACCCCCCTACATCACCCGTACCCCTCCCACATCACCCGTAACCCCCCACATCACCCGTACCCACCCCACATCCCAGTACTCTCGTTGTCGATCCCCTCTCTCCATACATCACCTGTACCCCCCTACATCACCCGTACCCCTCCCACATCACCCGTAACCCCCCACATCACCCGTACCCCCCCCACATCCCAGTACTCTCGTTGTCGATCCCCTCTCTCCATACATCACCTGTACCCCCCTACATCACCCGTACCCCTCCCACATCACCCGTAACCCCCCTACATCACCCGTACCCCTCCCACATCACCCGTAACCCCCCACATCACCGGTACCCCCCCCACATCCCAGTACTCTCGTTGTCGATCCCCTCTCTCCATACATCACCTGTACCCCTCCCACATCACCTGTACCCTCGTTACCGTTCCCCTCTCTCCATACATCACCTGTACCCCTCCCACATCACCTGTACCTCGTTATCGTTCCCCACTCTCCATACATCACCTGTACCCTCGTTACTGTTCCCCTCTCTCCATACATCACCTGTACCCCCCTACATCACCCGTACCCCTCCCACATCACCCGTAACCCCCCACATCACCCGTACCCACCCCACATCCCAGTACTCTCGTTGTCGATCCCCTCTCTCCATACATCACCTGTACCCCCCTACATCACCCGTACCCCTCCCACATCACCCGTAACCCCCCTACATCACCCGTACCCCTCCCACATCACCCGTAACCCCCCACATCACCCGTACCCCCCCCACATCCCAGTACTCTCGTTGTCGATCCCCTCTCTCCATACATCACCTGTACCCCCCTACATCACCCGTACCCCTCCCACATCACCCCGTACCCCCCCCACATCACCCGTATCCCTCCACATCACCCGTACCCCCCCCACATCCCAGTACTCTCGTTGTCGATCCCCTCTCTCCATACATCACCTGTACCCCTCCCACATCACCTGTACCCTCGTTACCGTTCCCCTCTCTCCATACATCACCTGTACCCCTCCCACATCACCTGTACCTCGTTATCGTTCCCCGCTCTCCATACATCACCTGTACCCTCGTTACTGTTCCCCTCTCTCCATACATCACCTGTACCCCCCTACATCACCCGTACCCCTCCCACATCACCCGTAACCCCCCACATCACCCGTACCCACCCCACATCCCAGTACTCTCGTTGTCGATCCCCTCTCTCCATACATCACCTGTACCCCCCTACATCACCCGTACCCCTCCCACATCACCCGTAACCCCCCACATCACCCGTACCCCCCCCACATCCCAGTACTCTCGTTGTCGATCCCCTCTCTCCATACATCACCTGTACCCCTCCCACATCACCTGTACCCTCGTTACCATTCCCCTCTCTCCATACATCACCTGTACCCCTCCCACATCACCTGTACCTCGTTATCGTTCCCCGCTCTCCATACATCACCTGTACCCTCATTACTGTTCCCCTCTCTCCATACATCACCTGTACCCCCCTACATCACCTGTACCTCGTTATCGTTCCCCGCTCTCCATACATCACCTGTACCCTCGTTACTGTTCCCCTCTCTCCATACATCACCTGTACCCCCCTACATCACCCGTACCCCTCCCACATCACCCGTAACCCCCCACATCACCCGTACCCACCCCACATCCCAGTACTCTCGTTGTCGATCCCCTCTCTCCATACATCACCTGTACCCCCCTACATCACCCGTACCCCTCCCACATCACCCGTAACCCCCCACATCACCCGTACCCCCCCCACATCCCAGTACTCTCGTTGTCGATCCCCTCTCTCCATACATCACCTGTACCCCTCCCACATCACCTGTACCCTCGTTACCGTTCCCCTCTCTCCATACATCACCTGTACCCCCCCTACATCACCCGTACCCCTCCCACATCACCCGTAACCCCCCACATCACCCGTACCCACCCCACATCCCAGTACTCTCGTTGTCGATCCCCTCTCTCCATACATCACCTGTACCCCCCTACATCACCCGTACCCCTCCCACATCACCCGTAACCCCCCACATCACCCGTACCCCCCCACATCCCAGTACTCTCGTTGTCGATCCCCTCTCTCCATACATCACCTGTACCCCTCCCACATCACCTGTACCCTCGTTACCGTTCCCCTCTCTCCATACATCACCTGTACCCCCCTACATCACCCGTACCCCTCCCACATCACCCGTAACCCCCCACATCACCCGTACCCCCCCCCACATCCCAGTACTCTCGTTGTCGATCCCCTCTCTCCATACATCACCTGTACCCCTCCCACATCACCTGTACCCTCGTTACCGTTCCCCTCTCTCCATACATCACCTGTACCCTCCCACATCACCTGTACCTCGTTATCGTTCCCCGCTCTCCATACATCACCTGTACCTCGTTACCGTTCCCCTCTCTCCATACATCACCTGTACCCCTCCCACATCACCTGTACCTCGTTATCGTTCCCCGCTCTCCATACATCACCCGTACCCTCATTATCATTCCCCTCCAAACCAACCCCATATTCTTTCTTTACCCCCCCCCCACTTCTCCCGGTAATCATCCTTCGTTTACCCCCCTTCCTGCTGCACCTCATTCCCTAACAGCCCCTTCCGCACCCTCTGAAACCCCAGTCCTTCGTGCCCAAACCAGCACAACTCTCCTGTACTCTGCAACCCTCTCGTGCCCTTTCCTCGCATCCTTCCTCTCCTGCGTTCAACTTGTACCCTCCTGCACCCTCCTTCTGCATCCCACACTGTACACCACACCCTCCTTTACATACCTCACACCGTGTACCCTCCGTCCCCACTCTTGCAACGTCCCTTCTATTCCCCACCTCTCTGTAACCCCCTCATGCCCCTCTCCTGTAACCCTCCACTCTGCACACTCCACCTGTCCTCTCCTTCCCCACGTACCTGCTGTATTCGGCCACATAGAAACGGCCCTGGGCAAAGGCCTCACCCTGCCTCAGCAAGTCCTCGAACAGCTCCTGGGACGTGCGCTCTACGTTGAACAGGAAGGGACTGGCCAACCGCACGAATATAGTTCGGACCGAGGACTGGGTAAGGTAAACCTGCAGCAGGGGAGAGACCAGCTGGGAGGACCGAATGGTGATAGGAAGTGGGGAGTGGCCTCTGTTGAGAGGGCTCTCCTGGTCAGAGGCTAGCACCAACAGGGTGGGCAGGGTTTTTAACGGAGGAGAGCAGAGGTAGGGATGGCAGAGATCCACACTGGGGGCAATTTCCAACAGGGCATTCAAGTAATACCCAGAGTCCTTCAAATGTGTGAGGGGAGGACGTGCAAACTCCACACAGACAGTGAATTTAAGAGTCAAGATTGTTTCGTGTTATTTCCAGAACACAGCGTGTAAAGGAGAACAAGAAATTGTTACTCTGGATCTGATGCAGCACAGAAAAACACAATAAGATAAAGTACACTATCTGAAGAATGCAATAAATATAAATACATAAGATGGCTTATATACATCGATGGATTGTATGCCCGTAAAGTGACACTAGGTCCAGGAGTGTTGGTACATGAGGTGACTGACAGGAAATGATAAAGTGTTGGTGGTTGGGGTGTGGAGTAGTGGAGTTAGTGGGTGGAGGTGTTGATCAGTCTTACTTCTTGGGGAAAGTAACTGTTTTTGAGTCTGGTAGTCCTGGCGTGGATGCTATGTAGCCTCATCCCTGATGGGAGTGGGACAAACAGTCCATGAGCAGGGTGGGTGGGATCCTTCATGATATTACTGGCCCTTTCCTGTATAAATGCCCTTGATGGCAAGAAGGCTGGTGCCAATGATCTGTTAACCAGTTTTGAGTACCCGTTGTAGAGCCTCCCTGTCTGTCACAGTGCAGTTTCTGTACCATGTCCACTGTACATCTGTATAATGACCAGAGTATAGATGTGCAAAGCCCAACTCTCTTCATCCTCACCAGAAAGAAAAAGGCAATGGTGAGCTTTCCTGATTGTGTAGAATGCAGGGAACCAGGAATGGCAGGAACCTGGGGAGTACTGTGGGACCATGTGCTCTGGGACCAGGAACCTGGGAGTACTGTGGAACCATGTGTTCTGGGACCAGGAACCTGGGAGTACTGTGGGACCATGTGTTCTGGGACCAGGAACCTGGGAGTACTGTGGGACCATGTGTTCTGGGACCAGGAACCTGGGGAGTACTGTGGGACCATGTGCTCTGGGACCAGGAACCTGGGAGTACTGTGGAACCATGTGTTCTGGGACCAGGAACCTGGGAGTACTGTGGGACCATGTGTTCTGGGACCAGGAACCTGGGGAGTACTGTGGGACCATGTGTTCATGGCAGGAACCTGGGGAGTACTGTGGGACCATGTGTTCTGGGACCAGGAACCTGGGGAGTACTGTGGGACCATGTGCTCTGGGACCAGGAACCTGGGTGTACTGTGGAACCATGTGTTCTGGGACCAGGAACCTGGGTGTACTGTGGAACCATGTGTTCTGGGACCAGGAACCTGGGGAGTACTGTGGGACCATGTGTTCTGGGACCAGGAACCTGGGAGTACTGTGGGACCATGTGTTCTGGGACCAGGAACCTGGGGAGTACTGTGGGACCATGTGTTCATGGCAGGAACCTGGGGAGTACTGTGGGACCATGTGCTCTGGGACCAGGAACCTGGGTGTACTGTGGAACCATGTGTTCTGGGACCAGGAACATGGGGAGTACTGTGGGACCATGTGCTCTGGGACCAGGAACCTGGGGAGTACTGTGGAACCATGTGTTCTGGGACCAGGAACCTGGGGAGTACTGTGGGACCATGTGCTCTGGGACCAGGAACCTGGGTGTACTGTGGGACCATGTGTTCATGGCAGGAACCTGGGGAGTACTGTGGGACCATGTGCTCTGGGACCAGGAACCTGGGGAGTACTGTGGGACCATGTGTTCTGGGACCAGGAACCTGGGGAGTACTGTGGGACCATGTGTTCTGGGACCAGGAACCTGGGTGTACTGTGGAACCATGTGTTCTGGGACCAGGAACCTGGGGAGTACTGTGGGATCATGTGCTCTGGGACCAGGAACCTGGGTGTACTGTGGGACCATGTGTTCATGGCAGGAACCTGGGAGTACATTGCTTAACCTGCTGAGTTCATCCACCATTTTTGTGTGTGCTGCGTTGGGTTTCCAGCATCTGCAGAATCTCTTGCGTATTAAGTGTTACTGACGTCCCCGTCTCGACCACTGGCAACTCATTCCCAATACTGTATGCACTAATCTTTGTGTGAAGAAGCTGCCCCTGATGTCCACTTACAATTTCTCACCTCTGACCTTAAACCTGTGCCCTCTTGTTTTTAGCACGCTCCTTGGGGAAAGAAGAGTATGTGCTTTCACCCTTTCTGTGCCCCTCAATCTCCCACATTCTAGGGAATAAAACCCTAGTCTACACAGACTGTCCTTGGAACTCAGGCACGCGAGTGGAAAGAAGAGGAAATCTGAGCAACACACACAAAATGCTGGAGGAACTCAGCAGGCCAGGTTGGGAAAAAGCACAGTCGACATTCAGGCCAAAACCCTTCGGCAGGACTGGAGTAAAAAGCTGAGGAGCAGATTTAAAGGGGGGGAGGGGGGAGAGAAACACAGGGTGATGGGTGAAACCTGCAGGGGGAGGGATGAAGTAAAGAGCTGGGAAGTTGACTAATGAAAGAGACAGAAGGCCATGGAAGAAAGAAAGGGGTGGGGGAGGAGCACCAGAGGGGGGCGATAGGTGGGCAGGGAGATTAGGTGAGAGAGGGAAAGGGGGATGGGAAATAGTCATACTTTATTGATCCCGGAGGAAACCGATTTTCATTACAGTTGCACCATAAATAATAAATAGTAATAGAACCATAAATAGTTAAATAGTAATATGTAAATTATGCCAGTAAATTATGAAATAAGTCCAGGACCAGCCTATTGGCTCAGGGTGTCTGACCCTCCAAGGGAGGAGTTGTAAAGTTTGATGGCCACAGGCAGGAATGACTTCCTATGACGCTCTGTGCTGCATCTCGGTGGAATGAGTCTCTGGCTGAATGTACTCCTGTGCCCACCCAGTACATTATGTAGTGGATGGGAGACATTGTCCAAGATGGCATGAAACTTAGACAGCATCCTCTTTTCAGACACCACCGTCAGAGAGTCCAGTTCCATCCCCACAACTGGACTCTCTCACAGTGGTGTCTGAAAAGGGGGGGGGTGTGTAAAATTACCAAAATTGATGTTTGTGCCATCAGGTTGGAGGCTACCCAAACAGAATATAAGGTGTAGTTCCTCCAAACTAAGTGTGGCCTCATCACAGCAGTGGAGGAGCCCATGGATGGACATGTGGGAATGGGAAGTGGAATTAAAATGATTGGCCATTGGGAGATCCTGTTTGTTCTGGCAGATGGATTGTAGCTGCTCAGCGTAGTGGCCTCCCAGTCTATGTTGGGTCTCACTAATGTACAGGGGTCCACACCAGGAGCACCAAACACCGTAAATGACCCAAAGGTGAAGTGTCTCCTCACCTGGACGGACTGTTTGGGGCTCTGAATGCTAGGTAGGGAGGAGGTGTAGCACTTTTCTACTTGCAAGGATAAGTGCCAGGAGAGAAACCAGTGGGGATGGACGAATGGACAAGGGAGTCGCGTAGGGAGAGATCACTGCAGAAAGCAGAAGATTTGGGGCGGGGGGAGAAATGTAAAGATATGTTTGGTGGTGGGATCTCGTTGGAGGTGTGGAAGTTTCGGAGAATTACGTGCTGGGCATGGAGGCTGGTGAGATGGTAGGTGAGGACAACAGGAACCCTAATCCCTGGTAGGGTAGCAAAAGAATGGGGTAAGAGCAGGCGTGTGTGAAGTGGAAGAGATGTGGCTGAGGGCAGTGTTGATGGAGGAGGAAAGGAAACCTCTTTCTTTTAAAAAAAAAGAGGACATCTCCATTGTTCTAGAATGAAAAGCCTCATCCTGAGAGCAGATGCAGCGGAGACATAGGAATTGAGAGAAGGGGATGGCGTTTTTACAAGTAGCAGGGTGGGACGAGGTGTAGTCCAGGTAGCTGTGAGAGTCTGCGGGTTTATAATAGACATCAGTATATAAGCTATCTCCAGAGATAGAGACAGAGAGATTGAGAAAGGGGAGGGAGGTGTCGGAAATGGACCAGGTGAATTTGAGGGCAGGGTGGAAGCAAAGTGGATGAAATCGATAAGTTTAGCATGGGTGCAGGAAGCAGCACTAATGTAGACATCGATGTAGCATAGGAGATGTGTGGGACGGTCACCAGTGCAGGCTTGAAACGTAGACTGTTCCACATAGCCGACAAACAGGCAGGAATAGCTGGGACCCATGCGAGTGCCCATGGCTACCTCTTTTGTTTGAAGGAAGTGGGAGGAGCCAAAGGAGAAATTATTTAGAGTGAGGACAAGCTCCGCCAGATGGAGGAGAGGGTAGTGAAGGACAACTGTTTGGGTCTAGTGTCGAGAAAGAAATGGAGAGCTTTGAGGCCTTCCTGGTGGGGGATGGAGGTGTACAGGGACTGGACATCTGCAGTGAAATTACTGTTAACATTGCATTTGCCTTCCTCACCACAGACTCAACCTGTAAATTAACCTTTAGGGAATCCTGCACAAGGACTTCCAAGTCCTTTTGCACATTAGTTTTTTAAAATATATTTTCTTTTCATTTCGAAAATAGTCAACTCTTTCATTTCTTCTACCAAAGTGCATGACCATACACTTCCTGACACTATATTCCATCTACCACTTCTTTGTCCATTCCCCTAACCTGTCAGGCACTTCCGTAAACTCTTTCCTCCTTCAAAACTACCTGCCCCTCCACCTACCTTCATATCATCTGCAAACTTTTCAACAAAGCCATCAATTCCATCATCCAAATGATTGACGTAAAATGTAAAAATCGTTCACAACACAGGCCCCTGTATAACCACTAGTCACCAACAGCCAAACAGAAAAGGCTCCCTTTATTCCCACTCTTTGCCTCCTGCCAATCAGCCACTGCTTTATCCACGCCAGAATCTTTTCTGTAATACCACAGGCTCGTAGCTTGCGAAGCAGCATCATGTGTGGCATCCTAGAGTGCTTAAGGAAGTAGCCCAAGAAATAGTGGATGCATTAGTGATAATTTTTCAAAACTCGATAGATTCTGGACTAGTTCCTGAGGATTGGAGGGTGGCTAATGTAACCCCACTTTTTAAAAAAGGAGGGAGAGAGAAACCGGGGAATTATAGACCGGTTAGCCTAACGTCGGTGGTGGGGAAACTGCTGGAGTCAGTTATCAAATATGTGATAACAGCACATTTAGAAAGCGGTGAAATCATCGGACAAAGTCAGCATGGATTTGTGAAAGGAAAATCATGTCTGATGAATCTCATTGAATTTTTTGAGGATGTAACTAGTAGAGTGGATAGGGGAGATAGGGGATAGTGGATGTGGTATATTTGGATTTTCAAAAGGCTTTTGACAAGGTCCCACACAGGAGATTAGTGTGCAAACTTAAAGCACATAGTATTGGGGGTAAGGTATTGATGTGGATGGAGAATTGGTTAGCAGACAGGAAGCAAAGAGTGGGAATAAACGGGACCTTTTCAGAATGGCAGTGGCATGGTCAAGGCAGTGACAGGGTCACCTGGGTGGCGTCTGGGTTCTGGAGATCAGTAAGTCTCGTGGTCGGGTCCAGCAGGAGGGAAAGGTGGGTGATGTCTCTAAAACATGGACATTGTGAGACACGAGGACCTGGGTTACAGGGAGAGGTTGACTGGGTTAACACTTTATTCCTTGGAACACAGACGATGGAGGGGAGATTTGATGGAGGTGTACAAAATTATGTGGGGTATCGATAGGGTAAATGCAAGCAGGCCTTTTCCACTGAGTTTGGGTGAGACAACGAGAGGTCATGTGTTAAGGGTGAAAGGTGAACTATTTAAGGGGAACAGGAGGGGGAACTTCAGCACCGGGAGGGTGGTGAGAGCATGGACTGAGCTGGCAGAGCAAATGGTGGATGTGGGTTTGATTTCCATATTGAAGAGAAATTTTGGATGGTACATGGATGGGAGGGGTAAGGAAGGCTATGGTCCACGTATGGGTCAATGCGACTCAGGAGAATACAGTTCGACAGACCACATGGACCGAATGGCTGTGGCGATCTATGACACTTTCATAGTCCAGTATACACTAGATGGGCTGAATGGCCTGTTTCTGTGCTCTCGTGCTTTCTAACACAACTACTCACCGATAACATGGATCTCAAACTGGTCACGGTTTCTCAGCTCCCTCACAAAGTAGTTTGTCTGCACCTCGTACGTCCCTTGGTCGCTCGTCTTGATGCCTCGCGTCTCGATAACACCATCTCTCCGGAAGTGAATCCGGTTCCTGTAGGACAGCCAGATCACATACAGACTCTCTGGTTGGTCTGACATCCAGGCCAAGATCTTCAGCTGGTTCGGGGATGTTTTTGTCCTCGCTGCCATGGAGGATGGGAAAGTGGACGGACCCACCAACAGAGACGGTGATGATTGAGACCGGGGAGGCCACGGCCGCTCTGCACTGGACCACAGTGGGAAGGACTGGAATAAAACATGGAGAAGTTATCATCCTCACACCCGTTACAGGGAGCAGAGAATTTCTGTAGAAATTGGATCGAATTTGGTGCCACAAATCTTCTGAAAAACTATTAAAGTATAGCCTCTGGTCTGGAAATTAAGGAAAGATGGGATAAAGACAATGTCCAGTCAAGAGTGGCCTGGGGCAGTTGTGGTCCACCCAGACCTTTGAAGTCAGAATGTGGAGCCACCCTTGCTTCCTGCAGATGGGACAGGCAAGGTTGATCATGACAATGTGTAATCTACCTGGAGATGGTGAGTCTGGAGACAGAACTTTTACTTAGGAAAGGTCTTAGAAGAACTTTGGTTCCCTTTGTACATAGGGGATGCTGAAGACAGATGAGATAGGAATAACAGAAAGATGTGAAACACATTGAACAACTAAGGGACAATTGCTTTACTAACTTCAAAGTATCATCTGTTGCCAGCTTGCAGTTTCGATTCACTTTTAACACATGTACTGTGAAATGGCAATTGTTCTGGCAATGCCGGAATTCAAAGACAGACATTTTACCAGATGGTCAATATTCGTAACTGATACGACAATTCATGATTGCATCAGTATGTTGGGCCCAGGAGAGAGCTTCAGAGATGTTGGCATCCAGAACCTTGAAAGTGCTCACCCTTTCCACAGTTAACCCCTTGATGAGGACTGGTGTTTGATCCCCTTCCTGAAGTCCACAATCAGTTCCTTGGTCTGACTGACATTGCTGTGGCAACACCACTCAACCGAGTGGTCTTTAACCAAAGGGCACGCACTGGGGCAAGTTCAAGGGGGCTCAAGCAGAGGGTGGTTGGAATTGGAGCACACAGCCTGACAGGGAGGTGGAGGCATTGGAAAGAGTGAGCAGTTTCAAGTTTCTGGGTGTCAACATCTCGGAATTTCTATCCTGGGACCAAGATATTGATGCAATAATGAAGAAGACACACCAAAATCTCTACTTCATTGCAAGTTTGAGAGGATTTGTTACGTCATCAAAGACAAACAAATCTCCACCATAGTCTGTTTCAGCTTGGCTATGAAAGGTTGAGAGTTGGGAACAGGGGGCGGGTGTGGCGTGGCGAGCAACAGAAGCTCCAAAGACCTCATCCCTTATGGAGGAAGGATCTTCGAAGATTGGCTGCATCTGCAGACAACTTGAAAGACTGGCCCAGGTCAGAGGAATTTGGAGAGTTGCTGTCAATAGCCTACGTCCCAGCAGAGTAAAAGTTCTCCAGATGTACCAGAGAGAGCATTGTGATCGGTTGCATTACCACCTGGAACTGCCCAGGATCAGATACAGCGACAGAGGGTTGTAAACTCAGCCATCTCCATCACAAACACAACCCAACCACCAGCAGATGATCAAAGGTGGTGCCTCAGGAAGGCAGCAGCCAACATGAAGGACCCTCAGCACCCAGAACATACCCTCTTCTCATTGCTGCCAACAGGGAGGAGGGACAGGAGCCTGCAGACACTCACTCAATAATTCAGCAACACCTTCTTGTCCTCAGACAGGTTTCTGAACTCTCCAATGAACACCTCCTCACTAGTTTTCCCTTTATTTGTTTTTATAATCAATAAATTTTTATGTCTTTACACTGTACTGCTGCAATAAAACACAGAATTTCACACCATAGGACAGAGCTAATAAACCCAATACCTATAGTCATATGAACACTCACAACACGCTGGAGGAACTCAGCAGGTCGGGCAGCATCTGTGGAAATGATCAGTCGACGTTTCGGGCTGGAACCCTTCGTCGGACCAAGTTTGGTCTGATACACTGATCCAGACTGTGGACATTGGGGGGTGTATCGCCGGTTCTGGGGGGGGGGGGTTATGTGACAACCCACTTTCTACGCAGGCGAACCGACTCACAAAATGGTGCGCGTGTCGGCAGGGAGGCCAGCCCCAAAATGGCACTGGGCTGCCTTCTTCACCAGCAAGGGGAGAAAGCCCGCGCGCGGGAAGAGACTTTTGTTATGCGCCTCTGACGTCATTTCCGCCGGCAGAGGGCGGGAACGGAACTGCATAAAAGCCAGTGCAACTTACAGACGCGAACACTGGGATTTAGAATGTATGTCTAGCGCACGTTCTGGAGCAGAGGGTGGCGGTAATGCACCATTAAGCTGGATGCCAACCGCCGTGAAACAAGATACAGACAGACAGCGGGCAGCGTAGTTTGCGGGTTGCGGAGTGAGCCGGGAGCAGAATGAAGGCTTAAGGGCTTCGGCTCAACGGGTTTGGGTGGAAACGGGCGAGGCGAAGAAGGCTTGGTGTTCATTTTTTGTTCTTATTTGAGGAGAGGGGCAGTATGAGTGTGAGGGCAGCTTGTTGTTCTCGGTGTCGGATGTGCGAGGCCCTGGAGTCTCCAAGCCTCCCGGACGTCTACATCTGCGCCAGGTGCATCGAGATGCAGCTCCTAAGGGACCGCGTTAGGGAACTGGAGCTGCAGCTCGATGACCTTCGTCTGGTCAGGGAGAGTGAGGAGTTGATAGAGAGGAGTTACAGGCAGGTGGTCACACCGGGGCCACTGGAGGCAGACAAGTGGGTCACGGTTAGGAGGGGGAAGGGGAAGAGTCAGGTAATAGAGAGTACCCCGGTGGCTGTGCCCCTTAACAACAGGTACTCCTGTTTGAGTACCGTTGGGGCGGACAGCTTACCCGGGGGAAGCGACAGTGGCCGTGCCTTCGGCACAGAGTCCGGCCCTGTAGCTCAGAAGGGTAAGGAAAGGAAGAGGAGGGCAGTTGTAATAGGGGACTCGATAGTACGGGGGTCAGATAGGCAATTCTGTGGACGCAGTCCAGAGACCCAGATGGTAGTTTGCCTCCCTGGTGCCAGGGTCCGGGATATATCTGATTGTGTCCATGATATGCTGAAGTGGGAGGGTGAGGAGCCAGAGGTCGTGGTACATATAGGTACCAATGACATAGGTAGGAAAAGGGAAGAGGTCCTGAAAGGAGAATATAGGGAGCTAGGAAGGGAGTTGAGAAATAGGACTGCAAAGGTAGTAATCTCGGGATTACTCACTGTGCCATGCGACAGTGAGAGTAGGAATGCAATGAGGTGGAGGATAAATGCGTGGCTGAGGGATTGGGCAGGGATTCAAGTTTTTGGATCATTGGGACCTCTTTTGGCGCAAGCGTGACCTGTACAAAAAGGACGGGTTACACTCGAATCCTAGGGGGAGCAATATCCTGGCAGGGAGATTTGTGAGGGCTACTGCGGTGACTTTAAACTAGAATGGTTGGGGGGTGGGAATCAAATTAAAGAGATGAGGAGAGAGGAGGTTAGTTCACAACAGGGGGATGGGAACCAGTGCAGAGAGACAGAGGGGTGTAAAATGAGGGTAGAAGCAAAATGTAGTACGGTGAAAAATAAAAGTGACAGGCCGGCAAATCCAGGGCAAAAATCAAAAAGGGCCACTTTTCAACATTATTGTATAAGGGCTAAGAGAGTTGTAAAAGCGAGCCTGAAGGCTTTGTGTGTCAATGCAAGGAGCATTCGTAACAAGGTGGATGAATTAAAAGTGCAGATTATTATTAATGAATATGATATAGTTGGGATCATAGAGACATGGCTCCAGGGTGACCAAGGATGGGAGCTCAACATTCAGGGATATTCGATATTCAGGAGGGACAGACATGAAAGAAAAGGAGGTGGGGTAGCATTGCTGATTAGAGAGGAGATTAACGCAATAGAAAAGAAGGACATTAGCTGGGAGGATTTTGAATCGATATGGGTAGAGCTGCATAACACTAAGGGGCAGAAGACGCTGGTGGGAGTTGTGTACAGGCCACCTAACAGTAGTAGTGAGGTCGGAGATGGTATTAAACAGGAAATTAGAAATGTGTGCAATAAAGGAACAGCAGTTATAATGGGTGACTTCAATCTACGTGTAGATTGGGTGAACCAAATTGGTAAAGGTGCTGAGGAAGAGGATTTCTGGGAATGTATGCGGGATGGTTTTTTGAACCAACATGTCGAGGAACCAACTAGAGAGCAGGCTATTCTGGACTGGGTATTAAGCAATGAGGAAGGGTTCATTAGCAATCTTGTCGTGAGAGGCCCCTTGGGTAAGAGTGACCGTAATATGGTGGAATTCTTCACTAAGATGGAGAGTGACATAGTTAATTCAGAAACAAAGGTTCTGAACTTAAAGAAGGGTAACTTTGAAGGTATGAGACATGAATTAGCTGAGATAGACTGGCAAATGACACTTAAAGGATTGATGGTGGATATGCAATGGCAAGCATTTAAAGATCGCATGGATGAACTACAACAATTGTTCATCCCAGTTTGGCAAAAGAATAGATCAGGGAAGGTAGTGCACCCATGGCTAACAAGGGAAATTAGGGATAGTATCAATTCCAAAGAAGAAGCATACAAATTAGCCAGAAGAAGTGGCTCACCTGAGGACTGGGAGAAATTCAGAGTTCAGCAGAGGAGGACAAAGGACGTAATAAGGAAGGGAAAAAAGCTTATGAGAGAAAACTGGCAGGGAACATAAAAACTGACTGTAAAAGCTTTTATAGATATGTGAAAAGAAAAAGATTGGTTAAGACAAATGTAGGTCCCCTACAGACAGAAACAGGTGAATTGATTATGGGGAGCAAGGACATGGCAGACCAATTGAATAACTACTTTGGTTCTGTCTTCACTGAGGAGGACATAAATAATCTTCCGGAAATAGTAGGAGACAGAGGGTCCAATGAGATGGAGGAACTGAGCGAAATACATGTTAGTAGGGAAGTGGTGTTAGGTAAATTGAAGGGATTAAAGGCAGATAAATCTCCAGGGCCAGATGGTCTGTGTCCCAGAGTGCTTAAGGAAGTAGCCCAAGAAATAGTGGATGCATTAGTGATAATTTTTCAAAACTCTTTAGATTCTAGACAAGTTCCTGAGGATTGGAGGGTGGCTAATGTAACCCCATTTTTTAAAAAAAGGAGGGAGAGAGAAACTGGGGAATTATAGACCGGTTAGCCTAACATTGGTGGTGGGGAAAGTGGTAGAATCAGTTATCAAAGATGTGATAACAGCACATTTGGAAAGCGGTGAAATCGGACAAATTCAGCATGGATTTTTAAAAAAATCTTTTAACTAAATTAGTACACAAAAGGTAAACCATATAGGAACTAATACACTGTTACAATATAACTTTACAGGAAATATTAATACAGAAAAAATTAGTACAAAGAGTGCAGTTTAAGTATAAAATAACTAGGTAGTATAATAGTATACTAATTTTTATCTATATCAATAAGAAAAGGGAAAAAAAACCCAAAAAAACCCCCCCAAAAAAACCACCGTGCAACTAATCTAAAAAGCAAAAGCAAAGCAATGGGCTAACCAGGAATCAAGTAGAGTTAGACAACTTAAAACAATCACGTCCTCAAACCCGACCTCCATTAAAAACAGTTAAAAAGCAAGAAGGGAATGTAGATATGGACCAAGAGAGAGAAAAAAAATTACATTAAATGAAAATGTTGAATAAAAGATCTCCAGGTCTGTTCAAATTTAGCTGAAGAATCATAAAGGTTACTTCTAATTTTCTCCAAATTTAAGCATAGTATCATCTGGGAAAACCAAAAGAACGTAGTTGGAACATTAGTCTCTTTCCAATGTTGTAAAATACATCTTTTCGCCATTAAAGTAAGAAATGCAATCATTCTACGGGCTGAGGGAGAAAGATTACTGGAAATTTTAGGTAATCCAAAGATAGCAGTAATAGGATGGGGGGAGATATCTATATTCAACACCTTTGAGACAATATTAAAAATGTCTCTCCAAAAAGTTTCCAGAGTAGGACAAGACCAGAACATATGAGTTAAAGAGGCTATCTCCCCATGACATCTGTCACAAAGAGGATTAATATGAGAATAAAAATGAGCTAATTTATCTTTGGACATATGTGCTCTATGAACAACTTTAAATTGAATTAGGGAATGTTTAGCACAGATAGAGGAAGTATTGACTAATTGTAAAATCTGCCCCCAGTCATCCACGGAAATGATAGACCCCAATTCCTGTTCCCAATCTACCCTAATCTTATCAAATAGAGCTTTCCTAAGTTTCATAATAATATTATAAATCATAGCGGTTGCACCTTTCTGACATGGATTAAGGTTAATTATAGTATCTAAAATTTATGTAGGAGGTAGCGTTGGAAAGGAAGAAAGCATAGTACTTAGAAAATTTCTAACTTGGAGATATCTAAAAAAATGTATTCTCGGTAAGTTATATTTATTAGATAATTGTTCAAAGGACATAAGGGAGCCATCTAAAAATAAATACAAAAACCGTGAAATGCCCTTAGTCTTCCAAATTTGAAAAGCACGATCCGTAGAAGAAGGAGGAAAGAATACGTTACCTAAAATAGGAATCGCAAGCCCAAATTGATTAAGATCAAAAAATTTTCGGAATTGAAACCAAATACGTAAGGTATGTTTAACTATCGGGTTACAAACCTGTTTGAGGCGTTTCAAATCAAAAGGAAGAGAAGAACCTAAAATGGAGCCAAGTGCATAACCTTGAGCAGATTGTAATTCCAATACTATCCATTCAGGAATGGATAGTGTATCTTGGTCAAGTAACCAAAATTTCATGTGTCGAATATTAGTTGCCCAATAATAGAATCTGAAGTTAGGTAATGCCAAACCTCCATCTCTCTTAGCTTTCTGTAAATGTATTTTACCCAATCTCGGGTTTTTATTTTGCCAAGTAAATGAAGACATTTTAGAGTCAACTTTGTCAAAAAAGGATTTTGGAACAAAAATCGGTAATGCCTGAAATACATATAAAAAATTTTGGCAGAATAAACATTTTAACTGCATTAATACGACCAATCAAAGTTAAATATAATGGAGACCATTTAAATGAAAGTTGAGTAATATGATCAATTAAAGGTAGGAAATTAGTCTTAAATAAGTCTTTGTTTACAGGTGATTTTAATCCCAAGATATGAAAAATGATTGTTAATCAATTTAAGTGGAAGGTTATGATACAAGGGAAGTTGCTTACTAATCGGGAAAAGTTCACTCTTGCTGAGATTTAACTTGTAACCGGAAAAAAGACTGAATTGTGCTAATAGATCTAAAGCAGCAGGGAGAGATTTTTGAGGATTAGAAATATATAAAAGTAAGTCATCAGCATAGAGTGATATTTTATGGGACTTTAGGCCCCGAGTTATCCCAATAATATTTGGAGATTGTTGAATAGCAATTGCAAGAGGTTCTAATGCAATATCAAATAATAAAGGACTAAGAGGACAGCCTTGTCTAGTACCTCGAGAAAGAGGGAAAAACGGTGAACTTAAAGAGTTAGTACGAACTGAGGCCATAGGAGAGTGATATAACAATTTGATCCAGGATATAAATTTCGAGCTGAAATTAAACATTTCAAGCACCTTAAATAAGTAAGGCCATTCGACTCTATCAAAGGCTTTTTCAGCATTTAAGGAAATGACGCACTCAGGATCGTTTTGTGAGGGAGTATAAACAATATTTAACAGTGTGCGAATATTATAAAAAGAGTAATGACCTTTAATAAAACCCGTTTGGTGTTCCGAAATAATATGAGGAAGTGCTTTTTCTAATCTGTTTGCTAATAATTTAGAAAAAATTTTAGAGTCAACATTTAATAAAGATATTAGTCTATAAGATGCACATTGAGCAGGATCTTTATCCTTCTTTAATATTAAAGAAATCAACGCTCTATAGAAGGATTCGGGAAGTTTACTGAGTTTTAATGAAGCTTCCAGAACCCTAAATAACCAAGGGATTAATAAAGGTGCAAAAAATCTGTAAAATTTCACCGTAAACCCGTCAGGGCCAGGGGCTTTCCCCAGGTTCATAGAAAAAATAACATTCTTAATCTCATCAGTGGTAATGGGAGTATCTAACATAGAAGATACATCCTGTGAAATCTTAGGGAAATTTAGGTTATCTAAAAAGTCATACATATATTTAGAGTCTGGTGGAGACTCTGATTGATATAAGGAAGAATAAAAATCAAAAAAGGATTGATTAATCCCAGCTTGATCAAGTATCAGTTGATCATTTTGATTATAAATCTGATTAATTTGAAATTTAGTATAATTAGTCTTCAACTGATTAGCCAACAGTTTACCAACTTTATCACTATGTACATAAAATTCACTTGTTTTCATTAATTGATTTGCAATTAGGGACGCAAGTAATAAACTGTGTTCCATTTGAAGTTCAGTTCTTTGTTTATACAACTTCTCAGAGGGAGCGGTAGCATATTTCTTATCAATTTCCTTAGTCTTGTCCACAATTACCAGCTCCTCCTGCTTCAGCTTCTTCCTCAAAGTGGCAGAGTATGAGATGATCTGACCACGAATATAAGCTTTAAAAGTATCCCAAAGGATGTTCATAGAAATATCTTCTGTATAGTTAATTGTAAAAAAGAGATCAATCTGTTCATTCATGAAGTTAACAAAATCCGAGTCCTGAAGCAACAACGAATTAAAACGCCATTGTCTATTATTTGGTGTATTACCCTGAATTTTGATAGAAAGCTTAAGTGGAGCATGGTCCAAAATGGTTATAGAGTCATATTCACATTTAACCACTGAAGAAATAAGACGAGAGTCAATAAAAAAAATCAATTCTTGAATGGGAATGGTGAACATGTAAAAAAAAAGAAAAATCTTTTTCCTGAGGATGCAGAAAACGCCAAATGTCCATCGACCCGGAATCTGAAAGGAATGAGTTAATCAAAGTTGCAGATTTATTGGGTAAGGTCCGTAAAGGAGCCGAAGGTCCAAAGCTGGGGATAAACAACTATTAAGATCCCCGCCCCATATTAGTGAAAACTCATTCAAATTTGGGAACAGATTAAATAATGATTTATAAAATTCCAGACAGTCCGTGTTGGGAGCATAAATATTAACCAAAACTACCTTTTTATTAAAGAGTAGGCCACTAACCAATAAAAATCTACCATTCGGATCGGAAATAATATCGTGTTGTACAAAAGTAACTGAGGGGTCTATAAAAATAGAGACACCTCGAATCTTAGCGTTAGAATTCGAACGGAAGTGTTGACCCTTCCAGAATTTAAAAAAACGTAGTCTGTCCCCCTTCCGCACATGGGTCTCTTGTAAGAATAAAACATAAGCATTAAGTCTCTGGAATACATTAAAAACTTTTTTCCTTTTAATTGGATGATTAAGACCGTTAGTATTCCAAGAGAGAAAATTAATAGCAGGCTCCATAAACCCTAAAGTCAACCCGCAGAAAAAAGGATTGACAGTAGGTTCGATCCACGAACCCGGAAAGGGAACAGAACAAACAAGAGATAACAGGAAGGAGGACGTGACCAATGCTTCGGTAATGTAAATAGCCCAAAAAGAAAAAAACTAAAAAGTGAAGCCCCACCCCCACCTCCAGTGACCCCAAAGCTAACTCTAAAACAGACCAGCCAGAAAGAAGTAAGCACTAAAACTACCCCCATGACTTCCGATATACGCTCACTAAAAAAAAGTGTATAGATAAAAAGATCAGCTCAAGTTATAAAACATTAGAGGAATGAGAAAAAAAGTACACCGATTAAAACACACGATGTAATACAAAGGAAAAGCCATTAAATATAAAGAAAACTGTTAACAAACAACAGACCCTATAATTAAACAAACAAAAGCAAACAATAATTAACATAGACTAGTTAGGAAAAAGTACATTTGAAAACTACAAAGTTTAAGGCCTCGAAGGAAACACGTAAAATGACACAGAGGTAAAAGCCACCCATAATCCCCAGGGAAAAAGAAGGGAATGACACAGTTGAAAAAATGTTTGGCAACCATGTTAATTAAACCGAAAGTAAACTTTTCCGCCATAGAAACCATAGAAACTACAGCACAGAAACAGGCCCTTTGGCCGTTCTTGATTGTGCTGAACCATTTTCTGCCTAGTCCCACTGACCTGCACATGGACCATATCCCTCCATACACCTCCCATCCATGTATCTGTCCAACTTATTCTTAAATGTTAATAAAGAACCAGCATTTACCACCTCGTCTGGCAGCTCATTCCATACTCCCAGCACTCTCTGTGTGAAGAAGCCCCCACTAATGTTCCCTTTAAACCTTTCCCCCCTCACCCTTAACCCATGTCCTCTGGTTTTTTTCTCCCCTTGCCTCAGTGGAAAAAGCTTGCTTGCATTCACTCTATCTATACCCAACATAATTTTATATACCTCTATCAAATCTCCCCTCATTCTTCTACACTCCAGGGAATAAAGTCCTAACCTATTCAACCTTTCTCTGTAACTGAGTTTCTCAAGTTCCGGCAACACCCTTGTAAACCTTCTCTGCACTCTTTCAACCTTATTTATATCCTTCCTGTAATTTGGTGACCAAAACTGAACACAATACTCCAGATTCGGCCTCACCAATGCCTTATACAACCTCATCATAACACTCCAGCTCTTATACTCAATACTTTGATTAATAAAGGCCAATGTACCAAAAGCTCTCTTTACGACCCTATCTACCTGTGACGCCACTGTTAGAGAATTTTGTATCTGTATTCCCAGATCCCTCTGTTCCACTGCACTCCTCAGTGCCTTACCACTTACCCTGTCTGTTCTACCTTGGTTTGTCCTTCCAGAGTGCAATACCTCACACTTGTCTGTATTAAATTCCATCTGCCATTTTTCAGCCCATTTTCCTCACTGTCCACTACACCCCCAATCTTTGTATCATCAGCAAACTTGCTGATCCAATTTACCACATTATCATCCAGATTATTGATACAGATGACAAATAACAATGGACCCAGCACTGATCCCTGTGGTACACCACAAGTCACAGGCCTCCACTCAGAGAAGCAATTCTCTATCACCACTCTTTGGCTTCTTCCATTGAGCCAATGCCTAATCCAATTTACCACCTCTCCATGTATACCTAGCGACTGAATTTTCCTAATTAACCTCCCATGCGGGACCTTCTCAAAGGCCTTACTGAAATCCATGTAGACAATATCCACTGCCTTCCCTTCATCCACTTTCCTGGTAACCTCGTCGAAAAACTCCAATAGATTGGTCAAACATGACCTACCACGCACAAAGCCATGTTGACTCTCCCTAATAAGTCCCTGTCTATCCAAATGCTTGTAGATTCTGTCTCTTAGTACTCCCTCCAATAACTTACCTACTACCGACGTTAAACTCACCGGCCTATAATTTCCCAGATTACTTTTTGATCCTTTTCCAAACAACGGAACAACATGAGCCACTCTCCAATCCTCCGGCACCTCACCCGTTGACAGCGACGTTTTAAATATTTCTGCCAGTGCCCCCACAATTTCAACACTAGTCTCCTTCAAGGTCCGAGGGAACACTCTGTCAGGTCCCGGGGATTTATCCACTTTAATTTTCCTCAAGACAGCAAGCACCTCCTCCTTTTCAATCTGTACAGTTTCCATGATCTCACTGCTTGATTCCCTCAATTCCATAGACTTCATGCCAGTTTCCTTAGTAAATACAGACGCAAAAAACCTATTTAAGATCTCTCTCATTTCCTTTGGTTCCGCACATAGCCGACCACTCTGATCTTCAAGAGGACCAATTTTATCCCTTACAATCCTTTTGCTCTTAATGTACCTGTAAAAGCTCTTTGAATTATCCTTCACTTTGACTGCCAAGGCAACCTCATGTCTTCTTTTAGCCCTCCTGATTACTTTCTTGTATTTTCTTGCACTTCTTATACTCCTCAAGCATCTGATTTACTCCGTTTCCTATACATTTCATACAACTCCCTCTTCTTCTTTATCAGAGTTGCAATATCCCTTGAGAACCAAGGTTCCTTATCCCTATTCAATTTGCCTTTAATCCTGACAGGAACATACAAACTCTGCACTCTAAAAAATTTCCCCTATAAAGGCTTCCCACCTACCAATCACATCTTTGCCAGAGAACAACCTATCCCAATCCACGCTTTTTAGATCCTTTCTCATTTCTTCAAATTTGGCCTTCTCCCAGTTCAGAACCTCAACCCTAGGACCAGATCTATCCTTGTCCATGATCAAATTGAAACTAATGGTGTTATGATCACTGGAACCAAAGTGCTCCCCTACACAGACTTCCGTCACTTGTCCTAACTCGTTTCCTAACAGGAGATCCAATATTGCATCCCCTCTAGTTGGTCCCTCTATAGATTGATTCAGAAAACTTTCCTGAAAACATGTTACGAACTCTAAACCATCTAGACCCCTAACAATATGGGAGTCCCAATCAATGTATGGAAAATTAAAATCCCCTACCATCACAACTTTATGTTTCCTGCAGTTGCCTGCTATCTCTCTGCAGATTTGCTCTTCCAAGTCTCGTTGACTATTGGGTGGTCTGTAATACAGTCTCACTAATGTGGCCATACCTTTCCCGTTTCTCAGCTCCCCCCGTAAGGACTCAGTAGACAAGCCATCTAATCTGTCCTACCTGAGCACTGCCGTAATATTTTCCCTAACAAGCAATGCTACTCCCCCACCTTTCATTCCTCTGCCTCGATCACATCTGAAACATCGGAACCCTGGAATATTAAGCTGCCAGTCCTGCCCCTCCTGTAGCCAAGTTTCACTAATTGCTATAACGTCATAATTCCACGTGTCAATCCACGCCCTCAACTCATCCACCTTTCCCGAAATACTCCTAGCATTGAAATATATACACCTCAGAAGATTTTTACCACCAGTCACAACCTTTCTATCAGCGGATTTGCTTGAACTCTTAACATCATTTATTTTCACCCCAGCCACACTGTCAGCTCTGGCACTCTGGTTCCCACCCCCCTCCAAATCTAGTTTAAAGCCTCCCCAATAGCATTAACAAACCTCCCTGAAAGGATATTGGTCCCCCTGTAGTTCAAATGTAACCCGTCTCTCTTGTACAGGTCCCACCCGCCCCAGAAGAGGTCCCAATGGTCCTGAAATCTGAAACCCTGCCCCCTACACCAGTTCCTCAGCCACTTGTTCATCCTCCAGAGCATCCTATTCCTACCCTCACCCTGCCGTCGTATAAAGCGAAAAAAAAATATTAAACCCAACAGATTAACAGCTTCCAGTCAACCGGAGAAAATTAAAAATTGCGATTAAAATGTTGAAGGTGAAAATTGATCCAGGTAACTCTGGGCATCCGATGGAGAATCGAAAAAACGGGAAGTTCCCTCAGGCGTGCGAATCCTTAAGCGCGCGGAGTACAGCAACACCGGTTTTAAATCCATCTTGTAGAGCTCCGACATCACAGATCTATAACGGGGGGGGGGGGGGGCGGGTGTGGTGTGGCTAGCAACAGAAGCTCCAAAGACCTCATCCCTGGGAGAGGAAGGATCTTCGAAGATTGGCTGCATCTGCGGACAACTTGAAAGACTGGCCCAGGTCAGAGGAATTTGGAGAGTTGCTGTCAATAGCCTACGTCCCAGCAGAGTAAAAGTTCTCCAGATGTACCAGAGAGAGCATTGTGATCGGTTGCATTACCACCTGGAACTGCCCAGGATCAGATACAGCGACAGAGGGTTGTAAACTCAGCCATCTCCATCACAAACACAACCCAACCACCAGCAGATGATCAAAGGTGGTGCCTCAGGAAGGCAGCAGCCAACATGAAGGACCCTCAGCACCCAGAACATACCCTCTTCTCATTGCTGCCAACAGGGAGGAGGGACAGGAGCCTGCAGACACTCACTCAATGATTCAGCAACACCTTCTTGTCCTCAGACAGGTTTCTGAATTCTCCATGAACACTGCACTAGTTTTTCTCTTTATTTGTTTTTATAATCGATAGATTTTTATGCCTTTACACTGTACTGCTGCAATAAAACACAGAATTTCACACCATAGGACAGAGCTAATAAACCCAATACAGATAGCCATATGACATCAAGCCCACAGTGTTTCAGAATGAACCCACATCTCGGCCCCTTCTCCGGAGTGGGATCTCCCAGTACCTGTCAGTATCCACAGGAGCTTCTCTGCCTTCCCATCGGAGTGCAGCATCCTCACGGGTATCCCAGTCTCTCAGCTCGCTCTAGTTCCTTCTGTAGGCAGAATTCCGGCTGTGCAGAATTCCCAATTCCAGGGCTGGAAGAACCTGGAACGTAGGACAGGACACAGTCACTACGCCGGTTTTAACTAATCCCACCCAAATGTAGAGAATTCAAATCACTCTGTTCCCTTAATGTGTGAGTGTCTGTGTAAATGCCCCTGACACACCACAAACATATCTGCTTCCACCCCAGCCCGGAGCCCGTTCCAGGCACCCATCACTGTGTAAAACAATTTACCCTTAACGCCGCCCTCCCCACTCACCATCATCTTTACCCCGCGCCCTCTCCTATTTGACATTTCACCCTGGCTAAGAGACTGACCGCCAACCCTAATTATTTAGAGATCCGCCCCAGAAGCCCTCGACACCCAATTCCACCCTTGTGAGCAATTAACCTTCTAACCAGGACCTGTTTCCCCGGAGGAAACCCGGACGGTCCTGGGCAGAACCTATTAACTCTTTACAGACTGCGGTGGGACTTGAACCCGGCTCTCGGCGCTACGCGAACCACTACACTACCGCGGCTAGCGAGTTCCCAGCGGGGCTGCGGGTCCGTGAGGGACGCCGTCCATGCGCCGGAGAGGGAGCGCAGGGTGTCGGAGATAATGGTCACTCACCGGTCCGTGGACACGCACCGCTCCGCTCACGGTCTGATCCTGTTTCACAGCAAACCGCGTCCCGCGAGGGGCCGGTAATTAAATACCACCCACTTTTTCAGCCAATGATCAGTGAAACGTGGCTGGGCGCAATCAATTACGTCCCTGTGGTAAATCACATACATATACATAACATACACATACATAAACAACAGGAATTCTGCAGATGCTGGAAATCCAAGCAAAACACATCAAAGTTGCTGGTGAACGCAGCAGGCCAGGCAGCATCTCTAGGAAGGGTCTCGGCCTGAAGCGTCGACTGTTCCTCTTCCTAGAGATGCTACCTAGCCTGCTGCGTTCACCAGCAACTTTGATGTGTGATACACATACATAACCACATATATGCTGTAACTGGGTTAACTGTCTGGACACGTCCCTCTGCTGACTGCCCCTGTGGCTCCTCCCACAGATCCTGTATAAAGGCGTCTCGCCTTGCCCCTCCCCCTCAGTCGGGGGACAGACACTCACCGTGGAGGTCGTGTTGTACAGCGAATAAAAGCCTTTCAGTATTTTACCCAACCTCAGTCTTTTGGAGTTATTGAAGGTGCTTCAGTCCCCTACGCTAAACTCTGGGACATATCCCGTGCTGGGAGAGCAGGCGGTTCGGCCTGGTCCGGTCATAGCGGACGAGGAGAGAGGGGAGGAGAGGCGGTGGAGGGGGTGGGGGAGGGGGAGAGGGGAGGAGTGGGAGAGAGGGAAGGGGGAGTGGGAGAGAGGGGAGGGGGAGAGGAGTAGGGGGAGGAGTGGGAGAGAGGGGAGGGGAGAGGAGTAGGGGGTGGGGGAGAGGGGGAGGGGGTGGGGGGAGAGGGGGGGAGGGGGAGAGGGGGGGAGGGGGTGGGGGGAGAGGGGGGGAGGGGGTGGGGGGAGAGGGGAGGGGAGAGGGGTAGGGAGTGGGGGGGAGGGAGGGGGGGTGGGTATTTTCTTAGATAAGGGCCCAAAACTGCTCACAATACTCCAAATATGGAGCAAACCCACACAATCACAGGAAGAGTTGGCAGACAGTGACCAGAATCAAACCGGGAACACTTCAAAGCATTATGCTGGCTGTGACGCTCAGATCCATCCCTGGGAGGACTCAACCAGGGACAAACTATCAGGGACGGTGATGCCAGTGTCCCGGAGTGTGAAAATTTAATCTGTCTCATCATGTCCTTCCACATGCAAGTTGGCAGTGGTGTTTACTGCACTGAACTACCTGCCTGTGAGGTGCTGAGGGCTCAAGCTGAAGCTCTCGGCGGTCCAAGATGACCAGATCGAATGTTGTCTGCAAAGACGCTAACTTCTGCGATCAGATTCCAGTTTATTGTTCACATGCACGTTAGAATATACACTGAAAGGCACTATTGGCATTAATGACTAACCCAAGGATGTGCTGGAGACAGCCGGTGTTAGGTATGGCCCTTGTGGCTAAAGGGATCAGGGCGTATGGAGGGAAGGCTGGTACAGGGTTTTGAGTTGGATGATCAGCCATGATCATACTGAATGGGGGTGCAGGCTCAAAGGGCCGAATGGCCTACTCCTGCACCTATTTTCTATGTTTCTATGTCACCACACATTTCAGCACCAACGCCGTATGCCTACAGTATTTGAGAAGGAATTTCTTTAGTGAGAGCATTTTGTGTTTTTTTGAATTTATTTCGAGATGGTGTGGAATGCTGCCCAGCATTCCCCTGGTTTAATCCTAGCCTAGTCACAGGACAATTTACAATAACCAATTAGCCTTCCAACCTGTACGTCTTTGGACTGTGGCAGGAAATCGGAGAACAGCGAGGAATCGCACGTGGTCACAGGGAGAAGGTATAAACTCCTGACAGGCCGTGGCAGTAATTGGGCCTGGGTCGCTGGTACTGTGAAGCGTTGTGCTAACCACCACATGACCATGGTTGTCAATCTGTGGAATTTGTGCAAGAGTTAGTTGAATATAAAGCCTGTTTGGTTTTGCTCTTTAATGGCAAGTTTGTATCTTCAACACTGGCATCAACTGTAGAGAAAGGTGTTAGCTGAGAGAGTGACATCCTTTTGCGTGAATCTGCCAAGGGAATCACTAAATATACCTGCCCTGAGATAGCACAAGTGAATTGTACACACTCAGACACTGCATCATTGTCACTGTGGTAACATGCTGCAAGCTTTCACTGCTAATGTAATGGTTTCCCTGTAAGCTTTCACTGCTAATGTAATGGTTTCTCTGTAAGGTTTCACTGCTAATGTAAAGGTTTCTCTGAAGCTGCAATGTTTGGGTTGGACTAGCGATAACGGAGTTTGGAATGTGGGGGCTATCCGGTGAGAGAGATGTTGTTTGTTCTTGTGAGTCTGGAAAAGAGTGTTTTGCCGTCTTTTGCCAGCGAGACTCCAGCGCTCTGGGTCGCGGAGGCACACAAGCTCCAGGCAACAACAGAGCTGTGCTCCTCTTGGAGGAGTGACCTTATAGAGGTGTATCAAATCAAGAGGGGCTTAGAATGGGGTCAGTCCTCTCTCCCGCCCCCCCCAGGGAGAAGAATCAGGAACCTCACACAAGATTTCAAGGATCCAGAGTCAGGGAGGGAGTGATTGGGCTGAGAGCAGAGAGATACAGACTGCTGCTGGTCACAGTGAGAGGAGGGAAGCTCTAGGCAGTGACAGGGTCACCTGGGTGGTTTCTGTGTTCTGGAGATCAGAAAGTCTCGTGGTGGGGTCAAACAGGTGGGAAATGTGGGTACTGACCCTAAAACATGGACATTGCCGGGACATGAGCACCTGAGGTATAGGGAAAGGTTGAATAGTTTAGGACTTTAGTCCTTGGATATGGGTTTGATTTCCATATTTAAGAGAAAGCCAGTGCAATTTACAGACGCAAACACAGTGTGTAATCTGGGAAAAAGTCAACTGACTGTGGCAAGAAAGATGGGACAGGGAGGGGAAAGGGAGGCATTTATATCAAATACAAAAGAGTGTTGCAGTTACTAGGGTAGGTAATGGAAACAGAAGAGAGGAAATTGTGTGGACTAGGTTAAGGCTGGGGCATTGTGCATTAAACAAAACATTGAAAATGATAGGGAAACACCAGACAGGATTGTGTGAGGAATGTTAGGAAGAGGAGTCAGTAGAACATGTAGTTCTGTGTTGCAGGAAGTATGCGATACAGAGAGAGATGATGAGAAATAAATTAAGGGAGTTGGGGATGCAGGAATTCACATTAAAAGGGTTGCTGGGCATCGGTGAGAGAGCACAGGTCCAGGTATTTTTAGCGTTTTTAAGGGGTACAGGGGCTTTTTTATAGAATATGACAAATAAACAGGAATAGGATACTAGGATGGTCAAAGATGGGAGGGTGAAGTGTAGGTTTGTGTGTGTGAGAGAGAGAGTGAGAGATTGGGTGAAGGGATTTAGAATGTATGTCTAGTGCACGTTCTGGAGCAGAGGGTGGCGGTAATGCACCATTAAGCTGGATGCCAACCGCTGTAAAACAAGATACAGACAGACAGATGCAAACACAAGGAAATCTGCAGATGCTGGAAATTCAAGCAGCACACAAAGTTGCTGGTGAATGCAGCAGGCCAGGCAGCATCTCTAGGAAGAGGTACAGTCGACGTTTCGGGCTGAGACGTCGACTGTACCTCTTCGTAGAGATGCTTCCTGCCCTGCTGCGTTCACCAGTAACTTTCAGATGTGTTGCAACTTACAGACTGCGTGTCATGGCTACCAGATAAACATTAACGATAGCTACTGATGGATAAATCTATTACTAATGAGATTTATTGAAGGCTACCTGGCCATTTCTGCTTGTTTTTTTAGGATTATTACCACCGGGTCCACTCTTCATGAACCCATGAATTTCTCAGTTTTCTGCCTTTTGTTTTTAATTCGACAGCCTCGACACATCCCGGACTGCATTTTGAACTTGCCTTTGTCACTGCAGTTTAGTACGAATGTCTCACTGGCCTTCAGCTCAAGAGCCATCGCGGGTTCATTCGAAAAACACCTCATTGCCAAGGTTATGCATTGAAGCTGCAAAACATTAAATTATTTCAAAGGACGACAATGGGGTCCAAAACGTGAGTCTAACTTTGTGATCACTTTAAGTGAGGTACACACATGTCATTTGGTAGCAATAGGATGTCTTTTTTTTTTAAACATATTCACTTATTTTTACAGAGAGGCAGGAAAGATTTATTTCAACAAACAATGTATTTAATCAACAATGTACAGAAAATATATACATTCATACAAAGAGTAGATTGACATGTAGAATCATTAAACATGTACAAATCAAGAATAATCTATCAAAATATTTACACAAATATTACAGAAATATTAAATTCACAACAGAATTATCTACACGGCACCATTTCAATCAGTTCCCCAGTAGTTGCTACAGTCAGGAATTGCCCCAGACTGGGGAGCCCAGCATCTCAGTAACATCTCCCACACAGTGTGAGGTGCAGACGTCCTGTGATCAGGGGCTGAGTGGGTGGGGGTCACGGTAGAGACAGCAGCTGAAGGGAGGGACATGTTCAGCACTGTCCCAGTTCCAGTTCACACTGGGTCAGAGGAGCCACGAGATTCCCAGTCTGAACGCTCACCCTCATTGGAACTCTCTTGGTCCTTGATTTCTGGGTGGGCTTGACCTGTGAAGAAAATGTCACACATCACTTCCCAGCCAATGACGAGGTGGGGTAGTTACTCCCTCCCGAGCACCAGGGACGGGGCATCCATTCTCAGTCCCTGAAATACACCTGGTTTACCTGTGGACATGGGACTGGTGTGGTGCAGGAGGTACTTAGATATATCGAGGGATGAGTGTATCAATTATTAGTAATAATGAAGTAGAAAGATAATAATTAGGTATAACAAAGATAAAGATAATAATAATTAGATATATTGGGCCTGTTTATTCCCCTTGTAGGTGCTCCGTGACCCACTGAATCCTCCAGCATTGTGTGTGTGTGTTGTCCCAACATCGGGCTCACCTCACACCAGGGGTGGGATGGATGAAAGGGAGCTAGACGGAGAGTGGGATGACAGTGAAGAGGATACTCACTGAGATTTCCTGAGCAGATACAGACCCAAGATCAACACCACAACGACTGTAAAGCTGAGGACACTGGCCAAATAATTTCTGGACTCTGGGGACAGAAAGACAGACAGCATTAAACCTCAGTTCACTGATCCATTCCATGGTCAGAAACCCACAACCAGAACCTTTGTGTCTGGAAACTGGAACTCCCTCCTCCCCTCTCTCAGTCCAGCCCCTGTCCAGTCGGGTCCTGGGGCACGTTCTCGATTCCAAGCAGTCCCCACTTCACACCCTACTCTAGGAGATGATATGACTAGAACACAGGAACAAAAGTAGGCCATTCAGCCCATCAGGTCTGCTCTGCCATTCTACTGTGGCTCATTCATCACCCCTCTCAATCCCATTCTCCTGCCTTCTCACTGTAACCTTTGACACCCTGAATAACCAAGAACTGATAACCTCCACTTTAAATGCACCCAATGACTTGGCCTCCAATGAATTCCACAGATTCACCATCCTCTGGCTAAAGAAATTCCTCATCTCTGTCCTAAATGAACACCCCCATATCCTGAGCCTCCCCCAGTATTGGAAACACATCCACTGTGTCCCACTCACTGCTGGCTGGGTTGAAGTCTGCAGAGACTGGGAGGCTGATCTGCCGACTGCAGCAATCTTCAGCAATGCAGTTGTAGGTGTGGCCACTCAGCCCATCGTTCTGCAGGACCAGCAGGGCTCCATGGAAGGTGTCGTTCCCAACGGCAGCGTCTGTCTGCCTTTCCCACCGATAGGTGATCGGTCCGCTTCCGAGAGCCGTGCAGTTCAGCGTGACGTGGGAGGCATTCCTGCTGATCTCCACTCTTGGCTCAGACACCGGCTCTGCCAGGAGAGATTTCATAATGAATTAACATTAAATCCTTGAAAACATTCCCCTCAACAAACCCCCCACAACCAAATCCACTCCACCCCCACAGATTTTACCCGTCACCCACACACTGGGGAAAGATTCAGTCAGGTGCTGGTCGAGGTTCCTTAACATTGTTACAGCCGGGAGAGCAGGTAGTGAGGATACAAACTCCACAATTTATTAAATGCTCCCAATGGCGTGTCTCAAATAGCCTCTGACAACCAAGTCCAGCTCCTGACTCTCATGTACAGCTCAGCGATTAAACCCAGCAGGATCATTTCTGCTCACAGAAGAGCCAAAGACCAGTTACTGTCACCTTCAAGCAGGTTGCTTCGGGCGGATGGGGCTCCTCAGCTGTGAATGGCAGCTCACATTGGAGAAGGAGAACTCTGATCTCAAACCCGCTCATGGGAAAGGCTTCAGGAGTAAATCCCAAGGAGAAATCCGGAACCGGATTGTATCTTCAGTTCAACACTGACCGGCAACTCCAGCGACGCCACGGGTGTCAGACTGTTTCCGTCTCTGCCATGCCTTTGGATTCATCAGCTGATGGTGAGAGGGAGCCTGCTGCATGGACGACAGCTTGGTCTCCGTATTGTAATGGTGTGGCTGGTGTATTCATAGACAGCTGGTCGACCCCGATCAACAGAGGGACTCTGTCTCTCCCTCCTCTTCATGGCGTTGAGGGGAGGAAACTGGGCCAACAATTGCAAGTGGGGATGGGGCGGTGGGAGCTCACACGTGCAAACTCCACACAGAGAACCCTCGAATCTCCAGAACCAAGAGGTAGGGACACTACAGGGCTGTGGGGATTGTGCACGTCCCAGGAGGATAAGAACATGGTTCGCTGAAAGTGGCTCCACAGGTAGACAGGGTGGTGAAGGAGACGTTCAGCGTGCTGGCCCATAAGAGTCAGGGTATTGATTACAGGGATGAGGGCCATCACGTCACAGTTGTACAAGATGTCGGTGAGGCCACACTTGGTGGTGTGGTTACCCTGTTGCAGGGTAGGTGTGGAAAAAGTGCAGGGGAGATTGACAAGGATGTGAGCAACACGAACACACACACAAAATGCTGGAGGAGAACTCAGTAGGTCAGGCAGCATCCATGGAGTCGACAGTCCAGGCCAAGACCTGCCTGGACAGGGAACAGGCTTATAGGGTGAGGATAGGCAGGCTCGGATGTTATTCCCTGGATTACGGTGTGACTTTATACTGATTTACTTCCCGTTACACCTGCTGGTGTTCAGGGCAGCAATGAAGGTCCTCCATCTCTGTCACTCAGATGTGGAAGGATTCTGCATTGCTGTTTCCGTAACAGTTTTATTTGGCGAGTGGGGTTGGTAGCCCTGAGCTGGACCCCTGAACCTGGAGGACCGGTGGTGCAGCTTTAGTCTGACCTCTACCCTTTGACTTGTTTGGCATGGAAACCCAGACTCCAGCTCTCCGGGTCACGGAGGCACACAAGCTCCAGACAACAACAAAGCTGTGCTCCTCTTGGAGGAGTAACCTTATAGAGGTAGATAAAATCAGGAGGGGCTTAGAATGAGGTCAGTCCTTCTCCCCCAGGGAAAAGAATCAGGAACTTCACACAAGATTTCAAGGATCCAGAGTCAGAGATCTGAGAGCTGAGAGATACAGCCTGCTGCTGGTCACAGTGAGAGGAGGGAAGGTCCAGGCAGTGACAGGGTCACCTGGGTGGTGTCTGGGTTCTGGAGATCAGAAAGTCTCATGGTGGGGTCAAACAGGTGGGAACTGTGGGTACTGACCCTAAAACATGGACATTGCCAGGACATGAGCACCTGAGGTGTAGGGAGAGGTTGAATAGTTTAGGGCTTTAGACCTTCGATATGGGTTTGATTTCCATATTTAAGAGAAATTTTGGATGGTACATGGATGGGAGGGGTAAGGAGGGCTATGGTCTAGATATGGGTCAATGGAACTTGGGAGAATACTGTTCGACAGACTACATGGACCGAATATCTGCTTCTATGCTGTGGCAGTCTAGGATACTTTCATAATCCAGTATGGACTGAATGGGCTGAATGGCCTGTTTCTGTGCTCTCGTGCTTTCTAAAACTACTACTCACCGACAACATGGATCTCAAACTGGTCACGGTCACGGTTTCTCAGCTCCCTCCCAAAGTAGTTTGTCTGCACCTCGTACGTCCCCTGGTCACTCGTCTTGATGCTTTGCACCTCGATAACACCATCTCTCCGGAAGTGAATCCGGTTCCTGTAGGACGGCCGGATCACGTACGGACTCTCCGGTCGGTCTGACATCCAGGCCAAGATCTTCAGCGGGTTCGGGGACGTTTTCCCCAGAGTCACCTCGTACTTGTCCTCGCTGCCATGGAGGATGGGGAAGTGGACGGATCCACCAACAGGGACGGTGGTGATTGAGTCCGGGGAGGCCACGGCCGCTCTGCACTGGACCACAGTGGGAAGGACTGGAATAAAACATGGAGAAGTTATCATCCTCACACCCGTTACAGGGAGCAGACTACTTCTGTAGAAATTGGATGGACTTTGGTGTCACCAAATCTTCTGAAAAACTCCTAATGAAGTATAGCCACTGGTTTGGAAATTGAGGTAAGACGGGATAAAGACAATGTCCAGTCAAGATTAGCCTGGGGCAGTTGTGGTCCACACAGACCTTTGAAGTCAGAATGTGGAGCCACCCTTGCTTCCTGTAGAAGAGACAGGCAAGGTTGATCATGACAATGTGTAATCTACCTGGAGATGGTGAGTCTGGAGAAAAACCTTTTTTTCAGGAAAGGTCTTTGAAAAATTTTGGTTCCCTTTATACATAGGGGTTGCTGGAGACAGATAAGATAGAAATAACAGAAAGATGTGAAACACATTGAATAACTAAGGGACAATTGCTTTACCAACTTCAAAGTATCATCTGTTGCCAGCTTGCAGTTTCAATTCACTTTTAACACGTGTACTGTGAAATGGCAATTGTTCTGGCAATGCCGGAATTCAAAGACAGACATTTTACCAGATGGTCAATATTTGTAACTGATACGACAATTCATGATTGCATCAGTATGTTGGGCCCAGGAGAGAGCTTCAGAGATGTTGGCACCCAGAACCTCGAAAGTGTTCACCCTTTCCACAGTTAACTCCCTGATGAGGACTGGTGTTTGATGCCCTTCCTGAAGTCCACATTCAGTTCCTTGGTCTGACTGACATTGCTGTTGCAACACCACTCAACCGAGCGGTCTTTAACCAAAGGGCACACACTGGGGCAAGTTCAAGGGGGCTCAAGCAGAGGGTGGTTGGAATTGGAGCACACAGCCTGACAGGGAGGTGGAGGCATTGGAAAGAGTGAGCAGTTTCAAGTTTCTGGGTGTCAACATCTCGGAATTTCTATCCTGGGACCAAGATATTGATGCAATCATGAAGAAGACACATCAACATCTCTACTTCATTGGAAGTTTGAGAGGATTTGTTGTGTCATAAAAGACATACAAATCTCCACCATAGTCTGTCTCAGCTCGGCTATGAAAGGATGGGGGTTGGGTGTGGTGTGGCTAGCAACAGAAGCTCCAAAGAACTCATCCCTGGAAGAGGAAGGATCTTCAAAGATCAGCTGCATCTGCAGACAACTTGAAAGACTGGCCCAGGTCAGAGGAATTTGGAGAGTTGACACCATATGACATCAAGCCTACAGTGTTTCAGAATGAACCCACATCTCGGCCCCTTCTCCGGAGTGGGATCTCCCAGTACCTGCCAGTATCCACAGGAGCATCTCTGCCTTCCCATCGGAGTGTGGCATCCTCACGGGCATCCTAGTCTCTGAGCTCGCTCTAGTAGGCAGAATTCCGACTGTACAGCATTCCCAATTCCAGGGCTGGAAGAACCTGGGAAGTAGGACAGGACAGTAGGACAGGACACAGTCACCATGCAGTTTCAGCCAACCCCGCCCAAATGTACAGAATTCAACTCACTCCGTTCCCTTAATGTGTGAGTGTCTGTGTAAATGCCCCTGACACACCACAATCATATCTGCTTCCACCCCAGCCCAGAGCCCATTCCAGGCATCCATCACTGTGTAAAACAACTTGCCCTCAACGCCCCCCTCCCCACTCCCCGTCATCTTTATCCCGCGCCCCCTCCTATTTGACATTTGACACTGGCAAAGAAACATAGAAAATAGGTGCAGGAGTAGGCCATTCGGCCCTTCGAGCCTGCACCGCCATTCACTATGATCATGGCTGATCATCCAACTCAGAACCCCGCCCCAGCCTTCCCTCCATACCCCCTGATCCCTTTAGCCTCAAGGGCCATATCTAACTCCCTCTTAAATATAGTCAATGAACTGGCCTCAACTGTTTCCTGTGACAGAGAATTCCACAGATTCATCACCCTCTGTGTGAAGAAGTTTTTCCTAATCTCGGTCCTAAAAGGCTTCCCCTTCATCCTCAAACTGTAACCCCTCGTTCTGGACTTCCCCAACATCGGGAACAATCTTCCTGCATCTAACCTGTCCAATCCCTTTAGGATCTTATACGCTTCAATCAGATCCCCCCTCAATCTTCTAAATTCCAACGAGTATAAGCCTAGTTCATCCAGTCTTTCATCATATGAAAGTCCAGCCATCCCAGGAATCAATCTGGTGAACCTTCTTTGTACTCCCTCTATGGCAAGAATGTCTTTCCTCAGATTAGGGGACCAAAACTGCACACAATACTCCAGGTGTGGTCTCACCAAGGCCTTGCACAACTGCAGTAGTACCTCCCTGCTCCTGTACTCGAATCCTCTTGCTATGAATGCCAGCATACCATTCGCCTTTTTCACCGCCTGCTGTACCTGCATGCCCACTTTCAATGACTGGTGTATAATGACACCCAGGTCTCGTTTCACCTCCCCTTTTCCTAATCGGCCACCATTCAGATAATAATCTGTTTTCCTGTTTTTGCCACCAAAGTGGATAACTTCACATTTATCCACATTAAATTGCATCTGCCATGAATTTGCCCACTCACCTAACCTATCCAAGTCACCCTGCATCCTCTTAGCATCCTCCTCACAGCTAACACTGCCGCCCAGCTTTGTGTCATCCGCAAACTTGGAGATGCTGCATTTAATTCCCTCATGCAAGTTATTAATATATATTGTAAACAACTGGGGTCCCAGCACTGAGCCTTGCGGTACCCCACTAGTCACTGCCTGCCATTCTGAAAAGGTCCCGTTTATTCCCACTCTTTGCTTCCTGTCTGCTAACCAATTCTCTATCCACACCAATACCTTACCCCCAATACCGTGTGCTTTAAGTTTGCACACTAATCTCCTGTGTGGGACCTTGTCAAAAGCCTTCTGAAAATCCAAATATACCACATCCACTGGTTCTCCCCTATCCACTCTACTAGTTACATCCTCAAAAAATTCGACGAGATTCGTCAGACATGATTTTCCTTTCACAAATCCATGCTGGAAGACTTCCGGTAGAGCTCATGGAGTGAAGTCGTGCTTTTGACGCGCTCCATTACCTCTGTTTTTCCTATGTTCAGCTACATTTAAGCTAACCATTAAGGCACCGGTTTTTTTTATAATACTTTGCAACAAATTGTGTTTTTTTGATATTCGGATGTTTCTAAGGTCTGGTATGTCTAAAACGGGAAAGACGGCAAACCTGCGGTACTGATCCTCCTCCGACTGAACCACCGTTAACTTTGAAAGCTATATCGGATCTAATTCAAACAGAAATATCGACTACTATAACGGAGCTGATTGGTGTGGAATTTTCAACTAATTTCCAGAAATTTGCCGATGCACTCGATAAATTGCAGACATCTATTACGGAAAATCAGACGGCTACATCCGATCTTCAAAAATCCATGCAACAAAATGAACGCAAGATGGAGGAAATTGAAGAAACAATTACTGTAATGAAGGAAAAACTGGACTTTCTGACTTTTAAAAACTCCGACTTGGAATGCAGAATGCGACGGCAGAATATTCGCATTATTGGGATTTGTGAAGCTGCTGAGTCTGACAACCCTATGAAGTTTTTTTCTCAACTTTTAAAAGATGCATTTCCTACCTTATTTCCTGACCAACCACCACTATTGGATCGGGCTCACAGACTCCCATTATATTCGTCTAAGTCTGATAAACGTCGGCATGTTATTTTGCGATTTCATTACTTTCAAGATAAGAAGAAATTGCTTCGATTCGCCCGACCTAAAGGTTACATTGATTTTTTGGACCTTCGTTTTCGAATTATCGAGGACTTCAGTAAACAGATTCGGGATCGGTGTGTCCGTTATAGATCTGTGATGTCGGAGCTCTACAAGATGGATTTAAAACCGGTGTTGCTGTACTCCGCGCGCTTAAGGATTCGCACGCCTGAGGGAACTTCCCGTTTTTTCGATTCTCCATCGGATGCCCAGAGTTACCTGGATCAATTTTCACCTTCAACATCTTAATCGCAATTTTTAATTTTCTCCGGTTGACCGGAAGCTGTTAATCTGTTGGGTTTAATATTTTTTTCGCTTTATACGACGGCAGGGTGAGGGTAGGAATAGGATGCTCTGGAGGAGGAACAAGTGGTTGAGGAACTGGTGTAGGGGGCAGGGTTTCAGATTTCAGGACCATTGGGACCTCTTCTGGGGCAGGTGGGACCTGTACAAGAGAGACGGGTTACACTTGAACTACAGGGGGACCAATATCCTTTAAGGGAGGTTTGTTAGTGCTATTGGGGAGGCTTTAAACTAGATTTGGAGGGGGATGGGAACCAGAGTGCCAGAGCTGACAGTGCGGCTGGGGTGAAAATAAATGATGTTAAGAGTTCAAGCAAATCCGCTGATAGAAAGGTTGTGACTGGTGGTAAAAATCTTCTGAGGTGTATATATTTCAATGCTAGGAGTATTGCGGGGAAGGTGGACGAGTTGAGGGCGTGGATTGACACGTGGAATTATGACGTTATAGCAATTAGTGAAACTTGGCTACAGGAGGGGCAGGGCTGGCAGCTTAATATTCCAGGGTTCCGATTCTTCAGATGTGATTGAGGCAGAGGAATGCAAGGTGGGGGAGTAGCATTGCTTGTTAGGGAAAATATTACAGCAGTGCTCAGGCAGGACAGATTAGAGGGCTTGTCTACTGAGTCCTTATGGGTGGAGCTGAGAAACAGGAAAGGTATGGCCACATTAGTGAGATTGTATTACAGACCACCCAATAGTCAACGAGACTTGGAAGAGCAAATCTGCAGAGAGATAGCAGGCAACTTCAGGAAACATAAAGTTGTGGTGGTAGGGGATTTTAATTTTCCATACATTGATTGGGACTCCCATACTGTTAGGGGTCTAGATGGTTTAGATTTCGTAAAATGTTTTCAGGAAAGTTTTCTGAATCAATCTATAGAGGGACCAACTAGAGGGGATGCAATATTGGATCTCCTGTTAGGAAACGAGTTAGGACAAGTGACGGAAGTCTGTGTAGGGGAGCACTTTGGTTCCAGTGATCATAACACCATTAGTTTCAATTTGATCATGGACAAGGATAGATCTGGTCCTAGGATTGAGGTTCTGAACTGGGAGAAGGCCAAATTTGAAGAAATGAGAAAGGATCTAAAAAGTGTGGATTGGGACAGGTTGTTCTCTGGCAAAGATGTGATTGGTAGGTGGGAAGCCTTCAAAGGGGAAATTCTGAGAGTGCAGAGTTTGTATGTTCCTCTCAGGATTAAAGGCAAATTGAATAGGGATAAGGAACCTTGGTTCTCAAGGGATATTGCAACTCTGATAAAGAAGAAGAGGGAGTTGTATGAAATGTATAGGAAACAGAGAGTAAATCAGATGCTTGAGGAGTATAAGAAGTGCAAGAAAATACTTAAGAAAGTAATCAGGAGGGCTAAAAGAAGACATAAGGTTGCCTTGGCAGTCAAAGTGAAGGATAATTCAAAGAGCTTTTACAGGTACATTAAGAGCAAAAGGATTGTAAGGGATAGAATTGGTCCTCTTGAAGATCAGAGTGGTCGGCTATGTGCGGAACCAAAGGAAATGGGAGAGATCTTAAATAGGTTTTTTGCGTCTGTATTTACTAAGGAAACTGGCATGAAATCTATGGAATTGAGGGAATCAAGCAGTGAGATCATGGAAACTGTACAGATTGAAAAGGAGGAAGTGCTTGCTGTCTTGAGGAAAATTAAAGTGGATAAATCCCCGGGACCTGACAGAGTGTTCCCTCGGACCTTGAAGGAGACTAGTGTTGAAATTGCGGGGGCCCTGGCAGAAATATTTAAAACGTCGCTGTCATCGGGTGAGGTGCCGAAGGATTGGAGAGTGGCTCATGTTGTTCCGTTGTTTAAAAAAGGATCAAAAATTAATCCGGGAAATTATAGGCCGGTGAGTTTAACGTCGGTAGTAGGTAAGTTATTGGAGGGAGTACTAAGAGACAGAATCTACAAGCATTTGGATAGACAGGGACTTATTAGGGAGAGTCAACATGGCTTTGTGCGTGGTAGGTCATGTTTGACCAATCTGTTGGAGTTTTTCGAGGAGGTTACCAGGAAAGTGGATGAAGGGAAGGCAGTGGATATTGTCTACATGGATTTCAGTAAGGCCTTTGAGAAGGTCCCGCATGGGAGGTTAATTAGGAAAATTCAGTCGCTAGGTATACATGGAGAGGTGGTAAATTGGATTAGGCATTGGCTCCATGGAAGAAGCCAGAGAGTGGTGGTAGAGAATTGTTTCTCTGAGTGGAGGCCTGTGACTAGTGGTGTGCCACAGGGATCAGTGCTGGGTCCATTGTTATTTGTCATCTGTATCAATGATCTGGATGATAATGTGGTAAATTGGATCAGCAAATTTGCTGATGATACAAAGATTGGAGGTGTAGTAGACAGTGAGGAAGGTTTTCAGAGCCTGCAGAGGGATTTGGACCAGCTGGAAAAATGGGCTGAAAAATGGCAGATGCAGTTTAATACAGAGAAGTGTGAGGTATTGCACGTTGGAAGGACAAACCAAGGTAGAACATACAGGGTTAATGGTAAGGCACTGAGGAGTGCAGTAGAACAGAGGGATCTGGGAAAACAGATACAAAATTCCCTAAAAGTGGCATCACAGGTAGATAGGGTCGTAAAGAGAGCTTTTGGTACATTGGCCTTTATTAATCAAAGTATTGAGTATAAGAGCTGGAATGTTATGATGAGGTTGTATAAGGCATTGGTGAGGCTGAATCTGGAGTATTGTGTTCAGTTTTGGTCACCAAATTACAGGAAGGATATAAATAAGGTTGAAAGAGTGCAGAGAAGGTTTACAAGGATGTTGCCGGGACTTGAGAAACTCAGTTACAGAGAAAGGTTGAATAGGTTAGGACTTTATTCCCTGGAGTGTAGAAGAATGAGGGGAGATTTGATAGAGGTATATAAAGTTATGATGGGTATAAATAGAGTGAATGCAAGCAGGCTTTTTCCACTGAGGCAAGGGGAGAAAAAAACCAGAGGACATGGGTTAAGGGTGAGGAGGGAAAAGTTTAAAGGGAACATTAGGGGGGGCTTCTTCACACAGAGTGGTGGGAGTATGGAATGAGCTGCCAGACGAGGTGGTAAATGCGGGTTCTTTTTTAACAGTTAAGAATAAATTGGGCAGATACATGGATGGGAGGTGTATGGAGGGATATGGTCCGTGTGCAGGTCAGTGGGACTAGACAGAAAATGGTTCGGCACAGCCAAGAACGGCCAAAAGGCCTGGTTCTGTGCTGTAGTTTCTATGGTTTCTATGGCGGAAAAGTTTACTTTCGGTTTAATTAACACGGTTGCCAAACATTTTTTCAACTGCGTCATTCCCTTCTTTTTCCCTGGGGATTATGGGTGGCTTTTACCTCTGCGTCATTTTAAGTGTTTCCTTCGAGGCCTTAAACTTTGTAGTTTTCAAATGTACTTTTTGTAGTTTTTCCTAACTAGTCTATGTTATTTATTGTTTGCTTTTGTTTGTTTAATTATAGGGTCTGTTGTTCGTTAACGGTTTTCTTTATATTTAATGGCTTTTCCTTTGTATTACATCGTGTGTCTTAATCGGGGTACTTTTTTTCTCATTCCTCTAATGTTTTATAACTTGAGCTGATCTTTCTATCTATACACTTTTTTTTAGTGAGCGTATATCGGAAGTCATGGGGGTAGTTTTAGTGCTTACTTCTTTCTGGCTGGTCTGTTTTAGAGTTAGCTTTGGGGTCACTGGGGGTGGGGGTGGGGCTTCACTTTTTAGTTTTTTTCTTTTTGGGCTATTTACATTACCGAAGCATTGGTCGCGTCCTCCTTCCTGTTATCTCTTGTTTGTTCTGTTCCCTTTCCAGGTTCGTGGTCGAACCTATTGTCAATCCTTTTTTCTGCGGGTTGACTTTAGGGTTTATGGAGCCTACTATTAATTTTCTCTCTTGGAATACTAACGGTCTTAATCATCCAATTAAAAGGAAAAAAGTTTTTAATGTATTCCAGAGACTTAATGCTTATGTTTTATTCTTACAAGAGACCCACATGCGGAGGGGGGACAGACTACGTTTTTTTTAAATTCTGGAAGGGTCAACACTTCCGTTCGAATTCTAACGCTAAGATTCAAGGTGTCTCTATTTTTATAGACCCCTCAGTTACTTTTGTACAACACGATATTATTTTCGATCCGAATGGTAGATTTTTATTGGTTAGTGGCCTACTCTTTAATAAAAAGTTAGTTTTGGTTAATATTTATGCTCCCAACATGGACTGTCTGGAATTTTATAAATCATTATTTAATCTGTTCCAGAATTTGAATGAGTTTTCACTAATCTAGGGCGGGGATCTTAATACTTGTTTATCCCCAGCTTTGGACCGTTTGGCTCCTTTACGGACCTTACCCAATAAATCTGCAACTTTGATTAACTCATTCCTCTCTGATTCCGGGTCGATGGACATTTGGCGTTTTCTGCATCCTCAGGAAAAAGATTTTTCTTTTTTTTCCACATGTTCACCATTCCTATTCAAGAATTGATTTTTTTTTATTGACTCTCGTCTTATTTCTTCAGTGGTTAAATGTGAATATGACTCTTTAACCATTTTGGACCATGCTCCACTTAAGCTTTCTATCAAAATTCAGGCTAATACACCAAATAATAGACAATGGCGTTTTAATTCGTTGTTGCTTCAGGACTCGGATTTTGTTAACTTCATGAATGAACAGATTGATCTCTTTTTTACAATTAACTATACAGAAGATATTTCCATGAACATCCTTTGGGATACTTCTAAAGCTTATATTCGTGGTCAGATCATCTCGTACTCTGCCGCTTTGAGGAAGAAGCTGAAGCAGGAGGAGCTGGTAATTGTGGACAAGACTAAGGAAATTGATAAGGAATATGCTACTGCTCCCTCTGAGAAGTTGTATAAACAAAGAACTGAACTTCAAATGGAACACAGTTTATTACTTTCATCCTCGATTGGAAATCAATTAATGAAAACAAGAAGTGAAATTTATGTACATAGTGACAAAGCTGGTAAACTGTTGTCTAATCAGTTGAAGACTAATTATAATAAATTTCAAATTAATCAGATTTATAATCAAAATGATCAACTGATACTTGATCATGCTGGGATTAATCTATCCTTTTTTGATTTTTATTCTTCCTTATATCAATCAGAGTCTCCACCAGACTCTAAATATATGTATGACTTTTTAGATAACCTAAATTTCCCTAAGATTTCACAGGATGTATCTTCTACGCTAGACACTTCCATTACCACTGATGAGATTAAGAATGTTATTTTTTCTATGAACCTGGGGAAAGCCCCTGGCCCTGACAGGTTTACGGTGAAATTTTACAGATTTTTTGCACCTTTATTAATCCCTTGGTTATTTACGGTTCTGGAGGCTTCATTAAAACTCGGTAAACTTCCCAAATCCTTCCATAGAGCGTTGATTTCTTTAATATTAAAGAAGGATAAAGATCCTGCTCAATGTGCATCTTATAGACTAATATCTTTATTAAATGTTGACTCTAAAATTTTTTCTAAATTATTAGCAAACAGATTAGAAAAAGCACTTCCTCATATTATTTCGGAACACCAAACGGGTTTTATTAAAGGTCATTACTCTTTTTATAATATTCGCACACTGTTAAATATTGTTTATACTCCCTCACAAAATGATCCTGAGTGCGTCATTTCCTTAAATGCTGAAAAAGCCTTTGATAGAGTCGAATGGCCTTACTTATTTAAGGTGCTTGAAATGTTTAATTTCAGCTCAAAATTTATATCCTGGATCAAATTGTTATATCATTCTCCTATGGCCTCAGTTCGTACTAACTCTTTAAGTTCACCTTTTTTCCGTCTTTCTCGAGGTACTAGACAAGGCTGTCCTCTTAGTCCTTTATTATTTGATATTGCATTAGAACCTCTTGCAATTGCTATTCAACAATCTCCAAATATTATTGGGATAACTCGGGGCCTAAAGTCCCATAAAATATCACTCTATGCTGATGACTTACTTTTATATATTTCTAATCCTCAAAAATCTCTCCCTGCTGCTTTAGATCTATTAGCACAATTCAGTCTTTTTTCCGGTTACAAGTTAAATCTCAGCAAGAGTGAACTTTTCCCGATTAGTAAGCAACTTCCCTTGTATCATAACCTTCCATTTAAATTGATTAACAATCATTTTTCATATCTTGGGATTAAAATCACCTGTAAACAAAGACTTATTTAAGACTAATTTCCTACCTTTAATTGATCATATTACTCAACTTTCATTTAAATGGTCTCCATTATATTTAACTTTGATTGGTCGTATTAATGCAGTTAAAATGTTTATTCTGCCAAAATTTTTTATATGTATTTCAGGCATTACCGATTTTTGTTCCAAAATCCTTTTTTGACAAAGTTGACTCTAAAATGTCTTCATTTATTTGGCAAAATAAAAACCCGAGATTGGGTAAAATACACTTACAGAAAGCTAAGAGAGATGGAGGTTTGGCATTACCTGACTTTAGATTCTATTATTGGGCAATTAATATTCGACACATGAAATTTTGGTTACTTGACCAAGATACACTATCCATTCCTGAATGGATAGTATTGGAATTACAATCTGCTCAAGGTTATGCACTTGGCTCCATTTTAGGTTCTTCTCTTCCTTTTGATTTGAAACGCCTCAAACAGGTCTGTAACCCGATAGTTAAACATACCTTTGTTTGCGATTCCTATTTTAGGTAACGTATTCTTTCCTCCTTCTTCTACGGATCGTGCTTTTCAAATTTGGAAGACTAAGGGCATTTCACGGTTTTTGTATTTATTTTTAGATGGCTCCCTTATGTCCTTTGAACAATTATCTAATAAATATAACTTACCGAGAATACATTTTTTTAGATATCTCCAAGTTAGAAATTTTCTAAGTACTATGCTTTCTTCCTTTCCAACGCTACCTCCTACATAAATTTTAGATACTATAATTAACCTTAATCCATGTCAGAAAGGTGCAACCGCTATGATTTATAATATTATTATGAAACTTAGGAAAGCTCCATTTGATAAGATTAGGTCAGATTGGGAACAGGAATTGGGTTTTATTATCTCAGCGGATGACTGGGTGCATATTTTACAATTAGTCAATACTTCCTCTATCTGTGCTAAACATTCCCTAATTCAATTTAAAGTTGTCCATAGAGCACATAAGTCCAAAGATAAATTAGCTCGTTTTTATTCTCATATTAATCCTCTTTGTGACAGATGTCATGAGGAGATAGCCTCTTTAACTCATATGTTTTGGTCTCGCCCTACTCTCGAAACTTTTTGGAGAGACATTTTTAATATTATCTCAAAGGTGTTGAATATAGATATCTCTCCCCATCCTATTACTGCTATCTTTGGATTACCTAAAATTTTCAATAATCTTTCTCCCTCAGCCCGTAGAATGATTGCATTTCTTACTTTAATGGCGAAAAGATGTATTTTACAACATTGGAAAGAGACTAATGTTCCAACTACGTTCTTTTGGTTTTCCCAGATGATACTATGCTTAAATTTGGAGAAAATTAGAAGTAACCTTTATGATTCTTCAGCTAAATTTGAACAGACCTGGAGATCTTTTATTCAACATTTTCATTTAATGTAATTTTTTTTCTCTCTCTTGGTTCATATTTACATTCCCTTCTTGGTTTTTAACTGTTTTTAATGGAGGTCGGGTTTGAGGACATGATTGTTTTAAGTTGTCTAACTCTACTTGATTCCTGGTTAGCCCATTGCTTTGCTTTTGCTTTTTAGATTAGTTGCACGGTGGTTTTTTTTGGGGGGGGGGTTTGGCTTTTTTTTTCCCTTTTCTTATTGATATAGATAAAAATTAGTATACTATTATACTACCTAGTTATTTTATACTTAAACTGCACTCTTTGTACTAATTTTTTCTGTATTAATATTTCCTGTAAAGTTATATTGTAACAGTGTATTAGTGCCTATATGGTTTACCTTGTGTACTAATTTAATAAAAAGACTTTTTTTAAAAATCCATGCTGAATTTGTCCGATAATTTCACTGCTTTCCAAATGTGCTGTTATCACATCTTTGATAACTGATTCTACCACTTTCCCCACCACCAATGTTAGGCTAACCGGTCTATAATTCCCCAGTTTCTCTCTCCCTCCTTTTTTAGAAAACGGGGTTACATTAGCCACCCTCCAATCCTCAGGAATTTGTCTAGAATCTAAAGAGTTTTGAAAAATTATCACTAATGCATCCACTATTTCTTGGGCTACTTCCTTAAGCACTCTGGGACGCAGACCATCTGGCCCTGGGGATTTATCTGCCTTCAATCCCTTCAATTTACCTAACACCACTTCCCTACTAACATGTATTTCGCTCAGTTCCTCCATCTCATTGGACCCTCTGTCCCCTACTATTTCTGGAAGATTATTTATGTCCTCCTAAGTGAAGACAGAACCAAAGTAGTTATTCAATTGGTCTGCCATGTCCTTGCTCCCCATAATCAATTCACCTGTTTCTGTCTGTAGGGGACCTACATTTGTCTTAACCAATCTTTTTCTTTTCACATATCTATAAAAGCTTTCACAGTCAGTTTTTATGTTCCTTGCCAGTTTACTCTCATAATCTTTTTTCCCTTCCTTATTAAGCCCTTTGTCCTCCTCCGCTGGATTCTGAATTTCTCCCAGTCCTCAGGTGAGCCACTTCTTCTGGCTAATTTGTATGCTTCTTCTTTGGAATTGATACTATCCCTAATTTCCCTTGTCAGCCATGGGTGCACTACCTTCCCTGATCTATTCTTTTGCCAAACTGGGATGAACAATTGTTGTAGTTCATCCATGCAACCTTTAAATGCTTGCCATTGCATATCCACCGTCAATCCTTTAAGTGTCATTTGCCAGTCTATCTTAGCTAATTCACATCTCATACCTTCAAAGTTACCCTTCTTTAAGTTCAGAACCTTTGTTTCTGAATTAACTATGTCACTCTCCATCTTAGTGAAGAATTCCACCATATTATGGTCACTCTTACCCAAGAGGCCTCTCACGACAAGATTGCTAAATAACCCTTCCTCATTGCTTAATAGCCTGCTCTCTAGCTGGTTCCTTGACATGTTGGTTCAAAAAACCATCCCGCATACATTCCAAGAAATCCTCTTCCTCAGCACCTTTACCAATTTGGTTCACCCAATCTACATGTAGATTGAAGTCACTCATTATAACTGCTGTTCCTTTATTGCGCACATTTCTAATTTCCTGTTTAATACCATCTCCGACCTCACTACTACTGTTAGGTGGCCTGTACACAACTCCCACCAGCGTTTTCTGCCCCTTAGTGTTATGCAGCTCTACCCATATCGATTCAAAATCCTCCTAGCTAACGTCCTTCTTTTCTATTGCGTTAATCTCCTCTCTAACCAGCAATGCTACCCCACCTCCTTTTCTTTCATGTCTGTCCCTCCTGAATATCGAATATTCCTGAATGTTGAGCTCCCATCCTTGGTCACCCTGGAGCCATGTTTCTGTGATCCCAACTATATCATATTCATTAATAACAATCTGCACTTTTAATTCATCCACCTAGTTATGAATGCTCCTTGCAATGACACACTAAGCCTTCAGGCTTGCTTTTACAACTCTCTTAGCCCTTATACAATAATGTTGAAAAGTGGCCCTTTTTGATTTTTGCCCTGAATTTGCCGGCCTGTCACTTTTATTTTTCACTTTACGACTTTTTGCTTCTACCCTCATTTTACACCCCTCTGTCTCTCTGCACTGGTTCCCATCCCCCTGTTGTGAACTGATCTCCTCTCTCCTCATCTCTTTAATTTGATTCCCACCCGCCAACCATTCTAGTTTAAAGTCACCTCAGTAGCCCTCGCTAATCTCCCTGCCGGGATATTGCTCCCCCTGGGATTCGAGTGTAACCCGTCCTTTTTGTACAGGTCACACCTGCGCCAAAAGAGGTCCCAATGATCCAAAAACTTGAATCCCTGCCCCCTGCCCAATCCCTCAGCCACGAATTTATCCTCCACCTCATCGCATTCCTACTCTCACTGTCGCGTGGCACAGGCAGTAATCCCGAGATTACTACCTTTGCAGTCCTTTTTCTCAACTCCCTTCCTGACTCCCTATGTTCTCCTTTCAGGGCCTCTTCCTTTTTCCTACCTATGTACCTATATGTACCACGACCTCTGGCTCCTCACCCTCCCATTTCAGGATATCCTGGACACGATCAGATATATCCCGAACCCTGGCACCAGGGAGGTAAACTACCATCCGGATCTCTGGACTGCGTCCACAGAATTGCCTATCTGACTCCCTTACTATCGAGTCCCCTATTACAACTGCCCTCCTCTTCCTTTCTCTACCCTTCTGAGCTACAGGGCCAGACTCTGTGCCAGAGGCACGGCCACTGTCGCTTCCCCTGGGTAAACATAGAAACATAGAAAATAGGTGCAGGAGTAGGCCATTCGGCCCTTCGAGCCTGCGCCGCCATTTATTATGATCATGGCTGATCATCCAACTCAGAACCCCGCCCCAGCCTTCCCTCCATACCCCCTGATCCCCGTAGCCACAAGGGCCATATCTAACTCCCTCTTAAGTATAGCCAATGAACTGGCCTCAACTGTTTCCTGTGGCAGAGAATTCCACAGATTCACCACTCTCTGTGTGAAGAAGTTTTTCCTAATCTCGGTCCTAAAAGGCTTCCCCTTTATCCTCAAACTGTGACCCCTCGTTCTGGACTTCCCCAACATCGGGAACAATCTTCCTGCATCTAGCCTGTCCAATCCCTTTAGGATTTTATACGTTTCCAACGAGTATAAGCCTAGTCGATCCAGTCTTTCATCATATGAAAGTCCTGCCATCCCAGGAATCAATCTGGTGAACCTTCTTTGTACTCCCTCTATGGCAAGGATGTCTTTCCACAGATTAGGGGACCAAAACTGCACACAATACTCCAGGTGTGGTCTCACCAAGGCCTTGTACAACTGCAGTAGTACCTCCCTACTCCTGTACTCGAATCTTCTCACTATAAATGCCAGCATACCATTCGCCTTTTTCACCGCCTGCTGTACCTGCATGCCCACTTTCAATGACTGGTGTATAATGACACCCAGGTCTCGTTTCACCTCCCCTTTTCCTAATCGGCCACGATTCAGATAATAATCTGTTTTCCTATTTTTGCCACCAAAGTGGATAACTTCACATTTATCCACATTAAATTGCATCTGCCATGAATTTGCCCACTCACCCAACCTATCCAAGTCACTCTGCATCCTCTTAGCATCCTCCTCACAGCTAACACTGCCACCCAGCTTCGTGTCATCTGCAAACTTGGAAATGCTGCATTTAATTCCCTCATCCAAGTCATTAATATATATTGTAAACAACTGGGGTCCCAGCACTGAGCCTTGCGGTACCCCACTAGTCACTGCCTGCCATTCTGAAAAGGCCCCGTTTATTCCCACTCTTTGCTTCCTGTCTGCTAACCAATTCTCCATCCACATCAATACTTTACCCCCAATACAGTGTGCTTTAAGTTTGCACACTAATCTCCTGTGTGGGACCTTGTCAAAAGCCTTTTGAAAATCCAAATATACCACATCCACTGGTTCTCCCCTATCCACTCTACTAGTTACATCCTCAAAAAATTCTATGAGATTCGTCAGACATGATTTTCCTTTCAGAAATCCATGCTGACTTTGTCCGATGATTTCACCGCTTTCCAAATGTGCTATTATCACATCTTTGATAACTGACTCCAGCAGTTTCCCCACCACCGACGTTAGGCTAACCAGTCTATAATTCCCTGGTTTCTCTCTCCCTCCTTTTTTAAAAAGTGTGGTTACATTAGCCACCCTCCAATCCTCAGGAACTAGTCCAGAATCTAATGAGTTTTGAAAAATTATCACTAATGCATCCACTATTTCTTGGGCTACTTCCTTAAGCACTCTGGGATGCAGACCATCTGGCCCTGGGGATTTATCTGCCTTCAATCCCTTCAATTTACCTAACACCACTTCCCTACTAACATGTATTTCGCTCAGTTCCTCCATCTCACTGGACCCTCTGTCCCCTACTATTTCTGGAAGATTATTTATGTCCTCCTTAGTGAAGACAGAACCAAAGTAATTATTCAATTGGTCTGCCATGTCCTTGCTCCCCATAATCAATTCACCTGTTTCTGTCTGTAGGGGACCTACATTTGTCTTTACCAGTCTTTTCCTTTTTACATATCTATAAAAGCTTTTACAGTCAGTTTTTATGTTCCCTGCCAGTTTTCTCTCATAATCTTTTTTCCCCTTCCTAATTAAGCCCTTTGTCCTCCTCAACAAAGGTGTCCCTCCCAACAGTACTCAAACAGGAGTACCTATTGTTAAGGGGCACAGCCACCGCGGTACTCGCTATTACCTGACTGTTCCCCTTCACCTTCCTAACCGTGACCCACTTTTCTGTCTCCCGTGGCCCCGGTGTGACCACCTGCCTGTAACCCCTCTCTATCAACTCCTCACTCTCCCTGACCAGACGAAGGTCATCGAGCTGCGGCTCCAGTTCCCTAACGCGGTCCCTTAGGAGCTGCATCTCGATGCACCTGGCGCAGATGTGGACGTCCGGGAGGCTTGGAGACTCCAGGACCTCCCACATCCGGCACCGAGAACAACAAGCTGCCCTCACACTCATACTGCCCCTCTCCTCAAATAACAACAGAAAATGAACACCAAGCCTTCTTCGCCTCGCCCGTTTCCACCCAAACCCGTTGAGCCGAAGCCCTTAAGCCTTCATTCTGCTCCCGGCTCACTCCGCAACCCGCAAACTCCGCTGCCCGCTGTATGAGGCTCTGTTCCTTTTAAATCTGCCATGCTTCACTGCCCGCCGTCACATGCCTGCGCAGTCCCGCCTCTCTGAACGCCGATGGGAAAAAACTGAAACATTCAAAAGTGGCTTCTTCCGCACTCCCGCTCCGACTCTCAGACATCCTCCTCCGACTGACCGCCAACCCTAATTATTTCGAGATCCGCCCCAGAAGCCCTCGACACCCAATTCCAGCCTTGTGAGCAATTAATCTTCTAACCAGGACCTCTTTCCCCGGAGGAAACCCGGACGGTCCTGGGCAGAACCGATTAACTCCTTACAGACCGCGGTGGGACTTGAACCCGGCTCTCGGCGCTACGCGAACCACTACACTACCGCGGCTAGCGAGTTCCCAGCGGGGCTGCGGGTCCGTGATGGTGCGCAGGGTGTCGGGGATAATGGTCACTCACCGGTCCGCGGACACGCTCCGCTCACGGCCTAATCCTGTTTCACAGCAACCCGCGTTCCGTGATGATCTGAAATTGAATATCCCCGCGTTGTTATGTGATTTGTTCAAATTCAGCCAATGATCAGAGAAATACGGCTGGTGTAACCCGCATTATCCAATTACGTCCCGGCTAGGCAATCGATTTAAACGTCTCGCCCCTACCCTAAAAAGGTACTGTACTGAAAAAGAACTAGCACTACTTCCTCCTGATGCCTGAGAAATTTTCAGAGGCTGGAAACCCGGAGCAGTAAACACAGACTGCTGGAGGAACTCAGCAGGTCAGGCAGAGCACAGTGAGGTCTCCGTCGGTCAGTGTCAACCATGGATGTTGCGTCCGACTTGTCCGGATACGCGAGCCGGGGCAGTACAATACAGAGAGCAATCTGCTGCCCGTGTAGCAGCCCCGCAGCCACCCCCACCCCTCTCCACACAACGGCAGAGACTCTCACCAGCAGCGTCGCAAAAGTCGCCAGTCAGCGTCCAACTCGTCGCAGGACTGCCTGCAGCTCACATGGATCACTTGTGTTGACAGCTCATTCCATACTCTCACGACCCTCTGAATGAAGAAGTTTCCCCTCATATTCCCTTTAGACTTCTCACCTATCACCCTTAACCCATGACCTCTCGTTGTAGTCCCACCCACCCTCAGTAGAAAAGCCTGCTTGCATTTACCCTAAATATACCCCTCATAATTCGTATACCTCATCAAATCCCCTCTCAATCTTCTACGCTCTAAAGAATAAAGTCCTAATCTTTCCTGAGAACTCAGACCCGGCAACATCCTTGTCAATTTTCTCTGCACTCTTTCAAACTTTATTACATCTTTCCTGTATGTAACTGACCAAAACTGCACTTAATATTCCAAATTAGGCCTCACCAACGGCTTAACAGCCCATCTCTTGAACAAAACTTTGATTTATGAAGGCCAATGTGACAAAAGTTTTCTTCATGACCCAGTCTACCTGTGACGCTATTTTCAGTGAATTATGGACCTGTATTGCCAGACCCCTCTGTTCTACCACACTCCCCAGTGCTCTACTGTTCGCTGTGTAAGACCTACTGTGGTTTGTCCTACCGAAACGAAAACAGCTTGCACCTGCCGGCATTAAATTCCATCTGACACTTTTCAGCTGACCCAGATCCTGCTCAAGCTCCGATGGTCGTCCTTGACCTGACCACACACCAGCCATGCTGACGATCCGTAATCAGCCCTCGTCTATCCAAATGCCAATATCCGATGCCTTAGAATATCTTCCAATAACTTTCCCACCAATGATGTTAGAGTCACTGGCCTATAATTTCCTGGTTTATGCTTAGACCTTTTTTTGAGCAGCCGAACAACATTGGCTGGCAGAACTGCCAATCCTACCCCTCCACAACAGCAGCTGACAGAGTACCTCTCTCGTTGCTGAGGATAATTTAAATATCTCTGCTGTGGCTCCGGCAGTTTCTGCACTTGCCTCCCATGGGGTCTGAGGGAGCTTCTGGGGATTTATCCGCCCTGACTTGCCACAGGACAGTAAGCACCTGCTCATCTGTATAGGGTCTATGAAGCTGATGTCACTTTGCTTCGCTTCTGTAGAATCTGTGTCTGGCTTCAAGTGGACGGGGCCTGGGAAATGAATATTCAAGTTTATACGTCCTATCGAAAGGACAGACAGAGGGGGTGGGGTGGCTCTGTTGGTGAGGAATGAAGTTCAGTCCCTTGCGAGGGGGGTTATTGAATCAGGAGACGTAGAGTCAGTATGGATAGAACTGAGAAATTCTAAGGGTAGAAAGACCCTAATGGGAGTTATCTACAGACCCCCAAACAGTAGTCTGGATGTAGGGTGTAAGTTAAATAAAGAGTTAAAATTGGCATGTCGCAAAGGTAATGCTACAGTTGTTATGGGGGATTTCAACATGCAGGTAGACTGGAGGAATCAGGTTGGTACTGGACCCCAAGAAAGGGAGTTTGTGGAGTCCCTCCGAGATGGATTCTGAGAACAGCTTGTACTGGAGCCTACCAGAAAGAACGCAATTCTAGATTTAGTGTTGTGCAATGAACTGGATTCGATCAGGGACCTCGAGGTAAACAAGCCGTCAGGAGGTAGTGACCATAATACGTTAAGTTTTAATCTACAATTTGAGAGGGAGAAGAGAAACTCGGAAGTGTCAGTATTACAGTTGAACAAAGGGAACTATGGTGCTATGAGGGAGGAGCTGGCCAAAGTTCAATGGAACAATACCCTAGCAGGGATGACAGTGGAACAGCAATGGCAAGTGTTTCTGGGAATAATGTGGAAGGTGCAGGATCAGTTCATTCCAAAGAGGAAGAAAGATCCTAAGGGGAGTAAGGCGAAGCCGTGGCTGCCAAGGGAAGTAATGGACAGTATAAAAATAAAAGAGAAGTATAACATAGCAAAGACGAGTGGGAAGCCGGAGGATTGGGAAACTTTCAAAGAGCATCAGAAGGTAACCAAAAAAGCAATACGTGGAGAAAAAAATGAGGTACGAAGGTAAACTAGCCAAGAATATAAAGGAGGATAGTAAAAGCTTCTTTAGGTATGTGAAAAGGAAAAAAATAGTTAAGATCAAAATTGGGCCCTTGAAGACAGAAGCAGGTGAATTTATTATGGGGAACAAGGAAATGGCAGATGAGTTGAACAGGTACTTTGGATCTGTCTTCACTAGGGAAGACACAAACAATCTCCCAGATGTAATAGTGGACAAAGGACCTAGGGTAATGGATGTACTGAAGGAAATGTAAAATAGACAGGAGATGGCGTTGGATAGGCTGTTGAGTCTGAAGGCTGATAAGTCCCAGGGACCTGATGGTCTGCACCCCAGGGTACTTAAGGAGGTGGCTTTAGAAATTGTGGACGCTTTGGTAATCATTTTCCAATGTTCTATAGATTCAGGATCAGTTCCTGTGGATTGGAGGGTGGCTAATGTTGTCCCCCTCTTCAAGAAGAAAGGAAGAGAGAAAACAGGGAATTATAGTCCGGTTAGCCTGACGTTGGTGGTGGGAGAGATGCTGGAGTCAATTATAAAAGATGAAATTACGACACATCTGGATAGCAGTAACAGGATCGGTCCGAGTCAGCATGGATTTACAAAGGGAAAATCGTGCTTGACTAATCTTCTGGAATTTTTTGAGGATGTAACAATGAAAATGGACTAGGGAGAGCCAGTGGATGTAGTGTACCTGGACTTTCAGAAAGCCTTTGATAAAGTCCCACATAGGAGATTAGTGGGCAAAATTAGGGCACAGGGTACTGGGGGCAGAGTACTGACATGGATTGAGAACTGGCTGGCTGACAGAAAACAAAGAGTAGCGATTAACGGGTCCCTTTCGGAATGGCAGGCGGTGACCAGTGGGGTACCGCAGGGATCAGTGCTGAGATCGCAGCTGTTTACAATATATATTAATGATTTAGATAAGGGAATTAAAAGTAACATTAGCAAATTTGCCGATGACACAAAGCTGGGTGGCAGTTTGAAATGTGAGGAGGATGTTATGAGAATGCAGGGTGACTTGGACAGGCTGGGTGAGTGGGCAGATGCATGGCAGATGCAGTTTAATGTGGATAAATGTGAGGTTAACCACTTTGTTGGTAAGAACAGGAAAGCAGATTATTATCTAAATGGAGTCAAGTTAGGAAAAGGGGAAGTACAACGAGATCTAGATGTTCTTGTACATCACTCACAACACGCTGGAGGAACTCAGCAGGTCGGGCAGCATCAGTGGAAATGATGAGTCGACATTTCCACGGATGCTGCCCGACCTGCTGAGTTCCTCCAGCATGTTGTGAGTGTTGCTTTGACCCCAGCACCTGCAGATTATTTTGTGTTCTTGTACATCAGTCACTGAAAGCAAGCATGCAAGTACAGCAGGCAGTGAAGAAAGCTAATGGCATGCTGGCCTTCATAACAAGGGGAATTGAGTATAAGAGCAAAGAGGTCCTTCTGCAGCTGTACAGGGCCCTGGTGAGACCACACCTGGAGTAGTGTGTGCAGTTTTGGTCTCCAAATTTGAGGAAGGACATTCTTGCTAATGAGGGAGTGCAGCGTAGGTTCACAAGGTTAATTCCCGGGATGGCGGGACTGTCATATGTCGAAAGGTTGGAGCGACTGGGCTTATATACTCTGGAATTTAGAAGGCTGAGAGGGGATCTTATTGAAACATATAAGATTATTAAGGGATTGGACACGCTGGAGGCAGGAAGCATGTTCCCGCTGATGGGTGAGTCCAGAACCAGAGGCCACAGTTTAAGAATTCGGGGTAGGCCATTTAGAACGGAGTTGGAGGAAAACTTTTTCACCCAGAGAGTGGTGGATATATGGAATGCTCTGCCCCAGAAGGCTGTGGAGGCCAAGTCTCTGGATGCTTTCAAGAAAGAGATGGATAGAGCTCTTAGAGATAGTGGAATCAAAGGTTATGGGGATAAGGCAGGAACTGGATACTGATTGTGGATGATCAGCCATGATCACAGTGAATGGCGGTGCTGGATCAAAGGGCCGAATGGCCTGCTCCTGCACCTATTGTCTATTGTCTCCCGAGCAAATAGAAATGCAAAAAAGTATTTAATATCCCCCCATCTCCTTTGACTCCACACATGGATTACCATTCTGATCTTGCAGAAAACCAATGTTGTCCATTGCAATCCTTCATCTCTGAACCTATCTCCAGAATCACCTAGGATCCTCCTTCACCCTGCCTGCTAGGGCAACTTTGTGCCTTCTTTTAGCCCTCCTGATTTCGTAAACATTCCCTAGTATTTCTCATGCTCCATAACTACCACATTTTTCCTACGTGCCGAAACCCACTATGCACTTTTTTTTCTTACCAAGGGTGTAAATATTTCCTGAAAATCAAGCTTCCCTACACTTGTTATCATTACCTTTTATTCTGACAGGCAGATACAAGCTTTGTACTCACAAAATTGCACTTTGCAAGGCTTCCCACTTACTACGTATACCTTTCCCAGAAAAGAACCTCTTCCAATCCACACTTGCCAAAATATTTCTGAAACCATCAAAACTGGCCTTTCTCCAATTTAGAATCTCAACCCGTGGACCAGACCTATCCTTTTCCATATTTCGTTTGAAACTAATGACATTGTGGTCACTAGGTGCCAAATGTTCCCCTACACAAACTTCTGTCACCTAACCTATCTCGTTCCCTGGGGGAAATGGACCATTGCATCCTCTGTCACTGGGGCTTCTACATGCTGATTAAGGGAACTTTTTGTGAACGCGTTTGACAAACTCGATCCTATCTAGTCCTTTTACAGTGTGGGAGTCTCAATCAATTATATGAAAGGTTAAAATAGCCTACTATAACAACATTAGGTTTCTTACAACAGTCTGTGATCTCTCTACAGGTTTGTTCCTCTAAATACCTGGTCTGTTGAGTGGTCGGTAATATAGCCTCATTAATGTTGTCCTATGTCTCGTACTTCTCAGTTTGATCTGTATAGACTCGCTAGACAAGTTCTGCAGTCTGTCCAGACTGAACACTGCTGTGACATTTTCCCTGTCTAGGAACACCACCCTGCTTCCTTTAAACCCTCCCTCTCTGTCATGTTTGAAACAACAGAATATCGAGCTGCCACTCCTACCCCTCCTGCAACCAAGTCTCGCTAATGGCTACAATATCCTAATTCCAGGTGTTGATCCACACTCTGAGATCACCCACCTTTCCTATGATTCTTCTTTCTTTGAAATATACACAGCTCAGGACAGAAATCACACTATCATTACCCTTTTGACACTTGACTTTGTCTGAAGTCTTACCAACATCGGTCTCCACGACCTCTCCATTATCTGTTCTGGCACTCTGGTTCCCGTCCCCCTGCAATTCTAGTTTAAATCCCACCGTGTCGCACTATCAACCCATCCCACAAAGACATTAGTCACCCTCCAGTTCAGGTGCAAACTGTCTCTTCTGTACAGCTCCCACTTTCTCCGGAAGAAAGCCCTATGATCCAACCCCAACTCCCTCCTTCCTACACTACTCCTTAGTCACTGTATAATCTTCCTGTTTCTGGCCTCACTAGCATGTGGCATGGTAGCAATCCTGAGATCACAGCCCTGGAGTTCCAGTCCTTTAACTTAGCTCCTCACTCCCTGAACTCCCTTTGCAGAACCTCATCACTCTTCCTGCCTATGTCATTGATCCCTACCTATGTGGACCAAGACCTCTGGCTGCTCACCCTCCCACTTAGGAATGCTGAGGACTCGATCCGAGGTGCCCTGGACACTGGCACCCAGGAAGCAACGTACCAATTTGCAGGTGGCTCAGGTAGTAATCCAGAAATTACCACCTTTTTGGTTCTGCTTTTTAATTTAGTCCCCAGCAGCTCAAATTCCCTCAGCAGAATCTCTTTCCTTGTTCTACCTATGTCATTGGTACCCACATTGGCCATGACAACTGCATCTTTCCCCTTCCACTGCAAATTCCTTTACAGGTCAGATAAGCTGTTCCGAACCCCCAGGCACCAGGCAGGTAAAACAATCTTCAGGACGCTCTATCCCTGCGACAGAATATATACATACATACATACATACACACACACACACACACACACACACACACACACACACACACACACACACACATATATATATATATATATATAAATAATATTAAACTGTAAAATATAAGAACTAATATATATACACTAGACAACGGGGTGACCCGTTCGGACACCCTTTGAGAGAAGGGTAGTGCAGTCTGATGTGACCAGAATGTACATTAAATTTTCCTGAATGCTATTGGTATCACTTTGCTTTGGAAACTGAAGTGGTAAACCTCAGTTTATTAAAGAAGAACAACACGTAGCAAGGCAAATATGGCTTCTCCTCGTTTAACGAAGGACACTTTTGATGGCATCATTTCTGTTTTATCTGCCACCCTTGTGCCTCTCGTTGTCATTCTGGAGATGTGCAGTCCTTTCATCCCCCATCTCTTCATCTCTTCTGCTGTTTAACTCTGATCCTGGAAACATGCATCCCTCTCCTCCTCTGTCTCTTCTTCTTTCATCTTTTTTTGTCCTGACTCTTTGATCCTGGAGTTGTGCGGCACTGGCCTCATCCGATTCTTCTTCTCTCCCTCTCCTTGCCGCTTCCCGATGACGTTTGACCTTACCTCTTGACCATAATGTCCCCCTTCCCTTTCCACGCTGCATAATTAGGCTGACCATTTTTTTAAACCCTAATGCTGGATAGAAGATACGAAGCAGCAACACCAAAGGATGCTGATTATTCTTGGTGATGTGGTTGGCGCTGTCCTAAATGGACGTGATATAGTCACCACTGTCCTTTGACAGCAGCAAAGGGTTTTATGGGTGTCTCGAAGTACGTCATTACAATAAGATTTAATTATCTCTTATTGATGTGTGGCAATTAGGTCTGTCCCAATCCTGCATATGCTGATGGTGATTAGCAGAATGTGACCCCTCGAAACAGAGCTGCCCTGCCCTTTTGCTCCAGTAGGTGTCGCTGCTGAGGCTGGCTGTGCCTGGGGATACGTATTGACAATAAACTGGACTGGTCAAAGAACACTGAGGCTGTCTACAAGAAGGGTCAGAGCCGTCTCTATTTCCTGAGGAGACTGAGATCCTTTAACATCTGCCAGGCGATGCTGAGGATGTTCTATGAGTCTGTGGTGGCCAGTGCTATCATGTGTGCTGTTGTGCGCCGGGGCAGCAGACACGAACAGAATCAACAAACTCATTCGTAAGGCCAGTGATGTTGTGGGGATGGAACTGGACTCTCTCACGGTGGTGTCTGAAAAGAGGATGCTGTCTAAGTTGCATGCCATCTTGGACAATATCTCCCATCCACTACATAATGTACTGGGTGGGCACAGGAGTACATTCAGCCAGAGACTCATTCCACCGAGATGCACACAGAGCGTCATAGGAAGTCAATCCTGCCTGTGGCCATCAAACTTTACAACTCCTCCCTTGGAGGGTCAGACACCCTGAGCCAATAGGCTGGTCCTGGACTTATTTCCTGGCACAATTTACATATTACTATTTAACTATTTATGGTTTTATCACTATTTAATTATTTATGGTGCAACTGTAACGAAAGCCAATTTCCCCCTGGATCAATAAAGTATGACTACGACTATGTGTCGGTGCTGAGGCTGGCCGTGCGCATGCATCAGGCTGTCGCGTCCCGATTTCCACGATGTCGGGTGAAAGGCAGCCTTGTTGATTTTTGGTGAATGAGCAATTTTATACGAATATATAACCCCGAACTTTGCTTGCATTCTGTAAGTTAGCGCATTTTAATTCGATTCAGCGGAAACAAAAGTGCCGCTGTAATGCACCGTTTGCGCTAATTGGAGGTCACAAACAGACAGACAGAGCATGAGAGTTTTAGTAGAATAAATAAATATAGATAGATATCGGCCTCTGCGGTACCAGCTGTTGGCTCTTAAATCTTACACACCTCTATCAAGTCACCTCCCATCCTGCTTGGTTTCAAAGAGTAAAACCCGAGTCTGCTCAAACCTCCCTCACACGACACGCTCTCAAATCCGGGTAGCATCCTGGCGAATCTTCTCTAAAGCTTCGACATCCTTCCCACACTAAGGTGACCGGAACACGACACGATATCCCAAGCATCACACATCAAAGTTGCTGGTGGACACAGCAGGCCAGGCGGCATCTCTAGGAAGCGGTACAGTCGACGTTTCAGGCCGAGACCCTTCGCCAGGTTTGTGACCTCCAATTAGCGCAAACGGTGCATTACAGCGGCACTTTTTTTTTTGGCTAAATCGAATTAAAATGCACTAACTGACAGAGTGCAAGCAAAGTTCGGGGTTATATATTCATATAAAATTGCTCATTCGCCAAAAGTCAACAAGGCTGCTTTTCACCCGACATCGTGGAAATCGGGACGCGACAGCCCGACGCAACCGCACGGCCGGCCTCAGCACCGACACACAGTCATAGTCATACTTTATCGATCCCGGGGGAAATTGGTTTTCGTTACAGTCGCACCATAAATAATTAAATAGTAATAAAACCATAAATAATTAAATAGTAATTTGTAAATTATGCCAGGAAATAAGTCCAGGACCAGCCTATTGGCTCAGGGTGTCTGACCCTCCGAACTTTAGTTTGATAGCCACAAGCAGGAATGACTTCCTATGACGCTCTGTGTTGCATCTCGGTGGAATGACTCTCCGGCTGAATGTACTCCTGTGCCCAACCAGTACATTATGCAGTGGATGGGAGACATTGACCAAGATGGCATGCAATTTGGACAGCATCCTCTTTTCAGACACCACCGTGAGAGAGTCCAGTTCCATCCCCACAACATCACTGGCCTTACGAATGAGTTTGTTGATTCTGTTGGTGTCTGTTACCCTCAGCCTGCTGTCCCAGCACACAACAGCAAACATGATAGCACTGGCCACCACAGACTCGTAGAACATCCTCAGCATCGTCCGGCAGATGTTAAAGGACCTCAGTCTCCTCAGGAAATAGAGACGGCTCTGACCCTTCTTGTAGACGGCCTCAGTGTTCTTAGACCAGTCCAGTTTATTGTCATGCACACAGCCAGCCTCAGCAGCGACACCTACTGGAGCAAAAGGGCAGGGCAGCTCTGTTTCGAGGGGTCACATTCTGCTAATCACCATCAGCATGTGCAGGATTGGGACAGATCTAATTGCCACACATCAATAAGAGATAATTAAATCTTATTGTAATGACGTACTTCGAGACACCCATAAAACCCTTTGCTGCAGTCAAAGCACAGTGGTGACTATATCACGCCCATTTAGGAGAGCGCCAACCACATCATCAAGAATAATCAGCATCCTTTGGTGTTACTGCTTCGTATCTTCTATCCAGCATTAGGGTAAAAAAAATGGTCAGCTTAATTATGCTGCGTGGAAAGGGAAGGGGGACATTATGGTCAAGAGATAATGCCAAACGTCGTCGGGAAGCGGCACGGAGAGGGAGAGAAGAAGAATCGGATGAGGCCAGAGACTCCAGGATCAAAGAGTCAGGACAAAAAAAGACGAGAGAAAAAGAGACAGAGGAGGAGAGGGATGCATGTTTCCAGGATCAGAGTTAAACAGCAGAAGAGATGAAGAGATGGGGGATGAAAGGACTGCACATCTCCAGAATGACAACGAGAGGCACAAGGGTGGCAGATAAACCAGAAATGATGCCATCAAAAGTGTCCTTCGTTAAACGAGGAGGAGCCATATTTGCCTTGCTACGTGTTGTTCTTCTTTAATAAACTGAGGTTTACCACTTCAGTTTCCAAAGCAAAGCGATACCAATAGCATTCAGGAAAATTTAATGTACATTCTGGTCACATCAGACTGCACTACCCTTCTCCCAAAGGGTGTCCGAACGGGTCACCCCGTTGTCTAGTGTATATATATTAGTTCTTATATTTTACAGTTTAATATTATATATATATATATTCTGTCGCAGGGATAGAGTATCCTGAAAATTGTTTTACCTGCCTGGTGCCTGGGGGTTCGGAACAGCTTATCTGACCTGTAAAGGAATTTGCAATGGAAGGGGAAAGATGCAGTTGTCATGGCAAATGTGGGTACCAATGACATAGGTAGAACAAGGAAAGAGATTCCGCTGAGGGAATTTGAGCTGCTGGGGACTAAATTAAAAAGCAGAACCAAAAAGGTGGTAATTTCTGGATTACTACCTGAGCCACCTGCAAATTGGTACGTTGCTTCCTGGGTGCCAGTGTCCAGGGCACCTCGGATCGAGTCCTCAGCATTCCTAAGTGGGAGGGTGAGCAGCCAGAGGTCGTGGTCCATATAGGTAGGGACCAATGACATAGGCAGGAAGAGTGACGAGGTTCTGCAAAGGGAGTTCAGGGAGTGAGGTGCTAAGTTAAAGGGCAGGACCTCCAGGGCTGTGATCTCAGGATTGCTACCATGCCACCTGCTAGTGAGGCCAGAAACAGGAAGATTATACAGTGACTAAGGAGTGGTGTAGGAAGGAGGGAATTGGGGTTGGATCATAGGGCTCTCTTCCGGAGAAAGTGGGAGCTGTACAGAAGAGACAGTTTGCACCTGAACTGGAGGGGGACTAATGTCTTTGTGGGATGGGTTGATAGTGCGACACGGTGGGATTTAAACTAGAATTGCAGGGGGATGGGAACCAGAGTGCCAGAACAGATAATGGAGAGGTCGTGGAGACCGATGTTGGTAAGACCTCAGACAAATTCAAGAGTCAAAAGGGTAATGATAGTGTGATTTCTGTCCTGAGCTGTGTATATTTCAAAGGAAGAAGTATCATAGGAAAGGTGGGTGATCTCAGAGCGTGGATCAACACCTGGAATTAGGATATTGTAGCCATTAGCGAGACTTGGTTGCAGGAGGGGGAGGAGTGGCAGCTCGATATTCTGTTGTTTCAAACATGACAGAGAGGGAGGGTTTAAAGGAAGCAGGGTGGTGTTCCTAGACAGGGAAAATGTCACAGCAGTGTTCAGTCTGGACAGACTGCAGAACTTGTCTAGCGAGTCTATACAGATCAAACTGAGAAGTACGAGACATAGGACAACATTAATGAGGCTATATTACCGACCACTCAACAGACCAGGTATTTAGAGGAACAAACCTGTAGAGAGATCACAGACTGTTGTAAGAAACCTAATGTTGTTATAGTAGGTTATTTAAACCTTTCATATATTGATTGAGACTCCCACACTATAAAAGGACTAGATAGGATAGAGTTTGTCAAATGTGTTCACAAAAAGTTCCCTTAATCAGCATGTAGAAGCCCCAGTGACAGAGGATGCAATGGTCCATTTCCCCCAGGGAATGAGACAGGGTAGGTGACAGAAGTTTGTGTAGGGGAACACTTGGCACCTAGTGACCACAATGTCATTAGTTTCAAATGAAATATGGAAAAGGATAGGTCTGGTCCATGGGTTGAGATTTAAATTGGAGAAAGGCCAGTTTTGATGGTTTCAGAAATTATTTGGCAAGTGTGGATTGGGAGAGGTTCTTTTCTGGGAAAGGTATACATAGTAAGTGGGAAGCCTTGCAAAGTGCAATTTTGTGAGTACAAAGCTTGTATCTGCCTGTCAGAATAAAAGCTAAAGATAACAAGTGTAGGGAAGCTTGATTTTCAGGAAATGTTTACACCCTCGGTAAGAAAAAAAAGTGCATAGTCGGTTTCGGCAGGTAGGAAAAATGTGGTAGTTATGGAGCATGAGAAATACTAGGGAATGTTTACGAAATCTGGAGGGCTAAAAGAAGGTTCGAAGTTGCCCTAGCAGGCAGGGTGAAGGAGAATCCTAAGGGATTCTGGAGGTACATTCAGATCTGAAGGATTGCAGTGGACAAAATTAATTTTCTGCAAGATCAGAATGGTAATCCATGTGTGGAGCCTAGGGAGAGGGGGAGATATTAAATACTTTTTTGCATTTGTATTTACTCAGGAGACAATAGACAATAGGTGCAAGAGTAGGCCATTTGGCCCATCCAGCCAGCACTGCCATTCACTGTGATCATGACTGATCATCCACAATCAGAATCCAGTTCCTGCCTTATCCCCATAACCTTTGATTCCACTATCTTTCAGAGCTCTATCCATCTCTTTCTTGAAAGCATCCAGAGACTTGGCCTCCACAGCCTTCTGGGGCAGAGCATTCCATATATCCACCACTCTCTGGGTGAAAAAGTTTTTCCTCAACTCCATTCTAAATGGCCTACCCCATATTCTTAAACTGTGGCCTCTGGTTCTGGACTCCCCCATCAGCGGGAACATGCTTCCTGCCTCCAGCGTGTCCAATCCCTTAATAATCTTATATGTTTCAATAAGATCCCTGCTCAGCCTTCTAAATTCCAGAGTATACAAGCCCAGTCGCTCCAGTCTTTCAACATATGACAGTCCCGCCATCCCGGGAATTAACCTTGTGAACCTACGCTGCACTCCCTCAATAGCAAGAATGTCCTTCCTCAAACTTGGAGACCAAAACTGCACACAGCACTCCAGGTGTGGTCTCACCAGGGCCCTGTACAGCTGCAGAAGGACCTCTTTGCTCTTATACTCAATTCCACTTGTTATGAAGGCCAGCATGCCATTAGCTTTCTTCACTGCCTGCTGTACTTGCATGCTTGCTTTCAGTGACTGATGTACAAGAACTCAAAATAATCTGCAGATGCTGGGGTCAAAGCAACACTCACAACACGTTGGAGGAACTCAGCAGTCGGGCAGGATCCGTGGAAACGATGAGTTGACGTTTCGGGCCAGAACCCTTCGTCAGGTCCTCATCAACAGAGCCACCCCACCCCCTCTGCCCATCGGTCTGTCCTTTCGATAGGACGTATACCCTTGAATATTCACTTCCCAGGCCCTGTCCACTTGAAGCCAGGCACAGATTCTACAGAAGTGAGGCAAAGCGACACCAGCTTCATAGACCCTATACAGATGAGCATGTGTTTACTGTCCTGTGGCAAATCATGGTGGATAAATCCCCAGAGCCTGAGAAGAAGCTCCCTCAGACCCCATGGGAGGCAAGTGCAGAAACTGCCGGAGCCACAGCAGAGATATTTAAATCATCCTCAGCAACGAGAGAGGTACTCTGTCGGCTGCTGTTGTGGAGGGGTAGGATTGGCAGTTCTGCCAGCCAATGTTGTTCGGCTGCTCAAAAAAAGGTCTAAGCATAAACCAGGAAATTATAGGCCAGTGACTCTAACATCATTGGTGGGAAGGTTATTGGAAGATATTCTAAGGCATCGGATATTGGCAATTGGATAGACGAGGGCTGATTACGGATCGTCAGCATGGCTGGTGTGTGGTCAGGTCAAGGACGACCATCAGAGCTTGAGCAGGATCTGGGTCAGCTGAAAAGTGTCAGATGGAATTTAATGCCGGCAGGTGCAAGCTGTTTTCATTTCGGTAGGACAAACCACAGTAGGTCTTACACAGCGAACAGTAGAGCACTGGGGAGTGTGGTAGAACAGAGGGGTCTGGCAATAGAGGTCCATAATTCATTGAAAGTGGCGTCACAGGTAGACTGGGTCATGAAGAAAACTTTTGTCACATTGGCCTTCATAAATCAAAGTTTTGTTGTTCAAGAGATGGGCTGTTAAGCCATTGGTGAGGCCTAATTTGGACTATTGTGTGCAGTTTTGGTCACCTATTTACAGGAAAGATGTAATAAAGTTTAAAAGAGTGCAGAGAAAATTTACAAGGATGTTGCCGGGTCTGAGTTCTCAGGAAAGATTAGGACTTTATTCTTTAGAGCGTAGAAGATTGAGAGGGGATTTGATGAGGTATACGAATTATGAGGGGTATATTTAGGGTAAATGCATGCAGGCTTTTCTACTGAGGGAGGGTGGGACTACAACGAGAGGTCATGGGTTAAGGGTGATAGGTGAGAAGTCTAAAGGCAATATGAGGGGAAACTTCTTCATTCAGAGGGTCGTGAGTGTGGAATGAGCTGTCAACACAAGTGATCCATGTAAGCTGCAGGCAGTCCTGCGATGAGTTGGACGCTGACTGGCGACTTTTGCGACGCTGCTGGTGAGAGTCTCTGCCGTTGTGTGGAGAGGGGTGGGGGTGGCTGCGGGGCTGCTACACGGGCAGCAGATTGCTCTCTGTATTGTACTGCCCCGGCTCGCGTATCCGGACAAGTCGGACGCAACATCCATGGTTGACACTGACCGACGGAGACCTCACTGTGCTCTGCCTGACCTGCTGAGTTCCTCCAGCAGTCTGTGTTTACTGCTCCGGGTTTCCAGCCTCTGAGAATTTCTCAGGCATCAGGAGGAAGTAGTGCTAGTTCTTTTTCAGTACAGTACCTTTTTAGGGTAGGAGCGGGACGTTTAAATCGATTGCCTAGCCGGGACGTAATTGGATAATGCGGGTTACACCAGCCGTATTTCTCTGATCATTGGCTGAATTTGAACAAATCACATAACAACGCGGGGATATTCAATTTGAAATCATCGCGGGACTCGGGTTGCTGTGAAACAGGATCAGACGGTGAGTGGAGTGGAGCAGTCCATGGACCGGTGAGTGACCATTATCCCCGACACGCTGCGCTCCCTCTCCCGCGGATTGACCGCGTCCCTCACGGACCCGCAGCCCCGCTGGGAACTCGCTAGCCGCGGTAGTGTAGTGGTTCGCGTAGCGCCGAGAGCCGGGTTCAAGTCGCACCGCGATCTGTAAGGAGTTAATCGGTTCTGCCCAGGACCGTCCGGGTTTCCTCCGGGGAAAGAGGTCCTGGTTAGAAGGTTAATTGCTCACAAGGGTGGAACTGAGTGTCGAGGGTTTCTGGGGCGGATCTCTAAATAATTAGGGTTGGCGGTCAGTCTCTTTGCCAGGGTGAAATGTCAAATAGGAAAGGGCGCGGGGTATAGATGATGGGGAGTGGGGAGTGGGGAGGGGGCGTTGAGGGCAAGTTGTTTTACACAGTGATGGGTGCCTGGAACGGGCTCCGGGCTGGGGTGGAAGCAGATATGATTGTGGTGTGTCAGGGGCATTTACACAGACACTCACACATTAAGGGAACAGAGTGATTTGAATTGTTTACATTTGGGCGGGATTAGTTAAAACCGGCGTAGTGACTGTGTCCTGTCCTACGTTCCAGGTTCTTACAGCCCTGGAATTGGGAATCCTGTACAATCGGAATTCTGCCTACTGAAGGAACTAGAGCGAGCTGAGAGACTGGGATACCCGTGAGGATGCTGCACTCCGATGGGAAGGCAGAGAAGCTCCTGTGGATACTGACAGGTACTGGGAGATCCCACTCCGGAGAAGGGGCCGAGATGTGGGTTCATTCTGAAACACTGTGGTCTTGATGTCATATGGCTATCGGTATTGGGTTTATTAGCTCTGTCCTATGGTGTGAAATTCTGTGTTTTATTGCAGCAGTACAGTGTAAAGACATAAAAATTTATCGATTATAAAAACAAATAAAGAGAAAAACTAGTGCGGTGTTCATTGGAGAGTTCAGAAACCTGACTGAGGACGAGAAGGTGTTGCTGAATCATTGAGTGAGTGTCTGCAGGCTCCTGTCCCCCCTCCCTGTTGGCAGCAATGAGAAGAGGGTATGTTCTGGGTGCTGAGGGTCCTTCATGTTGGCTGTTGCCTTCCTGAGGCTTCACCTTTGATCATCTGCTGGTGGTTGGGTTGTGTTTGTGATGGAGATGGCTGAGTTTACAACCCTCTGTGGCTTCATCTGATCCTGGGCAGTTCCAGGTGGTAATGCAACCGATCACAATGCTCTCTCTGGTACATCTGGAGAACTTTTACTCCACTGGGACGTAGGCTATTGACAGCAACTCTCCAAATTCCTCTGACCTGGGCCAGTGTTCCAAGTTGTCTGCAGATGCAGTCGATCTTCAAAGATCCTTCCTCCATAAGGGATGAGGTCTTTGGAGCTTCTGTTGCTAGCCACACCACACCCGTCCCCCATGCCCAACCCCCATCCTTTCATAGCCGAGCTGAAACAGACTATGGTGGAGATTTGTATGTCTTTGATGACGTAACAAATCCTCTCAAACTTGTAATGAAGTAGAGCTTTTGGTGTGCCTTCTTCATGATTGCATCAATATCTTGGTCCCAGGATAGAAATTCCGAGATGTTGACACCCAGAAACTTGAAACTGCTCACTCTTTCCAATGCCTCCACCTCCCTGTCAGGCTGTGTGCTCCAATTCCAACCACCCTCTGCTTGAGCCTCTTTGAACTTGCCCCAGTGCGTGCCCTTTGGTTAAAGACGGCTCGGTTGAGTGGTGTTGCAACAGCAATGTCAGTCAGACCAAGGAACTGATTGTGGACTTCAGGAAGGGGATCAAACACCAGTCCTCATCAGGGAGTTAACTGTGGAAAGGGTGAGCACTTTCGAGGTTCTGGGTGCCAACATCTCTGAAGCTCTCTTCTGGGCCCAACATACTGGTGCAATCATGAATTGTCGTATCAGTTACGAATATTGACCATCTGGTAAAATGTCTGTCTTTGAATTCTGGCCTTGGCAGAACAATTGCCATTCACAATACACGTGTTAAAAGTGAATTGAAACTGCAAGCTGGCAACAGATGATACTTTGAAGTTGGTAAAGCAATTGTCCCTTAGTTGTTCAATGTGTTTCACATCTTTCTGTTATTCCTATCTCATCTGTCTCCAGCAACCCCGATGTATAGCTAGGGCTATACTCTTTGGAGAGAAGGAGGATGAGAGGAGACATGATAGAGGTGTACAAGATAATAAGAGGAATAGATAGAGTGGATAGCCAGCGCCTCTTCCCCAGGGCACCACTACTCAATACAAGAGGACATGGCTTTAAGGTAAGGGGTGGGAAGTTCAAGGGGGATATTAGAGGAAGGTCTTTTACTCAGAGAGTGGTTGGTGTGTGGAATGCACTGCCTGAGTCAGTGGTGGAGGCAGATACACCAGTGAAGTTTAAGAGACTACTAGACAGGTATATAGAGGAATCTAAGCTGGTGTCTTATATGGGAGGCAGGGTTTGATGGTCGGCACAACATTGTGGGCCGAAGGGCCTGTACTGTGCTATACTATTCTATGTTCTATAAAGGGAACCAAAGTTCTTCAAAGACCTTTCCTGAGTAAAAGTTCTGTCTCCAGACTCACCATCTCCAGGTAGATTACACATTGTCATGATCAACCTTCCCTGTCTCATCTGCAGGAAGCAAGGGTGGCTCCACATTCTGACTTCAAAGGTCTGGGTTGACCACAACTGCCCCAGGCCACTCTTGACTGGACATTGTCTTTATCCCCTCTCTTACCCTAATGTCCACAGTAGTGGCTATACTATAATAGGAGTTTTTCAGAAGATTTGGTGGCACCAAATTCTATCCAATTCCTACAGAAATTCTCTGCTCCCTGTAACGGGTGTGAGGATGATAACTTCTCCATGTTTTATTCCAGTCCTTCCCACTGTGGTCCAGTGCAGAGCGGCCGTGGCCTCCCCGGACTCAATCACCACCGTCCCTGTTGGTGGATCCGTCCACTTCCCCATCCTCCATGGCAGCGAGGACAAGTACGAGGTGACGCTGGGGAAAACATCCCCAAACCAGCTGAAGATCTTGGCCTGGATGTCAGACCGACCGGAGAGTCCGTATGTGATCCGGCTGTCCTACAGGAACCGGATTCACTTCCAGGGAGATGATGTTATCGAGATGCGAGGCATCAAGACGAGTGACCAGGGGACGTACGAGGTGCAGACAAACTACTTTGGGAGGGAGCTGAGAAACCGTGACCGTGACCAGTTTGAGATCCATGTTGTTGGTGAGTAGTTGTGTTAGAAAGCACAAGAGCACAGAAACAGGCCTTTCAGCCCATTCAGTCCGTACTGGATTATGAAAGTATCCTAGATCGCCACAGCATAGAAGCAGATATTCGGTCCATGTAGTCTGTCGAACTGTATTCTCCCAAGTTCCATTGACCCATATCTGGACCATAGCCCTCCTTACCCCTCCCATCCATGTACCATCCAAAATTTCTCTTAAATATGAAAATCCAACCCATATCCAAGGACTAAAGCCCTAAACTATTCAACCTCTCCCTATACCTCAGGTGCTCGTGTCCCAGCAATGGCCATGTTTTAGGGTCAGTACCCACATTTCCCAACTGTTTGACCCCACCATGAGACTTTCTGATCTCCAGAACACAGACACCACCCAGGTGACCCTGTCACTGTCTAGACCTTCCCTCTTCTGACTGTGACCAGCAGCAGGCTGTATCTCTCTGTTCTCAGATCTCAGCCCAATAACTGCTCCCTGACTCTGGAAATGTGAAATCTTGTGTAAGGTTCCTGATTCTTTTCCCTGGGGGAGAAGGACTGACCTCATTCTAAGCCCCTCCTGATTTGATACACCTCTATAAGGTTACTCCTCCAGGAGGAGCACAGCTTTGTTGTTGTCTGGAGCTTGTGTGCCTCCGTGACCCGGAGAGCTGGAGTCTGGGTTTCCATGCCAAACAAGTCAAAGGGTAGAGGTCAGACTAAAGCTGCACCACCGGTCCTCCAGGTTCAGGGGTTCAGCTCAGGGCTACCAACCCCACTCGCCAAATAAAACTGTTACGGAAACAGCAATGCAGAATCCTTCCACATCTGAGTGACAGAGATGGAGGACCTTCATTGTTGCCCTGAACACCAGCAGGTGTAACAGGAAGTAAATCAGTATAAAGTCACTCCGTAATCCAGGGAATAATGCCCCAGCCTGCCTATCCTCACCCTATAAGCCTCTTCCTCATCCAAGCAGGTCTTGGCCTGGAATGTCGACTCCATGGATGCTGCCTGACCAACTGAGTTCTCCTCCAGCTTTTTGTGTGTGTGTTCGTGTTGCTCACATCCTCGTCAATCTCCTCTGCATTTTTTCCACACCTTGTCTGTAACTACACCACCAAGTGTGGCCTCACCGACATCTTGTACAACTGTGACATGATGGCCCTCATCCCTGTAATCAACACCCTGACTCGTATGGGCCAGCACGCTGAACATCTCCTTCACCACGCTGTCTACCTGTGGAGCCACTTTCAGGGAACCATGTTCTTATCCTCCTGGGACGTGGACAATCCCCACAGCCCTGTAGTGTCCCTACCTCTTGGTTCTGGAGATTCGAGGGTTCTCTGTGTGGAGTTTGCACGTGTGAGCTCCCACCGCCCCGTCCCCACTTGCAATTGTTGGCCCAGTTTCCTCCCCTCAACCCCATGAAGAGGAGGGAGAGACAGAGTCCCTCTGTTGATCGGGGTCGACCAGCTGTCTATGAATACAGCAGCCACACCATTACAATACGGAGACCAAGCTGTCGTCCATGCAGCAGGCTCCCTCTCACCATCAGCTGATGAATCCAAAGGCATGGCAGAGACGGAAACAGTCTGACACCCGCGGCGTCGCTGGAGTTGCCAGTCAGTGCTGAACTGAAGATACAATCCGGTTCCGGATTTCTCCTTGGGGTTTACTCCTGAAGCCTTTCCCATGAGCGGGTTTGAGATCAGAGTTTTCCTTCTCCAATGTGAGCTGCCATTCACAGCTGAGGAGCCCCATCCGCCCGAAGCAGCCTGCTTGAAGGTGACAGTAACTGGTCTTTGGCTCTTCTGTGAGCAGAAATGATCGTGCTGGGTTTAATCGCTGAGCTGTATGTGAGAGTCAGGAGCTGGACTTGGTTGTCAGAGGCTATTTGAGACACGCCATTGGGAGCATTTAATAAATTGTGGAGTTTCTATCCTCACTACCCGCTTTCCCGGCTGTAACAATGTTAAGGAACCTCGACCAGCACCTGACTGAATCTTTCCCCAGTGTGTGGGTGACGGGTAAAATCTGTGGGGGTGGAGTGGATTTGGTTGTGGGAGGTTTGTTGAGGGGAATGTTTTCAAGAATTTAATGTTAATTCATTATGAAATCTCTCCTGGCAGAGCCGGTGTCTGAGCCAATCGTGGAGATCAGCAGGAATGCCTCCCACGTCACGCTGAACTGCACGGCTCTCGGAAGCGGACAGATCACCTATCGGTGGGAAAGGCAGACAGACGCTGCCGTTGGGAACGACACCTTCCATGGAGCCCTGCTGGTCCTGCAGAACGATGGGCTGAGTGGCCACACCTACAACTGCATTGCTGAAGATTGCTGCAGTCGGCAGATCAGCCTCCCAGTCTCTGCAGACTTCAACCCAGCCAGCAGTGAGTGGGACACAGTGGATGTGTTTCCAATACTGGGGGAGGCTCAGGATATGGGGGTGTTCATTTAGGACAGAGATGAGGAATTTCTTTAGCCAGAGAGTGGTGAATCTGTGGAATTCATTGGAGGCCAAGTCATTGGGTGTATTTAAATCGGAGCTTATCGGTCCTTGGTTATTCAGGGTATCAAAGGTTACAGTGAGAAGGCAGGAGAATGGGATTGAGCGGGACAATGAATCAACCACAGTGGAATGGCAGAGCAGACCTGATGGGCTGAATGGCCTACTTTTGCCGCTGTGTTCTAGTCATATCATCTCCTAGAGTAGGGTGTGAAGTGGGGACTGCTTGGAATCGAGAAAGTGCCCTGGGACCCGACTGGACAGGGGCTGGACTGAGAGAGGGGAGGAGGGAGTTCCAGTTTCCAGACACAAAGGTTCTGGTTGTGGGTTTCTGACCATGGAATGGATCAGTGAACTGAGGTTTAATGCTGTCTGTCTTTCTGTTCCCCAGAGTCCAGAAATTATTGGGCCAGTGTCCTCAGCTTTACAGTCGTTCCAGTCATTGTGATGTTAATCTTGGTTCTGTATCTGCTCAGGAAGTCTGTACCGATCGGTGAGTGTCCTCTTCACTGTCATCCCACTCTTCGTCTAGCTCCCTTTCATCCATTCCACCCCTGGTGTAAGGTGAGCCCGATGTTGGGACAACACACATGCAATGCTGGAGGATTCAGAGTGTCAGGGAGCATCTTTCTTTTAAATCTTTTTATTAATTTTCAAAATTATAAATTCAATAACAAAGTTGGTACAAAGAGATTGGAATAATCTTAATCAGCATATACAAAAAGGATTTTAAGTAACATAGGAATTATAGACTTCCAAACTCATAATGAAATTAGTCATAAAAAAGAAATAAAAAGAAAAAAATGTATATAAACAAAGAAAAATCCCCAAAAGAAAAAGAAAAAAAAACAAAGAAGAACAGAACAAAACAGGGCTCGACCAATATCTTGAATCAGACACATTCAGTAATGTCGTCAACTCCGCTCCTCTACTCATATAATTTAAGTTTAAAAAAAAGTTTTGGAAAGGTCAGATTACATCATATGAAAATTTTACATAAAAGGTTTCCAAGTTTCTTCAAATTTAACCGAAGGGTAAAAAAAATCATTTCTATATTTTTCTAAATTTAAACTTAATATAGTTTGGGAAAACCACTGGAATGTAGTAGGAGGATTGATTTCCTTCCAGTTCAACAAAATAAATCTTCTGGCCATTAAAGTAACAAATGTTATCATCTGACAGGCTGAAGACGACAAAGATCTATGTTCTACCATTGGCAATCCAAAAGTTGCCGTAATAGGATGGGATTTTAAACCAAACATAGAACTGTTGAAATAATATCAAAAACACCTTTCCAATATTTTTCCAAAAGAGGACAGGACCAAAACATATGAGCTAAAGAAGCCACCTCAGAGTGACATAGGGAGCACCTACAAGGGGAATAAACAGGCCCAATATATCTAATTATTATTATCTTTATCCTTCGTTATAACTAATTATTGTCTTTATCCATTATAACTAATAATTGATACATTCATCCCTCGATATATCTAATTATTATTATCTTTATCCTTCATTATAACTAGTAATTGATACACTCATCCCTCGATATATCTAAGTACCTCCTGCACCACACCAGTCCCGTGTCCACAGGTAAACCAGGTGTATTTCAGGGATTGAGAATGGATGCCCTGTCCCTGGTGCTTGGGAGGGAATAACTACCCCACCTCATCATTGGCTGGGAAGTGACGTGTGACATTTTCTCTCACAGGTCAAGCCCACCCAGAAACCAAGGGCCAGGAGAGTTCCAGTGAGGATGGGGGTTCAGATGAGGGTTCTGACTGTCCGATCTTGGAATCTCGAGGCTCCCCTGACGCAGTGTGATCTGGAACTGGGAGAGTGCTGAACATGTCCCTCCCGCCAGCTGCTGTCTCTACCGTGACCCCCACCCACTCAGCCCCTGATCATAGGATGTCTGCACCTCACACTGTGTGGGAGGTGTCACTGAGATAGTGGGCTCCCCAGTGTGGGGCAGTTCCTGACTGTAGCAACTACTGGGAACCGATCGATGATTGTGTGCATTGAGATGGGAGCTCGGGGTGACTATGTCAGTGTCTGTCCCTGTGTCCTGTTTATTTGTTCTGTCACAGGTTTTACACAGAACATTACAGCACAATACAGGCCCTTTGGCCCATAATGCTGTGCTGACTTTGTAATCCAGTCTAACATCAATTGAACTCTCCCCTCCAACATAGCTCTCCATTTTTCTATCATCCACGTTCCTTTAAATGCCTCTACCAGCACCCCTGGCAGCACGTTCCTTGCATCCATCACTCTCTATAAAAACACACCTCTGATATCCCCCCTCGTACTTTCCTCCAATCACAATAAATTGATGCTGTCTGTGTTGGCCATTTCCACCCTGGAGAAACGTCTCTGTCTTTCCCTCTCATCAACTTGTACAACTCCAAGTCACTCTCGTCCTCCCTCACTGCGAAGAGAAAATCCCCACCTCACTCAACCTCTCCACATCGGACCAGCTCCCTAAGCGGTCACCTCACTACAGAAAGGATGTGGATGCTATAGAGAGAGTGCAGACGAAATTTACAAGGATGTTGTCTGGATAGGAGAGTGTGCCTTTTGAGAATAGGTTGGGTGAACATGGCCTTTACTCCTTGGAGTGACGGAGGATGAGAGGTGACCTGATAGAGGTGTACAAGATGATGAGAGGCATTCGTCGTGTGGATAGTCAGAGGCTTGTTCCCAGGGCTGAAATGGCTAACATAAGGGGTCACAGTTTTAAGGCGTTTGGAAACTGGTACTGAGGGAATGTCAGGGGTCAGTTTTTCCACACAGAGGGTGGTGAGTGTGTGGAATAGGCTGCCAGCGATGTTGGTGGGTGAGGCGGATATAACAGGGTCTTTCAGGAGACTCTTGGATGGGTACGTGGAGCTTAGAAAAGTAGAGGAAATTGTACACAGTTTCTAGAGTAGGTTACATGGTCAGCACAACATAGTGAGCAGAAGAGCCTGTGATCTGCTGTAGACTTTCTATGTTCTATATTGTATTTTATTTTATTTTATTTCTCTGTCCGCCAGAGAAAGCAGGATCTCCCAGTGGCCACACATTTTAATTCCATGTCCCATTCCCATTCGGATATGTCTATCCACGGCCTCCTCTACTGTAAAGATGAAGCCACACTCAGGTTGGAGGAACAACACCTTATATTCCGTCTGGGTAGCCTCCAACCTGATGGCATGAACATTGACTTCTCAAGCTTCCATTAATGGCCCACCTCCCGCTTGTACCCCGTCCGTTATTTATTTATATACACACATTCTTTTTCTGTCTCTCTTTCCTTTTTCTCCCTCTGTCCCTCTGACTATACCCCTTGCCCATCCTCTGGGTTTTCCCCTCCCCCTTTTCCTTCTCCCTGGGCCTCCTGTCCCATGATCGTCTCATATCCCCTTTGCCAATCACCTGTCCAGCTCTTGGCTCCATCCCTCCCCCTCCTGTCTTCTCCCATCATTTTGGATCTCCCTCTCCCCCTCCCACTTTCAAATCTCTTACTCACTCTTCCTTTAGTTAGTCCTGACGAAGGGTCTCGGCCTGAAACGTCGACTGTACCTCTTCCTAGAGATGCTGCCTGGCCTGCTGAGTTCAGCAGCTATTTTTATGCATGTTGCTTTTATTTTGATTATTAGTTCTTTTTGTCTTTTGCATGTTGGTTGTTTGTCAGCTTTGTTATTGTGTAGTTTTTCACAATTTCTATTATATTTGTGTATTTTGCTGTGAATGCCTGTAATGAAATGAATATATGACGCTGTGTATATAATTCTGTTGTGGATTTAATATTTGAGTAAATGTTGATTTGGATTATTATTTATTATTGATTATACTTGTTTAATGATTCTTCGTGTTGTTAATCTATTCTTTTTTAGAATTATAATCGTTCTGTACATTGTTGATTACACAGTCTTTGAAATAAATCATTCCTGGCTCGCTGTAAAAATAAGCGAATATGTAAAAATGTCCTGTTGCTACCAAATGATACGTGTAGGCCTCGCTTAAAGTGAACACAAAGTTTTGGAGCCCCATCTCTTCCTTTGAAATTGCTCTCTGTATTGTACTGCCCCGGCTCGCGTATCCGGACAAGTCGGACGCAACATCCTTGGTCGACACTGACCGACGGAGACCTCACTGTGCTGTGCCTGACCTGCTGAGTTCCTCCAGCAGTCCGTGTTTACTGCTCCGGATTTCCAGCCTCTGAGAATTTCTCATGTATCAGGATAAAGTAGTGGTGGTTGGGGTGTGGAGAGGGGTGGTTACGATCAGTCTGAGCTAGTGAACCTGCTTTAATTCCCGGGACGCGGTTTTCTGTGAAACAGGATGAGACCATGAGCGGAGCGGAGCGTGTTCATGGCCCGGTGAGTAACCATTATTCGGGATTCCCTGCGCTCCCTCTCCCGCGGATGGACGGTGTCCCTCACGGACCCGCAGCCCCGCTGGGAACTCGCTAGCCGCGGTAGTGTAGTGGTTCGCGTAGCGCCGAGAGGCGGGTTCAAGTCCCACTGTGGTCTGTAAGGTGTTAATCGGTTCTGCCCAGTACCGTCTGGGTTTCCTCAGGGGAAAGAGGTCCTGGTTAGAAGGTTAATTGCTCACAAGGGTGGAACTGGGTGTCGAGGGCTTCTGGGGCGGATCTCTAAATAATTAGGGTTGGCGGTCAGTCTCTTTGCCAGGGTCAAATGTCAAATAGGAGAGGGCGCGGGGTAAAGATGACGGGGAGTGGGGAGGGGGCGTTGAGGGCAAGTTGTTTCACACAGTGATGGGTGCCTGGGACGGGCTCCGGGGTGGGTTGGAAGCAGATATGATTGTGGTGTGTCAGGGTCATTTACACAGACACTCACACATTAAGGGAACGGAGTGATTTGAGTTCTGTACTTTTGGGTGGGATTCGTTCAAACCGGCGTGGTGACTGTGTCCTGTTTGTAATGGAGATGGCTGAGTTTACAACCCTCTGCGGCTTCATCTGATCCTGGGCAGTTCCGGGTGGTAATGCAACCGATCACAATGCTCTCTCTGGTACATCGGGAGAACTTTTACTCTACTAGGACGTAGGCCACTGAGAGATTCTAGAGGATTGGAGGATCGCCAATGTTGTTCGGCTGCTTAAAAAAGGCTCTAAACATAAACCAGGAAATTATAGGCTAGTGAGTCTGACATCATTGGTGGGAAAGTTATTGGAAGATATTCTAAGGCATCGGATATTGGCAATTGGATAGACGAGGGCTGATTACGGATCGTCAGCATGGCTGGTGTGTGGTCAGGTCAAGGACGACCATCGGAGCTTGCAGTAGGATCTGGGTCAGCTGAAAAGTGTCAGATGGAATTTAATGCCGGCAGGTGCAAGCTGTTTTCATTTCGGTAGGACAAACCACAGTAGGTCTTACACAGCGAACAGTAGAGCACTGGGGAGTGTGGTAGAACAGAGGGGTCTGGTAATAGAGGTCCATAATTCACTGAAAGTGGCGTCACAGGTAGACTGAGTCGTGAAGAAAACTTTTGTCATATTGGCCTTCATAAATCAAAGTTTTATTGTTCAAGAGATGGGCTGTTAAGCCGTTGGTGAGGCCTAATTTGGATTATTGTGTGCAGTTTTGGTCACTTACATACAGGAAAGATGTAATAAAGTTTGAAAGAGTACAGAGAAAATTTACAAGGATGATGCTGGGTCTGAGTTCTCAGGAAAGATTAGGACTTTATTCTTTAGAGCGTAGAAGATTGAGAGGGGATTTGATGAGGTATACAGATTGAGGGGTATATTTAGGGTAAATGCAAGCAGGCTTTTCTACTGAGGGTGGGTGGGACTACAACGAGAGGTCATGGGTTAAGGGTGATGGGTGAGAAGTCTAAAAGGGAATGTGACAGGAAACTTCTTCATTCAGAGGGTCGTGAGTGTGGAATGAGCTGTCAACACAAGTGATCCATGTGAACTCCAGGCAGTTCTGCAATGAGTTGGACGCTGACTGGCAACTGTTGCGACGCTGCTGGTGAGAGTCTCTGCCTGTATCGGTCTCTGCCGTTGCGTGGAGAGGGGTGGGGGTGGCTGCGGGGCTGCTACACAGGCAGCAGATTGCTCTCTGTATTGTACTGCCCTGGCTCGCGTATCCGGACAAGTCGGACGCAACATCCATGGTTGACACTGACCGACGGAGACCTCACTGTGCTCTGCCTGACCTGCTGAGTTCCTCCAGCAGTCTGTGTTTACTGCTCTGGATTTCCAGCCTCTGAGAATTTCTCGGGTAGCAGGATAAAGTAGTGGTGGTTGGGGTGTGGAGAGGGGGGTTATTATCAGCCTTTCTACTAAGGGAAAGGAGCTGTTTTTCAGGCTGCTGGTCCTGTGGTTGATGCTAGTGAACCTCCTTTATCCTGTTACTGACTTACCAGCAGCAGTTTGCTGGTGTCTTCTCAACAACTTCAGCAGTGGGGTCCAGTTCTGGGTTGTGAACCGTCCCAGAGTCTACCTTGATTCTTCTCCGTCTTGTTTTACGGCGGTTGGCACCCAGCTTAATGGTGCATTACCGCCACTGTCTGCTCTGGAGTGTGCAATGGACTTACATTCTAAATCCCTTCACCCAATATCCCTCTGTCCCGCTCTCGCTCTCGCCCTCGCCCTCTCCCCTCCCTCTCTCACACACACATACCCTAACCTACACTTTATCCTCCCATCTTTGGCCACCCTAGTAACCCATTCCTGTTTATCCATCATATCCTATAAAAACCCCCGTACCCCTTAAGGAAGCTAACAATACCCGGACCTGCGCTCTCTCACCCATGCCCAGCAACCCTTTTAATGTGAATTCCTGCACCCCCAATTCCCATGATTACTTCTCATCATCTCTCTCTGTATCCCATACTTCCTGCAACTCAGAACTACATGTTCTACTGACTCCTCTTCCTAACATTCCTCACACAATCCTGTCTGGTGTTTCCCTATCATTTTCAAAGTTTTGTTTAGTGCACAGTGCCCCAGCCTTAACCTAGTCCACATTCTCCTCTCTTCTGTATCCACCACCTACCCTAGTACCTGCAACACTCTTTTGTATTTGATATAAATGCCTCCCTTTCCCCTCCCTGTCCCATCTTTCTTGCCACATTTGGTTGATTTTTTCCTAGATTACACACTTAACCTCTGCTTTACTGACGCTAATGTGCATTTCTATATTTTCTTTAATGCCCTCTTTGCCAACTCATCCACCCTCTCATTCCCCTTCACCCCTACATGTGCTGGAACCCATAGAAATTTCACCTGACCTCCCTGATTTGCAATTCTTGCAACTAACTGAAGGACTTCATAAAGTACATCTTGCCGACTGTTTGAGTGAAAGGACCTTAAACTTGCTAGAACTGAGGATGAATCTGAACATGTCAATGCTTTGGCTTGTCTGGCTTTCTGCACCCATTGCAACGCAACCAACACTGCCAGCATCTCCACTGTAAACACCCCTAACTTATTAGATGTTCTTCTGCTGATTCCAATTTCTTTGGCTAGTATAGCCACCCCAAACTCCTGTTTCAGGTCCTTAGCACCATCCGTATAAATCTGAGTATAATCACTTACTTTTCCATCACATGACAGTTAAATGCATTTACCAAATCTGTTTTATATTTTCCTTTCCTTTTTACCTCTAACAAATGCCAGTCTATGTCAGGCCATACAAGCTTCCATGGAGTTACAACCGGATAAACTACTGAAAGACTTATCCGTAGATCAAACACTCCACATTCTTTAGCAATATCATTCCCTACCTAATTAAATGTATCCCTCTGAAAGCTCCCATTTTCCCAGCACTCCTGCAACACTCCTTTAGTAGGGTGAGAATCATTGTGCCCCTGCAAGTTAGCCCAGTAGTTTGCCATTAATTGCATCCTTCTTAGTTCCAAAGGCATTACTCCCATTTCTACCTGTAGGGCTGACACTGGTGACGTTTTAAAAGCCCCACTGCACACTCTCAAAGCCTGAGCCTGAATCACATCCACCTTCCTTATAAGAGACCTAGCTGCTGATCCATATGCTATATTTCCATAGTCCAACACAGATCTTACTAAAGCCACATACATTCTCTTCAATGCTGAACAAATTGCTCCCCATTCCCTGCCAGTCAAACATCTCATCACATTTATTACTTTTTTACATTTCTCCTCAACCTTCCTGATATGGTCTGCCCATGTTAATCGTTAATCAAATTTAACTCCCAGAAATTTAAATGATCCAACCCTTTCCAATTCAATCCCATACATCATTAACTTCTTCCCTACCTCAGTTCTTTTCCTGGTGAAAAATACAGTTTGAGTTTTGTCTACTGAAAATCTACATCCCCAATCATAACCCCACTCCGCCACTTCATCAATTGTTTCTTGTAGTATCCTGATTATATGCTCCATGTTCCTGCCTCTTCTCCACAAGGCCCCATCATCCGCAAACAGTGACCTACCTATATCCACTGGTACCTTTGTGAAGACATCATTGACCATAATGGTGAAAAGTAACGGGCTAATCACACTACCTTGAGGTGTGCCATTTTCCACTATGTACTGTTTTGATAATTCTGATCCAATCCGAACTTGAATTTTTCTACCAAACAAAAAATCATTAATCCAATTAAAAACTCTCCCACCAACCCCCATCTTGTGCAGTTTAATTAATAATCCTTCCTTCCACATCATATCATAGGCCTTTTCTATGTCAAAAAACACTGCAACTACTGACTCTTTTTATTTGCCTGGGCCTTCCTTATTTCAGTCTCTAACATAATCACTGAGTCCATGGAATTCCTTCCCTTTCTAAAACCACTCTGATAACTTGCCAGCATTCCCCTTTTCTCAAGCTCATACGATAACCTTTCTGTTATCATCCTTTCCATTATCTTACATATATTTGATGTTAATGCAATTGGTCTGTAGCTAGTGGGTTTTGACGGATCTTTGCCAGGTTTCCTTATTGGAATTACTACTGCTTCTTTCCATGCACTTGGTAATCTTCCCTCCTCCCACACTCTGTTATAAAAATGCAGCAACTTCAAGAGCGCTCCTTCTCCTAGATTTTTTAGCATCACAGAGCATATCAGATCTTTCCCTGGGGAGGTTGGTCTCAATCTCTTTATTGCTCTCACCATTTCTGCCAATGTAAATGGATCATCAATTATATCATCTGTTCCTTCCCTCCTGTTTAACACACCTGGGTGTTGGCTCATTATTCTTTCCCTTCTCCTTCTCTCTTCTTCAGACAAATTTTCTGAACTGTGTATCTGAACAAACGACTTGGCCATGATCTCAGCCTTATCCCTACTGGAGACTGCAGTTTCCTCCTCAGATATCATTACTGGATATTCCCATTCCCTTCTATCTCCCCCCATCCTCTTAATCATTCCCCATATCTCTCCCACAGGTGTTGTTCTTCTTATTTTGTTGCAAAAATCCTCCAACTTGCCCTTTTAGCTTGACGTATAGTTCTTCTCACCACTGCCTGTGCTTTCTTATATTGAACCAAATGCTGCATATTATGGGTTCTTTTGCTCTATTTCTGTTTTTTTACAGCCTGACAACATTCCTCTGTCCACCATGGTACCAGTTTCCTATTCATCCTATTTTTACTCCTGGGTATAGATCCTTCTGCTGCCATGATAATTGCTGAAGTCACCTCACTGTTTAATTCATCTATATTTCCAGAAATATCAATCTTTGTCAATGCTTCTTCACTCAACTTCTGGAACTTACCCCAATCAGCTTTTTCAAACACCCACTTTGGGATTCCGCCACCTGGTCTTACTTCAACTCTTTCACCCACTGAACACAAAACTGGGTAGTGATCACTGCCTACTGTTGAAGCAGTCCAAACTCCCCAGTTACTAACGCCAGCCAAGGTATTAGACACTAACGTAATATCTAACACTGACTCAGTTCCTGTTGTTATATCTATCCTTGTGCCGCTACCATCATTCATACACACCAAATCCCTTCCTTCCATCAAATCTTCAATTACCTTTCCATTTGAATCTGTAATCGGATCCCCCCATATTGTGCTATGAGCATTGAAATCTGCACACCACACTACTTTATGTCTGTTTTGTCCTTGTACCCTTAATAGGCTGTCCAAATCCTACCTTTTACATGGAAGGTTGTAAAAGGTTCTCCCTCACTTCTTCCCATGTCAGTCCTACTAACCCTAAATGGTTTACTGCTGCTTTGACCACCAGCTGAATTTTGTCACTTTTTGACTTTACCTCAGCCGTAGTATTAATCACTCCTGCAATGAATGTTACTGGAACCTTTTTGTCTACATAAATCCTGTCATTTGTTCTTTGTTGCATCTCTCGTATCCCTATTGCTCCCTGTTCATTAGGAGCATTATTCTGTTCTCTTGACATTCTTGCAGCTTCTGCATAAGTGATCTTTCTTTTCACTCATATTTCTTGAATTTTATTCTCCCGTGTAAAGAGATAGCAGATATTTGTAGTAAGCACAAGGTTGTGATTGTGGGAGATTTTAATTTTCCACACATAGCCTGGGAAGCCCATACTATAAAAGGGCTGGATGGTTTGGAGTTTGTAAAATGTGTGCAGGATAGTTTTTTGCAGCAATACATAGAGGTACCAACTAGAGAAGGGGCAGTGTTGGATCTCCTGTTAGGGAATGAGATAGGTCAGGTGACGGAGGTTTGTGTTGGGGAGCACTTCGGGTCCAGTGATCACAATGCCATTAGTTTCAATATAATTATGGAGAAGGATAGGTCTGGACCCAGGGTTGAGATCTTTGATTGGAGAAAGGCTAACTTTGAGGAGATGCAAAAGGATTTAGGAGTAGCGGATTGGGACAATTTGCTTTAAGGAAAGGTTAAAAGTTTGAAAGAGCCATGGTTTTCAAGGGATATTGGAAAGTTGGTTTGGAAAAAGAGAGAGATCTACAATAAATATAGGCAGCATGAAGGAAATGAGGTGCTTGAGGAATATAAAGAATGTAAAAGGAATCTTAAGAAAGAAATTAGAAAAGCTAAAAGAAGATATGAGGTTGCTTTGGCAAGTAAGGTGAAAATAAATCCAAAGGGTTTCTACAGTTAAATTAATAACAAAAGGATAGCGAGGGATAAAATTGGTCCCTTAGAGAATCAGAGTGGATGGCTATGTGTGGAGCCAAAAGAGATGGGGAAGATTCTGAACAATTTCTTTTCTTCGATATTCACTAAGGAGAAGGATATTGAATTGTGCAAGATAAGGGAAACAGGTAGGGAAGTTATGGAAACTATGATGATTAAAGAAGAGGAAGTACTGGTGCTTCTAAGGAATATAAAAGTGGATAAGTCTCTGGGTCCTGACAGGATATTCCCTAGGACCTTGAGGGAAGTTAGTGTGGAAATATCAGGGGCTCGGACAGAAATATTTCAAATGTCATTAGAAACAGGGATGGTGCCGGAGGATTGGTGTATTGCTCATGTGGTTCCATTGTTTAAAAAGGGTTCTAAGAGTAAACCTTGCAATTATCAGCCTGTGAGTTTGACGTCAGTGGTGGGAAAATTGATGGAAAGTATTCTTAGAGATGGCATATATAATTATCTGGATAGACAGGGTCTGATTAGGAACAGTCAACATGGATTTGTGCGTGGAAGGTCATGTTTGAAAAACCTTATTGAATATTTTGAAGAGGTTACTAGGAACGTTGACGAGGGTAAAGCAGTGGATGTTGTCTATATGGACTTCAGTAAGGCCTTTGACAAGGTTCCACATGGAAGGTTAGTTAGGAAGGTTCAATCATTAGGTATTAATATTGAAGTAGTAAAATGGATTCAACAATGACTGGATGGGAGATGCCAGAGAGTAGTGGTGGATAACTGTGTGTCAGATTGGAGGCTGGTGACTAGTGGTGTGCCTCAGGGATCTGTACTGGGTCCAATGTTGTTTGTCATATACATTAATGATCTGTATGATGGGGTGGTAAATTGGATGAGTAAGTATGCAGATGATACTAAGATAGGTGGAGTTGTGGATAATGAAGTAGGTTTTCAAAGCTTGCAGAGAGATTTAGGCCAGTTAGAAGAGTTGGCTGAAAGATAGCAGATGGAGTTTAATGCTGATAAATGTGAGGTGCTATATTTTGGTAGGACTAATCAAAATAGGACATACTTGGTAAATGGTAGGGCATTGAAGAATGCAGTAGAACAGAGGGATCTGGGAATAATAGTGCATAGTTCCCTGGAGGTGGAATCTCATGTGGATAGGGTGGTGAAGAAAGCTTTTGGTATGCTGGCCTTTATAAATCAGAGCATTGAGTATAGGCATTGTGATGTAATGTTGAAATTGTACAAGGCATTGGTGAGGCCAAATTTGGAGTATTGTGTACCGTTTTGGTCACAGAATTATAGGAAAGATGTCAACAAATAGAGAGAATACAGAGAAGATTTACTAGAATGTTACCTGGGTTTCATCTCCTAAGTTACAGAGAAAAGTTGAACAAGTTGGGTCTTTATTCTTTGGAACGTAGAAGGTTGAGGGGGGAACTTGATAGAGGTATTTAAAATTATGAGGGGGATAGATAGTTGATGCGGATAGGCTTTTTCCATTGAGAGTGGGGGAGATTCAAACAAGAGGACACGAGTTGAGAGTTAAAGGGCAAAAGTTTAGGGGTAACATGAGGGGGAACTTCTTTACTCAGAGAGTGGTAGCTGTGTGGAACGAGCTTCCAGCAGAAGTGGTTGAGGCAGGTTCGATGTTGTTGTTTAAAGTTAAATTGGATAGATATATGGACAGGAAAGGAATAGAGGGTTATGGGTTGAGTGCAGGTCGGTGGGACTAGGTGAGAGTAAGAGTTTGGCATGGACTAGAAGGGCTGAGATGGCCTGTGTACTGTAATTGTTACAGTATATGATCATATGGTCTCATAACCTCACACCCACTATATGCCACAGTCCTGTTCCGCACTTTCCATATTCACAGTCACCCACACATCTAGCACATCTCCTCTGCCTTTTGCAGTTTTTAGCTATGTGTTCAAACCTTTGATTAAATATAGCACCAAATGTCTTTGATACATACACCCTTACTGGGTGACTCATGAAACCCAGGAACATCTTCCTTGGCACTCTTTCTTCTTCAAATTCAATCAATACTGATTCACTTTCCTTTTTCACTCCCTCCTTTGTTGTTTTCAGTCTTTGAACATTCATTACTTTCCCTCCTTTGATATTCCTCTTTATCTCCTCCATATTTATACTCATTGGTACCCCCGTGATCACTCCTTTACAACCACTGTTTTGTGCTCCCACCCTCCCAGTGTATTCCACCTTGCATTTTCCTACCCCTTTCAGCTTGAGTGCTTTCTCAAGTTGTTCCTCATTCGCACATCTTACCAATAGGTTGCCATCATTAAGGACTTTTGCAAATACTATTTTCCCTATCTTATTTGTCGGAGTTGTTGTTAGCACAAACGGGTTAATTTTCTTCATGTTTCATTGAGCCTTCTCGTAAAACCTAATTATGACAACACCTCCTCTCTAAAGCAAAACGTTGACTGATCGTTTCCATGGATGCTGCCCGACCTGCTGAGTTCCTCCAGCTTGTTGTGAGTGTTGCTTTGACCCCAGCATCTGCAGATTATTTTGTGTTTACCTTCTCTCTGAACTTGTTTCAGAGCTGTCATTTCTTATTCTTTTATCCCCTTCCCCTTTGTCTCGGTTTTCATTCATCCGTCCCCTCACTATCTCCTCATTCCCTTTATTTCTCCCTTCACAATAATCCATTTCTCCCCAGCTGCCTGCCTCTGATTCCGAATCCCTATCCCGCTCCTTCTCCACTCTCTTTCCCTCAATCCACCCCTCGCTTCGCCTTGTCCGCCATTACCGACCCGCGCGACCCCCTCCCAGCAATTCCCGCCCCTTCCCCACTCTCTTCAACAAGTTCACGCAGACGCCGGCTCTCCCAGCACCGCAATTCCCACCAAACTCGTCCCAGAGTCTAGGGTTGGGGCGGGACGTTTAAAGCCATTGCCTAGCGGGGACGTAATTGCATACTGGAGATTACACCAGCCGTATTTCCCTGATCATTGGCTGAGTTTCAACTAATCACATAACCAAGTGCTGATATTTAATTCAAAGAGCAGGAAATTTAATTCCCGGGATAGGGTTTGCCGGGCAATTGGATACTGCGGGTTACACCCCACCGTATTTCCCGTATCATTGGCTGAATTTGAACTAATAACATAGCCAAGTGGTCGTATTTAATTCCCGGGACGTGGGTTGCTGTGAAACAGGATGAGACCGTGAGCGGAGCCTGTCCACGGCCCGGTGAGTGACCATTATCCCCGACACCCTGCGCTCCCTCTCCCGCGGATTGACGGCGTCCCTCACGGACCCGCAGCCCCGCTGGGAACTCGCTAGCCGCGGTAGTGTAGTGGTTCGCGCAGCGCCGAGAGCCGGGTTCAAGTCCCACCGCAGTCTGTAAGGAGTTAATCGGTTCTGCCCAGGACCGTCCGGGTTTCCTCCGGGGAATGAGGTCCTGGTTAGAAGGTTAATTGCTCACAAGGGTGGAATTGGGTGTCGAGGGCTTCTGGGGCAGATCTGTAAATAATTAGGGTTGGCGGTCAGTCTCTTTGCCAGGGTCAAATGTCAAATAGGAGAGGGCGCGGGGTAAAGATGACGGGGAGTGGGGAGGGGGCGTTGAGGGCAAGTTGTTTCACACAGTGATGGGCGCCTGGAACGGGCTCCGGGTTGGGGTGGAAGCAGATATGATTGTGGTGTGTCAGGGGCATTTACACAGACACTCACACATTAAGGGAACGGAGTGATTTGAATTCTGTACATTTGGGTGGGATTAGTTAAAACCGGCGTGGTGACTGTGTACTGCCCTACGTTCCAGGTTCTTCCAGCCCTGGAATTAGGAATCCTGTACAGCTGGAATTCTGCCTACAGAAGGAACTATCCTGCACTCCGATGGGAAGGCAGAGATGCTCCTGTGGATACTGACAGGTACTGGGAGATCCCACTCTGGAGAAGGGGCCGAGATGTGGGTTCATTCTCATACACTGTAGGTTTGATGTCATACGGCTATCGGTATTGGGTTTATTACAATAGACAATAGGTGCAGGAGTATGCCATTCGGCCCTTTGAGCCAGCACCATCATTCACTGTGATCATGGCTGATCATCCACAATCAGTATCCAGTTCCTGCCTTATCCCCATATCCCTTGACTCTGCTATCATTCAGAGCTCTATCTAACTCTTTCTTGAAAGCATCCAGAGAATTGTCCTCCACTGCCTTCTGAGGCAGAGCATTCCACAGAACCACAACCCTCTGTGTGAAAAAAATTTTTCCTCAACTCCATTCTAAATGGCCTACCCCTTATTCTTAAACTGTGGCCTCTGGTTCTGGACTCACCCATCAGCGGGAACATGCTTCCTGCCTCCAGCGTGTCCAATCCCTTAATAATCTTATATGTTTCAATCAGATCTCCTCTCATCCTTCTAAATTCCAGAGTATACAAGCCCAGTCGCTCCAATCTTTCGATATATGACAGTCCCGCCATCCCGGGAATTAACCTTGTGAACCTATGCTGCACTCCCTCAATAATAAGAATGTCCTTCCTCAAATTTGGAGACCAAAACTGCACACAGTACTCCAGGTGTGGTCTCACCAGGGCCCTGTACAACTGCAGAAGAACCTCTTTGCTCCTATACTCAACTCCCCTTGTTATGAAGGCCAACATGCCATTAGCTTTCTTCACTGCCTGCTGTACCTGCATGCTTACTTTCAGTGACTGATGAACAAGGACACGTAGATCTCAGACTTCCCCTTTTCTGAACTTGATACCATTCAGATAGTAATCTGCCTTCCTGTTCTTACCACCAAAGTGGATAACCTCACATTTATCCACATTAAACTGCATCCGCCCACTCACCCAACCTGTCCAAGTCACCCTGCATTCTCATAACATCCTCCTCACATTTCACACTGCCACCCAGCTTTGTGTCATCAGCAAATTTGCTAATGTTACATTTAATTCCCTCATCTAAATCATTAATATATATTGTAAACAGCTGCGGTCCCAGCACTGAACCCTGCGGTACCCCACTGGTCACCGCCTGCCATTCCGAAAGGGACCCGTTAATCACTACTCTTTGTTTTCTGTCAGCCAACCAATTTTCTATCCATGTCAGTACCCTACCCCCAATACCATGTGCTCCAATTCTTCCCACTAATCTCCTATGTGGGACTTTATCAAAGGCTTTCTGAAAGTCCAGGTACACTACATCCACTGGCTCTCCCTTGTCCATTTTCATAGTTACATCCTCAAAAAATTCCAGAAGATTAGTCAAGCACGATTTCCCCTTTGTAAATCCATGCTGACTCGGACCGACTCTGTTACTGCTATCCAAATGTGCTGCTATTTTATCTTTTATAATTGATTCCAGCATCTTCCCCACCACTGATGTCAGAGTAACTGGTCTATATTTCCCTGTTTTCTCTCTCCCTCCTTTCTTCAAAAAGTGGGATAACACTAGCTACCCTCCAATCTGCAGGAACAGTTCCTGAATCTATAGAACATTTGGAAAATGATTACCAATGCGTCCATGATTTCTAGAGCCACCTCCTTAAGTACCCTGGGATGCAGACCATCAGGCCCTGGGGATTTATCAGCCTTCAATCCCATCAGTCTATTCAACACCATTTTCTGCCTAATGTGAATTTCCTTCAGTTCCTCCGTTACCATAGGTCCTTTGGCCACTATTACATCAGGGAGATTGTTTGTGTCTTCTCTAGTGAAGACAGATCCAAAGTACCTGTTCAACTCGTCTGCCATTTCTTTGCTCCCCATAATAAATTCACCCGTTTCTGTCTTCAAGGGCCCAACTTTGGTCTTAACTAATTTTTTCCTCTTCACATACCTAAAGAAGATTTTACTATCCTCCTTTTTATTCTTGGCTAGCTTACCTTCATACCTCATCTTTTCTCCCCGTATTGCCTTTTTAGTTATCTTCTGTTGCTCATCTTTGCTATGTTTCCCATCTTTGCTATGTTATACTTTTTTATTTTTATACTGTCCTTGGCTTCCCTTGTCAGCCACGGTCATCCCTTACTCCCCTTATAATCTTTCTTCCTCTTTGGAATGAAGTGATCCTGCACCTTCTGTATTATTCCCAGAAATACCCGCCATTGCTGTTCCACTGTCATCCCTGCTAGGGTATCTTTCCAGTCAACTTTGGCCAGCTCCTCCCTCATGGCTCCATTACCTCTATCCTATGGTGTGAAATTCTGTGTTTTATTGCAGCAGTACAGTGTAAAGACATAAAAATCTATTGATTATAAAAACAAATAAAGAGAAAAAATAATGAGGAGGTGTTCATGGAGAGTTCAGAAACCTGTCTGAGGACAAGAAGGTGTTCCTGAATCATTGAGTGAGTGTCTGCAGGCTCCTGTCCCCCCTCCCTGTTGGCAGCAATGAGAAGAGGGTATGTTCTGGGTGCTGAGGGTCCTTCATGTTGGAAGCTGCCTTCCTGAGGCTTCGCCTTTGATCATCTGCTGGTGGTTGGGTTGTGTTTGTGATGGAGATGGCTGAGTTTACAACCCTCTGCGGCTTCATCTGATCCTGGGCAGTTCCGGGTGGTAATGCAACTGATCACAATGCTCTCTCTGGTACATCTGGAGAACGATTACTCTACTGGGACGTAGGCCACTGACAGCAACTCTCCAGATTTCTCTGACCTGCGCCAGTCTTTCAAGTTGTCTGCAGATGCAGCTGATCTTTGAAGATCCTTCCTCTTCCAGGGACGAGTTCTTGGGAGCCTCTGTTGCTAGCCACACCACACCCATCCCCCGTGCCCAACCCCCATCCTTTCATAGCTGGCTCAAACAGACTATGGTGGAGATTTGTATGTCTTTGACATAACAAATCCTCTCAAACTTCCAATGAAGTAGAGATACTGGTGTGCCTTTTTCTTGATTGCATCAACATCTCGGTCCCAGGATAGAAATTCTGAGATGCTGACACCCAGAAACTTGAAACTGCTCACTCCTTCCAACGCTGATCCCTCAGTGAGGACTGATCCACAATCAGTTCCCTGGTCTGACTGTCATTGTGGGTGAGGCTGTTGTTGTAACACCACTCAAGCAGCTGATCTATCTCACTCCTGTACATCTCCTCGTCTCCATCTGAGATCCTGTCAAAAGTGTGCAGTACTGAATCAGGTCCTTCAGCCCATCGCACTCATGTTGGACATTGTGCCTATCTATTCTAGCCCCAACACTTGGCCAGTGACCTGTGCCTTGGTAATACAAGTGCTGGTGGAGAGACTTGTTTAACATTGTACAAGTCTCTGCCTCCACCTTCCTGTCAGGCTGTGTGCTCCAATTCCAACCACCCTCTGAGCCCCCTTCAACTTGCCCCAAAACGTGCCCTTTGGTTAAAGACCGCTCGGTTGAGTGGTGTTGCAACAGGAGTGTTAGTCAGACCAAGGAACTGAATGTGGACTTCAGGAAAGGGATCAAACACCAGTCGTCATCAAGGGGTTAACTGTGGAAAGGGTGAACACTTTCGAGGTTCTGGGTGCCAACATCTCTGAAGCTCTCTCCTGGGCCCAACATACTGATGCAATCATGAATTGTCGTATCAGTTACGAATATTGATCATCTGGTAAAATGTCTGTCTTTGAATTCTGGCCTTGGCAGAACAATTGCCATTCACAGTACACGTGTTAAAAGTGAATCGAAACTGCAAGCTGGCAACAGATGATACTTTGAAGTTGGTAAAGCAATTGTCCCTTAGTTGTTCAATGTGTTTCACATCTTTCTGTTATTCCTATCTCCTCTGTCTTCAGGAACCCCTATGTATAACGGGAACCAAAGTTCTTCAAAGAACTTTCCTAAGAAAAAGGTCTGTCTCCAGACTTGCCATCTCCAGGTCATGATCAACCTTCCCTGTCTCATCTGCAGGAAGCAAGGGTGGCTCCACATTCTTACTTCAAAGGTCTGGGTTGACCACAACTGCCCCAGGCCTATCTTGACTGGACATTGTCTTATTCCCTGTCTTACCCTAATGTCCACAGTAGTGGCTACACTTCATTAGGAGCTTCTCAGAAGATTTGGTGGCGCCAAATTCTATCTAATTTCTACAGAAATTCTCTGCTCCCTGTAACGAGTGTGAGGATGATTTGCAGGGGGATGGGAACCAGAGTGCCAGAGCTGACAGTGTGGCTGGGGTGAAAATAAATGACGTTGAAAGTTTAAGCAAATCCGCTGATAGAAAGGTTGTGACTGGTGGTAAAAATCTTCTGAGGTGTATATATTTCAATGCTAGGAGTATTGCGGGGAAGGCGGATGAGTTGAGGGCGTGGATTGACACGTGGAATTATGACGTTATAGCAATTAGTGAAACTTGGCTACAGGAGGGGCAGGACTGGCAGCTTAATATTCCAGGGTTCCGATGTTTCAGATGTGATCGAGGCAGAGGAATGAAAGGTGGGGGAGTAGCATTGCTTGTTAGGGAAAATATTACAGCAGTGCTCAGGCAGGACAGATTAGATGGCTTGTCTACTGAGTCCTTATGGGTGGAGCTGAGAAACAGGAAAGGTATGGCCACATTAGTGGGATTGTATTACAGACCACCCAATAGTCAACGAGACTTGGAAGAGCAAATCTGCAGGGAGATAGCAGGCAACTGCTGGAAACATAAAGTTGTGGTGGTAGGGGATTTTAATTTTCCATACATTGATTGGGTCTCCCATACTGTTAGGGGTCTAGATGGTTTAGAGTTTGTAAAATGTGTTCAGGAAAGTTTTCTAAATAAATATATTGAGGGACCAAATAGAGGGGATGCAATATTGGATCTCCTGTTAGGTAACGAATTAAGGCAAGTGACAGAAGTCTGTGTAAGGAAGCATTTTGGTTCCAGTGATCATAACACCATTAGTTTCAATTTGATCATGGACAAGGATAGACCTGGTCCTAGGGTTGAGGTTCTGAACTGGAAGAAGGTCAAATTTGAAGAAATGAGAAAGGATCTAAAAAGCGTGGATTGGGACAGGTTGTTCTCTGGCAAAGATGTGATTGGTAGGTGGGAAGCCTTTATAGGGGAAATTTTTTAGAGTGCAGAGTTTGTATGTTCCTGTCAGGATTAAAGGCAAATTGAATAGGGATAAGGAACCTTGGTTCTCAAGGGATATTGCAACTCTGATAAAGAAGAAGAGGGAGTTGTATGAAATGTATAGGAAACAGGGGGTAAATCAGACGCTTGAGGAGTATAAGAATTGCAAGAAAATACTTAAAAAAGAAATCAGGAGGGCTAAAAGAAGACATGAGGTTGCCTTGGCAGTCAAAGTGAAGGATAATCCAAAGAGCTTTTACAAGTATATTAAGAGCAAAAGGATTGTAAGGGATAAAATTGGTCCTCTTGAAGATCAGAGTGGTCGGCTTTATGCGGAACCAAAGGAAATGGGGGAGATCTTAAATAGGTTTTTTGCGTCTGTATTTACTAAGGAAGCTGGCATGAAGTCTTTGGAATTGAGGGAATCAAGTAGTGAGACCATGGAAACCGTACAGATTGAAAAGGAGGAGGTGCTTGCTGTCTTGAGGAAAATTAAAGTGGATAAATCCCCGGGACCTGACAGAATGTTCCCTCGGACCTTGAAGAAGACTAGTGTTGAAATTGCGGGGGCCCTGGCAGAAATATTTAAAATGTCGCTGTCTATGGGTGAAGTGCCGGAGGATTGGAGAGTGGCTCATGTTGTTCCGTTGTTTAAAAAAGGATCGAAAAGTAATCCGGGAAATTATAGGCCGGTGAGTTTAATGTCGGTAGTAGGTAAGTTATTGGAGGGAGTACTACGAGACAGAATCTACAAGCATTTGGATAGACAGGGACTTATTAGGGAGAGTCAATATGGCTTTGTGCGTGGTAGGTCATGTTGACCAATCTATTGAAGTTTTTCGAGGAGGTTACCAGGAAAGAGGATGAAGGGAAGGCAGTGGATATTGTCTACATGGACTTCAGTAAGGCCTTTGACAAGGTCCCGCATGGGATGTTAGTTAGGAAAATTCAGTCGCTAGGTATACATGGAGAGGTGGTAAATTGGATTAGACATTGGCTCGATGGAAGAAGCCAGAGAGTGGTGGTAGAGAATTGTTTCTCTGAGTGGAGGCCTGTGACTAGTGGTGTGCCACAGGGGTCAGTGCTGGGTCCATTGTTATTTGTCATCTATATCAATGATCTGGATGGTAATGTGGTAAATTGGATCAGCAAGTTTGCTGATGATACAAAGATTGGAGGTGTAGTAGACAGTGAGGAAGGTTTTCAGAGCCTGCAGAGGGACTTTGACCAGCTGGAAAAATGGGCTGAAAAATGACAGATGGAGGTTAATACAGACAAGTATGAGGTATTGCACGTTGGAAGGACAAACCAACATAGAACATACAGGGTTAATGGTAAGGCACTGAGGAGTGCAGTGGAACAGAGGGATCTGGGAATACAGATACAAAATTCCCTAAAAGTGTCGTCACAGGTAGATAGGGTTGTAAAGAGAGCTTTTGGTACATTGGCCTTTATTAATCGAAGTACTGGGTATAAGAGCTGGAATGTTATGATGAGGTTGTATAAGGCATTGGTGAGGCCGAATCTGGAGTATTGTGTTCAGTTTTGGTCACCAAATTACAGGAAGGATATAAATAAGGTTGAAAGAGTGCAGAGAAGGTTTACAAGGATGTTGCCGGGACTTGAGAAACTCAGTTACAGAGAAAGGTTGAATAGGTTAGGACTTTATTCCCTGGAGCGTAGAAGAATGAGGGGAGACTTGGTAGAGGTATATAAAATTATGATGGGTATAGATAGAGTGAATGCAAGCAGGCTTTTTCCACTGAGGCAAGGGGAGAAAAAAACCAGAGGACATGGGTTAAGGGTGAGGGGGGAAAACTTTAAAGGGAACATTAGGGGGGCTTCTTCACACAGAGAGTGGTGGGAGTATGGAATGAGCTGCCGGACGAGGTGGTAAATGCGGGTTCTTTTTTAACATTTAAGAATAAATTGGACAGATACATGGATGGGAGGTGTATGGAGGGATATGGTCTGTGTGCAGGTCAGTGGGACAAGGCAGAAAATGGTTCGGCACAGCCAAGAAGGGCCAAAAGGGCCTGTTTCTGTGCTATAGTTTCTATGGTTCTATGATCACTTCTCCATGTTTTATTCCAGTCCTTCCCACTGTGGTCCAGTGCAGAGCGGCCGTGGCCTCCCCGGACTCAATCACCACCGTCCCTGTTGGTGGATCCGTCCACTTCCCCATCCTCCATGGCAGCGAGGACAAGTACCAGGTGACTCTGGGGAAAACGTCCCCGAACCAGCTGAAGATCTTGGCCTGGATGTCAGACCAACCGGAGAGTCCGTACGTGATCCGGCCATCCTACATGAACCGGATTCACTTCCAGAGAGATGGTGTTATCGAGCTGCGAGGCATCAAGATGAGTGACCAGGGGACGTACGAAGTGCAGACAAACTACTTTGGGAGGGAGTTGAGAAACCGTGACCTTGACCAGTTTGAGATCCATGTTGTCGGTGAGTAGTAGTTTTAGAAAGCACAAGAGCACAGAAACAGGCCGTTCAGCCCATCCAGTCTGTACTGGACTATGAAAGTGTCATAGATCGCCACAGCCATTCGGTCCATGTGGTCTGTCGAACTGTATTCTCCCGAGTCACATTGACCCATACGTGGACCATAGCCCTCCTTACCCCTCCCATCCATGTACCATCCAAAATTTCTCTTCAATATGGAAATCAAGCCCACATCCACCATTTGCTCTGCCAGCTCAGTCCATGCTCTCACCACCCTCTCGGTGCTGAAGTTCCCCCTCCCCTTCCCCTTAAATAGTTCACCTTTCACCCTTAACACATGACCTCTCGTTGTCTCACCCAAACTCAGTGGAAAAGGCCTGCTTGCATTTACCCTATCAATACCCCACATAATTTTGTACACCTCCATCAAATCTCCCCTCCATCGTCTGTGTTCCAAGGAATAAGGTGTTAACCCAGTCAACCTCTCCCTGTAACCCAGGTCCTCGTGTCCCACAATGTCCATGTTTTAGAGACACCACCCACCTTTCCCTCCTGCTGGACCCCACCACGAGACTTTCTGATCTCCAGAACCCAGACACCACCCAGGTGACCCTGTCACTGCCTTGACCTCCCCCCCCCCCCACCCAATGTGCCTTCCCCCTCTCACTGTGACCAGCAGCAGGGTCTCTCTCAGCCCAATACCCCCTCCCTCACTCTGGATCCTTGAAATCTCGTGTGGAGTTCCTGATTCTTTTCCGTGGGGGAAGAGTACTGACTCCATTCTAAGCCCATTTATAATGTACATCTTTAAGGTGTATAAGTGTTACGGAAACAGCAATGAAAAATCTTTCTGCATCTGAGTGACCGAGGACAGACAGAGATGGTGGACCTTCATTTCTGCCCTGAACACCAGCAGGTGTAACGGAAAGTAAATCAGTATAAAGTCACTCCGTAATCCAGGGAATAATGTCCCAGCCTGCCTATCCTCACCGTATAAGCCTGTTCCTTGTCCCGGCAGGTCTTGGCCTGGAATGTCGACTCCATGGATGCTGCCTGACCTACTGAGTTCTCCTCCAGCATTTTGTGTGTGTGTTCGTGTTGCTCACATCCTCGTCAATCTCCTCTGCATTTTTTCCACACCTACCCTGTAACAGGGTAACCACACCACCAAGTGTGGCCTCACCGACATCTTGTACAACTGTGACGTGATGGCCCTCATCCCTGTAATCAATACCCTGACTCGTATGGGCCAGCACGTTAAACGTCTCCTTCACCACCCTGTCTACCTGTGGAGCCACTTTCAGGGAACCATGTTCTTATCCTCCTGGGACGTGCACAATCCCCACAGCCCTGTAGTGTCCCTACCTCTTGGTTCTGGAGATTCGAGGGTTCTCTGTGTGGAGTTTGCACGTGTGAGCTCCCACCGCCCCGTTCCCACTTGCAATTGTTGGCCCAGTTTCCTCCCCTCAACCCCATGAAGAGGAGGGAGAGACAGAGTCCCTCTGTTGATCGGGGTCGACCAGCTGTCTATGAATACACCAGCCACACCATTACAATACGGAGACCAAGCTGTCGTCCATACAGCAGGCTCCCTCTCACCATCAGCTGATGAATCCAAAGGCATGGCAGAGACGGAAACAGTCTGACACTCGTGGCGTCGCTGGAGTTGCCAGTCAGTGTTGAACTGAAGACACAATCCGGTTCCGGATTTCTCCTTGGGGTTTACTCCTGAAGCCTTTCCCATGAGCGGGTTTGAGATCAGAGTTTTCCTTCTCCAATGTGAGCTGCCATTCACAGCTGAGGAGCCCCATCCGCCCGAAGCAACCTGCTTGAAGGTGACAGTAACTGGTCTTTGGCCCTTCTGTGAGCAGAAATGATCCTGCTGGGTTTAATAGCTGAGCTGTATGTGAGAGTCAGGAGCTGGACTTGGTTGTCAGAGGCTATTTGAGACACGCCATTGGGAGCATTTAATAAATTGTGGAGTTTGTATCCTCACTACCCGCTCTCCCGGCTGTAACAATGTTAAAGAACCTCGACCAGCACCTGACTGAATCTTTCCCCAGTGTGTGGGTGACGGGTAAAATCTATGGGGGTGGAGTGGATTTGGTTGTGGGAGGTTTGTTGAGGGGAATGTTTTCAAGAATTTAATGTTAATTCATAATGAAATCTCTCCTGGCAGAGCCGGTGTCTGAGCCAAGAGTGGAGATCAGCAGGAATGCCTCCCACGTCACGCTGAACTGCACGGCTCTCGGAAGCGGACCGATCACCTATCGGTGGGAAAGGCAGACAGACGCTGCCGTTGGGAACGACACCTTCCATGGAGCCCTGCTGGTCCTGCAGAACGATGGGCTGAGTGGCCACACCTACAACTGCATTGCTGAAGATTGCTGCAGTCGGCAGATCAGCCTCCCAGTCTCTGTCAGCTTCAACCCAGCCAGCAGTGAGTGGGACACAGTGGATGTGTTTCCAATACTGGGGGAGGCTCAGGATATGGGGGTGTTCATTTAGGACAGAGATGAGGAATTTCTTTAGCCAGAGAGTGGTGAATTTGTGAAATTCATTGCCTCAGACGGCTGTGGAGGCCAAGTCATTGGGTGTATTTAAAGCGGAGGTTATCGGTTCTAGGTTATCCAGAGTGTCAAAGGTTACAGTGAGAAGGCAGGAGAATGGGATTGAGAGGGACAATGAATCAGCCACAGTGGAATGGCAGAGCAGACCTGATGGGCTGAATGGCCTACTTTTGCTCCTGTGTTCTAGTCATATCATCTCCTAGAGTAGGGTGTGAAGTGGGGACTGCTTGGAATCGAGAACGTGCCCCAGGACCCGACTGGACAGGGGCTGGACTGAGAGAGGGGAGGAGGGAGTTCCAGTTTCCAGACACAAAGGTTCTGGTTGTGGGTTTCTGACCATGGAATGGATCAGTGAACTGAGGTTTAATGCTGTGTCTTTCTGTCCCCCAGAGTCCAGAAATTATTGGGCCAGTATCCTCAGCTTTACAGTCATTGTGATGTTGATCTTGGGTCTGTATCTGCTCAGGAAATCTCAGTGAGTATCCTCTTCACTATCATCCCACTCTCCGTCTAGCTCCCTTTCATCCCATCCCACCGCTGGTGTGAGGTAGTGTGGGAAATTGGGACAACACACACACACAATTAGTTCCTGATTACCTGATGAGTTCCAAGGGTTTAGATGGGGCAGAGTTTGTTAAGTGTGTCCAGGATGGATTCCTGTCACAGTATGTGGACAGACCGACCGGGTGAATGCCATACTAGATCTAGTACTAGGTAATGAACCGGGTCAGGTCACAGATCTCTCAGTGGACGAGCACGTGGGGGACAGTGACCACCGCTCCCTGGCCTTTAGCATTATCATGGAAAGGGATAGAATCAGAGAGGACAGGAAAATTTTTAATTGGGGAAAGGCAAATTATGAGGCTATAAGGCTAGAACTTGCGGGTGTGAATTGGGATGATGTTTTTGCAGGGAAATGTACTATGGACATGTGGTCGATATTTAGAGATCTCTTGCGGGATGTTAGGGATAAATTTGTCCCGGTGAGGAAAATAAAGAATGGTAGGGATAAAGAATGGGTGACAAGTGAGGTGGAAAATCTAGTCAGGAGGAAGAAGGCAGCATACATGAAGTTCAGGAAGCAAGGATCAGATGGGTCTATTGAGGAATATAGGGAAGCAAGAAAGGAGCTTAAGAAGGGGCTGAGAAGAGCAAGAAGGGGGCATGAGAAGGCCTTGGCAAGTAGGGTAAAGGAAAACCCCAAGGCATTCTTCAATTATGTGAAGAAAAAAAGGATGACAGGAGTGAAGGTAGGACCGATTAGAGATAAAGGTGGGAAGATGTGCCTGCAGGCTGTGGAAGTGAGTGACATCTTCAATGAATACTTCTCTTCAGTATTCACCAATGAGAGGGAACTTGATGATGGTGAGGACAATATGAGTGAGGTTGATGTTCTGGAGCATGTTGATTATTAAGGGAGAGGAGGTGTTGGAGTTGTTAAAATACATTCAGTCCCCGGGGCCTGATGGAATATTCCCCAGGCTGCTCCATGAGGTGAGGGAAGAGATTGCTGAGCCTCTGGCTAGGATCCTTATGTCCTCATTGTCCACGGGAATGGTAACTGAGGATTGGAGGGAGGAGAATGTTGTTCCCTTGTTCAAAAAAGGTAGTCGGGATAGTCCGGGTAATTATAGACCAGTGAGCCTTATGTCTGTGGTGTGAAAGCTGTTGGAAAAGATACTTAGAGACAGGATCTCTGGGCATTTAGAGAATCATGGTCTGATCAGGGACAGTCAGCATGGCTTTGTGAAGGGCAGATCATGTCTCACAAGACTGATAGAGTTCTTTGAGGAGGTGATATAGATGAAGGTAGTGCAGTGGATGTGATCTATATGGATTTTAGTAAGGCATTTGACAAGGGTCTGCATGGTAGGCTTATTCAGAAAGTTAGAAGGCATGGGATCCAGGGAAGTTTGGCCAGGTGGATTCAGAATTGACTTGCCTGCAGAAGGCAGAGGGTGGTGGTGGAGGGAGTACATTCAGACTGGAGGATTGTGACTAGTGGTGTCCCACAACGATCTGTTCTGGGACCTCTACTTTTTGTGATTTTTATTAACGACCTGGATGTGGGGGTAGAGGGTTGGGTTGGCAAGTTTGCAGACGATACAAAGGTTGATGGTGTTGTAGATAGTGTAGAGGATTGTCGAAGATTGCAGAGAGACATTGATAGGATACAGAAGTGGGTTGAGAAGTGGCAGATGGAGTTCAACCCGGAAAAGTGTGAGATGGTACACTTTGGAAGGACAAACTCCAAGGCAGAGTACAAAGTAAATGGCAGGATACTTGGTAGTGTGGAGGAGCAGAGGGATCTGGGGCTACATGTCCACAGATCCCTGAAGGTTGCCTCACAGGTGGATAGGGTAGTTAAGAAAGCTTATGGGGTGTTAGCTTTCATAAGTCGAGGGATAGAGTTTAAGAGTCACGATGTAATGATGCAGCTCCATGAAACTCTGGTTAGGCCACACTTGGAGTACTGTGTCCAGTTCTGGTCACCTCACTATAGGAAGGATGTGGAAGCATTGGAAAGGGTACAGAGGAGATTTACCAGGATGCTGCCTGGTTTAGAGAGTATGCATTATGATCAGAGATTAAGGGAGCTAGGGCTTTACTCTTTGGAGAGAAGGAGGATGAGAGGAGACATGATAGAGGTGTACAAGATAATAAGAGGAATAGATAAGAGTGGATAGCCAGCGCCTCTTCCCTAGGGCACCACTGCTCAATACAATAGGACATGGCTTTAAGGTAAGGGGTGGGAAGTTCAAGGGGGATATTAGAGGAAGGTTTTTTCCTCAGAGAGTGGTTGGTGTGTAGAATGCACTGCCTGAGTCAGTGGTGGAGGCAAATACGCTAGTGAAGTTTAAGAGACTACTAGACAGGTATGTGGAGGAATCTAAGGTGGGGGCTTATATGAGAGGCAGGGTTTGAGGGTTGGCACAACATTGTGGGCCGAAGAGCCTGTACTGTGCTGTAATGTTCTATGTTCTACAATGCTGGAGGATTCAGGGGGTCAGGGAGAATCTACGACGGGAATAGACAGGCTGAGAGGCTGACTGGCCTTATTCAGCTGCTATGTCTTGTGCTGTGAAATTTCACTTTTACCTCATGAGTAACCTCCAATGCACAGCCCCAGAAAGAGGATCCCTGGAAAAATCTTATCCAAGAGGTTGCTTAAATCAGCAAACATGAATCCTTTGGTTCACATAGTTTTGCATTTGCTCTTTGAAGGAACTAACATTTTTTGGGCAGTTTGTGAATTATTAATATCCTTGTCCCTCAATATATCTATTTGTTAATATCTTTTCCTCAATATATCTAATTATTAATATATTTATTCCCCCTTATAACTAATTATTATTTTTATCCTTTGTTATAACTAATAATGATATATTCATCCCTCGCTATATCTAAGTACCTCCTGCACCACACCAGTCCCGTGTCCACAGGTAAACCAGGTGTATTTCAGGGACTGAGAATGGATGCCCCGTCCCTGGTGCTCGGGAGGGAATAACTACCCCACCTCGTCATTGGCTGGGAAGTGACGTGTGACATTTTCTCTCACAGGTCAAGCCCACTCAGAAACCAAGGGTCAGGAGAGTTCCAATGAAGATGAGGGTTTGGACTGTCCTATCTTGGAATCTTGCAGCTCCTCTGACCCAGTGTGAACTGGAACCAGAACAGTGCTGAACACGTCCCTCCCCCCAGCTGCTGTCTCTACCGTGACCCCCACCCACCCAGCCCCTGATCATAGGACGTCTGTGCCTCACACTGTGTGGGAGGTGTCACTGAGATGGTGGGCTTCCCAGTGTGGGGGCAGTTCCTGACTGTAGCAACTACTGGGGAACCGATCGATGATTGTGTGCATTGAGATGGAAGCTCAGGGTGTCTGTGTCTCTGTCCTGTTTATTTGTTCTGTCGCAGGTTTTACACAGAACATTACAGCACAATACAGGCCCTTTGGCCCATAATGCTGTGCTGACTTTGTAATCCAGTCTAACATCAATTGATCTCTCCCCTCTGACGTAGCTCTCCATTTTTCTATCATCCATCTTCCTTTAAATGCCTCTACCAGCACCCCTGGCAGCACATTCCTTGCATCCATCACTCTCTATAAAAACACATCTCTGATATCCTCCCTCGTACTTTCCTCCAATCACAATAAATTGATGCTGTCTGTGTTGGAAATTTCCACCCTGAGGAAACGTCTCTGACTGTCCACTCTGTCTGTCCCTCTCATCAACTTGTACAACTCCAAGTCACTTTCGTCCTCCCTCACTGCAAAGTGAAAATACCGAGCTCACTCAACCTCTCCTCATCGGACCAGCTCCCTAAGCAGTCACCTCACTACAGGAAGGATGTGGATGCTATAGAGAGAGTGCAGACGAGATTTACAAGGATGTTGCCTGGATAGGAGAGTGTGCCTTTTGAGAATAGGTTAGGTGAACTCGGCCTTTTCTCCTTGGAGTGACGGAGGATGAGAGATGACCTGATAGAGGTGTTTAAGATGATCAGAGGCATTGATCATGTGGATAGCCAGAGGCTTGTTCCCAGGGCTGAAATGGCTAACATAAGGGGTCACAGTTTTAAGGTGTTTGGAAACTGGTACTGAGGGAATGTCAGGGGTCAGTTTTTCCACACACAGAGTGGTGAGTGTGTGGAATGGGCTGCTAGCGATGTTGGTGGGTGAGGCAGCTATAACAGGGTCTTTCAGGAGACTCTTGGATGGGTACGTGGAGCTTCGAAAAGTACAGGAAATTGTACACAGTTTCTATAGTAGGTTACATGGTCAGCACAACATAGTGAGGGGAAGAGCCTGTGATCTGCTGTAGACTTTCTATGTTCTATATTGTATTTTATTTTATTTCTCTGTCCACCAGAGAAAGCAGGATCTCCAGTGGCCACACATTTTAATTCCACATCCCATTCCCATTCTGATATGTCTGTCCACGGCCTCCTCTACTGTAAAGATGAAGCCGCACTCAGGTTGGAAGAACACCACCTTATATTCCGTCTGGGTAGCCTCCAACCTGATGGCATGAACATTGACTTCTCAAACTTCCGTTAATGGCCCACCTCCCGCTCGTACCCCATCCGTTATTTATTTATATACACACATTCTTTTTCTGTCTGTCTCCTTTTTCTCCCTCTGTCCCTCTTACTATACCCCTTGCCCATAACCTGGGTTCCCCCCTCCCCCTTTCTTTCTCCCTCAGTCTCCCATCCTGTGATCCTCTCATATCCCCTTTGCCAATCACCTGTCCAGCTCTTGGCTCCATCCCTCCCCCTCCTGTCTTCTCCTATCATTTTGGATCTCCCTCTCCCCCTCCCACTTTCAAATCTCTTACTATCTCTTCCTTTAGTTAGTCCTGACGAAGGGTCTCGGCCTGAAACGTCGACTGTACCTCTTCCTACAGATGCTGCCTGGCCTGCTGAGTTCAGCAGCTATTTTTATGCATGTTGCTTTTATTTTGATTATTAGTTCTTTTTGTCTTTTGCATGTTGGTTGTTTGTCAGCTGTTATTGTGTAGTTTTTCACAATTTCTATTATATTTGTGTATTTTGCTGTGAATGCCTGTAATGAAATGAATATATGATGCTGTGTATATAATTCTGTTGTGGATTTAATATTTGAGTAAATGTTGATTACTCATTTGGATTATTATCTATTATTGATTATACTTGTTTAAAGATTCTTCATGTTGTTAATCTATTCTTTGTTAGAATTATAATCGTTCTGTACATTGTGATTACACAGTCTTTGAAATAAATCATTCCTGGCTCGCTGTAAAAATAAGTGAAAATGTAAAAATGTCCTGTTGCTACCAAATGATACGTGTGGGCCTCGCTTAAAGTGAACACAAAGTTTTGGATCCCCATGTCTTCCTTTGAAATTGCTCTCTGTATTGTACTGCCCCGGCTCGCGTATCTGGACAAGTCGGACGCAACATCCATGGTTGACACTGACCGACAGAGACCTCACTGTGCTCTGCCTGACCTGCTGAGTTCCTCCAGCAGTCCGTGTTTACTGCTCCGGATTTCCAGCCTCCGAGAATTTCTCAAGTAGCAGGATAGTGGTGGTTGGGGTGTGGAGAGGGAGGTTATGATCAGCCTTTCTACTGAGGGGAAGGAACTGTTTTTCAGGCTGCTGGTCCTGTGGTTGATGCTAGTGAACCTCCTTTATCCTGTTACTGACTTACCAGCAGCAGTTTGCTGGCGTCTCACCAACATCTTCAGCAGTGCGGTCCATTTCCGGGTTGTGAACCGTCCCAGAGTCGAGGGTGGGGGGGGGGGGGGGGGGACGTTGAAAGCGATTGCCTAGCGGGGACGTAATTGGATACCCCGCCCTATTTCCCTGATCATTGGCTGAATTTCAATCAATCACATAAAGAGGTGACAACATATTTAATTTCAAATCGTTGCGGGAATGGTTTGCTGTGAAACAGGATCAGACCATGAGCGGAGCGTGTCCACGGACCGGTGAGTGACCATTATCCCCGATACCCTGCGCTCCCTCTCCCGCGGATTGACGGCGTCCCTCACGGACCCGCAGCCCCGCTGGGAACTCGCTAGCCGCGGTAGTGTAGTGGTTCGCGTAGCGCCGAGAGCCGGGTTCAAGTCCCACCGCGGTCTGTAAGGAGTTAATCGGTTCTGCCCAGGACCGTCTGGGTTTCCTCCGGGTAAAGAGGTCCTGGTTAGAAGGTTAATTGCTCACAAAGGTGGAATTGGGTGTCGAGGGTTTCTGGGGCGGATCTCTAAATAATTAGGATTGGCGGTCAGTCTCTTTGCCAGGGTGAAATGTCAAATAGGAGAGGGCGCGGGGTAAAGATGACGGGGAGTGGGGAGGGGGCGTTGAGGGCAAGTTGTTTTACACAGTGATGGGTGCCTGGAACGGGCACCGGGGTGGGGTGGTAGCAGATATGATTGTGGTGTGTCAGGGGCATTTACACAGACACTCACACATTAAGGGAACAGAGTGATTTGAATTCTGTACATTTGGGTGGGATTAATGAAACCGGCGGCGTAACTGTGTCCTGTGCTACTGTACCATCCTACCTCCCAGATTACAGCATATGAAAATGTTGCATAAAAGGTTTCCAAGTTTCTTCAAATTTAACCGAAGGGTCAAAAATATAATTTCTAATTTTTTTCTAAATTTAAACTTAATATAGTTTGGGAAAACCATTGGAATGTAGTAGGAGGATTGATTTCCTTCCAGTTCATCAAAATAGATCTTCTGGCCATTAAAGTAACAAATGTTATCATCTGACAGACTGAAGAAGACAAAGATCTATGTTCTACCATTGGCAATCCAAAAGTTGCCGTAATAGGATGGGATTTTAAATCAAACATAGAACTGTTGAAATAATATCAAAAACATCTTTCCAATATTTTTCCAAAAGAGGACAGGACCAAAACATATGAGCTAAAGAAGCCACCTCAGAGTGACATAGGGAGCATGTACGAGGGGAATAAACAGGCCCGATATATCTAATTATTATTATCTCTATCCTTCATTATAACTAATTATCATCTTTATCCTTCGTTATAACTAATTATCTTTATCCTTTGTTATAACTAATTATTATCTTTATCCTTTGTGAAACTAATTACTATCTTTATCCTTTGTTATTACTAATAATTGTTATATTCATCCCTCGATATATCTAAGTACCTCCTGCACCACACCAGTCCCCTGTCCACAGGTAAACCAGGTGTATTTCAGGGACTGAGAATGGATGCCCTGTCCCTGGTGCTCGGGAGGGAATAACTACCCCACCTCGTCATTGACTGGGAAGTGACGTGTGACGTTTTCTCTCACAGGTCAAGCCCACCCAGAAACCAGGGGCCAGGAGAGTTCTAATGAGGATGAGGGTACGGACTGTCCTATCTTGGAATCTCTCAGCTCCTCTGACCCAGTGTGAACTGGAACCGGGACAGTGCTGAACATGTCCCTCCCTCCAACTGCTGTCTCTACCGTGACCTCCACCCACTCAGCCCCTGATCACAGGACATCTGCACCTCACACTGTGTGGGAGGTGTCACTGAGATGCTGGGCTCCCCAGTCTGGGGCAATTCCTGACTGTAGCAACTACTGGGGAACTGATCGAAATGGTGCCGTGTAGATAATTCCATTGTGTATTTAATATTTCTGTAATATTTGTGAAAATATTTTGATTTATTCTTGTACATTTAATGATTCATGTTAATCTACTTTGTTTGAATGTATAAATTTTCTGTACATTGTTGATTAAATACACTTTTTTGTTGAAATAAATCATTCCTGCCTCTCTGTAAAAATAAATATGTAAAAAAAGACATCCTATTGCTACCAAATGACATGTGTGTACCTCACTTAAAGTGATCACAAAGTTAGACTCACGTTTTGGACCCCATTGTCGTCCTTTGAAATAATTTAATGTTTTGAAATTTCAATGCATAACCTTGGCAATGAGGTGTTTTTCGAATGAACCCGCGATGGCTCTTGACCTGAAGCCCAGTGAGACATTCGTACTAAACTGCAGTGACAAAGGGAAGGCAAGTAAAAAATGCAGTCCTAGATGTGTAGAGAAATTCACGGGTTCATGAAGAGTGGGTCCGGTGGTAATAATCCTAAAAAAACAAGCAGAAATGGCCAGCTAGCCTTCCATAGATCTCATTATTAATAGATTTATCCATCAGTATCTATTGTTAATATTTATCCCTTAATATCTGTAATTATTGTCTATACCTCTGAGTAATGCTTATCCCTCAATTATACCTAACTATATTTGTATCTAATTGCTATTGTCTCAGTTTATTTTAATTTATCATTTGTGAAATTTTTAATTTTTTCAGCAACACATCCAGTGATGTTGCCCACTTTATAACAGATACACCTACACCTTCAGGTTTTACTGCTCATTGACAAAGTCATCCTGATACAGGCACTTCTGCCCATCCAGTTGATGCCAAACACCATATCCACCGAACTAGTCCCAATTATTCCTCAAGTACTGATGGAAGGTCTCAAACAAAAACATCAATTGTTTATTCCTCTCCATAGATTAGATTTAACTTTGTTGTCATTGTGCCAAGTACAGATACAAAGTCAATGAAATACAGTTAGCCTCTAACCAGAAATGCAAAGAATAATGTTATTTACAAAATAACTGCGAATAAAAAGTAAGTGCTACAGCACACAAATATAAAAGTACTGAGACAGTACAATATGGGTGCAATACTGCTGTGCGCTGTGATGTGAGGTTCAGCTCTTCCTGTGCCTGCTGGCGCGGGAACGGAGGCTCCTGTACTGCCTAACGGATGGGAGGAGAGTAAAAAGTCCATAGTTAAGGTGAGATGCATTCTTGATAATGCTTTTCACCCTGCCCAGGCAGCGTTTATGGTAGATGTTCTCAATGGTGGGCAAATGGGTGCCGATAATCCGCTGGGCAGTTTTCACCACACGCTGGAGTGCTTTGCGGTCCGATACGGGACAATTGCCGCACCACACTGAGATGTAGTTGGTGAGTATGTTCTCAATGGTACAGTGGTAAAAGTCCATCAGTATCCTGGGACAGAGGTGAGCTTTCTTCATGCTCCACAGGAAATAAAGGCGCTGTTGCACCTTTTTGATCAGGATGGAGGAGTTCAGGGACCAGGTGAGATCCTCGGAAATGTAGACGCCAAGGAATTTGAAGCTTGACACACTCCCCACTACAGCTCCGTTGATGTAGATGGGGATGCGAATGTGGCTCCTAGCATGCCTGGTCCACAATGATCTCCTTGGTCTTCTGGGTGTTATCGTCTGCACACCACGCGGCCGCCTCATCCCTGTAGGCTGTCTCGCCATCCTGACCTGCTGAGTTCCTCAAGCACTTTGTGTGTGTCGCCCTGGATCTCCTGCATCTGCACAATCTCTGATGTTCAGTCCAATTTCCTGTGTCTGGTCCATATCCCTCCATGCCTCACCCCTCCTTGTACCTTCCCAAGGCTTCTAAAATGATAGTTTTGTACTCACCTCAACCACATCCCTGGCAGCTCATTCCATAAACTCACTGTACTCTGGTGAAGAAATTGCCTCTCAAGTTCTTCTTAAATTGTCTCCTCTCACCCCTAATCTGTACCCCCTGGTTTTGGAGTCCCCTACCCTGCCGAAAAGTCTGTCACGCAAGGAACAACTTGTATCAACCAATTAAGCCACCCGACCTCATGTCTTTGGTTGGGATAGGAAGGAAACTGGGGCACCCCAGAGGAAATCCATGTAATTACAGCAGAGCATGCAAACTGCACACAGACAGTGCCTGGGCTCGGAATTGAACCCAGTTCTTTTGTGCAGACTGGTGACCTTAGTACTGGCCCCAGACCCGGGGGTGGGATGACCTTTCCTACCTCCTCAGTGTCTGGGGACTGATGTCTGATATTCTCTCGCTCTCCCTCTCTCATGGGTAAAGCCAAGGCACAAGTTCACGTTTAACTGTCATTAAATCATAAGGGTTACCCATGTATACAGCCAAACAGAACAGCATAACTCTGGGGTCAAGTGCCTCCAGACACTCACTGCATATAACATATTTAAAGTCTTAGTAAAATAGTCACACAAAAAAAAATCATTGTCTGTGGTCAAACAGAATGTGGCTTGTCTTCTGCAGACCGAACACCGACTCCAGCTTGAACACCATGCCACACTGACCCCGGCACCTCGCTCGAACCACTGACTCCAACCAGGCGATACTGAGCCTTCAGGTCTAGTCCTTGCAATGACCGAGGTCACACAGCTCCCCGATGCCCATCAATAAATCAGCGAATCCGGATTGCAGTATTTCACATTAACAATGTCCAACAGGCTCTTGTGATCACAGGACCCTGTGGAGCTCTATAGCAGATTTTCTTAAGCCTTGGAGTAAATTCTGTCCTGTTTTCCCTTTATTACGCTATGATCTATTTTCTTTGTTGATATCCTGGATACTTTCCTGTTTCATATTCATCCATCCGTTGTGTTGTATCCAGTGCAATTTGCCTGTCACCACAGTAGATCTCCAGTGGGTCATCACGTGGCCTTGGATCACCTGGACAATACTAACTCCTCCAGTTCTGATTAAAAAGCTCCAAAGTCTGGGCCTCTGTTCATCCCTCTACAACTGGATCCTCGGCTTCCTAACCGCAGGTCCACAGGCTGTACAGATGGGTAATAACACCTCGCTGTCTGTGAACATGGGCGCACCTCAAGGATGTGTGCCCCACTCTCTCTACGCCCCTGACCATGATGCCAGGCACAGCTCAAATGACATCTGTAAATCTGCCGATAGCTCAACTCTAGTTGTCAGAGCAGCAGACGGTGACGAGGAGGTGGCACACCGGCGCAAGGCAGATCAGCTGGTTGAGTGGTGTCGCTCAACAGCCTTGCTCTGAACATCAGAAACACTAAGGAATTGATTGAGGTCACGGGAACACACCAGTCCTCATTGAGGGATGAATGGAAAAAGTGAGCAGCTTCAAGATCCTGGATATCCATATCTCTGAGGATCTACCTTGAGTCCAACACGTTGCTGCAGTTGCAAAGAAGGCACAACAGTGACTATATTTCATTAGCAGTCTGAGAAGATTAGCCACGCAATCACTCCCCTTACCACTATATATGGACTGATAGCTTGCCCATGCAAATTAATCTGTAGACTACACATGCTGTCTCTCACCCGCTGCTCTGTGAATACACCAGTTTATCCACTTCCCGCACGCGTGCTTTTTATCTTAATTGATAACTGGTTGTACAGGCACAATGTGGAGACCGTTCTGACTGGTTGTATCACCATCCGGTATGCTGAAGCCACTGCACCAGATCAGAAAAAGCTGCCGAATTCACACCGGCAGCATCGTGTTCTCCCCACCTAGAAAAGAGTCTAAGCTTCCAGTTCTTCTAACAAAGTGTATGACCATACACTTCCTTACCCTGCATTCCATCTGCCATATTTTCCCCCGTTCTCTTAATCTGTCCTTCTGCAGCCTCTGCTCAACACTACCTGCCCTTCTATCTATTTTCCTATCATCTGCAAACTTGGCCACAAAGCCATCAATTCCATCACCCAAGTCACTGACATATAAAAGCACAGACCCCACTAGCCACAGTAGCAAACCGGAAAAGGTTCCCTTTACAACATAGAAACTGAATTCCAATGTGTCGGCATTTCAGTGGAATATTACAATGGCTTGCGGGGGAACTGGCCAAAGTTGACTGGAAAGGGACACTAGCAGAAAGGACAGTTTCTGCGAAAAATGAGGGAAGTGCAAGACATACATTCCAAATAAGAAGAAAAGTTCAAAAGGAAGGACACTGCTGAGGCTGACAAGTGAAGTCAGAGCCAAAGTAAAAGCAAAAGAGAAAGCATACAAGGAAGCCAAAGCTAGTGAGAAGATAGAGGATTGGGAAGTTTTAAAAAATTTGCAGAAGGAAACTAAGAAGGTCATTAGGAAGGAAAAGATGAATAATTAAAGGAAGTTGGTGACTAATATCAGAGAAGATACAAAAAGCTTTTTTAACTATATAAAGGGTAAAAGAGAGTTGAGGGTAGATATAGGAACTAAATACGCATTTTGCATCAGTCTTCACAGTGGAAGACATCTGCAGTATACCGGACATTCAAGAGTGTCAGGGAGATGAAGTATGGGCAGTGAAAATTATGACTGAGGAGGTGCTCAGTAAATTAATGGTCTGAGGATGGATAAATCTCCTGGACCTGATGGAGTGCACCCTCGGGTTCTGAAGGAAGTAGCTGGAGAGATTGTGGAGGCATTAACAATGATCTTTCAAGAATCGATAGATTCTGGCATTGTACCAGATGACTGGAAAATTGCAAATGTTACTCCGCTATTTAAAAAGGGTGGGAGGCAGCAGAAAGGAAACTATAGACCTGTTAGCCTGACATCAGTAGTTGAGAAGTTGTTGGAATCAATTGTTAGGATGAGATTACGGAGTACCTGTAGGCACATGACAAGATAGGCCAAAGCCAGAATGGTTTTCTGAAAGGAAAATCCTGCCTGACTAACCTACTGCAATTTTTTGAGGAAATTACAAGATGCAATAGTTGTGGTATACTTGGATTTTGACAAGGAGCTGCACATGAGGCTGCTTAGCAAGATAAGATCCCATGGAATTACAGGGAAGTTACTAGCATGGGTGGAGCATTGGTTCATCGGCAGAAAACAGAGAGTGGGAATAAAGGGATCCTATTCTGGCTGGTTGCCGGTTACCAGTGGAGTTCCACAGGATCACCGTTGGGACCATTGGTTTTAACAATGTAAGTCAATGATTTGGACTATGGGATTAATGGACTTGTGGCTAAATTTACCGATGATACAAAGATAGGTAGAGGAGCGGGTGGTGTTGAGGAAACAGAGAGCCTGCAGAGAGACTTAGATAGTTTAGGGGAATGGGCAAAGAAGGTTGGAAAGTGTATGGTCATGCTCTTTGGTGGAAGAAATAAAATGGGCAGACTATTATTTAGATGGGGAGGGAATTCAAAATGCAGACATATAAAGGGACTTGGGAGTCCTTGTGCGAGAAACCCGAAAGGTTAACCTCCAGGTTCAGTTGGTGGTGAAGAAGGTGAATGAAATGTTGGCTTCATTTCTAGAGGTATAGAATACAAGAGCGGGGATGTGATGTTGGGGAAACTCAGTGGAAAGGCCTGCTTTCATTTACCCTATCTATAACCCCACATAATTTTGTACAGATCTATCAAATCTCCCCTCAATCATCTATGTTCGAAGGACTACGGTCCTAAACTGTCCAACCTCTCCCCTTTCACTCAGGTCCTCGGGTCCCGGCAATGTCCATGTTTTACAGACAGCCCCCACCTTTCCCACCTGTTTGACCCCACCACGAGACTTTCTGATCTCCAGAACACAGAAACCACCCAGGTGACCCTGTCACTGCCTGGACCTTCCCTCTTCTCACTGTGACCAGCAGCAGGCTGTATCTCCCTGCTCTCAGATCTCAGCCCAATACCCCCTTCCTGACTCTGGATCCTTGAAATCTTGTGTGAGGTTCCTGATTCTTCTCCCTGGGGGGGGGGGGGGCAGCGGGAGAGAGGACTGACCCCATTCTAAGCCCCTCCTGATTTGATACACCTCTATAAGGTCACTCCTCCAAGAGGAGCACAGCTCTGTTGTTGCCTGGAGCTTGTGTGCCTCCGTGACCCAGAGAGCTGGAGTCTCGCTGGCAAAAGACGGCAAAACTCTCTCTTCCAGACTCACGAGAACAAACAACATCTCTCTCACCGGATAGCCCCCACATTCCAAACTCCGTTATCGCTAGTCCAACCCAAACATTGCAGCTTCAGAGAAACCTTTACATTAGCAGTGAAACCTTACAGGGAAACCATTACATTAGCAGTGAAAGCTTACAGGGAAACCATTACATTAGCAGTGAAAGCTTGCAGCGTGTTACCACAGTGACAATGATGCAGTGTCTGAGTGTGTACAATTCACTTGTGCTATCTCAGGGCAGGTATATTTAGTGATTCCCTTGGCAGATTCACGCAAAAGGATGTCACTCTCTCAGCTAACACCTTTCTCTACAGTTATGCCAGTGTTGAAGATACAAACTTGCCATTAAAGAGCAAAACCAAACAGGCTTTATATTCTACTAACTCTTGCACAAATTCCACAGATTGACAGCCATGGTCGTGTGGTTAGCACAACGCTTCACAGTACCAGCAACCCAGGCCCAATTGCTGCCACGGCCTGTCAGGAGTTTATACCTTCTCCCTGTGACCACGTGCGATTCCTCGCTGTTCTCCGGTTTCCTCCCACAGTTCAAAGACGTACAGGTTGGAAGGCTAATTGGTTATTGTAAATTGTCCTGTGACTAGGCTAGGATTAAACCAGGGGAATGCTGGGCAGCATTCCACACCATCTCGAAATAAATTCAAAAAAACAAAATGCTCTCACTAAAGATATTCCTTCTCAAATACTGTAGGCTTACGACGTTGGTGCTGAAATGTGTGGTGACATAGAAACATAGAAAATAGGCCCAGGAGTAGGCCATTCGGCCCTTCGAGCCTGCACCCCCATTTAGTACGATCATGGCTGATCATCCAACCCAGAACCCTGTACCTGCCTTCCCTCCATACCCCCTGATCCCTTTAGCCACAGGGGCCATATCTAACTCCGGCTGTCTCCAGCACATCCTTGGGTTAGTCATTAATGCCAATAGTGCCTTTCAGTGTATATTCTAACATGCATGTGAACAATAAACTGGAATCTGATCGCAGAAGTTAGCGTCTTTGCAGACAACGTTCGATCTGGTCATCTTGGACCGCCGAGAGCTTCAGCTCGAGCCCTCAGCACCTCACAGGCAGGTAGTTCAGTGCAGTAAACACCACTGCCAACTTGCATGTGGAAGGACATGATGAGACAGATTAAATTTTCACACTCCGGGACACTGGCATCACCGTCCCTGGTTGAGTCCTCCCAGGGATGGATCTGAGCGTCACAGCCAGCATGATGCTTTGAAGTGATCCAGGATCGATTCTGGTCACTGCCTGCCAGCTCTTCCTGTGATTGTGTGGGTTTGCTTTGAGTGCTCCCGTTTCCACCCACTTTCCAAAGATGTATGGTTAGGGTTGTGAGTTGTGGGCATGCTATCTCGACACTGGAAGCACAGTGAAACCAGCGGCTGCCCCCAACACATCCTCGGAGAGCGTTGGTCATTCTCTGCGCGTGACAAATAAAGCAGATCTTTAAAACAAAACGAGATGGGAGAACGTTTCATAGAGAAATAGCGATGCAGACCCTTTCATACCCCTTCACACCACTCCCACATTAAACACAAATTCATCGTTCTCCCCACCCTACCCCTCACCCACACACCAGGGCCACTTGGCAGGGACCAGTTTACCCGGCAACCTTGACGGTCAGAGGCACAAGTCGAGTGGATAGACAGAGGGTTGTTACCAGGGTGGATATACCCAAGGGGGCAGAACTTTAAGGTGATTTGAGAGGGGGGTGTCAGAGTGGTGGGTGTGTGGAACACCCTGTTAGGGGTGGTGACAGAGGCTGATACACAAGAAACCCTTAGATAGGTACACAGACGATAGGAAAATGGAGGGCTATGTGGGATTGATCTTGGAGTAGGTTAAAAAGTCAGCACAACATTGTGGACTTAAAGGTCAGTACAGTTCCGTGTTCGTAACACTGACTGGCTTTTAATCAAATATTTCAAAATCATCAGGAGTCCCTAAAAGTTCATGTGCATCCTCAGATCCCTCTCCCAGGCTTTCTGCCTCGCCTCTCGCCTGCGCTCCTCCCTCCTGCTGACGGTGGCGGCCCTTGGCGCACGGCCGACGACGCTCCTCGGCGGCTGCACAGCTTCAGGGTCGCGAGCGTTGAAGTGGGTGACCTTCGGCCTCAGGTCAGTCTGGAAGCCCAGCCCCTTCTGGTCCCTCTTGAGCACCGTTCTGACGGGAAACTTCCGACCCTTCCCGTCTGGCCCGAGTCCCGTCTCCTGGTCCCAGCCGCCCTTCAGCAGCATCTGGAAGCCGACGTTGCTTTCGGGAATGAAGTAATGGGTTGGTGGCAGCTTATCGCTCGTGCTGAGCAGGTGCAGCGTCGACCTCTCGTGCTGCTCAGCAGTGTCCTCCTGGTATTCCAGTCTGCAGGCCTCGCAAAACTTCTTCTGTGGTGGCCTCGCCCTGTGAGAGAAAGGAAGGACCTAACTTTGCATCCAAACAGCGGCCATTTTGCAAACAACCAAAGCTCGGGGACGGTTTGGGAGAGTGGCGAAACACCGCAGGACATGGGAACAGAATCAGGCCACTCAGCTCATTGAACCTTCCTCACCATTCCATCATGGCCTACCCTTCAACACCGTTCTCCTGACCTCTCCCCACAGCCTTTGATGTCTCGACAAATCAAGAACTTATCAGCCTCTACTTTAAATATACCCAATGATTCAGCCTCCACAGCCATCTGTAGCAATGAATTCCACAGATTCATCATCCACTGGCTCAAGAAATTCCTCCTCATGTCTGATCGAAATGGACGCCCCTCTATTCTCAGGCCGTGCCCTCTGGTCCTAGACTCACCCAGTATAAGAAACATCCACTCTGTCCTGGCCTTTCAATATTCGACAGGTTTTAAAGAGATCCCCCCCTCCCCCTCACTCTTCTCAGCTCTAGTGTACAGGCCCAGAGTTTTCACACATTAACCATTTCATTCCTGGAATAATTCTCGTGAAACTTTTTTGTACCCTCTCCAATTCCAGCTCACTTTTCTTCGATAAGGGCCCCGAATACAGTGTAGGGAAAGATACGGTCATGTACCTTGGCAGAAGGAATAAAGGTATAGACAAGATTTTAAATGAAATCGCTGGTGCAAAGAGACTTGGGAATCTCAGATGAGGATTCCCTTAAAGGTTAATTTGCAGGTTGAGGGAAGTGCAGTTTCTGAACGACTGCAATATAAAAGTGTAGATATACTGCGGAGGCTTTCTAATGTATTGGCCACACTTTGAGAGTAACTTTAGTGCCATAGCTAAGGAAAGACGTGCTGGCCCGGGGGAGGATCACAAGAACGATCCCAGGGTTTGATGGGCACTTTATGTCTCTGGCATGTATACAATGCAAGTTCAGATGTACTGAGTAGGAAATCATTGTCAAAGAAGGCTGTGGAGGCCAAGTCATGGGGTGTACTAAAGGCAGGGATTGAGAGGTTAAGGTTACAGGAGGAGGGCAAATGGGGTTGAGAAAACTACAACTATCACTGAACGGCAGAGCAGACTCGATGGGCCAAATGGCCTAATCCTGCTCCTGCACTTCATGGTGCTATGTCCCAGCAGTGCCACTGGCAGAAGAACAGTTGGGCCATTTGCTGTCCCTGCTCAGGACCCTGCCTTCTCAACAACACGTGCTCCTGAGTAGAAGTCTCCAACCAGAAAGAGTAGCCATTTTGTGGAAAGTTTGCTCATTTTTCTCCCTAGGGCTGTTGAGAAATGCAGCAGAGACACAGGCCCTGCGGCCCAACCATTGCCTGGCCACCATGGTGCCCTCACAGATCATCCCAATTCCTTGGATTCGGCCCACACCCCCTCCCCACACATGCTCACCTGAAGTGCCTTTTAAATGATACTACGGCACTGGTCTCAACCACTTCCTCTGGCAGATACCACGGTCAGAGAGATTGCCTGCTGCGGCAAGCTCAGGACATTTTCTTTGCCGTGGAGAAGGATGAGAGGTGACTTAATAGGAGCGTTAAAAATTGGTAAGACGCACAGGTGGCCAGAGACTTTCTCCCAGTGAGGAAATGGCCAATACCAGGGAGCATCATTTTAATTGGAGGGCGGTGTGAGAAGCAAGTTCCTTACACAGAGAGTGGCTGTGTGGAACGCTCTGCCGGGGGAGCTGGGAGAGGCAGAATCATCAGGGGTCTTCAATAAACTCTTAGTTATGCACATGGATGAAAGAGAAATTGAGGGAGATGTGGGAGGGAAGGTTTAGATTGATTTTGGAGTGAAGAAGTTTACACGGGAACTTTGGTTGGGCCAAAGAACCTGTATGATGTTGTATGACTGAGACTTCCATTAGGCTCTGGTGAGACCAAAGTTGGAACTGTGAAGTTCTCAGATTTCAGGGGAAATTGTCTGGGGAGGTTTGAATGAGCCAGGGGGACAGACAGAGTGATGGGGGTCCTATCACGATAGATGCCGACTCAAATGAATTTCTTCTGTAGTTGGCTTCTCAATGCCTACAAGTTAGGCTGTTGAACTGAGAGGCAGCAGGAATGGAACATTGACACAGCTTGGGGATATCATTTACTGCAGCTTGTAGACAGAAACTCGGCTCTGAAGAGTGGTAAGTCTCACCCACCTCTGACAAACAAGCCTGCACCGTTCAGTCTAACTGCCCTGGATCCCGGATTTCATAACGAACACTCGTGAGAATCAGGGGAAGCACACTTAGTCCCTCCTGTCTGCCGTACCACCCGGGTGGGAATCGATATTTCCCTCAGTGCAGCTCCCTGCCCAATTTCTGGATTCCCCTGGACACAGATTTCTGGTGGTAAGGAAGACCAAATGCAACGTTACCATTTCCAGGGGATTCAGATGTAATGCTGAGGCTTTATAAGGCAGTGTCAGACCATATTTGGAGTATTGTGAGCAGTTTTGGACCTTTATCTAAGAAAATATGTGCTGGCATTGAAGTGGGCCCAGATTATTCTGGGAAAGAAAGGGTTAACATATGAAGTGCATTTAATGGCTCCTGGCTTGTATTCACTGGACTTCAGAAGAGGAGTAGTGGTGGGGGGGTCTCGTTGAAACTAATCAAGTTTATTAAACGTTGCTTATTCCCCTTCTAAGGGGATATCGGAATGTGCGATTTCTTTGGATGCTGACAAGGCTTTTGATTGAGTTGAATGGAATTATTTATTTAAAACTTTAGGAAATTTTAATTTTGGGCCAATTTTATTCAATTACTTTATCTATCTCCTTCTCCTTCTGCTAGGGTCCTTACTAATTTTCAGTATTCCAGAACTTTTAAACTTCAACGTGGAACTGGACAAGGTTGTTCCTTGAGTCCTTTGCTCTTTGACTTGGCTTTAGAACCCTCAGCCTTTGCTTTTTGAGAATCTAATGATATTACTGGTGTTCTAAGGAGAGGGATTTTTCATAAAGTTTCGCTTTATGCTGATGACCTATTGCTTTTTATTTCTAATGTCGAGACTTCACTACCTCCTGTGCTTTCTCTATGTTCTTGTTTTAGCCAGTTTTCAGGATACAAACTGAATTTACATAAGAGTGAACTTTTTCCTCTGAATAATTTGTTATTAATACTAACCTTCCTTTTAAAATTGTAAGAAATCAATTTAAGTATTTGGGTGTAACAATTACCAAGAATTATAAATACCTATTTAATGAATATTTTCATTATTTTAATGAAAATTTCCTTACCTTACTGAATTTTGTAAACAGGACACTATCAAACTGGTCATCTTTTTCATTATCCTTGATTGGCTGAATTAACTCCATTAAAATGAATATTTTACCTAAATTTATATACCTTTTTCAGGCATTACCCATTTATATTCCTAAATCTTTTTCTGATTCTCTTGATTCTATTATATCTTCTTATATATGGAAAAACAAACAATCTCAACTAAATAAAGTTCATCTTCAGAAATCTAAGAAGAATGGAGGTTTAGCTTTACCAAAGTTTAAGTTTTATTATTGGGCAGTCAATATACGAAACCTTACGTTTTGGACATACTATATTAACCGTGAGGACTGTCCGATATGGGTTTATTTAGAAGCTAACTCTGTTAATAAATTTTCTATTATTTCTCTTCTTGGATTCTCACTCCCTTTATCCTTTAGTAAACTAACTGAAAATTTGGTAGGTAAACACACTTTGAGGATCTGCGTACAATTTAGGAAATTCTTTGGTCTATTGAGATTTTCTTTGTCTGGTTCCATTTGTTCTAACTATTTTTTTAAACTTCGATGACTGATTCAGTTTTTAAAGAATGGGATAGATTGGGTATTAAATACTTCCAGGATTTGTTAGTTGGAGGAAGTTTTCTTTCGTTTGAGCAAATGTCAGCTAAATATAGTTTACCCAAAACTCACTTTTTTCGTTATTTATAAATTCGAGACTTTCTGCGTTCTCAACTATATACATTTCCTGTAAGTTTTAATTTGAACCTTACAAAAGGAAACCAAGAAGGTTATTAAGAGAGAAAAGATTAACTATGAAAGGAAGCTAGCAAATAATATCAAAGAGGATACTAAAAGCTTTTTCAAGTATATAAAGAATAAAAGACAGGTGAGAGTAGATATAGGAGCGATAGAAAATGATGCTGGAGAAATTGTAATGGGAGATAAGGAGATGGCAGAGGAACTGAACGAGTATTTTGCATCAGTCTTCACTAAGGAAGACATCAGCCGTATACCGGACACTCAAGGGTGGCAGGGAAGAGAAGTGCGCGCAGTCACAATTACGACAGAGAAAGTACTCAGGAAGCTGAATAGGCTAAAGGTAGATAAATCTCCTGGACCAGATGGAATGTACCCTCGTGTTCTGAAGGAAGTAGCTGTGGAGATTGCGGAGGCATTAGCGATGATCTTTCAAAAGTCGATAGATTCTGGCATGGTTCCGGAAGACTGGAAGATTGCAAATGTCACTCCGCTATTTAAGGGGGCAAGGAAGCAAAAAGGAAATTATAGACTTGTTAGCTTGACATCGGTGGTTGGGAAGTTGTTGGAGTCGATTGTCAAGGATGAAGTTACAGAGTACCTGGAGGCATATGACAAGATAGGCAGAACTCAGCACGGATTCCTTAAAGGAAAATCCTGCCTGACAAAGTTATTACAATTTTTCGAGGAAATTACCAGTAGGCTAGACAAGGGAGATGCAGTGGATGTCGTATATTTGGATTTTCAGAAGGCCTTTGACAAGGTGCCACACATGAGGCTACTTACAAGATAAGAGCCCATGGACTTACGGGAAAGTTACATACGTGGATAGAGCGTTGGCTGATTGGCAGGAAACAGAGAGTGGGAATAAAGGGATCCTATTCTGGTTGGCTGCCGGTTACCAGTGGTGTTCCACAGGGATCAGTGTTGGGGCCGCTTCTTTTTACATTGTACATCAACGATTTGGATTTTGGAATAGATGGCTTTATGGCTAAGTTTGCTGACGATACGAAGATAGGTGGAGGGCTGGTAGTGCTGAGGAAACGGAGAGTCTGCAGAGAGATTTGGATAGATTGGAAGAATGGGCAGAGAAGTGGCAAATGAAGTACAATGTTGGAAAGGGTATGGTTATGCACTTTGGCAGAAAAAATAAACAGGCAGACTATTATTTAAATGGGGAAAGAATTCAAAGTTCTGAGATGCAATGGGACTTGGGAGTCCTCGTACAGGATACCCTGAAAGTTAACCTCCAGGTTGAGTCAGTAGTGAAGAAGGCGAATGCAATGTTGGCATTCATTTCTAGAGGAATAGAGTATAGGAGCAGGGATGTGATTTTGAGGCTCTATAAGGCACTGGTGAGACCTCACTTGGAGTACTGTGGGCAGTTTTGGTCTCCTTATTTAAGAAAGGATGTGCTGACGTTGGAGAGGGTACAGAGGAGATTCACTAGAATGATTCCAGGAATGAGAGGGTTAACATATGAGGAACGTTTGTCCGCTCTTGGACTGTATTCCTTGGAGTTTAGAAGAATGAAGGGAGACCTCATAGAAACATTTTGAATGTTAAAAGGCATGGACAGAGTAGATGTGGCAAAGTTGTTTCCCATGATAGGGGAGTCTAGTACGAGAGGGCATGACTTAAGGATTGAAGGGCGCCCATTCAGAACAGAGATGCCAAGAAATTTTTTTAGTCAGAGGGTGATGAATCTATGGAATTTGTTGCCACGGGCAGCAGTGGAGGCCAAGTCATTGGGTGTATTTAAGGCAGAGATTGATAGGTATCTGAGTAGCCAGGGCATCAAAGGCTATGGTGACAAGGCGGGGGAGTGGGACTAAATGGGAGAATGGCTCAGCTCATGATAAAATGGCGGAGCAGACTCGATGGGCCAAATGGCCTTCTTCTGCTCCTTTGTCTTATGGAAACCTTTTTATAATGGTTCAATAGCCAATATTTATAGTATGTTGCTAGGAATGAGAAATTTTCCTATAGACAAAATTAAAAATCTTTGAGATCAAGATTTACAGACTTCAATCTCTGGGGAAACTTGGAATGGAATTTTTAAACACTTCATTGTTAAGTGCCCCTCATTCCCTCTTACAATTTAAAGTGGTTCATAGGGTTCACACATCTAAAGATAAGCTACCTCGTTTTTATCTCCTTTCTGTGATAGATGTAATAATGGAGAAGCTTCATTAATTCACATGTTTTGGACATGTCTGATTCTTGAAAGATACTGGGAGGAAGTATTCCAAACTTTATCGGTAATTTTCAAGGTAAATTTTAAGCCTAACCCTTTGAGCGCATTATTTGGTATTGTTGGAGGAAAAGACTTTATTTTGGAGACACCTGATCTGCATATTTTGGCTTTTATCTCTCTTATAGCTAGGAGGGCGCTCTTGCTTAAATGGAAGGATGCTGTTCCGTCTACTCATGCTCAATGGTTACATGATGTTAGGTCATGCTTAAATTTAGAGAAGATCCCTTGTTCAGCTTTTGAATCTAGCCAAGACTTTTATACATTGTGGGGACCATTTTTGAGTTATTTTCAAAACCTTTGATTTGTTGTAAAGGTACAGATGGTGGTTAATAATATATTTTATTATATGATAAGGGTTTCCTCCCCTTTTTTCTTGCTTTTCCTAACAGCTCTGACTTTCGTAATGGGTTTAGATTTTTTTCTGTATAACAAAATTATATTTCAATATTACCATTTAATTTAATTTTTATGATTTCAGGGTTTTGTGATTGTAACTGTTTTTAATACAATGTATTTGGTAATATTTTATTTTTTTCTTTTGACTTATAATATATCTTCATGTATTCGGTATTCTTCTATGCAGAAACTGATAAAAATATTGAAAGAGAAACCAATTGAATATTCAAAGGCCAAGACAGAGTGGATGTGGAGAGGACGTTTGCTATAGTGGGTGTGTCTAAGATCAAAAGGCACAGTCTCAGAATAGAAGGGTGTTCTTCTAGAACAGAGATAGGGAGGACTTTATTTAGCCAGCGGGTGGTGTATCTGTGGAATTCACTGCCACGGATGGTTGCAGAGGCCAGGTCATTGGGTGTATTTAAGATGGAGGTTGATAGGTATTGGATTAATTAGGGTGTCAAGGATTCTTGAAGCAAAGGCAGGAGAATGGTGCAGCAGACTCAGTGGGCTCAATGGCCTAATTCTATTCCAATGGCACATGGTCCAATATCTCTGCCTTGCTTCACCGGGATTGAAGCCATGTTCTCTGCATTCAAAGACTGCATTCACACTTATCTGAAGAGGTTTCTCCTCAGAGGTCCCTTCATTTTAAATGGCCACCCCAGTTCTAGATTTTTGGACAAGAGGCAATACTCCCTCCTCGTCCGTCATGTCAGTAAAGTACTGCTCACTTTTCTACACTCAAACCCAGTCCATCCAACCTTCAAAGAGGTAACCTCATCCAGTTCAGTTATTCGTTTCATAATAACCCCATTCTCCTGCCTTCTCCCCGTAACCTTTGATGTCCTGACTAACCAAGATCCAATCAACCTCTGCTTCCGATGCACTCAATGACTTGGCCTGCACAGCTGTCTGTCCAAGTGTATTATTTTAAAATGCTAATGCACCTGCCCAGCCTGCTCTGGCAACCCGGTCCACATACCGGCTGTGCTCTGGGTAAAAATGTTACCCCTCAGACTCCCATCAAATCCTTCCTCTCACCTTAAACCCGTGCTCTCAAGTTCTTGATCTGCCAGCCCTGAGAAACAGACTGTGCACACTGACCCTCTATATGCCCCTCACCATTTGATACAAGATTATCCCTCAATTTACCATGATACAATGAAAGAAGTCCCAACATGTCTCCATAACTCAGACCCCCGTATCCTAGCAGTGTCCTTGGAAATTACTTGTGCAGTCTTTCCAACTAAATGGCATCTTTCTCATAGTGAGACGACAAAAACAGAATGTTCCATATATGGCTTCACCAACATTTATCGGACTACAACGTAACATACCAACTTCTATAGTCAAATGTCTGACACATGAACAGAAAGGTGCCGGAAAAGGGCCAGTAACATCATGAAGGATCCCACCCACCCTGTTCATGGACTGTTTGTCCCACTCCCATCGAGGAGGAGGCTACACAGCATCCACGCCAGGACCACCAGACTCAAAAACAGTTACCTTCCCCAAGCAGCAAGGCTGATCAACACCTCCACACCCCCAACCACCACTACTTTATCGTTTCCTGTCAGTCACCTTATGTACTATGCCTAGGGTCACTTTATGGACACACAACCAATACATAAGGCATCCTATGTATTTATATTTACTGTTTTTTAAAAAATATTATTGCGTTCTTTAACTTATTGTTTTCCTTGGCTGCATGGGTTCCAGAGTAGCAATTATTTCATTCTCCTTTACTCTTGTACTGGAATTAACATTAAACAATCTTCAGGGACCAGGTATTTGCACTCCCAGATCCCTCCGTTCTGCAACACTGCCAGGGACCCGACTGTTCACTGCGAATGTCCTGCCTCAACTGACTTTGCAAAATGTGACACCTCACTCTTATCAAAGTTCACAGCTAATTCATAATGTATATGTTTGCATACATCCCTGAGATTCGCTTTCCTCTGGACATACACAGTAAATCCAAGAAACGTACTAGAATCAATGAAAGAGCAAACTTACAGGGGGAAGGTGGGCTGGCGTGGGACAGGGGGCAGTGATCGGCGAGGGGGAAGGTGGGCTGGCGTGGGACAGGGGGGGTGGTGATCGGCGAGGGGGAAGGTTGTTTGGCGCGGGACAGGGGGCAGTGATCGGTGAGGGGGAAGGTGGGCTGGTATGGGATGGGGGTCGGCAAGGGGGAAGGTGGGCTGGCGTGGGCCGGGGGTTGGTGATCGGCGAGGGGGAAGGTGGGCTGGCGCGGGACAGGGGCAGTGATCGGTGAGGGGGAAGGTGGGCTGAAATGGGATGGGGGTCGGCGAGGGGGAAGGTGGGCTGGCGTGGGACAGGGGGCAGTGATCGGTGAGGGGGAAGGTGGGCTGGCGTGGGACGGGGGGGTGGTGATCGGCGAGGGGGAAGGTGGGCTGGCGCGGGACAGGGGCAGTGATCGGCGAGGGGGAAGGTGGGCTGGCGCGGGACGGGGGCGGCGATGAATCAAGAAGCTGGTACCGGATTGGCGGACGGGCTGAAGGCAGAGGAGATGGGCAGGAGAGGGGGAGTGAGAAGGGAACCAAAATGGGGATTAAAAAAAGAGATAAGGAGGAATATACTAGAGAAATCAATTTTCATGCCATCAGGTTGGAGGCCACACAGATAGGATGAGATGCTGTTCCTCCAACCGGAGTGTGTCCTCCTCAGGGCAGTAGCGGAGGCCATGAAGAGACACGTCAAAATGGGAACATGGGTGCCCACCAGCAGCATTACTTTCTGATTCCCAGCCCCAGCCTGAGGACACCTGCAGATGACATGGCCAGCAGCTTGGTAAGCTGAGACTAAGGTACGCAGATGTTTACAACAGGTGGACAGACGCAAGGCCGCGGGACCGGACGGCATCCCAGGGCAAGTACTCGGGATGTGCGCAGCACAACTGGCAGATGTGTTTACTGATATTTTTAATCTCTCCCTCTCCCAGTGTAGAGTGCCTTCCTACTGCAAAACATCAACCATGGTCCCTGACCAAAAAAGACCAAGGTAACATGTCTGAATGACTGATGTCTTGTCGCACTCAACTCAATAATAAGCAAATGTGGCTGGTCAAGAACTACATCTGCAGCTTGCTACCACCCACACTGGACCCCCTGACAATTCACCTACCGACACAACCAATCGACAGATGACACAATAGTGACAGCTCTACACACCGTCCTTACACATCTGGGGAAGAGGGATACTTTTGTGAGAATGCTGTTCTTGGACTACAGTTCAGCATTCAACACCATAATTCCATCCAGGCTCGACAAGAAGCTCAGAGACCTCGGCCTTGTGCGTCTGGATCCTGGTCTTCCTGTCAGATCACCGGCAGGTGGTAAGAGTGGGCTTCCTCACCTCCACCCCTCTGACCCTCAAAACAGGAGCCCCTCAGGGCTGTGTACTAAGGCCTCTCTTTTATTCTCTGTATACACGTGACAGTGTCGCCACCCACAGCTCCAATCCGTTAATCAAATTTGCTGACAACAATACACTGATTGGCATAATCTCAAATAATAATGAGGCAGCTTACAAAGGAGGCTTTGTGTCAAGAAAACAAAGGAGCTGGTTGTGGATTACAGGAGGAATGGAGACGGTCTAACCCCTATAGACATCACTGGATCTGGGGTTCAGAGGGTAAACAGCTTTAAGTTCCTCAGCATAAACATCATCAAGGACCTCACGAGGTCTGTACACACCAGCCGTGTGGTGAAAAAGGTACAACAGAGCTGCTTTCACCTTAGACAGTTGAGGAAGTTTGGTACGGGCCCCCAGATTCCAAGTACTTTCCACAGGGGCACAATTGAGAGCATCCTGACTGGCTGCATCACTGCCCGGTATGGGGACTGTACTTCAGGACTCTGCAGGGAGTGGTGCAGACAGCCCAGCGCATCTGTAGATGTGAACTCCCCACTATTCAGGACATTTTACAAAGACAGGTGTGTAAAAAGGGCCCAAAGGATCACTGGGGACCCGAGTCACCCCAATCACAATCTATTCCAGCTGCTACCATCCGGGAAACGGTACCGCAGCATAAAAGCCAGGACCAACAGGCTCCAGGACAGCTTCTTCCACCAGGCCATCAGACTGATTAATTCATACTGACACAACTGTATTTCTATGCTATGTTGACTATCCTGTTGTACATACGATTTATTATAAATTAAAACTAATTCTGTATCCAATTAGACAACTAACCCTGGATTCCCTCGACATCTAACACGCAGAACCTTGAGAAAGCGAAAGGGAAAGATGGTGGGAAGTTACAAGACTAGTCACCGGCTTCCAGTCCTAAACCCAACATCACCCTCCTGATTTCAAAGCAAATTTAATTGTCAGAGTACATACATGTCACCACATAGAACTCCGAGAAGTTCTCTCGGGCATACTCAGCAAATCTAAACAATAGTAACTCTAACAGGATCAAGGTAAGATCGAGTAAAGCACTGAAAACAACTGTGCAAATAAACAGCAATAAATAACGAGAACATGAAATAACAAGATAAAGAGTCCTTAACGTGAGATTATTGATTGCTGGAACATCTCAGTAGATGAGTGTAGTTGTCCTCTTTCGTTCAACGGCCTGATGGTCGAGGGAGAGTAACTGTTCTTGAATCCTGAGGCTGCTGTACCTTCTTCCTGATGGCAGCAATAGCAAGAAAAGAGCTTGGCCTGTGTGATGAGGATCTCTGCTGATGCATGCTGCTTTCCTGACAGCGTTTCACGTAGATGTGCTCAATGGTTGGGAGGGTTTTACCAGTAACGTACTGGGCCAAATCCACTACCTTTGGTAGGATTTGCCATTCAAAGGCGTTGGTGCTCCCATACCAGGCTGTAATCCAGCCAGCTGATACACTCTCTACCCAATGTCCGTAAAAGTGGGTCGAGGTTTTTGATGTCATGCTTAATCTCTGCAGATCTTGAGGAAGTAGAGTTGTCGTTGTGCTTTCTTTGCGATTACATTTACATACTGGGTCCCGGACAGGTCCTCTCAGATAGTGACAGACAGGAATTTGAAGTTACTGACCCTCTCCACCTCTCATCCTCCAATGGTGACTGGCTCACGGACCTCTGGTTTCCCTTTCCTGAAGTCTATAGTCAGTTCCTTTGTCTTATTAACATCGAGCAAGAGGTTGTTATTAAACCACTCAGCCAAATTTTCAATCTCCCTCCTGTATGCTGATTCACCACCTCTGATACACCCCACAACAGTGGTGTCAACAGCAAACTTGAATAGGGTGTTGGAGCTGTGCTTAGCCACACAGTCATCAGCGTAAAACGTTTAGCACACAGCCCTGTGATGCACCTGTGCTGATTTCTACCAGCAAGGCAATTCTGTATCCAATTATAAACACAAGAAACCTTCAGCAACATCCACATAACATTTCAGCAACTCAGCAGGTCAGGCAGCATCTCTGAAACAGTTACCTTTTGGGCCGAGACCCATCATCAGAGCTGGAAAGGAAGGGGGAAGAAGACAGACCTGATAAGGTAGAACAGGGGTCCCCGACCACCAGGCCGCAAATAAACGATATGATTTGGTGATATGAAACGATATGAGTCGACTGCACCTTTCCTCATTCCGTCACTCTCTGTTGAGCTTGAACAGCACCCCCGGTCCACAAGAATATTGCCAATATTAAAACGCCGTCCGCGGTGCAAAGAAGGTTGGGGACCCCTTGAGTAGGAGACTGACGATTGTTTAATACCATTTCCAGTGCACCAGTGTAAAGGAGATCGAAATAATTGGCTCCAATGCAGCACAAAAATACAATAAGATAAAGAACACAATATAAAAAAATATAATATAATTACGCAAGACATCTTGTAAACGTTGATCGGTTGTGTGACTTTAGGCACAGGCGTATCGGTACAGAAGGCAGGAAATGATAGAGTAGTGGTGTGGAGGGGTTGATTAGCCTTACTGCTTGGGGAAAGAAACTTTTTGGGTCTGGTGGTCCTGGAGTTGATGCCACATAGCCTCATCCCCGATGGGAGTGGTTCAAACAGTCTATGAGCAGGGTGGTGGGATCCTTCATGATGTTCCTGGCCCTTTCCCAGCACCCGTCTGTGTATAACGTTTAATAACTGCTTGGGGAAAGTAATTGTCTTTTGGGTCTGGTGGTATACGAGAAGGGAAAGATGGACTATGGTTTGGGAAGTCACGCACTCACACACCGACTGCCATGGAGACTTACCTCCGGTCCTCTCGTCCCCCTGGCCGGTTCCGACATCCCCGGTACCCCTCCAGGAGAGCGGCAACTGCCGCATGCCCCGCCTGCCGGGCCAGGTCCAGGGCGTCGCGACCAGCAGTATCGCAAACCCCAATCCAGGCGGCCCCGTTGTCCAGCAGGTAGCCCACTGCCTCCGACTGTCCGCTGTGAGCAGCGCACATGGTGGCGGTCCAGTAGAAGCCATCCCGGAAGTTTATGTCGCAGGCTCCCTTCTCCAGCAGCCTCCGGAGAGTCCTCAGGTCGCCGTGCTGGGCCGCCTTCAGCAACAGGTGTCCACGCCTCTGCGCTCCCTCCGCCTGACCACCGTTGCCCTCTGCCACAAGACATAACAGCACAATCAGGCCGTTCGGCCCACCCAATCTGCTCCTTCACCGCCGTTCCATCATGACTGATTTATTATCCCTCTCAACCCCTCATGGACACCCCGACAAATAAAGAGCCTATAAAGCTCTGCTTTCAGTATACTCGACGTTTCAGACCCTGCAATGAATTCCAGATTCACCACCCTGTGGCTGAAGGAATTCCCCCTCTTCTCTGTTCTAAATGGACGTCCTTCTACACTGAGCAACAGCACAAAATGCTGGAGGAACTGAGCAGGCCAGGCAGCATCTATAGAAAAGGGTAAACAGCAGACATCCCACCTCTCCCGGAAGTCTCCTGCATACTGATAGTGGTTCCCTGACGCCTGCAAATTATATACAATATCCCGGAGAGGGAGTGACAGACACAGCGAGGGAGTGACAGAAATAGCATCCTGATTGGTCTCTCTTTGTGCTAAGTAGACCAATTAGTTTTCTCTGTGGGCGGGCTTTACAATCAATCCCTCTCTCTCTCTTTCATTGTCCATCAGTTCAGTTTAGTGTCCTGCAGCGCTATGGCACAGTGTTCCAAAACAAAACGTACTTCACCCCAGACTACAGTAAAGTGTACCTCTGCCTAATAGGGGTAAAAAAAAATGAGTGTTACTCGCTTCACTGTTTGCAACAGTGACTTCTCCATTACCCATGGTGGGTTAAAATGTAAAAGACATGTTGAGGTGAGTTTAACAGGTGTCATTCGTTTATTAGCATAGCTAACGTTATTTAAACTAGCTGGCTGGCTGCTAAGGAGCTACGCTATTAATGTCCTACGTGATGAGGCCAAACTCCCTGTAGACTTGCTTAAAGTTGTACGTAATAGAATAAAAATAAAATGATTCCATGATAATACAAGTACATATTTTAAGAGGTTGAGACTTCCAGCAAATAAAGTGTTGTGATAATCAAATGTCCTGTATACATGCACCCTTGGAGGTCGCGGAGGTTGGGGGGGGGGGGTGATATCTCCCTGAAATGGGTTTTTGCGGGGTGGGATGTCTGAAACAGTCGATGTTTCGGGCTGAGGCCCTCCTTCAGAATCTCTATCTGACTGTGCTCTATGGTGAGAGACCCCCACTTTTGGAAACAGCCTCTCCACAATCACTCTCCCCAGTCCTTTCAATATCCAATCGGTTTCAATGAGATTCCCCTCCGTCCTCACTCTTCTAAACTTACCACTGTAGGAAGCGTGCTCTGCAAATCCTCTCGCTCTCCTCCGCACATCCGAGCGCTGACGGACCGGGTTGGGTCTGGGTCTGGGTCTGGAGGCGGCCTGGCCGCTGGACGCCAGCAGTCCCTCGTAGAAACTCTTCGCCTGCTCGCCGTCCAGGCTGCCTCCGGGGCGGGGGAATCGCCGCTCGTCGCCCTCCTCCTGCCCCTCGTCCGCCGCCCGGGTGAAATGGATCAGACGGCCATGGCTCATGGCGAGGACTCCCACGCCTCCGGAGGAGGGACACCAGTGGCCAGAGGCTTCGGTCCAATGGAGCGAGCGTAAGGGACCAGTCCAGGAGGTCCCAGTCCGGGTCTCACAGGCCTGGAGGGAGCTCGAACGGGGGGGGAGGGGGCTCCTGCGGCCCCAGTCCGGGTCTCACTGCCCTGGAGGGATCCCGAACAGGGGGGACTCCTGCGGCCCCAGTCCGGGTCTCACTGCCCTGCAGGGAGCTCGAACAGGGGGGGACTCCTGCGGCCCCAGTCCGGGTCTCACTGCCCTGCAGGGAGCTCGAACAGGGGGGGGCTCCTGCGGCCCCAGTCCGGGTCTCACAGCCCTGCAGGGAGCTCGAACAGGGGGGGACTCCTGCGGCCCCAGTCCGGGTCTCACTGCCCTGCAGGGAGCTCGAACAGGGGGGGGCTCCTGCGGCCCCAGTCCGGGTCTCACAGCCCTGCAGGGAGCTCGAACGGGGGGGGGGGGCTCCTGCGGCCCCAGTCCGGGTCTCACAGCCCTGGAGGGATCCCGAACAGGGGGGACTCCTGCGGCCCCAGTCCGGGTCTCACTGCCCTGGAGGGATCCCGAACAGGGGGGACTCCTGCGGCCCCAGTCCGGGTCTCACTGCCCTGGAGGGATCCCGAACAGGGGGGACTCCTGCGGCCCCAGTCCGGGTCTCACTGCCCTGCAGGGATCCCGAACAGGGGGGACTCCTGCGGCCCCAGTCCGGGTCTCACTGCCCTGGAGGGATCCCGAACAGGGGGGACTCCTGCGGCCCCAGTCCGGGTCTCACAGCCCAGCAGGGATCCCGAAGACTGGCCGTCACTCCCAGCGCTTTATCGGCCGCAGGACCCCCGCTCACAGGCCTCTTCTCCTAGGGACGCCAGCTGTAGTTTTTTGCTGCACCCGAGCTGAAGTCGGGTAATACGACAGCCTCGGAAAAGCCCCGGTAGTAGGGGTGGAGATGCAGCAAAAATAAAGTCCCAGGCTACGGGAAACGAGGAAGGCCGTGAGTCCCAGAGAACTGGCGGACATTACGTCAGGATGGCGGCGAGGAATGCTGGGAGCTGTAGTTAATCTCAGTTGTCTTTCCGCTGAGGTGACAGATCACCCGGATGAGGCTGCAATGGCGACGGAGGTGGGTAGCAGCGTCCAGGTGAGGGACGGGTGATTGTGAAGGAGCGCCGCGGTGTAGGAGGCGATGATGAGGGAGCGCCAGGGTAGTGGGGCGGAGATGAGGGAGCGCCGCGGAGTCTCGGGTGCTGAGGGAGTGCCGAAGTGTTGGAGGTGGTGTTGGGGAGAGGAGTAGGGATCGCCACTGTGTTGGGGTGGTGAGGGATCGCCGTGGTGCTGTGGAGACCAGGAGGGATCGCCGGTTGTCAGGGTGGTGGTGAGGAGGGATGGTCGCAGTGTTGGAGGGAGTGAGGAGGGATCACCGTAGTGTTGGGGAGGAAGTAATGGATCACAGCTGTGTTGGGGAGGGATCGTCACTGTGTTGGGGAGTTGGTGAGGAGGGATCGTCACTGTGTTGGGGAAGTGGTGAGGAGGGATCGTCACTGTGTTGGGGAGTTGGTGAGGAGGGATCGTCACTGTGTTGGGGAGTTGGTGAGGAGGGATCGTCACTGTGTTGGGGAGTTGGTGAGGAGGGATCGTCACTGTGTTGGGGAGTTGGTGAGGAGGGATCGTCACTGTGTTGGGGAGTTGGTGAGGAGGGATCGTCACTGTGTTGGGGAGTTGGTGAGGAGGGATCGTCACTGTGTTGGGGAGTTGGTGAGGAGGGATCGTCACTGTGTTGGGGAGTTGGTGCGGAGGGATCGTCACTGTGTTGGGGAGGTGATGAGGAGGGATCGTCACTGTGTTGGGGAAGTGGTGAGGAGGGATCGTCACTGTGTTGGGGAGTTGGTGAGGAGGGATCGTCACTGTGTTGGGGAAGTGGTGAGGAGGGATCGTCACTGTGTTGGGGAGGTGATGAGGAGGGATCGTCACTGTGTTGGGGAGTTGGTGAGGAGGGATTGTCACTGTGTTGGGGAGTTGGTGAGGAGGGATCGTCACTGTGTTGGGGAAGTGGTGAGGAGGGATCGTCACTGTGTTGGGGAGTTGGTGAGGAGGGATCGTCACTGTGTTGGGGAGTTGGTGAGGAGGGATCGTCACTGTGTTGGGGAGTTGGTGAGGAGGGATCGTCACTGTGTTGGGGAGTTGGTGAGGAGGGATTGTCACTGTGTTGGGGAGTTGGTGAGGAGGGATCGTCACTGTGTTGGGGAAGTGGTGAGGAGGGATCGTCACTGTGTTGGGGAGTTGGTGAGGAGGGATCGTCACTGTGTTGGGGAGTTGGTGAGGAGGGATCGTCACTGTGTTGGGGAGTTGGTGAGGAGGGATCGTCACTGTGTTGGGGAGTTGGTGAGGAGGGATCGTCACTGTGTTGGGGAGTTGGTGAGGAGGGATCGTCACTGTGTTGGGGAGTTGGTGAGGAGGGATCGTCACTGTGTTGGGGAGTTGGTGAGGAGGGATCGTCACTGTGTTGGGGAAGTGGTGAGGAGGGATCGTCACTGTGTTGGGGAGTTGGTGAGGAGGGATCGTCACTGTGTTGGGGAAGTGGTGAGGAGGGATCGTCACTGTGTTGGGGAGTTGGTGAGGAGGGATCGTCACTGTGTTGGGGAGTTGGTGAGGAGGGATCGTCACTGTGTTGGGGAGTTGGTGAGGAGGGATCGTCACTGTGTTGGGGAGTTGGTGAGGAGGGATCGTCACTGTGTTGGGGAGTTGGTGAGGAGGGATCGTCACTGTGTTGGGGAAGTGGTGAGGAGGGATCGTCACTGTGTTGGGGAAGTGGTGAGGAGGGATCGTCACTGTGTTGGGGAGTTGGTGAGGAGGGATCGTCACTGTGTTGGGGAAGTGGTGAGGAGGGATCGTCACTGTGTTGGGGAGTTGGTGAGGAGGGATCGTCACTGTGTTGGGGAGTTGGTGAGGAGGGATCGTCCCTGTGTTGGGGAGTTGGTGAGGAGGGATCGTCACTGTGTTGGGGAAGTGGTGAGGAGGGATCGTCACTGTGTTGGGGAGTTGGTGAGGAGGGATCGTCCCTGTGTTGGGGAGTTGGTGAGGAGGGATCGTCACTGTGTTGGGGAGTTGGTGAGGAGGGATCGTCACTGTGTTGGGGAGTTGGTGCGGAGGGATCGTCACTGTGTTGGGGAGTTGGTGCGGAGGGATCGTCACTGTTGGGGAATTGGTGAGGAGGGATCGTCACTGTTGGGGAGTTGGTGAGGAGGGATCGTCACTGTGTTGGGGAGTTGGTGAGGAGGGATCGTCACTGTGTTGGGGAAGTGGTGAGGAGGGATCGTCACTGTGTTGGGGAGTTGGTGAGGAGGGATCGTCCCTGTGTTGGGGAGTTGGTGAGGAGGGATCGTCACTGTGTTGGGGAGTTGGTGAGGAGGGATCGTCACTGTGTTGGGGAAGTGGTGAGGAGGGATCGTCACTGTGTTGGGGAGTTGGTGAGGAGGGATCGTCACTGTGTTGGGGAGTTGGTGAGGAGGGATCGTCACTGTGTTGGGGAGTTGGTGCGGAGGGATCGTCACTGTGTTGGGGAATTGGTGAGGGATCGTCACTGTATTGGGGAATTGGTGAGGAGGGATCGTCACTGTTGGGGAGTTGATGAGGAGGGATCGTCACTGTTGGGGAATTGGTGAGGAGGGATCGTCACTGTTGGGGAGTTGGTGAGGAGGGATCGTCACTGTGTTGGGGAGGTGATGAGGAGGGATCGTCACTGTTGGAGTTGGTGAGGAGGGATCGTTACTGTGTTGGAGAGTTGGTGAGGAGGGATCATCACTGTTGGGCAGTTGGTGAGGAGGGATCGTCACTGTGTTGGGGAGTTGGTGAGGAGGGATCGTCACTGTGTTGGGGAGGTGGTGAGGAGGGATCGTCACTGTGTTGGGGAGGTGGTGAGGAGGGATCGTCACTGTTGGGGAATTGGTGAGGAGGGATCGTCACTGTTGGGGAGTTGGTGAGGAGGGATCGTCACTGTGTTGGGGAGGTGATGAGGAGGGATCGTCACTGTTGGAGTTGGTGAGGAGGGATCGTTACTGTGTTGGAGAGTTGGTGAGGAGGGATCATCACTGTTGGGCAGTTGGTGAGGAGGGATCGTCACTGTGTTGGGGAGTTGGTGAGGAGGGATCGTCACTGTGTTGGGGAGGTGGTGAGGAGGGATCGTCACTGTGTTGGGGAGGTGGTGAGGAGGGATCGTCACTGTGTTGGAGTTGGTGAGGAGGGATCGTTACTGTGTTGGAGAGTTGGTGAGGAGGGATCATCACTGTGTTGGGCAGTTGGTGAGGAGGGATTGTCACTGTGTTGGGGAAGTGGTGAGGAGGGATCGTTACTGTGTTGGAGAGTTGGTGAGGAGGGATCGTCACTGTGTTGGGGAGGTGATGAGGAGGGATCGTCACTGTGTTGGAGTTGGTGAGGAGGGATCGTCACTGTGTTGGGGAGGTGATGAGGAGGGATCGTCACTGTTGGGCAGTTGGTGAGGAGGGATCGTCACTGTGTTGGGGAGTTGCTGAGGAGGGATCGTCACTGTGTTGGGGAAGTGGTGAGGAGGGATCGTCACTGTGTTGGGGAAGTGGTGAGGAGGGATCGTCACTGTGTTGGGGAGGTGATGAGGAGGGATCGTCACTGTGTTGGGGAGTTGGTGAGGAGGGATCGTCACTGTGTTGGGGAGTTGGTGAGGAGGGATCGTCACTGTGTTGGGGAGGTGGTGAGGAGGGATCGTCACTGTGTCGGGCAGTTGGTGAGGAGGGATCGTCACTGTGTTGGGGAGGTGGTGAGGAGGGATCGTCACAGTCTTGGGCAGTTGGTGAGGAGGGATTGTCACTGTGTTGGGGAGTTGGTGAGGAGGGATCGTTACTGTGTTGGGGAGTTGGTGAGGAGGGATCGTCACTGTGTTGGGGAGTTGGTGAGGAGGGATCGTCACTGTGTTGGAGTTGGTGAAGAGGGATCGTCACAGTGTTGGGAAGTTGGTGAGGAGGGATCGTCACTGTGTTGGGGAGTTGGTGAGGAGGGATCGTCACTGTTGGGGAGGTGATGAGGAGGGATCATCACTGTGTTGGGGAGGTGTTAAGGGAGGGGATCGCTCTGCTGTTGGGGGTGGTGAGGATTTTTTTATGTAGTATGCATGCTGTGAATATTTACAATGAGAATTGAAAAATCACGTACTTTGGTTTCATTAGTAAGGGTATTTTGACGTACAGTGCAACAAAGAAAATCTTGAATGTTTGTAAACATTTTCGAGCTGTGTCCAATTCCAGCTGTGTGTGTGCGACATTCCAGTCTATGCAGATGTGCATCTGTACAATTTAGAGGGCAGTGTATGTCGGGACCACCAGACTCATAAGTTAATATCCCAAAGTACTAAGGCTGATCAGCACCTCCCCATTAACCCATCCCGCTGCAAGCTCTGATTGTCTTCCTTGCTGTCTACAATACCCCCAATCTTGGTGCCATTTGGAAATTTGCTGGTCCAGGTAACCACATTATGATCCAGATCATTGATATAGATGATGAAGAACGGACCCAGCACTGATCCCTGTGAACTCCACTGGTCACAAGTTTCCAGTCAGAGAGGCAACCAACTACTACCACGCTCTGGCTTCTCCCACAAAGCCAATTTACTATCTTGTCTTGAACGCTGAACGACTGAACCTTCTTGACCAGCCCCCCATCCGGGACCTTGTCAGATGCCTTACTAAAACCCATGTAGACAACATCCACTGCCTTTCCTCCATCAACTTTCCCAGTAACTTCCTCGGAAAACTCCATAAGACCTATCAGCCACGAAGCCCTGCTGACTATCCCTAGCCATTCCCTTTCTGTCCAAATACTCATATCTCCAGTCCCTTAGAATATCTTTCAGTAACTTTCCCACCACTGATGTCAGGCTCAGAGGCCTATAATTTCCTGGTTTATTTTTAAAGGCTTTCTTGTACACCAGAACAATATTCGATATCCTCCAGTCTTCTGGTACCTCACCTGTCACTAAGGATGATTTAAATATCTCTGCCAGGATCCATACAATTTCTGCACTTGCCTCCCGCAGGGTCCAAGGGAGCACCTGTGGATTTATCCATTTTAATTTGCCTCAAGGTAGCAAATGCCTCCTCCTCTGTAGTCTGTATAGGATCAATGAAGTTAATGCTGCTTTGCCTCACTTCTATAGAATCTGTGTCTGTCTCCTAAGTAAATACAGATGGAAAAAATCCACTTGTGATCTCCCCCATCCGTTTCAGCCTCACGCATGGATTACCATTCTGGCCTTCCAGAGGACCAATTTTGTCTCTTTGCTCTTAACATACCTGTAGACTCCCTTAGGTTTTTCCTTCACCTTGTCCACTAAGGCAACAAATGCCTTCTTTTCACCCTGCTCATTTCTTTCTTCAGTGTTCTCTTACATTTCTTATACTGCATAAGTACCTCACTTGCTCCTGCTTGCTGTGCTCCTCCATTTATTTTAACCAGGGCCTCAATATCTTGAATACAAAGGTTGCCTACACCTGTTACCTTTACGTTTTTATTCTGACGGCTACATACAAGCTTTGTGCCCTCAAAAATTCACTTTTGAAGGCCTCTCACTTACCAAGTACACTTTTGCCAAAAAACAGCCTGTCCCAAACCAGTCTTGCCAGATCATTTCTGATACCATCAAAATTGGCCTTTCTCCAATTTAGAATCTCAACATATGGCCCAGACCTATCTTTTTCCATCTTTACTTGAAACTAATGGCATTATGATCAGTAGATGCAAAGTGTTTTCCTACACAAACTTTTGTCACCTGCCCTGTCTCATTCCTTAATAGCAGATCAAGTATTGCACACCCTCTCATTGAGACTTTTATGTACTGATTAAGAAAACTTTCCTCAATACATTTGACGAACTCTATCCCATCTAGTCCTTTTACAGAATGGGGGTCCCAGTTGATACGCAGAAAGTTAAAATCTCATCCTTTAACAACCTTTTGTTCCTTGCAACAAAACTTGTTCCTCTAAATCCCATGGACTAGTTGGTGGTCTATAACATAGCCCCATTCACATGGTCATACCTTTTTTATTTCTCAGTTCCACCCATCAAGCATCATAGACGAGTTCTTCAACTTCCCTGACTGAGCACTTCCTTGACAGCTTCCCTGACTAGTACTGCCACCTTTCCCCTTTTAATCCCTCCTGCTCTGTCACGTGTAAAACAATGGAACCCCAGAATATTGAGCTGCCAGTCCTGCCCATCCTGTAACCAAGCCTCACTAATAGCCACAATATCATAATTCTAGGTGTTGATCATTTCCCTGAGCTCACCCACCTTTCCTACGATACTTCTTGCAATGAAGTACGTGCAGCTCAGGACATTAGTTGCACCATGTTCAACCTTTCGATTCCTGACTTTGAGGGCTTAACAATATCTGTCTCCACAACCTCTCCACTACCTGTTCTGGCACTCTGGTTACCATCTTACCATCTCCCTGCAACTATAGTTTCACTACCCCCCACCACCGTGCAGCACCATCAAACATACCGGCTAGGACCCTTCAGTTCAGCTGCAAACAGTCTCTTCTGTACAGGTCCCACCTTCGTTAGAAGAGAGCACAGTGATCCAAAAACTTGACGTCTGCCCTCCAATACCAACTCCTTAGCCACGTGTTAAATTGTATGATCTTCCTATTTCTGGCCTCGCTAGCATATGGCTTGGGTAAAAAATCCTGATTTCATGACCCTGGATGTCCTACCCTTTAACCTGGCATCTAACTCCCTGAACTCAGTTTGCAGAACCACTTCACGTTTCTACCTATGTCATTGGCACCTACTTGGACCACGACCTCGGGCTGCTCAACTTCCTACTTAAGAATGCTGAGGACTCGATCCGGGATGCCCTGGACCCTGGCACCTGGGGTCATCATACCATCGGGAAATCTCATTCGTCCCACAGAACCTACTATCTATTCCCTTACTAACGAATCCCCTGTTTAGCTTGCCCATTCCCTTCTGAGGCACAGAGCCGGACTCAGTGCCAGAGACCTGACCGCCGTGACTTTATTCTGCTAGGTCATTCACCCCAGCAGTGTCCAAAATGACAGACTTGCTGTTGAAGGGGGATGGCCACGGGGTACTCTGCACTGGCTCCTTAACCTCTTTCCCCTTCCTGACTGTCACCCAGTTTCCTGTGTCCTGCACCTTTGCTGTAACTACCTGCGCTACTTGTGGGTGTAGTTGTCAGGGACACTGGAGGTCTCCTTGCCTTCCCATATCCGGCAAGAGAAACATTCTAGCCTGCCTGGCATCCTTACTGTTCTAATGAAACAAATATAAATATTGTTTAAAATATTGTATCATTTCTTAATGCATGCATTACTAAATGGCAATAAAAGAGGACTGTGCGTCTTCATAATCTAAAGAAGGAAAAGCAATAAATAAACTGTGGGGAAAAGATCTACCTACAGCTCTCACTCAAGGCTCTCGTCACTGAAGCCTCGAAGAGCTGAAGCCCTCAAAATCCCCAGTCTATCCCTGCCCACTCACACTATAGTCGCTTCGCTTGCCCGTACCTTATTTTAATTTGTTCTTACCAATCAATCCTAGTCGCTGATTGGCCTCTGCTCAAAACACCAGTCTGCTGTGAGTCAATGCCTTGCGTACTCAATCGGCAAACGTGAGTGAGCTATGTCTTCTCGCACTTTGGATCCTCGATTGGCTGCTGCTCAAAAAAATCTTCAATCTTTGCTTCTTCTACCTATCTCCTCAATTTCCCACCTCATTCCCCCCACACCCATCCACCTTCCCCGCGCCATAGATGATGCTGAGTTCCTCCAGCATTTTGTGTGTGTTGCTCTGGATTTCCAGCATCTGCTGAATCTTGTGTCTGTGTTTTCTGCTGTGCAGGGGGAGAGGAGTCAGGTGGACGGTAGCGAGCTCGCGCTGGGTGAACTGGACATAACCTCTGATGAGTTTATTCTTGATGAAGTTGACAGTGAGTACCGTCTTTCTCCTGAGCATAACACTGTGTCACTTGCTGGCTGATTCCGCCTTAACAAGATCATTTCTTCTTAATAAAAGCCTTTTTGCTGATTGTAGAATTGTCTGGACAGGCAGCAGGTTTACCGTTGGATATTGCAGTCACTTTATGAGTAAACAAATTATCACCATTTTCTGTCGGTACATTTACTTAAGTATATTAATTTAACGATAATAAGACATAGGAACCATTGAGTCTGTTTTGCCACTCCATCTTGTCTGATTTATTATCCCTCTCAACCCATTCTCCTACCTTATCCCCATAACCTTTGACAGTTTGATTAATCTAGAACCTATCAACCTCCACTTTAAATATACTCAATAATTTGGCCTCCACAGCAGATTGTGCCAATTTTACAAGGCAACGTTCTTGTAAATCTCCTCTGCACCCTTTCTATGGCTTCCACATGCTTCCTGTAGTGAGGTGACCAGAACTGAGCACAGTACTCCAAGTGGGGTCTGACCAGGGTCCTATATAGCTGCAACATTACCTCTCAGCTCCTAAATTCAATTCCACGATTGATAAAGGCCAAAATACCATACGCCTTCTTAACCACAGAGTCAACCTGCGCAGCTGCTTTGAGCGTCCTATGGACTCGGACCCCAAGATCCCTCTGATCCTCCACACTGCCAAGAGTCTTACCATTTATGCTATATTCTGCCATCATATTTCACCTACCAAAATGAACCACTTCACACTTATCTGGGTTGAACTCCATCTGCCACTTCTCAGACCAGTTTTGCAACCTATCAATGTCCTGCTGTAACCTCTGACAGCCCTCCACACTATCCACAACAGCTCCAACCTTTGTGTTATCAGCAAACTTACTAACCCATCCCTCCACTTCCTCATCCAGGTCATTTATAAAAAATCACGAACAGTAAGGGTCCCAGAACAGATCCCTGAGGCACTCCACTGCTGACCGACCTTCATGCAGAATATGACCCGTTTACAACCACTCTTTGCCTTCTGTGGGCAAGCCAGTTCTGGATCCACAAAGCAATGTCCCCTTGGATCCCATGCCTCCTTACTTTCTCAATAAGCCTTGCATGGGGTACCTCATCAAATGCCTTGCTGTAAATTGTAAATAATAATTTTTCTTTTCTTATTAATGTCACATGTACCAAGATGCAGTGAAGATTGTAGAGAGGGTGCAGATGTGCTTCTGCATCCTGACAACAGCTATTAGAAGTGGGACAAACCGAGAGTGTTGGAGGCTGAGGAGAGACCCTGTTAAAGGTTTTTAAAATTAAGGGTGACAGTCATACTCTTTCCCCGGGGAGAAATATTAAACGCTGGAGAGCGTGCTTTAGTGCTTGGAGGAGGGAGTTTAGAGTGATAGGTGGCAGGGGTATTAGTAGAAGCAGGCAGCTTGGTGGAATTGAAGAGAGTTTTAGACAGTCACATGAATATGAGAGGAATGGAGGGATGTGAATGATAGACAGGGGAAGTGCATTTAGTGTAAAGTGGCACGAAGACCAGCACAACCTGGTGGGCTGAACGGCCTGCCCTACGCTGGGCTGTTTTATATTCTTTGTTTTGCAAGGCATCCGTACAGATCATTCCAAACATCAGCACATCGAAGTTCAAAGTTAATTTATTGTCACTGTACGTACAGCAGAATCGGAATCAGGTTTAATATCACCGACATGTGTTGTGAAATTCGTTAAGTTTCATCAGCAGTACATTGCAATGTATAATAATAAAGAACCATCACGAATTACCGTTTAAAAACCATACACACATATATGTATATTTAAAATAGTTGGATTAAATAAATAGTGCAGAAATAGAAATTAGAAAACGGTAGTGAGGTTGTGTTCATGCATTCAGAAAACTGATAGTGGAGGGGAAGAAGCTGTTATTGAATGGTTGAGTGCGCCTTCACTCTTCTGTCCCTCCTTCCTGAGGGTAGCAATAAGACCAAGGCCTGACCTGGGTGGTGGGGGTCCTTAATGATGGGTGCTGCCTTCTTACCACCATATCCAACCCTCAGATTCATTTACTTGTGGGCATTCACAGTAAATACAAGGAAACAGAATGGAATAGAATTTTGGTTCTGACGGGGTTGCTGGGAGGGCCAGAAAGGCTGCTCCACGTTCTACCACGAGATTAATGAAGAAGAACCAATTGAAAACCATGCCCAACAGGACAGACAAACAACCAATTTACAAAAGACAACAAACATGCAAAAAAAGGTAATAATAAATAAATAAATAATAACATGAGATGAAGAAAGCGAATCCATAGGTTCTAGGATCAGTTTATTGTTGAGGTGAGTGAAGTTGAGTGAGGTTATCCTCTTTTGTTCAAGAGCCTGATGGTTGAGGAGTAATAGCAGGGGAAAAGTAGCACCAGAATGCAGAGCCATAGTCATAGTCATGCTTTATTGATCCCGAGGGAAATTGGTTTGAGTGTTGTGTTACGTTACAGAGAAAGGGCAAGGACCATAACAAGGTAGTTTGAGAGATTGACAGTTCACCTCATCATTGGAGACGTCCATTTAACAGTGTTCGAAGAGCAAGATTGAAGCTGTCTTTGAGTCCAGCAGTGCATGTCTTTTCAAGCCTTTGTATCTTCTCCCCATTGGAGTTAGAATCATGTTTATTATCACTGATGTGTGCGGTGAAATTTGTTGTTTTGTGGCAGCAGTGCAGTGCAAGACATACAATACTATGCAGAAGTACTTTTGCACGGTACTGTATTTGTCAATGTGGAGCAGAGAGCGAGTTTGTAAATCTGATGGGAGCAAAGCTGAGGTTTCTGCACAGGACGCTATGTAAAAAAATAAAATAAGATACAATAAAATATAAAATAGTGCAAGAGATGAATAGTGGGGTAGTGTTCATGGACAGCTCAGAAATCTGATGGTTGAGGGGAGGAAGCTGTTTCTAAAACATTGAGTGTGCATCTTTGGGCACCTGTACCTCCTCCCCAATAGTAGTAATGAGAAGACGGCATGTCCAGGGCGGTGAGGGTACCTTATGATAGATGCTGCCTTCTTGAAGAGTGGGAGGGGTCTTTAGGTACTTTGGCTGCTCTTCCGAAGCAGCAGGAAGGGTAAACTGTGGAGAGAAGCTGGCTTTCCTGGCAGACTGGGATTTCTTGCGATCTAAGAACTCATTCTTTTCAGTTAGTTTTTGCACTACTGCTGTCACTTATTAACTTGTGTTATGGTCCCAGAACAATCAGGAAAGCTCACCAACACCTCCACTCTGTGAGGAGGCTGAAGAGAGTTGGACTTTGCACATCTCTATTCACTCCATTTACAGATGTGCAGTAGAGAACTTCCTAACAAGTTGCATTAGTGCACGGTATAGAAACTGCACTGCAGTGGACAGGGAGGCTCCACAACTGGTATTTCAAACTACTCAACAGCACCAGCCTACCTGCCGTCAAGGACATATATCCCACCCACCCTGTTTGTCCTTCTCCCATCGGGGAGGAGGCTACGCAGCATCCACGCCAGGATCACCAGACTCAAAAACAGTTACTTTCCCCAAGAAGTAAGACTGATCAACACCTCCACCCACTAAACCCCCCATCACACCTCCAATTACCATCACTTCATCATTTCCTGTCAGTCACATTATGTACAGACACTCCAGTGTTTTATGAGCATAAAGTTATAGATTAGTACAGCACAGAAAAAGGCCATACAGCAACTAGTCCATGATGAACCATTTAAACTGCCTCCTCCCATGGACATGCACCCAGACCATAGCCCTGTGCCTGCTATACAATTAATCTATATACATAAGCTATCTTATATTTACTGTCAGGCAGCATCTCTAGCAAGAGGTGCAGTCGACGTTTCAGGCCGAGACCCTTCGTCAGGACTAGGGTCTCGGCCTGAAACGTCGACTGTACTTCTTCCTAGAGATGCTGCCTGGCCTGCTGCGTTCACCAGCAACTTTGATGTGTGTTGCTTGAATTTCCAGCATCTGCAGAATTCCTGTTGTTTATATTTATTGTGTTCGTTATCTTACTTTTTTTTTGTGCTGCATCAGATCTGAGTAACAATTATTTTGATCTCCTTTACAATTGTGTACTGGCAATCATATTAAGCAATCTTGAGTTTTAGCTTCCCTCCAAGCCTGAGATTCTATCTTCTAAGCTGTTTTGTTTCATGTTGCAGCACACATACAAGCCAATCTGGAGGATGAGCTCGTGAAGGAAGCATTAAAGACGGTACGTTTTCAAGATGGGACACAGCTGATGAAGTTTGCCAGTAAGGAACTCTGCAAAGAGTTCAGATAACATATAAAAATGCTGGAGGAACAGACTAGGTTAGGCAGCATCTGTGGAGAGGAGTAAAGTATTGATGTCTTCGGCCAACACCTTTCATCAGGATTGGAAAGAATTTATGAAGCTTGTCTGACCAAAAACCTAGAAGAGATAGGAGAAGAATTAGGCCTATCAAATCTACTTTGCCCTTTCATCATGGCTGATCCAGTTCCCTCTCACCCCTTCTTCCCATAACCTTTCACTAATCAAGAACCCATCAGTCTCCTCCTTAAATGCACCCAGTGACCTGGCCTCCACAGCTGCCTGTGCAAATGAATTCCACAGATTCACCATCCTCTGGCTAAAGAAATTCCTCTATTCTATTTGGGCATCCCTCTATTTTGAGGCTTTGCCCTCTGGTCCTAGACTCCCACATCAGTGGAAAAATCACATCCACTCTGTCTAGGCCTTTCAATATTCAATAAGTTTCAATAAGATCTCCCCCTCCTTCTTCTAAACTCCAGTGAGGACAAGCCCAATCTATGACAAGCCTTTCATTCACAGAATCATTCTCATGACCCCTCCCTGTCCCAATGTCAGCACTTCCTTTCTGAGACAAGTGGTCCAAAACTACTCACAATTCTCCAATGCCCCATACAGCTTCAGCATTAGATCCTTGCTTTTATATTGCAGTCCTCTTGAAATGAATGCTAACATCGCATGTACCTTCCTCACCACTGATTCACCTGCACAAGGGCTCCCTAATCCCTTCGAACCTCAGATTTTTGAATTCTCTTCCTGTTTAGAGAGTAGTCTGAGCTTTTATTCCTTCCCCTCTCCCCTCCCATACCATACACTTGCGGACACTATATTCCATCTGCCACCTCTTTTCCCATTCTCCTAATGTGTTTAATTCCTTCTGTAACCTCTCTACTTCCTCAAAACTATCTTCTCATCCACTTATCTTCATATGGTATGCAAACTTGGCCACAAGGCCATCAATTTCATCATCCAAATCATTGAAATATAATGTAAAAAGAAGCGGTCCCAACACAGACACCAGTAGAACATCATAGTCAATCTGAAAAGGAGCCCTTTATTCCCACTCTTTGCCTGCTGCTGATCAGCCATCCTCTGTCCATGCTGGTATCTTTTCTGAACACCACAGAAGGTGCAGAGAGTGGTGTTTAAGATGGGGTGAGTCTGTCAGTCGTTGCAGTGACTATGTCCAGATTTGAGTTCAAAATAAATTTATTATCAAAGTACTTATCTGTTACTATATAGTATATCGAGATTCAGTCCCCTGCAGCATTCACAGGAAAACAAGAAATACAATAAAAATTCTTTAAAAATCTATATATGAACAAAGAAACAACCAATGTTTAGAAGCATAGAAATCTACAGCACATTACAGGCCCTTCGGCCCACAATGTTTTGCCGACCATGAACCTACTCTAGAAGACAAACTGCAAATAAAAATAATACTGAGAGCAGAAGCTATAAAGAGTGTTTGAAAGTGAGTCTGTAGGTCACAGGATCAGTTCAGAGCTGTGGTGAGTGAAGTTATCCGTACTGGTTCAGGTAACTGTTCCCGAATTTGGTGGTGTGGGACCTAAGGCCCGATGGTATTAGCGAGAAGAGAGCAAGGCCTGGATAGTGAAAGTACATATATGTCACCAGATACCCGCTGAGATTCCTTTTCTTACAGGCATTCCAGTACGTACAAAGAAAAAAACACAAACAAAATCAAAGGTTCAAAGGTCCAATTTCATGTCAGAGAAATTATACAATATATATCCTGAGATGCTTTCTCTCCGCAACCATCCACAGAAACAGAGAAGTGCCCCAAAGAATGAATGACGGTTAAATGTAAGAACCCCAAAGTCCCCCCACCCCCCAGCTCCCCTCCCTTCCACACAAGATGAAAACAAGATGAAGAATCCTTGAAAGTGAGTCTGTAGATTGTGGAGACAGGTAAGTGTTGGGATGAGTGGAGTTATCTTCTCTGGTTCAGGAGCCTGATAGTTGAGGGGTAATAACTGTTCCTGAAACTGGGAGTGTGGGTCCGGAGGCTCCTGTACCACCTTTCTAAACACAGAATAATCTGCAGATGCTGGGATCAAAGCAACACTCACAACACGCTGGAGGAACTCAGCAGGTCGGGCAGCATCCATGGAAACGATCAAGTCGACGTTTCGGGCCGGAACCCTTCGTCAGGACTGAAGAGGGAAGGGGCAGAGGCACTATAAAGAAGGTGGGGGGAGGGTGGGAAGGAGAAGGCTGGTAGGTTCCAGGTGAAAAACCAGTAAGGGGAAAGATAAAGGGGTGGGGAAGGGGAAGCAGGGAGGTGATAGGCAGGAAAGGTGAAGAAAGAATACGGGAAAGCACAATGGGTAGTAGAAGGAGGCGGAACCATGAGGGAGGTGATAGGCAGCTGGGGGAGGGGGGCAGAGTGACATAGGGATAGGGGAAGGGAGGGGGAGGGAATTACCGGAAGTTGGAGAATTCTATGTTCATACCAAGGGGCTGGAGACTACCTAGACGGTATATGAGGTGTTGCTCCTCCAACCTGAGTTTAGCCTCATCATGGCAGTAGAGGAGGCCATGTATGGACATATCTGAATGGGAATGGGAAGCAGAGTTGAAGTGGGTGGCTACCGGGAGATCCTGTCTGTTTTGGCGGACGGAGCGGAGGTGCTCGATGAAGTGGTCCCCCAATCTGCGTCGGGTTTCACCAATGTAGAGGAGGCCGGATGCAATAGATGACCCCAACAGACTCACAAGTGGTGTTGCCTCACCTGGAAGGACTGTTTGGGGCCCTGAATGGTGGTGAGAGAGGAGGTGTAGGGACAGGTGTACGCTTATCGGGATAAGTGCAGGTTGGGAGATCACTGGGGATGGACGTGTGGATAAGGGAGTCACGGAGGCTCCGATCCCTGCGGAAAGTGGAGAGGGGTGGAGAGGGAAAGATGTGCTTTGTGGTGGGGTCCTGTTGAAGGTGGCGGAAGTTGCAGAGGATAATGTGCTGGATCCGGGGGCTGGTGGGGTGGTAGGTGAAGACAAGGGGAACTCTGTCCCTGTTGTGGTTGCGGAAGGATGGGGTGAGGGCTGAAGTGCGGGAAATGGAGGAGATGCAGGTGAGGGCATCATTGATGACAGCAGAAGGGAAACCACAATCCTTAAAGAAAGAGGACATTTGAGATGTCCTGGAACGGAAAGCCTCATCCTGGGAGCAGATGCGGCAGAGATGGAGGAACTGGGAATAGGGAATGGCATTTTTGCATGTGGCGGGGTGGGAAGAGGTATAGTCAAGGTAGTTATGAGAGTCAGTGGGCTTGTAGAAGATGTTAGTGGACAGTCTGTCTCCAGAAATGGAGACCGAGACATCGAGAAAGGGGAGGGAAGTGTCCGAGATAGACCAAGTGAATTTGAAAAACTTCCACCTAGCCTTCAAATTCACTTTCAAATGCTGCCCGACCTGCTGAGTTCCTCCAGTGTGGTGTGAGTGTTGCTTTGTACCACCTTCCTGATGGCAGCAGTGAGACGAGAGAGTGGCCTGAATGCAGGGGGTCTTTCGTGGATGCTGCTTTTCTGCAACAGCTCCATGTAGATCTCCTCAGTGGTGAGGAGGGTTTGACTGTGATGGACTAGGCTGTATCTGCACAAGGGTATTGGTAACAATTAAAACATTGCCTCTCCATTTCCTCCGCAGATGCTGTATGACCGGCTGAGTTCTTCCAGCTCACTGTTTGAAAACCTTTAACTTCCAGCAGGTTCTGTGGTAACTAGCTTTTAGCACAGTGACTGAGAGTGTGTGATTAACCGGAATTAATCTTTCTTTTCAGGGTGTAGACCTGAGGCACTACTCCAAGCAGGTGGAGACTGAGTTACAATACATCGAGCATGCCTCCATTAAAGACTGTATCCTTTCAAAGAGACAAATTTCATGGTAAAGTACATAGATGTCTCCATACACACCCTTGAGGTTCATTGTTTTCTGGCCGTTCACGGTAAATGAAACGAAACTGAACAGAGTCAATGAAAAACCGTACACAACAAGGTGGACAAACAAGCTGTGTACAAGACAGTAAACTGGAAGAGAAGGTTCCAGAACATTCCACAATTATACAAATGTAACCACTAGGGGTATAATGATCAATTGCACATATGTACTGTGACCACTAGAAAGCTTGCTAGACTGTTACCTGTATATAACAACTACAGTACTTAAAGTTCAGTGTTAGGCTGCAAAGAAAATACAATTAAACAGTCTAATCTAGACGGTTGTTCTCCCCCCTACAACCTGTCAGGGTTCACTCTGGCCCATAGTCTCGAATCCTGTTCCCGCAGTCCGGCAGACAGGGCCCTGTTGTTTACCCCTGCAGCGTGTTTGGGGGGGGGGGGGGTTGGTTCAGTCTGACCCATAGTCTTGGATCCTGCTCCCACAGACAGGGCCCTGTTCTCCCCCCGCAGCTTGTTGGTGGGGGGGGGGGGTTCACTCTGACCCATAGTCTTGGATCCAGTTCCGCTGTCCCTCATTCAGGTTCCTGCTCATCTCCCCCTGCAGCCAGTTGGGTTCACTCTGACCCATACTGTCAGATCCTGTTCCACAGTCCCACAGACAGGGCCCTCCGGTTCTTCCCCTGCAGCCAGTTGGGTGTGGGGTTCACTCAGGCCCATAGTCTGGGATCCTGCTCTGCTGTCCCATAGACAGGGCTCTGCTCATCTTCCCCTTGCAGCTTGTTGGGAGGGGGCTGTAGGGTTCACTCTGGCCTAATGTCTGTGGGAACAGGATCCAAGACAGCATCCTGCTGTTTATCCCCCTACAGCTTGTCGGGAAGTGGGGGGGCGGGTCGGGTCCACTCTGGCCCATAGTCTCAGATCCTGTTCCCCCAGTCCCACAGACGGCGCCCTGATGTTCTTCCCCCTGCAACCTGTTGGTTGGTTTTGTGAGGGGGATCTCGGGGCCATAGTTTCAGTGATCGTGGAACAAGGTTTAGAATGCTTCCCCACCCTGCAATGTGGGCTGGGGAGGATCTCTCCCACACTCTCTGCGTTCCTTACCGTCAACCACCAGACATCAAGGAGAGTGAGAACATTGCCAGCCTGCACAACCAGATCACAGCCTGTGACACTATCCTAGAGGTAGGTGGAATCACATTTAGGTTTACAGTAACTGACATATACACACAAAATGGTAGAAGAACAGCAGGTCACACAGCATCTATGGAGGGGAATAAACCATCGATATTTTGAGCCAAAGCCCTTTATCAGGACTGGAAAGGAAGGGCAATGATGCCAAGATAGAGGGGGTGTATGGGGCAGCAGGGAAGATTATCAAAGCTTGCAGTGAGAGTTGGATCAGCTGGTGAAGTGGGCAGAAGAATGGAGATGGAATTCAGTGTAGACAAGTGTGAGGTGTTGCACTTTGGGAGGACAAGCCTGAGTAGGATTTGCTGTGGTGAGTGGTAGGGCATTGAGGGGTCTGGGACTTCCTGTGGTGAGTGGTAGGAATACAGATCCCTCATTCAGCAGATAGGGTTGTATTGGCCTTCATAAATCGATGTGTTGAGTCCAGGCGTTGGGATGTTATGTTGAAGTTGTGTAAGACATTGGTGATGCTAAATTTGGACTACTGTGTCCAGTTTTGGTTAACTACCTGCAGGAAAGATGTAAATATGATTAAAAGAGTACTGAGAAAATTTATGAGGATGTTGCCAAGTCTTGACCACCTGAGTTACAGGGAAAGGTTGAATTGGTTAGGACTTCATTCCCTGGAGCAGAGAAGATTGAGGGGAGATTTGATAGTGGTATAGAAAATTATGCCCAGTATAGATATGGTAAATGCAAGCAAGCTTTTTCCACGGAGGTTGGGAGAGGCTACAACTAGAGGTCATAGGTGAAGGCTGAAAGGTGAAATGTTTCAGAGGAGCCTCTTCACTCAGGGTGGTGAGAGTGTGGAACAGCTGCCAGTGGAAGATGCTGGTGTGATTTTAACATTGAAAAGAAACTTGGATAGATACATGAATGGGAGGGGTATGGAGGTATATGTTCTGGGTCGACAGGACTAGACAAATTAATTGTTTGACACAGATCTGTGCTGTAGTGTTCTCTGTTTCTATGATTCTATAACATAACCATGCCCATGATGTTCAGTATGTGTTGGCGCGTGGCCAAGTAGTTAAGGTGTTGGTCTAGTGATCTGAAGGTCACTAGTACGTGCCTCAGCCGAGGGAACGTGTTGTGTCCTTGAGCAAGGCACTTAACCACACATTGCTCTGCGACGACACCGGTGCCAAGCTGTATCGGCCCTAGTGCCCTTCCCTTGGACAACATCAGTGGTGTGGAGAGGGGAGACTTGCAGCATGAGCAACTGCCTGTCTTCCATACAACCTTGCTCAGGCCTGCACCCTGGAAACCTTCCAAGGCGCAAATCCATGGTCTCACGAAACTAACGGATGCCTAAAAGAAATGTGCAGTGGAACAAAACAAGCAACAACAGCACAACAAAGTCATGGAACGCAACAGCAAAACAAACTCTTTTCCTCCCTCCCACTCACAGATGGTCCTCTGAGCTCTTTTCCTCCCTCACACCCACTCACACACAGTCAATCCTCCAAGCTCTTCTCCTCCCTCCCTCCCTCTCACACACAGACAGTCCTCTGAGCTCTTTTCCTCCCTCCCTCTCACATGCAGTCAGTCCTCCGAGCTCTTTTCCTCCCTCCCTCTCACACACAGACAGTCCTCCGAGCTCTTCTCCTCCCTCCCTCCCTCTCACACACAGACAGTCCTCCGAGCTCTTTTCCTCCCTCCCTCTCACACACAGTCAGTCCTCCGAGCTCTTTACCTCCCTCCCTCTCACATACAGTCAGTCCTCCGAGCTCTTTTCCTCCCTCGCTCTCACACACAGTCAGTCCTCCGAGCTCTTTTCCTCCCTCCCACCCACTCACACACAGTCAGTCCTCCGAGCTCTTTTCCTCCCTCCCTCTCACACACAGTCAGTCCTCCGAGCTCTTTTCCTCCCTCCCTCTCACACACAGTCAGTCCTCCGAGCTCTTTTCCTCCCTCCCTCTCACACACAGTCAGTCCTCCGAGCTCTTTTCCTCCCTCCCACCCACTCACACACAGATAGTCCTCCGAGCTCTTTTCCTCCCTCCCTCTCACACACAGTCAGTCCTCCGAGCTCTTTTCCTCCCTCCCTCTCACACACAGTCAGTCCTCCGAGCTCTTTTCCTCCCTCCCTCTCACACACAGTCAGTCCTCCGAGCTCTTTTCCTCCCTCCCTGTCACACACAGTCAGTCCTCCGAGCTCTTTTCCTCCCTCCCTCCCTCTCACACACAGACAGTCCTCCGAGCTCTTTTCCTCCCTCCCTCTCACACACAGTCAGTCCTCCGAGCTCTTTACCTCCCTCCCTCTCACATACAGTCAGTCCTCCGAGCTCTTTTCCTCCCTCGCTCTCACACACAGTCAGTCCTCCGAGCTCTTTTTCTCCCTCCCACCCACTCACACACAGTCAGTCCTTCGAGCTCTTCTCCTCCCACCCACTCACACACAGTCAGTCCTCCGAGCTCTTTTCCTCCCTCCCTCTCACACACAGTCAGTCCTCCGAGCTCTTTTCCTCCCTCCCTCTCACACACAGTCAGTCCTTCGAGCTCTTTTCCTCCCTCCCACCCACTCACACACAGATAGTCCTCCGAGCTCTTTTCCTCCCTCCCTCTCACACACAGTCAGTCCTCCGAGCTCTTTTCCTCCCTCCCTCTCACACACAGTCAGTCCTCCGAGCTCTTTTCCTCCCTCCCTCTCACACACAGTCAGTCCTCCGAGCTCTTTTCCTCCCTCCCTGTCACACACAGTCAGTCCTCCGAGCTCTTTTCCTCCCTCCCTCTCACACACAGTCAGTCCTCCGAGCTCTTTTCCTCCCTCCCACCCACTCACACACAGTCAGTCCTCCGAGCTCTTTTCCTCCCTCCCACCCTCTCACACACAGTCAGTCCTCCGAGCTCTTCTCCTCCCTCCCTTTCACACACAGTCAGTCCTCCGAGCTCTTTTCCTCCCTCCCTTTCACACACAGTCAGCCCTTGGGTTTATTATCACTAACCCATGGGTGTAATTTGTTGGTTTGTGGCAGCATGACAGTGTCAGTCATAAAAAAATGCCATAAATTACAATAAATATATGTAGAAATAAATTGAGTAAAAGGTGAGGAAAGTACTGGCAGATGGGAATAAACTGTAACTAAACGTTGTGGGTGTCTTCAGGCTCCTGTACCTCCTCTGTGATGGTAGTAACGGAACTTGAATCTGCTCACCCTTCCTATTGTTGATCCCTCTATGAGGACGTGTATGTCTCCACGACTTCCCCTTCCTGAAGTCTACAGTCAGTGCCTTGGTCTTCCTGCGCAAGGTTGTTGTGACACCACTCAACCAGCTGACCTATCTCACTCCTGTACACCTCCTCGGCATCATCAGATTCTGCCGAACACAGTTGTGCCGTCGAAGAATGTATGGATGGTACCTGAGCTGTGCCTAGCCACGCAGTCATGGTGAAGAGAGAGTAAAGCAGTGGGCTAAGCACACACCCCTGAGGTGCCTGGTGAGGAGGTGTTATTTCTGATCGCACTGACTGCAGACTCCCACTGAAAAAGTCAAGGATCTGGTGTTCTGGAGAGATTAGCTTTACTTGTCCCGTGACAGGGCAGGGAATTCAAGTTCATCTGACTACATATGTAGATCACACAAAATAACGTTCTTCCGGACCATTGTGTACCCACAAAACATATATCATGCACAGCACATAAAACAAAATATTGCCACAAGTAAGTTGTAATTCATTAGGAGTTTGAGGAGGCTCGAAAACTTCTACATGTGTACCTTGGAGAGCATTCAGACAGGCTGCATCACTGTCTCGTGGGGGGCTGGCCCTCTGGACAGGATCAAGAGAAGCTACAGAAAGTTGTAAGGTTAATCAGCTCCATCTTGGGTACTAGCCGCCATAGTATCTAAGACATCTTCAAGGAGTGGTGCCTCAGAAAGGTGATACCCATTATTAAGGGCCCTCATCACGCAGGGCATGCCCTTTTCTCACTGTTACCATCAGGTAGGAGGTACAGAAGCCTGAAGGCACACACTCAGCGATTCAGGAACAGCTTCTTCCCCTCTGCCATCCGATTCCTAAATGGGCAAATGAGCTGAGGATGAGCCAGCAGGTTTACAAGCAGATGATGTAATATGTAACATGAATGTAAGAAAGGTCAAACCAGTGTTCGGGTGCAAATGCAGGCAGAGCAAAGGGTTAAATTGTACCACAGAGGCAAAATTCAAACGGGTGAAGAATGCAGGAGTGAAGATGCTCTATGTAAGTGCACGTAGCATTCTGACAGACTCGTGACACAATTAAAGATTGGTCGGTGTGACATTGCGGGCATCACTGAGTACTGGCTGAAAGAAGGCCACAGTTGGGAGTTCAACATCAAAGGATTTACTTTGTATCAACAGGACAGCCATGAAGGTGTGGCTGCGTTGGTAAGAGATGGAATTACATCTTTAGAAAGAGTTGATATCGGGTCAGAGAATGTTGAATCTTTGTGGGTGCAGTTAAGAAACTCCAAGGGTAAAAAGAACATTATGGGAATCATATATATGCCTCCAAATAGTAGCCAAGATGTGGGGTTGAGATCGCAAAGGGAGCTGGAAAAGGCATGTAATAAGGGTAATGTTACAATTGTAATGGGGGACTTCAATATGCAAGGGTATTGGGTAAATCAGGTTGGTGTCTGATCACAAGAGAGGGAATTTGTTGAGTGGCTACGAGATGGCTTTTTAGAGCAGCTTGTGCTTGAGCCTACTCGGGGAAAGGCTATCCTAGATTGGATGTTGTGTAATAACCCGATCTTATTAGGGAGCTTAGCATAAAGACACCCTTAGGAGGCAGTGATCATCATACGATTGAATTCATACTGCAGTTTGAGAGGGAGAAGTATAACTCACATGTATCTGTATCACAATGGAGTAAAGGGAATTATAGAGACATGAGAGAAGAGCTTGCCCAGGTGGATTGGAGGAGGATACTGGTGGGGATGACAGCAGAACAGAGATGGCTGAACTTTCTGGGAATAGTTCACAAGGCGCAGGATAGGTATATCCCACAGAGGAAGAGTTTCTCAAATGGCAGAGATAGGCAACTGTGGCTGACAAGGGAGGTTGAGGACTGCATAAAAGCTAAGGAAAGGGCATATAAGGTAGCAAAAGTGAGTGGGAATTTGAATGATTGGGAAGCTTTTAAAATCCAACAAAATGCAACTAAAAAAGCCCTAAGAAGGGAAAAGGTGAAATATGAGGGCAGACTAGCCAGTAATATAAAGCAGGATACTAAAAGTTTTTTGAGTTATATAAAGGGGAAGTGAGAGTTGATACGGGACTACTGGAAAATGATGCTGGTAGTAATGGGGGACAAAGAAATGGCAGATGAACTTAATAGGTACTTTGCATCAGTCCTCATTGTGAAAGACACTAGCAGTGCACCAGAGGCCTGTGAGTGTCTGGGAGTAGGAGTGTCTGCCATTGATATTACAGAGGAAAAAGTGCTGACAAACTCAAAAGTCTTAAGGTGGGTAAGTCACCTGGACCGATGGACTATATTCCAGAGTCCTAAGGGAGGTTGCTGAAGAGACAATGTATGCATTGGTCGTGATCTTTCAAGAATCACTTGATTCTGGCATGGTCCCAGAGGACTGGAAAATTGCAAATGTCACTCCACTCTTTAAGAAGGGAAGAAAGCAAAAGAAAGGAAATTACAGGCTGGTTAGCCTAACCTCAGTGGTTGGGGAAGTGTTGGAGTCTATTATTAAGGATGTGGATTTGAGGTGCTTGGAGACTAATGATAAAATAAGTTAAAGTCAGCATGGCTTCTGTGAAGGGAAATCTTGCCTGACAAATCTGCTAGAGTTCTTCAAGGAAGTAACAAGCAGGGTGCACAAAGGAGAGACAGTGGATGTCATTTACTTAGATTTTTAGAAGGCGTTTGAGAAGGTGCCACACATGAGGCTGCTTAACAAGATAAAATCCTGTGGCGTTACGGGATAGACACCAGCATGGATAACGGAATGGCTGACAGGCAGGAGGCAGTGAGTGAGAATAAAAGGGGCCTTTCCTGGTTGGCTGCCAGTGACTAGTGGTGTTCCTCAGGGGCCAGGATTGGCACGGTTACTTTTCACATTGTTTGTCAATGACTTGGATAATGGAATTGATGGCTTTGTGGCAAAGTTTGTGGATGATACGAAGATAAGTAAGAGGGTAGGTAGTGCTGAGAAAGTGATGCGATTGACGCAGAACTTAGACAAATTGGAAGAATGGGCAAAAAAGTGACAGATGGAATACAATGTTGGGAAATGTATGATAATGCATTTTGGTAAAAGGAACAATAGTGCAGACTGTTATCTAAAAGGGGAGAAGGTTCAAACATCAGAGGTGCAGAGGGACTTGGGAGTCCTCGTGCAGGACTCCCAGAGGGTTAATTTACAGGTTGACTCTGGGGTAAAGAAGGCAAATAAAATGCTAGCATTTATTTGAAGGGGAATAGAATATAAAAGCAAGGAGATAATGCTGAGGACGTGTTGTTATTAGAGAGAGTCCAGTGGAGATTCACAAGGGTGATTCCAGGAATGAAGGGGTTAACGTGTGACGGTTGTTTGGCAGCTTTGGGTCTGTGGTCACAGAAATTTAGAAGACTGTGGGGGGGTGGGGGGGGGATCTCTTTGAAACCTACCGAATGTTGAAAGCACTAGATAGGGTGGGTATGGGGATGATGTTTCCTATCGTGGGGGTATCCAGAACTGGAAGGCACAGCCTCAAAATTGAGGGGCGACCTTTAGAACAGAGTTAAGGAGGAATTTTTTTAGCCAGAGAGTTGTACGTCTGTGGCATGCTCTGCCACAGACTGAGCTGGAGGCCAAGTCTGTGGGTATATTTAAGGCAGAAGTTGATCATGTCCTGATCTATCAGGGCATCAAAGGATATGGTGAGAAAGCAGGGGGTTGAGTGGGATCTGGGATCAGTCATGGTGGAATCTCGATGGGCTGAATGGCTTGATTCTGCTCCTATGACTTGTGGTCTTATGCTGATGCTGTAAACTGTTGCGCTAGCCACTACGCTACTGTGCCGCCAACGTTAATTGGCCAGTGTTAATTGTCTCTAGTCGGGGTAACTGACAGAAAGAATCAAAGACCGTGTGCAGGGTCTTAGGGATGTAGAAGTGGGGAGATGAGATTGATTGTATGTCTGTAAAGTAACGCTAGGCACAGGAGTGTCTGTATGTAAGGTGACTGACAGGAAATGATCAAGTCGTGGTGGTTTGGGGGTGTGGAGGGCTGGGTTAGTGGATGGAGGTGTTGCTCAGCCTTACTGCTTGGGGTAAGTAACTGTTTTTGAGTCTGGTGGTCCTGGTATGAATGCTGTGTAGCCTCTTCGCCGATGGGAGCGGGACAAAGAGTCCGTGAGCAGGGCGGGAGGGATCCTTCACTACCGTACTGGCCCCTTTCCGGCACCTTTATGTACGTACCCTATGTCCTTGATGGCCGGTGATGTGTTGGGCACTGTGCAATATGGGAAAGCGTCTTTCGCTCTGTCCCTTAACGCCACCCCGTTATCCCGCTGCACAGAGAATGGAGCAGATGCTCAGCACCTTCCAGAGTGACCTCAGCAGCATCAGCTGTGAGATCCAGACACTGCAGGAGCAGTCCATCGCCATGAACATCAAGCTGAAGAACCGCCAGTCTGTCCGCAGCGAGCTCAGCCAGCTAGTCGACGAACTTGTGGTGCCGAACGCCATGATCGCGTGAGTCAGGGACGCTTCCCGTGTCCCATCCGTGGCCCCTGCTTCAACCTCTCCCAGACCCCCCCGACCCCATCCGGCCTCACCCAAGGTGCTTCAGCTGTCAGTCGCGGTTGGCCTGCCCCAACCTCATCCCCGCCCCCCCACCACTCGCAGCCTCACTCACAGTGGTGAGCTCAAGGGGAGGAATGTCAGCCTGGTGGTTAAATGTGCTTCAATGATCCATGCAGTCGTCCAGTTCTCACCGTCCTCAGTCCTATTGTTTCAGCTTTCCATCCCCATACACCCCCCGCAGCCTCGCCCACTGTGGGGTGTTCAAGGTGACAGTTTAATCTACTCCGCTGATTCTGACCTTCACTGTGTTGGCTACAGAACTGAATCTGGTACCGTGGATGTGGGATAGGAAGCTGCTTCCAAAACCATGAGCAGAGAACACTATGCCAAAATCTGGGCATCAAGTGCAGGGGCTGTTGAAGTTGTATAAGATAAACTTGGAGTATTTTTGTACAGTTCTGGTCACCTACCTACAGGGAAGGTATAAATAAAATTAAGGAATAGAGAGAAAATTTTCAAAGATGTTGCTGGGACTAGAGGACCTGATTTACAGGGAAGCTTGGATTTTATTCCCTGCTGTATAGGAGATTGAGGGCAGATCATATAGATGTGGTAACTGGTTCAGCAATTTTGCAGATTGCTCCAAGATTGGGTGTGTACTGGACAGTGAGGAAGGCTATCGTGCCTTGCAGTAGGATCTGGTCTCGCTGGAAAAGTGCGCTAAAAAGTGGCAGATGGAATTTAATACAGACAAATGTGAAGTGTTGGCACTCTGGGAGGACAAACCAGGGTATGACTTACAAAATGAACAATAGGACACTGAGGAGTGCGGTAGAACCAATCTATCTGGGTGTAGAGATCCATAATTCCTTGAAAGTGGCATCAGAGGTAGATAGGGTCGTAAAGAGAGCTTTTGTCACTTTGTGTATCATAAATCAAAGTTTTGAGTACAGGTGTTTGGGATGTTCTGCTGAAGTTGTACAAGGCCAAATTTGGAGTATTGTGTGCAGTTGTGGTCACCTACATACAGGAAAGATATCAACAAGGTTGAAAGAGTGTAGAGGAAATGTACAAAGATATTTCAAGGTTTTGAGGACTGAGTTATAGGGAAGGGTTGAATAGGTTAGGATTTTATTCCATGGAATGTGGAAGAATGAGAGGAGATTTGATAGAGGTATACAATATTATGAAGGGTATAGGTAGGGTAAATACAAGCAGGCTTTCTCCTCAGAGGTTGGGTGGGACTGGAACTGCAGATCATGAGTTAACGATGAAAGGTAAATGCTTAAGGAGAAGATGAGGGAAAGTTTCTTCACTCAGAGGGTGGTGAGAGTGTGGGATGAGCTGCCAGTGCAAGAGGTGGATGTGGGGTTGATTTCAACGTTTAAGAGGAATTTGGTACGTGGACGGGAGGGTTACGGAGGGCAACAGTCCAGGTGAAGGTTGACGGAATTGGGCAAGAAAACAGGCCATTAAAGACTAGAAAGGTGAAAGGGCCTGTTTCTGTGCAGCAGCACGTGATGCTCTGAAATGCTGGAGGCAAATAGTCTGATCAATATTGTGGGTTGAGACCTGTCTGCAGTTTCTTATGTCTCCAGTAACCCCGACCCTGAAGCCACTGGATTTACATCCAGATGGGGCGGGGGGGGGAGAACGACCATATTTGATCACATGCTTTGTTCAGAGTCCAAATCAAAATAAAATTTATTATCAAATTATGTATATGTTACTATATGTTATCTTGAGTTTAATTTTCTTGCAGGCATTTGCAGAATAAAAAATAAAATACAGAATTTATGAAAGACTCCATAAGCAAAGACTGACAAAGGACCAGTATGCAGAAGACAAATTATAGCCAAAAAAAACTGAGAACAAGTTGAAAAGAGTCCCTGAAAGTGAGTCTGTAAGTTGTAGAATCAATTCAGAGTTGTGGGGAGTGAAGTTATCCCACACTGATTCAGGAGCCCGATGGATTTAGGGTATTGGCTGTTCCTGAACCTGGTGGTGTGGGATCTCAGGCTCCTGTACCTTCTACCCGATGGTGTGGCAAGAAGAGAGCAAGGCCTGGATAGTTGGAGTCCTTGACGATGGATGCTGCTTTCCTGTGGCAGCTCTCCTTGCAGTGGCACTCAATGGTGGGGACGGCTTTGCCTGTGATGGACCGGGCTGTACCCACCACTTTCTGTAGTCTCTCCCATTCCTGGGCATTGGTGTTTCCAATCCAGGCCGTGATGCAGTCAGTTAGTATTCTCTCCATTGTGCATGTACAGAAGTTCATGACACCAACCCCTGACAAGAATGAAACCTTTCGACCATCGGGCTCCTGAACCGGTGTGGATTAACTTTACTCACCACAACTCTGAACTATTCCACTACTTACGGACTAACCCAGCAGGTTCAGGAACAGTTATTACCCGAAATCCATCGGGCTCCTGAACAGGCATGGATAACTTCACTCACCAAATATCTGTACTTCGACCTGCAGTCTCACTTTCAAGGACAATACAACACCCGTCCTCAGTGTTAATTACTTATTTATATTTAAATTTTAAAATTTGCATCCAACATGGCGGCGCACAGGGACACAGCGACTATTCTGCTCCAAATAATGGTGCTCACTTTATTCTTCCATATTTTTACCATGTTTTTCACATTTCTCATCAGTCACCTATGTACAGCGTTGTGTCACTTAATGGACGAACAATCAATTTATGTATGTAAGCTATCTTATGTACTTACTGGATAATTTTTGTTTCTATTATTATTATTGTGTACTTTATCTTTTGTGTTTATTTTTTGTGTTGCATCTGATCGAGAGTAGCATTTATTTTGTTCTCTTTACACCTGTATACGGGAAATGACATTAAACAACGTTGAATCTTATTTATTTATTATTGTTTTTTTTATTTGCATAGTTTGTCTTCTTTTGCAATTGGTTGTTTGACAGTCTTTTATTGATTTTATTGTATATCTCTGTTGTATTCTGAATGCCTGAAAGAAAATGATTTTCAAGGTAGTTTATGGTGACATATATGTACTTTGATAATAGGTTTACTTTAAGCTTCTAGAACTTTGAAATGGCTTTGTAGGCTAAATGCTGAATGCAGGGGGCAATAACTAGTGCCAGTGTTGTCCCCATCCCATAGAGGAATAGTTAGAGCCCTAGTATCTGCAAATTTTGTGTCCGCGCCTGTTATCCGAACGCTGTCCCTCTCCATTCTGTTCAACATCATCCTGGAAACACAGATGACTGCCAGTGACATGCCCGCATCTGCTTTCCTACTCTGCCCCTCACTGTCCCCTCCGTTCTATTTCAGCATCATCCTGGACACCCTGGTGACTCCCGATGGCTGCCAGTAACTGTCCACACCCGTTTTCCGCTGCTGATCCTCACTGACCCCTCCCTTCTATTGCAGCATCATCCTGGACACCCTGGTGACTCCCAATGGCTGCCAGTAACTGTCCACACCCGTTTTCTGCTGCTGATCCTTACTGACCCCTCCGTTCTATTTCAGCATCATCCTGGACACCCCAGTGACGGAGCAGCAGTTTCTGGAACAGCTCCATGAGCTCAATAACAAAATCAACTATGTCAAGGAGCAGTCCTTCAAGGAGACCTTGGCGTGTTCTGATGTGCAAGATATCCTCGACCGTCTCAAGATCAAGGTAGGGCTGAGGGAACTGGGCCCAGCAACGTCTCATGGCAACAAACACTGAGAAATTTGTTTGCAGGGAAAGGGAATCAAAATGTTACAAAGATGGAATGACAGAAAGACAGGCGGGCACGGCAGCATAGCTTTTTACAGCACCGGCGACACAGAATCAATTCCCGACGTTGTCTGTAAAATGTTTGTACGTTCTCCCTGTGGCCGTGTGGCTCAGTGCTCTGGTTTCCTCCCACATTCCAAAGACGTACATTTTGGGTTAATAAGTTGTGGGCATGCTATGTTGGCACTGGAAATGTGGTAACACTTGCAGTCTGGCACCAGCTCATGCTCAGCCTGTGGTGGTTGTTGATGCAAAGAATGAATATTTCGATGGGTTCTATTAATTCGTTTATTTAGGGATAGTCATAGTCGTAGTCATAGTCATACTTCAGTGATCCCGGGGGAAATTGGTTTTCGTTACAGTTGCACCATAAATAGTAAATAGTAATAGAGCCATAAATAGTTAAATAGTAATATGTAAGTTATGCCAGTAAATTATGAAATAAGTTCAGGACCAGCCTATTGGCTCAGGGTGTCTGACCCTCCAAGGGAGGAGTTGTAAAGTTTGATGGCCACAGGCAGGAATGACTTCCTATGACACTCTGTGTTGCATCTCGGTGGAATGAGTCTCTGGCTGAATGTACTCCTGTGCCCACCCAGTACATTATGTAGTGGATGGGAGACATTGACCAAGATGGCATGCAACTTAGACAGCATCCTCTTTTCAGACACAACCGTGAGAGAGTCCAGTTCCATCCCCACAACGTCACTGGCCTTATGAATGAGTTTGTTGATTCTGTTGGTGTCTGCCCCAGCACTCAACAGCAAACATGATCGCACTGGCCACCACAGACCCGTAGAACATCCTCAGCGTCGTCCGGCGGATGTTAAAGGACCTCAGTCTCCTCAGGAAATAGGGACAGCTCTGTCCCTTCTTGTAGACAGCCTCAGTGTTCTTAGACCAGTCCAGTTTATTGTCAGCACAGATTGATACAGCACGGAGTGGGCCCCTGAGGCTCCTAGAGCCGAGCCACCCGGCAAACCACATTCTTGACCCTTGCCTAATCATGGGACAATTTGATTACTCGACTCACCAGCATGTCTTTGGATTGTGGGAGGAGAACGGAGCATTTGGAGAAACCCACACGTACCTGGGAAGAAATGTGTGTACTGAGGATGCTGGAATTGAACTCCAAACTCCGATGCCTCAGGCTGTAACAGCATTGCATGACGTGAACATCAATTTCTCCAGCATCTCATAATTTCTCACCCTTCCCCCATCTCAGTTTTACCAATCCCCATTGTGGTTCCCCCGTCACCTCTTCATTTCTCGTCACCTCCCTTTGCAACTCCTCCTCCTTCTCCTTGTCCTGTGACCTACTCTCCTTTCCGATCAGATCCCTCCCTCTCCAGCACTTTGTCTCTCCCACCTCTCACCCTCACTTCTTACTTCCAGCACCACAGCAGCATAGCGGTGAGCTTGCTGCCGTTACAGCTCAGGGTGTTGTGGATGTCAGAGTTCAATTCCAGCAGCTTCTCGAAGTAGTTTGTGTGATCTTTCTATGACCACATGGGCGTGGGTTTCCTCTGGGTGCTCCGGTTTCCTCCCACAGTCCTGAGACATACCGGTTAGTGGGTTAATTGGCCATTGTGAACTGTCCTGTGATGACAGTAGACTAGGGCTAAATCAGCGGGTTGCTGGGTGGTGCTGCTCGGAGGGCTGGAAGTGTCTGTTCTATGCTGTATCTCTGAATGAATGAGTGAGTAAATAAATAAAATCATTATGCTCGTCCACTCTACCTGGCCACACCCATCACTACCAGCTTGTATCCTCCTGTTCCACACTTCCCCTCACTTGGCCACTCCCATCACTACCAGTTTGTATCCTCCTGTTCCCAACCTACACTCACCTGGCGACACCCATCACTACCAATTTGTATCCTCCTGTGTCGCACCTCCCCTCACCTGGCCTCACCCATCACTACCAGTTTGTATCCTCCTGTGTCGCACCTCCCCTCACCTGGCCTCACCCATCACTACCAGTTTGTATCCTCCTGTTCCCAACCACCCCTCACCTGGCCACACCCATCACTACCAGTTTGTACAACTCCTGTGTCCCACCTCCCCTCACCTGGCCACACCCAACACTACCAGTTTGTATCCTCCTGTGTCCCACCTCCCCTCACCTGGCCACACCCATCACTACCAATTTGTACAACTCCTGTGTCCCACCTCCCCTCACCTGGCCACACCCATCACTACCAGTTTGTACAACTCCTGTGTCCCACCTCCCCTCACCTGGCCACACCCATCACTACCAGTTTGTACAACTCCTGCGTCCCACATCCCATCACCTGGCCACACCCATCACTACCAGTTTGTACAACTCCTGTGTCGCACCTCCCCTCACCTGGCCTCACCCATCACTACCAGTTTGTATCCTCCTGTTCCCAATCTCCCCTCACCTGGCCACACCCATCACTACCAATTTGTATCCTCCTGTTCCCAACCTCCCCTCACCTGGCCACACCCATCACTACCAGTTTGTACAACTCCTGTGTCGCACCTCCCCTCACCTGGCCACACCCATCACTACCAGTTTGTACAACTCCTGTGTCCCACCTCCCCTCACCTGGCCACACCCATCACTACCAGTTTGTATCCTCCTGATCCCCACCTCCCCTCACCTGGCCTCACCCATCACTACCAGTTTGTATCCTCCTGTTCCCCACCTCCCCTCACCTGGCCACACCCATCACTACCAGTTTGTATCCTCCTGTTCCCCACCTCCCCTCACCTGGCCACACCCATCACTACCAGATTGTATCCTCCTGTTCCCCACCTCCCCTCACCTGGCCACACCCATCACTACCAGTTTGTACAACTCCTGTGTCGCACCTCCCCTCACCTGGCCACACCCATCACTACCAGTTTGTACAACTCCTGTGTCCCACCTCCCCTCACCTGGCCACACCCATCACTACCAGTTTGTATCCTCCTGATCCCCACCTCCCCTCACCTGGCCTCACCCATCACTACCAGTTTGTATCCTCCTGTTCCCCACCTCCCCTCACCTGGCCACACCCATCACTACCAGTTTGTACAACTCCTGTGTCCCAACTCCCCTCACCTGGCCACACCCATCACTACCAGTTTGTATCCTCTTGATCCCCACCTCCCCTCACCTGGCCTCACCCATCACTACCAGATTGTATCCTCCTGTTCCCCACCTCCCCTCACCTGGCCACACCCATCACTACCAGTTTGTATCCTCCTGTTCTCCACCTCCCCTCACCTGGCCACACCCATCACTACCAGATTGTATCCTCCTGTTCCCCACCTCCCCTCACCTGGCCACACCCATCACTACCAGTTTGTACAACTCCTGTGTCGCACCTCCCCTCACCTGGCCACACCCATCACTACCAGTTTGTACAACTCCTGTGTCCCACCTCCCCTCACCTGGCCACACCCATCACTACCAGTTTGTATCCTCCTGATCCCCACCTCCCCTCACCTGGCCTCACCCATCACTACCAGTTTGTATCCTCCTGTTCCCCACCTCCCCTCACCTGGCCACACCCATCACTACCAGTTTGTATCCTCCTGTTCCCCACCTCCCCTCACCTGGCCACACCCATCACTACCAATTTGTATCCTCCTGTTCCCAACCTCCCCTCACCTGGCCACACCCATCACTACCAGTTTGTACAACTCCTGTGTCGCACCTCCCCTCACCTGGCCACACCCATCACTACCAGTTTGTACAACTCCTGTGTCCCACCTCCCCTCACCTGGCCACACCCATCACTACCAGTTTGTATCCTCCTGATCCCCACCTCCCCTCACCTGGCCTCACCCATCACTACCAGTTTGTATCCTCCTGTTCCCCACCTCCCCTCACCTGGCCACACCCATCACTACCAGTTTGTACAACTCCTGTGTCGCACCTCCCCTCACCTGGCCACACCCATCACTACCAGATTGTATCCTCCTGTTCCCCACCTCCCCTCACCTGGCCTCACCCATCACTACCAGATTGTATCCTCCTGTTCCCCACCTCCCCTCACCTGGCCACACCCATCACTACCAGATTGTATCCTCCTGTTCCCCACCTCCCCTCACCTGGCCTCACCCATCACTACCAGTTTGTATCCTCCTGTTCCCCACCTCCCCTCACCTGGCCACACCCATCACTACCAGTTTGTATCCTCCTGTTCCCCACCTCCCCTCACCTGGCCACACCTATCACTACCCGATTGTATCCTCCTGTTCCCCACCTCCCCTCACCTGGCCACACCCATCACTACGAGTTTGTATCCTCCTGATCCCCACCTCCCCTCACCTGTCCACACCCATCACTACCAGCTTGTACTCCTGATCCCTGCTTCTTCCTACCTGCTTATTCTGGCATCAGTCCCCTTCCTTTCCAGTCCTGATGAAGGTTTTCGACCTTAAGCGTCAACTTTCTATTCATCTCCACAGATGCTGCTTGACCTGCTGAGTTCCTCCGGCATTTTGTGTGTTGGGGATGTGTGGGTCAAGAATTAAAATAGACTTGAGGGGTGGTGGGAATATGGAACGAGCTGCCAAAAGAAGTGGTTCAGACAGGCATAATAACAGCATTTGAAAGTCATTTTGTCGGCACATGGATTGGAAAGGTTCAGAGAGAAATGGGCCAGGCTGAGGCAAACCTCTCTCCCATTGGGCGGAAGATGGAAAACTATGAAAACATTTACAACCAGGGTCAAAAACAGCCTCATCTATCCCACTGTTATAAGGCTACTGAACCTGAGTGTGAGTGGATATGGGGAGGATGTTACCCACAGTGGGAGAGTCTAGGACTGGAGGGCACAGCCTTAGAACAGAGGACGTCCATTTAGAACAGAAATGAAGAGCAATTTCTTTGCCAGAGGGTGGTAAATCTGTGGAATTCATCTGCACTTTTATTGTCTTATTGTATAAGTGGGACTAGTTCAGATGGGCATCTGGATCAGTATAGTGCAGTTGGGCTGATGAGTCTGTTTACACATTGGAACTCTTTTTAAAAAAATGACCTTCCCATGGACTCTGAGGATCAGAATCGGGTTTAACATCGCCGGCGTACGCCATGGACTGTGAGGATCAGAATCGGGTTTAACATCGCCGGCGTACGCCATGGACTCTGAGGATCAGAATCGGGTTTAACATCGCCGGCGTACGCCATGGACTTTGTTGCTTTGCAGCAGCAGTACGTTGCAATGCTTCACAGTACCAGCGACCTGGGTTCAATATCTGCCGCTGTCTGTATCTTCTCCCCATGACCACGTGGGTTTTCTCCGGCTGCCCTGGTTTCCTCCCACAGCCCAAGTACGTGTAGGTTAGTCGGTTAATTGGTCATCGGAGTTGTCCTGAGGTTAAGTAGGTGGTTGTTGGGTGGTGTGGCTTGCAAGGCCAGAAGGGCCTGTTCTGCTCTGTACCTCAGTCATGTGTTTTTCATTACCTTCTTTCACTATTTGCACAGTTTATCCTCATTTGCAAATTGGAAATGTGGGAGTCTTGTGTGTGCTTTCTAGTGGGTTCCGTTGTGTTTCTTTGCTTTTTGAGTGGCTGAGAAAAAGATGAATCTCAAGGTTGTATTTGAAGTAGATAATTTGAAAATAAATTTGAACTTTCGACTTTGAAAGCCTTTCAGCCCTTCAGCTTGGTAAGATCATGGATAATCCCTGACCTATTTTGAGCATATCCCTTGATATCTGAGATCTGCAGTTAACCACTGACCTGATTCAGTTGCTACTAAGCCTCTCTGTTGGGTAAGAATTGCTTAACTTTCATCTTTCACTCAAATGTTTAATTTTTCCCCATGTGCTAGATTCCTCCAAGATGGAATAACCCACTCAAAAGCAAAGTAAATTTACTAAATACTATCCAACAGTCTTGATAACGGGTTTCAGCCTGAAACGTCGACTGTACTCTTTTCCATAGATGCAGCCTGACCTGCTGAGTTCCTCCAGCATTTTGTGTGTGTTTACATAAATAAACAGTGACCACAACCAATGTGCAGAAGAAGACAAAGTGTGCAAATATAAAATAATACTGAGAACATGAGCTGTAGAATCATTTCAGAGTGAAGGTGAATGAAGTTATCCACACTGGTTCACATCTGATGGTGGTAGGGTAATAACGTACCGAATATGGAGGGACCGAAGGTTCCTGTACATACTACCCAATGGTAGTAACGAGAAGAGAGCTTGGCCTGGATGGTGGGGGTCCTTGATCATAATCGTTGATTTATCTGGTCAGTGAGATTGTGTGGGCAGAATAGCAGTTGGGAAATACAGAAAATGGATTGGCAGGCATTTGGAAACACAGGAAGTGGGGTTAGAGCATGGTATTAGACCTTTCAGATGGACCCAGTCGCCAACTAAGTTCCCTGGTGAAGTGTAAGGGTCCTGCTGTTGGCTGGAAAGGGTAATGATTCCAGATCCTCTTGTCCAGGCAGTTTCGAAAATCCGGGAATTTATTCTCCAGAAGATCTACTCGTTCCGCAAGCCAATGACCAACTACCAGGTTCCACAGAATGCACTGCTGAAGTACAGGTGAGATACATTCCTGTCCAATTCCCAGAAACACTGATCTACAGGTGAGAGATGTTCCTGTCCAATTCCCAAACACACTGCTGATGTACAGGTGAGATACATAGAAAATAGGTGCAGGAGTAGGCCATTAAGCCCTTCGAGCCTGCACCGCCATTTATTATGATCATGGCTGATCATCCAACTCAGAATCCCGCCCCAGCCTTCCCTCCATACCCCCTGACCCCCGTAGCCACAAGGGCCATATCTAACTCCCTCTTAAATATAGCCAATGAACTGGCCTCAACTGTTTCCTGTGGCAGAGAATTCCACAGATTCACCACTCTCTGTGTGAAGAAGTTTTTCCTAATCTCGGTCCTAAAAGGCTTCCCCTCTATCCTCAAACTGTGGCCCCTCGTTCTGGACTTCCCCAACATCGGGAACAATCTTCCTGCATCTAGCCTGTCCAATCCCTTTAGGATCTTATACGTTTCAATCAGATCCCCCCTCAATCTTCTAAATTCCAATGAGTACAAGCCCAGTTCATCCAATCTTTCTTCATATGAAAGTCCTGCCATCCCAGGAATCAATCTGGTGAACCTTCTTTGTACTCCCTCTATGGCAAGGATGTCTTTCCTCAGATTAGGGGACCAAAACTGCACACAATACTCCAGGTGTGGTCTCACCAAGGCCTTGTACAACTGCAGTAGTACCTCCCTGCTCCTGTACTCGAATCCTCTCGCTATAAATGCCAGCATACCATTCGCCTTTTTCACCGCCTGCTGTACCTGCATGCCCACTTTCAATGACTGGTGTATAATGACACCCAAGTCTCGTTGCACCTCCCCTTTTCCTAATCGGCCACCATTCAGATAATAATCTGTTTTCCTATTTTTGCCACCAAAGTGGATAACCTCACATTTATCCACATTAAATTGCATCTGCCATGAATTTGCCCACTCACCCAACCTGTCCAAGTCACCCTGCATCCTCTTAGCATCCTCCTCACAGCTAACACTGCCACCCAGCTTCGTGTCATCCACAAACTTGGAGATGCTGCATTTAATTCCCTCATCCAAGTCATTAATGTATATTGTAAACAACTGGGGTCCCACCACTGAGCCTTGCGGTACCCCAGTAGTCACCGCCTGCCATTCTGAAAAGGTCCCGTTTATTCCCACTCTTTGCTTCCTGTCTGCTAACCAATTCTCCACCCACACCAATACCTTACCCCCAATACCGTGTGCTTTAAGTTTGCACACTAATCTCCTGTGTGGGACCTTGTCAAAAGCCTTTTGAAAATCCAAATATACCACATCCACTATCCCCTATCTCCCCTATCCACTCTACTAGTTACATCCTCAAAAAATTCAATGAGATTCGTCAGACATGATTTTCCTTTCACAAATCCATGCTGACTTTGTCCGATCATTTCACCGCTTTCCAAATGTGCTGTTATCACATCCTTGATAACTGACTCCAGCAGTTTCCCCACCACCGACATACTTGTCCAATTCTCAAATGCACTGCTGAGGTACAGGTGAGGTACGTACTTCTCCAGTTGCCAAACACACTGCTGATGTACAGGTGAGATATGGTCCTGCCCAGTTCCCAAACATACTGCTATGTACAGGTGAGATATGTTCCTGCCCAATTCCCAAACATACTGCTATGTACAGGTGAGATACATACCCGGTAAATTCCCAAATTCACTGCCGATGTACAGGGGAGATACATTCCTCTGCTTCCCAAATTCACTGCTGATGTACAAATGAGACTATTTCTGATTGATGTGTTCTTTTCCATCATGGAGGCTAGCCTCTCCTCCATGGCTTGGTCTGCACTGCCCACTGCTTCAGTAAAGCTGTCAGAATAATCAAAGGCTGCATCCACCGCAGACATTCTCTCTCCTCCTCTCTCCCATCGGGCAGAAGATACAAAAAGCTGAAGGCATGCACCACCAGTCTCAAGAACAGCTTCCACCCTGCTGTTACAAGATTATTGTACAGTCCTTTATATGATAATATGGAGCCTTGTCAAAGCCCTTGCACCTTATTGTCTGCACTGCACCCAGTAGTGGGGGGGTCTGAGACCAGACGGCACAGCCTCAGACGAGAGAGAGACATCCGTTTAGATCAGAGGAAGTGTAGAGGGGCAAGTAGTGTTGAGGAAGCAGAGTGTCTGCAAAAGGATTTAGACAGATCAGAATCAGGTTTATCATTACCAGCATGTGACATGAAATTTGTTAACTTAACAGCAGCAGTTCAAGCAATATATAATATAGAAGAAAAAATAATAACAAATAAAATTTTTAAAAATCAATTACAGTATACGTATATTGAATAGATTTTAAAGATGATCAAAACCAGAAACACTGTATATTAAAAAAAAGTGAGGTAGTGTCCAAGGGTTCAATGTGCATTTAGGAATCGGATGGCGGCGGGGAAGGAGCAGTTCCTGAATCGCTGAGTGTGTGCCTTCTGGGCTCTGTACCTCCTACCTGATGGTAACAGTGAGAAAAGGGCATGCCCTGGGTGCTGGAGGTCCTTAATAATGGATGCCGCCTTTCTGAGACACCGCTCCCTAAAGATGTCCTGGGTACTTTGTAGGCTAGTACCCGATTTACAACCGTCTGCAGTTTCTTTCAGAGATTAAGAGAATGAGCAAAGAAGTAGCAGATGAAATATAGTATCACCAAGTGTATAGTCGTGACTTTGGTAGAAGAAATAAAAGCGTAGACTATTTTCTAAATGGAGAGAAAATTCAAAATTCTGAGAGGCAAAGGGACTTGGGAGTCCTCGTGCAGGATTGCCTGAAGATTAATGTGCAGGCTGAGTTGAATTGATGGCTTTATGGTAAAGTTTGTGGATGATACAAAGATGGGTGTAGGGGTAGATAGTGCTGAAGAAGCAATGTGATTGCAGTAGAACTTGGACAAATTGGAAGAATGCGCAAGAAGAATGGGCAAAAAAAGCAGCAGGTGGAATACAAGTGTTGGGAAATGTATGGTAATTCATTTTGGTAAAAGGAACAATAGTGCGGACTATTATCTAAATGGGGAGACGGTTCAAACATCAGAGGTACAGAGGAACTTAGGAGTCCACATGCAAGACTCCTGGAAGGTTAATTTACAGGCTGAGTCTGTGGTAAGGAAGGCAAATGCAATGTTGGCATTTATTTCAAGGGGAATAGAATACAAAAGCAAGGAGATAATGCTGAGCCTTTATAAGACACTAGTCAGGCCGCACGGAGTATTGTCAACTGTTTTGGGCCGCATATTTCTATCAGATTTCCCCTCGTCTTTCGCTGCTCCAGAGAAAACAACCCATTTATCTTGCCTTTTGAGAGAGCACATGCCCTATAATCCAGGCGGCATCCTGGTAAACCTGCCTTCTGCACCCTCTCTAAAGCCTCATCATCCCTCCTATGATGGGTTGACCAGAACTGTATGCAATACTCCAGATGTGCCATAGCTAGAGTGGGATAGTCCGCATCACCCAACTCCCCTCATAGTTGACTAGTCACTGGCACAGAAGCTGACTGATCTCAGCCTGTCTGTTGCCTGTGTCTGCTGAGAAATCTGACTCACTTCACTCTCCTTTCTTGACTATGTTCTTCCTTTCTCTGACCTAGTCCTCACTGTCCCGTGTCATTGAACATAGAACATGGAACACCACAGCACTGTGCATGTCTTTCGACCCATGATATTGTGCTAACACTTTAATCTAACCCTTCCCTCCCTTCAGAACCCTTCATTTTTTTTATAGTCCATGTGTCTATCCAAGTATTTTAAATGCCCCTAATGTACCTACCTCTACTGCCACCCCTGGCAATGCTTTCCACACACCCACCGCACTCTGTGTACAAAAAATCCTCCTACCTCTGTCATCCCCCTAAACTGTCCTCCAATCTCCTTAAAGTTATATTCCCCTCCAATTAGCCATTTGCACTCTGGGAAAAAGGCACAGGCTATTCACACCATCTGTGCCTCCTCCAGTTCACGTTTATTGTCATTTGGTTGTGTATATATGCAAACAATGAATCAACGTTCCTTCGGACCACAGGGCACCCACAAAACATCTATCACACACAGCACTTATAACAAAATATTATCACAAATAATTTAATTAAAATAGAGTTCAAAATGCATGTAGGTGCAGCACATGGAAACAGTAAACAGTACAGTAAGCATTAGATAGCTCGCTGTTCTAGTGACGTGACTCATTGGTGGCAGGGTGTTTATTAGTCTCACGGCCTGAGAGAAGAAGCTGTTACCCAGCGTGGCAATCATAGTCCTGATGCTCCTCCCGTATCTCCTTCCTGATTGTGGTGGGTCAAAGAGATTGTGGAATGGGAGGTGATCCTCAAAAATGCTTTGGGGCCTTCATCTGCAATGCTCCTGGTAAATGTCACAAATGGGAGAAGCAAGTCCCCAGTGATCCTCTAAGTGGTATTTACTATCCTCTGCAAGGTCTTGCTGTCTGATGCCTTGCTGCTTCTTTACCACACAATGATGCGGCCAGACAGGACTCTTTTGGTGGTGCACCTGTAGAAATTTGTTAGAATGGGAGTAGGGGACCTTCCACACCTCTCCTCAAAGTGCAGATGCTACTGAGCCTTCCTGATTAATGAGAATGTGTTGTGGGCCTAGGTTAGATCATCCATTATGTGCACACTGAGGAACTTTGTACCCTTCACTCTCTGTACAGCAGGGTCATTGATGTGCAATGGAGGGTGGTTAACCTGTGCCTTCCTGAAGTCCACAATCACCTCTTTTGTCTTGTCCACAATGAGGCTCGAGTTATTATTCTCGCCCCATTTAACAAGCCTCTCTCCCGCCTCTTTGTATGCTGACTTATCATTGCAGCTGATGACGCCAGTCACTGTTGTATCAATGGTGAACTGGATGATACGGTTTGGTTTATTTCTGACAGTGCAGTTGTGAGTCAGTAGCATGAAGTCTGCCCCCCCCCCCCCCCCCCACCGTCCTCTGCCCTGACTGAGGTGCTCTGGTCTCCCTGCCAGGTTCTTCTACCAGTTTCTGCTGGCGAATGAGCGGCATGTGGCGAAGGAGATTCGGGACGAGTACGTCGACACCATGAGCAAGATCTACCTATCCTACTTCAAATCGTACAGCAGCCGCCTGATGAAAGTGCAGGTCAGAGACCTCACAGTCCAGGGAGGATATAGGTGGGGGAAGGGTTAAGGGTGTGGCCTGTTTGGGTGGGGGTTGTCTTCGAGGGGGTGGAAGTTGATTGGATGGGTTGTGTATGGCATGGTTGGATGGGTGTTGGTGTGAAGATGGGTATTGAAGTGAAAAGGGTTGATGGGTTGGGTAAGGTAAGGAGTGGATGTTGGCATTGAGGTGGGTGCTGCAGTCAGAGTTTATGTGTTGAGTGGGGTTGGGTAATTTGGTGTGTTGTCATTGAGGTGGGAGGGGTTGGTGGGTTGAGTCTGAGGTGAGTTTTTGGTCGGGTGGTGTAATTTGGTGTGTTTGCATTGAGGTGGGTTTCAGGGTGGGCTTTAGGTAGGTTGTGTTGTTTGATGGTTTGTTGGCGTTGAGGTACGTGTTGGGGTAGGAGAATTTTTTTTTTATTAAGTGCAATCGTGAACAATAGCCAGATCAGAAATGCTGATCAAGTCAATTAGTTCCTAGAGAGAACTGATGGGCCAATCAGATGGTTCACTGCTGCTCAGTGATAGAACACAAAAAAATCATATATACCATTAAGAAACATTAAAAGATAGTAGAAATACTGAAGTCATGATGATCATGATGAAGTCTGCTGGAGAGAGACATTTATACACATGCTGTCCTCCATAACTCGAAGAGATTAAAGGATAAGGTTGCAGGGTGACAAAACGTGGCGGGAGCACTTGGAACTAAAAACTAATCCCTACCGGGAGAAGACAGCATCTGTTCTTTCTGCACTGTTCTCCAGCAGTTTAAGGACTAAGTCCAGCCGGAACATAACTCACGAGTGCTCTTGAAGGTCAGGTATTAACCCTACCTACCAACAACCAAGCATTGCCGTCCTGGTCCCCTTCATGAGAGCTTATGAAGGGGACATGTGACTTCCCTCCCAGAGGTGATAGGTGTTTGTGCACTCGACTCTTGAAGGCTTGGACCCCATCGTCGCAGATGTTTCCAATCACAGCATCTGGAAGGCTGTTCCAAATTCTGATAGCACAATGAAGGAAGCTTCTATACAGTGTGTGGGTTCTCGTATCAGGCATAGAAACAGCATGAGCAGGCATAGATAAACTTGATTGTGTGGTGCGCCGTCTCTCATTAGATGAAGGCAGCATGGCGCGAAGGTCTGCGGGGCTGTGGCTGGTGTGCATTTTGTTTAGCACAGTAGCTGCGGCAACCTGTCATCTGTGGTGTAAGCTACCAATGGCTAGCTTCTCATGAGCTGTGGCTTCATCTACACCTATAATCCTGGGAGCCTTTCTTTGAATGGAATCAAGCTGGCTGAGGACACTCTGTGAGGCATTCATCTGTGAGGATAAGCAGGCATACTACATGATTCAAGATTCAAAAAACTTTATTGTCATTCTAACCATACATCAGCTCTGCAGGGCAGAATGAAACAGCATTCCTCAGGGGCAGTGCAATCATAACATAACAAACGCAACACTACATAATAAACATAACAATAAATAGTAAAACACAACAGCCACATGTCAGTTAAATCAGTTATAAGTGTCCAGTGCAAGTTAAAAGTGTCCAAAGCAGAGTCAGGTAGAGCAGCTATTAAACAGTCTGACTGCCTGTGGGAGGAAGCTGTTTTGTAGCCTTGTGGTTTTAGTTTTGATGCTCCTGTAACATTTGCCTGATGGCAGAAGAACAAACAGTTCATGGAGAGGGTGTGAGGGGTCTTTAATCATGTACTGTGTCTTCTGGAGGCATCGACTCTGAAAGAGGTCTTGGACAGAAGGTAGGGAGACCCCAATAACCTTCCCTGCTCCCCTAACCACCCTCTGCAAGGCTTTTTTGTCGACAGCACTGCAGCTGGAGTACCAGGTTGTGATGCAAAAGGTCAGCACACTCTCAACCACGCCTCTGTAGAATGTAGTTAAGATGTTAGTGGGGAGTGATGCTTGTTTAAGCTTCCTCAGAAAGTGCAATCTCTGCTGGGCCGATACTTCATACCTGGGCTTTGTAAACCATGGCTCTGCCCTCTTTGTCTAGTTTGGATGCTACTTTCCACAGAGCTCTAAGCCTTTGTCCAGCCTTGTTTGAAATAGTGGAAAGGTGTTTATCCCACACCAACTTGCTGTCAATATTAACACCAAGGATTACTAGCTCCTTCTTTAAATCCAGCTTGCAGTTCCCAAAATACAGGTCGGGGTTAGATGGATTCCTCTTCCTAGACATCACCATCGCCTTGCACTTAGTAGGCTCAAAGGTGACATTCCAGTCGTCTGCCCAGGCTTTCATCCTGTCAAGATCCCTATTCAGGCCTGCTGCCATTGTATTACTCTCTCCTGCTCTAATTGGTGCAAATAGTGTGGAGTCGTCAGCGTACAGGTATAGCTCGTTACTGCATGCAACAACCAAGTCGTCAATAAAGATGGAAAACAGAAGTGGTCCAAGTATTGAACCCTGTGGTACAGATGCATTGATAGTTGAAGAACCAGAAGCCTGACCAGAGATAACAACTTTGATAGTCCGTCCGTGAAGGTAGCTCTGCAGCCATCTAAGCAGTTTACCAGATATTCCTTTGGATCTCAGCTTAACACAGAGTCCATTATGCCAGACCTTGTCAAATGCTCCTTTGATATCCAGGGCTATGACACACACTCCTCCACCTTTGTCTACGAAGGTGTTCCACGTTTGAGATAAGGTGGTGAGGAGTTCGGCTGTACTGTGATCAGGTCTAAATCCATACTGCCTACTTGAAATTAAGTTGTTACGGAGTAGGTAGTTCTGAACTTGTTTGTGAACTGCTGCTTCCATTACCTTGCTGATGACACTGATTAAGGATATGGGGCAGTAATTTGTAGGATCAACTCTGGAATCCTGCTTGTGTACTGGTGTTACTGATGCTACTTTCCATTGTTGTGGGAATACACCACTCGAGAAGCATAGCTGGAAGAGGCAGCTGAGAGGACTTGCAAGTTCTGCACTGCATTCCTTTAAGACCCTAGCTGGAATCTGGTCAGGGTTTCTGGGTTTTTGTTGGTGTGTTGGCGATGGATGGATATCGGGTGGAATGAGTTGATGGGTTAACTGTGGGTTGTGTTTTTGGTGAAGTAACTTAGTGGTGTGTTAGAGTTGGGTTGGGATTGGCTGATTCATTGGGTGTAGGGTAAGTTTTTGATGGGGTGATTTGGTGGTATGTTGGCATTGAACTGGGTGTTGGGATGGGAGGAATTGATGGGTTGTGTGTGGGGTGGGTGTTGGGTGGGTTATTTGGTGGTGTGTTGTCATTGAGATGAGTGTTGAGTGGAATGAGTTGATGGGTTGATGTGTGGTAAGGTATTGGTGGCATGTTGTGTTGGGGTGGAAATGGTTGATTGTAGGATGGGTTTTGGTGGTGAATTGGGGTGGGAGGGTTTATGATGGGATAGTTTGGTGTTAATGTGGAGCTGGCTGTTGGGGTGGAGATTTGTGGGTTTGAGGTGCGGTGGGTTAGTTGGGTGGGGGTGTGTTGGTTATTTGGTGATTGTTGTTGGGGTGGGATGCATGTTCAGGGTGGATGGAGGTGGGGCTTGGGGCTGAGGCCATATCCCCTTCCACCAGTTGTATTTTCCGTTAAGGTGTTAGCTGACAAATTCAAAGACGTTTGGGGTCTATAATCTAACCTCACTAACCTACTTCCTCCCTCAAGTACGAGGAGGTGGCTGATAAGGATGATCTGATGGGAGTGGAGGACACAGCAAAGAAAGATATCCTTTGGCAGTGTTGACTGTAAGTACTGTTGCAAGGTGATGCCGGTGACACTACTGAACCTCCCTGAACATACAAAGTAGGCGTGACTATCTGAAGAATGGATTTTGCTTTTCTATGGTATGCAGTTTTCACTATCTTTACAAAATACCTTACAACTCAGCCTGTTATGGAGTTGACAGCAGAAACTCTCTCAGAATTGGCCAAACTCAATTAGCTCCAGCTTAAAGGGATGTGGACAGGGAGTGGGGAAGGCTAAATGTCATCATTTAGATAGTTAGGGGGACAGATAAGAGGTTCTGTGGGAGAGATCCAGAATCCCGGATGGTCTGTTGCCTCCCTGGTGCCAGGGTCTGTGATATCTTGGATCGAGTTCTCGGTATTCTCAGGAGAGAGGGTGAGCAGCCAGATGTCGTGGTCCACGTGGGGACCAATGACATAGGTAGGAGTAGGGATGAGGTCCTGAAGGAGGAATATAGGGAGTTAGGAAAGAAGTTAAAAAGCAGGACCTCAAGGGTGATAATCTCGTGATTGCTGCCTGTGCCACGAGACAGAGAGGGTAGGAACAGGATGTTATGGCAGATGAATGCGTGGCTGAAGAGTTGGTGCAGGGGACAGGGGTTCAGATTTCTGGATCATTGGGATCTCTTCTGGGGAAGGTCTGACCTGTGCAAAAAGGACAGGCTGCACCTGAACTGGAAAGGGACCAATATCCTGGTGGGCAGGTTTGCTAGAGCTGTTGGGGAGGGTTTAAGCTAGTTTGACGGGGGTGGAAATCAGAATGTGAGTGCAGAGATGAGGGTAGAAGGACAAGGGCACGATGCTGTGTGTTCTGAGTTGGTGAGGAAGGACAGGCAGGGGACAAAACATAAATGTAGCCAGTTAGAGGGGTTGAAATGTGTCTATTTCAACGCATGGATCAGTACGTGGACCTACGGTGTTGCAGCCGTTACTGAAACTTGGCTGGAGGAAGGGCAGGAATGGCTGTTGCAGGTGCCGGGGTTTGGGTGTTTTAAAAGGAATAGGATGGGAGGTAGAAAAGGGGGGTGAGTAGCATTACTGGTCAGGGATAGTATCATGGCTATAGAAAGGGAGGACGCTGCAGAGGGAGTGTCCACTGAGTCGGTGTGGGTGGAAGTCAGAAATAGGAAGGAATCAATCACTATGCTGGGAGTAGTCTGTAGGCCCCCAAATAGCCCTCAGGACACCGAGGAGCAGATAAGCAGGCAAATTTTAGAATGGTGCAGGAAATACAGGGTTGTAGTTATGGGTGATTTAAACTTCCCTCATATTGACTGGCACCTCCTGACTGCAAGGGGGATAGATGGGGCTGAATTTGTCAGGTGTGTTCAAGAAGGATTCCTGACACAGTATGTGGACCGGCCGATGAGAGGAGAGGCCATACTGGATCTAGTTCTGGGTAATGAACCTGGTCAGGTGGCAGATCTCTTGGTGGGGGAGCATTTTGGTGAGAGTGACTACAACTCCCTTAGCTTCAGCATAGCTATGGAAAAGGATAAAAACAGACAAAGTGGGAAAGTGCTTAACTGGGGAAGGGCTAACTATGAAGGGATGAGGCAGGAACTAGCGAGAGTAAATTGGAAACAGATGTTCAAGGGTGAAAGCACAGAAGTAATGTGGAGAAACTTCAGAGACCACTTGTGCTGGGTTCAGGATAGGTTTGTCCCACTGAGACAAGGAAAAAATGGTAGGAAAAGGGAGCCATGGCTGACGAAACACGTGAGGCAACTGGTCAAGAGGAAGAAGGAAGCATATGTTAGATATAAGAAGCAGGAAGCAGGAGGGGCTCATGAGAAATGTAGGATAGCCAGGAAGAAGCTTAAGAAAGGACTGAGGAGAGCTTGAAGGGGGCATGAGAAGGCCTTGGCATGTAGGATTAAGGAGAACCCCAAGGCATTCTATGTGTATGTGAAGAACAAAAGGATGACAAGAATGAAGGTGGGGCTGCTAAAGGATAAAGAAGGCAACTTGTGCCTGGAGGCGGAGGAGGTTGGGGAGGTCCTAAATAAATACTTTGCTTCAGTATTCACAAGTGAAAAGGACCTTGATCAGGGTGAGGTCGAAATAGAACAGGCCTGTGGAGATTAAGGAAGAAGAAGTGTTGGATCTTTTTAAAAACATCAAGATTGATAAGTCCCCAGGGCCAGATGTGATATACCCCAGGTTGCTGTGGGAAGTGAGAGAAGAGATCACTGGAGCAGTAGCTATGATCTTTGAATCCTCTTTGCAGGGGAGGTGCTGGAAGATTGGAGAATGACAAATGTAGTTCCCTTGTTTAAAAAAGGTAATAGGGAGAATCCTGGGAACTATAGACCGGTGAGTGTTACGTCGGTGGTCTGCAAACTATTGGAAAGGGTTCTTGAGGATAGGATCTACGAGCATTTGGAGAAGTACAGTCTACTCAAGGATAGTCAACATGGCTTTGTGAAGAGAAGGTCATATCTCATGAGCCTAACTGAGTTTTTTGAAGAGGTAACAAAAGAAATTGATGAGGGTAGGGCGGTGGATTTTAGCAAGGCATTTGGAGCGGCAGCTGGATGACCTTCGACTCATAAGGGAGAATCAGGCAGTCATAAATGAGAGCGACAGGGAGGTAGTCACACCTAGGCTGTCGGAAGCAGGTCGTTGGGTGACAGTCAGAGGGGGGAAAGCGAAGGTGAGCAGACAGGTAGTGCAGAGCACCCCTGTAGCCATTCCCATGAATAATAAGTTTACCTTCCTGGATACTGTTGGCGGGGACGACCGACCAAGTGTGAGACACGGTGGCAGGGCCTCCAGCACTGAGTCTGACCCGGTGGTGCAGAAGGGTGGGACGGAGAAGAGGAGAGCTGTTGTCATTGGAGACTCTATAGTCAGGGGAGCAGACAGGAGATTTTGTGGACGTGAGAAGGACACCCGCATGGTTTGTTGCCTCCCGGGTGCCAGGGTCTGGGATGTCTCTGACCGGGTGCACGACATCCTGGTATGAGAGGGAAAGCAACCAGAAGTCGTGATTCATGTTGGTACCAACGACATAGGCAGGAAGAGGGATGAGGTCCTGAAGTGTGAGTTTCGGGAACTAGGCAGAAGGCTGAGGAACAGGACCTCAAGGGTGGCGTTCTCAGGATTGCTGCCAGTGCTACGTGACAGTGATGGTAAGAATTGGAGGAGATGGCAGTTGAATGCGTGGCTGAGGAGTTGGTGCAGGGAGCAGGGTTTTAGATTTTTAGATCATTGGGATCTCTTCTGGGGAAGGTGGCACCTGTACAGATTGGATGGGTTGTACCTGAACTCGAGGGGGAGCAATATCCTTGCAGGTAGGTTTGCTAGCATGGTTCAGGAGGGTTTAAACTAATTTACGAGGGGGATGGAACACAGTGCGATAGAGCAGTGAAAGAAGTGCATGGAGTAAAGCCAGATCTAACATACAGAGAGGCTTTGAGGAAAGAGAAGCAGAATAAACGGTGTAAAGACAGTAAGGTAGAAGGGCTGAAATGTGTGTACCTCAATGCAAGAAGCATCAGGAACAAAGGTGATGAACTGAAAGCTTGGATACATACATGGAATTATGATGTAGTGGCCATTACAGAGACTTGGCTGGCACCAGGGAAGGAATGGATTCTCAATATTCCTGGATTTCAGTGCTTTAAAAGGGATAGAGAGGGCGGAAAAAGGGGAGGAGGGGTGGCATTACTGGTCAGGGATACTATTACAGCTACAGAAAGGGTGGGTAATGTAGCAGGATCCTCTTTTGAGTCAATATGGGTGGAAGTCAGGAACAGGAAGGGAGCAGTTACTCTACTGGGGGTATTCTATAGGCCCCCTGGTAGCAGCAGAGATACAGAGGAGCAGATTGGGAGGCAGATTTTGGAAAAGTGCAAAAATAACAGGGTTGTTATCATGGATGACTTTAACTTCCCTAATATTGATTGGCACCTGATTAGTTCCAAGGGTTTAGATGGGGCAGAGTTTGTTAAGTGCATCCAGGACAGATTCCTGTCACAGTATGTGGGTGACAAGAATAGAATAGAATAGAATCAGAGAGGACAGGAAATTTTTTAATTGGGGAAAGGCAAATTATGAGGCGATAAGGCTAGAACTTGCGGGTGTGAATTGGGATGATGTTTTTGCAGGGAAATGTACTTTGGGCATGTGGTCGATGTTTAGAGATCTCTTGCAGGATGTTAGGGATAAATTTGTCCCAGTGAGGAAGATAAAGAATGGTAGGGTGAAGGAACCATGGGTGACAAGTGAGGTGGAAAATCTAGTCAGGTGGAATAAGGCAGCATACATGAGGTTTAGGAAGCAAGGATCAGATGGGTCTATTGAGGAATATAGGGAAGGAAGAAAGGAGCTTAAGAAGGGGCTGAGAAGAGCAAGAAGGGGGCATGAGAAGGCCTTGGCGAGTAGGGTAAAGGAAAACCCCAAGGCATTCTTCAATTATGTGAAGAAAAAAAGGGTAACAGGAGTGAAGGTAGGACTGATTAGAGATAAAGGTGGGAAGATGTGCCTGGAGGCTATGGAAGTGAGCGAGGTCCTCAATGAATACTTCTCTTTGGTATTCACCAATGAGAGGGAACTTGATGATGGTGAGGACAATATGAGTGAGGTTGATGTTCTGGAGCATGTTGATATTAGGGGAGAGGAGGTGTTAGAGTTGTTAAAATACATTAGGACAGATAAGTCCCCGGGGCCTGACGGAATATTCCCCAGGCTGCTCCACGAGGCAAGAGAAGAGATTGCTGAGCCTTTGGCTAGGATCTTTATGTCCTCGTTGTCCACGGGAATGGTACCGGAGGATTGGAGGGAGGCCAATGTTGTCCCCTTGTTCAAAAAAGGTAGTAGGGATAGTCCGGGTAATTATAGACCACTGAGCCTTACGCCTGTGGTGGGAAAACTGTTGGAAAAGATTCTTAGAGATAGGATCTATAGGCATTTAGAGAATCATGGTCTGATCAGGGACAGTCAGCATGGCTTTGTGAAGGGCAGATCGTGTCTAACAAGCCTGATAGAGTTCTTTGAGGAGGTGACCAGGCACATAGATGAGGGTAGTGCAGTGGATGTGATCTATATGGATTTTAGTAAGGCATTTGACAAGGTTCCACACGGTAGGCTTATTCAGAAAGTTAGAAGGCATGGAATCCAGGGAAGTTTGGCCAGGTGGATTCAGAATTGGCTTGCCTGCAGAAGGCAGAGGGTGGTGGTGGAGGGAGTACATTCAGACTGGAGGATTGTGACTTGGGGTGTCCCACAAGGATCTGTTCTGGGATCTCTACTTTTCGTGATTTTTATTAATGACCTGGATGTGGGGGTAGAAGGGTGGGTTGGCAAGTTTGCAGACGACACAAAGGTTGGTGGTGTTGTAGATAGTGTAGAGGATTGTCAAAGATTGCAGAGAGACATTGATGGAATGCAGAAGTGGGCTGAGAAGTGGCAGATGGAGTTCAACCTGGAGAAGTGTGAGGTGGTACACTTCGGAAGGACAAACTCCAAGGCAGAGTACAAAGTAAATGGCAGGATACTTGGTAGTGTGGAGGAGCAGAGGGATCTGGGTGTACATGTCCACAGATCCCTGAAAGTTGCCTCACAGGTGGATAGGGTAGTTAAGAAAGCTTATTGGGTGTTTGCTTTCATAAGTCGAGGGATAGAGTTTAAGAGTCGTGATGTAATGATGCAGCTCTAAAAAAAACTCTGGTTAGGCTACACTTGGAGTACTGTGTCCAGTTCTGGTCACCTCGTTATAGGAAGGATGTGGAAGCATTGTAAAGGGTACAGAGGAGATTTACCAGGATGCTGCCTGGTTTAGAAAGTATGCATTATGATCAGAGATTAAGGGAGCTAGGGCTTTACTCTTTGGAGAGAAGGAGGATGAGAGGAGACATGATAGAGGTGTACAAGATAATAAGAGGAATAGATAGAGTGGATAGCCAGCGCCTTTTCACCAGGGAACCACTGCTCAATACAAGAGGAAATGGCTTTAAGGTAAGTGGTGGGAAGTTCAAGGGGGATATTAGAGGAAGGTTTTTTACTCAGGGAGTGGTTGGTGCGTGGAATGCACTGCCTGAGTCAGTGGTGGATGCAGATACACTAGTGAAGTTTAAGAGACTACTAGACAGGTATATGGAGGAATTTAAGGTGGGGGCTTATATGGAAGGCAGAGTTTGAGGGTCAGCACAACATTGTGGACCAAAGGGCCTGTACTGTGCTGTACTATTCTATGTAAATTTATTTTACACACAGACTGTGGTGGGTGTGTGGAGCCCGCTGCCAGGAGTGATGGAGGCAGATGCATTAGGGACCTGTAAGAGACTCTAAGACAGGCACATTGATAATAGAAACATGGAGGGTTATGTGGGAGGGAAGAATTAGATTGATCTCGGAGTAGATTGAAGAGTTGGCTGAACAGCGTGGGCTGAAGTGCTTGTACTATTTTATGTTCAAAGTTCCACAGTTATAAACTCCAGGACTTTAACAAAAATATTAATAATAACTTTATTTATAGAGTGGACAACATGAGAGTTTTTCTCAGGGCAGAAATGGCTACTGTGGGAGGGCATAATTGTATGGTGATTGGAGGAACGTAGAGAGGGAATGTTAGAGATAGTTTTTTTTTCTTACACCGGGTGAGTGTGTGGAATGCCCTGTCAGGGCTGGTGGTACATATTATAGACATTTAGAAGGCTTGTATGACAGAAACCTGGAGCATTATGTGGGAGGGAGGGAGTGAAGGGTTAGGATGATCTTGGAGGGGGAGGAATTGTGGAAGTTTTGGGTCAAAACGCTGCTCCATGACTGAGAGAGGTCAGCAGGATTAGACAGAAAAACACGTTGGCATGGACGAGATGTGCCAGAAGGCCTGTTTCTCTGCTGTAGTGCTCTATGGTGCTGTGAAGGCAAAGTGGTGTTTCTTGTCATTTACACATAAAAGTTCTCGGGTGCAATGAAAACCTGCAGCAAATAACATTATAAAAGCAACTATGTCGAGAAAACATGAATTAAACATAAATTGCTGCAGAATTTTTACCAAGAAGAGCACAATTAGAACAAGATAATACAAAGCCCATTTAGTGTAAAATTCAAGATTGAAGATGGTTTAATGTCATTTCCAGTAGACAAGTGCAAAGGAGAATGAGAATTACTCCACATCTGATGCAGCGTACAAAAACACAATAAGATAAAGAACACACCAGAAATTTAAAAAAATTAAATACATAAGATAGGTTTTATATGCAGAGATTGATCAAATGTCCATAAAGTGACGCTTGCCACAGGAATGTGTACATAAAGTGACTGACAGGAGATGATAAATTAGTGGTGGTTGGAAGTGTGGAATGATAGGCCGGTGGGTGGAGGGTTAATCACCCTTACAGCCTTCTGCCTATTCTCAGTCTGTTGCATCTGGTCCAAGTCTCCCCCATTATAGGAAACACCCTCTCCATGGTCACTCTATTGAGGCCTTTCAAAATTCGATAGGTTTAATGAGATAGATTTCAATAGTCAAAGAACCTTGATCCATCAGTTTTTAGTCATGGAGAAACTGGTGGGTGGCTTTCTCTTCAATGGTGTTCACAGTAGAAGAGTGTTGGGTTGGTCTAAACTGAGGTGACAGAGCACAGAAACAGACCCTGCAGCCGCTGTGAGTTAACTAGCCCAGGTCTCCTTAAGCTGTTCTGACTCTTTGGTCCCTAGTTGCCTTCAGCAAGGCAGATGCCAGGAATTGAACACAATACTGGGGGAACACAGCACGTCAGGCAGCATCTATGGAGAGGAATAAACAGTTGAAACTTCGGACTGATGGAGAGAGGGTCTGTGTTATGGCCCGGATTGTAAACGCACTGCTGGGGAACTCAGCACGTCAGGCAGCATCTATGAAGAGGTATAAACAGTCAACACTTTGGACCCAGAACCTCCCTTCATCAGTCCTGCAGCTGTGTTGCTCTGCATTTCCAGCATCTGCAGAATCTCGTGTTTATGGCCAGCGTTGTAAACTGATACATAATTTCTCCTGATTAGGGTCAATGTTCTGGCCTCGTTTGATAAGAACAGTACACAAAACAATCTTTGTCTCGAGCACTCTCTGCCTTTGACTGCAGCTCCGTTGATTCAATGTTTGTTTTACCCTTGACCCACTGTTCACGCTTTTTCTCCAAACCATCACTGAAAAACCGGAACACTATTTTTACCTTGGGAAACCGAGGTAATGTGATCGTGCCGTCAGAACTGGAAGGGCCCATCATAGTGCCCCATGCAGCACAGAAGAATGATACTCGGGTAAGCTTGGCCATCTCTAGAGAGTAGGCAGCCCCCTCAGACTGATATTCAGATGTATTTATGACATGCACAGGAAAACATACAGTGAAATGCGTCGTTTGCATCAAGGACCAGCAGAATTCTAATGGTGTGCTGGGGACAGCCTGCAAATGTCACCACCTGTGCCAATGCCAATGTAGCAATCCTACCATGCTTAGCAGAATAACACAACAAAATAACAGCAGCAAGGCAAGTGCTCTTCCCAGCTGCTTGCACACACAGACCAGCCTCCGACCTCAGGAAAGGTCGCCTCTGGCCACTGACCCCTGACCCCATTCCTTGGTCCTGGACTGCAGACATCAGGTTTCTACTTCCATTCCTTGGTCTGGACTCTCAGACATGTCGACATCACCCCTCCAACCTCCACTTCCTGTACTGGACTCTCAGACTCGTAAATGTCACCCCTCCAACCTCCATTCCCTGGCCTGGACTCTCAGACACGTAGACATCACCCCTACAACCTCCATTTCCTGTACTGGATTCTCAGACATGTAAATGTCACCACTTCAACCTCCATTACCTGGTCTGCACTCTCAGGCATATAGACATTGGACCTCCAACCTTCGTTTCCTCGTTTGAACTCTCAGAAACATGGACAGCACCCTTCCAACCTCTATTCTCTGGCATGGACTCTCAGACATGGAGACATTGGGTCTCCAATCTTCATTCCCCAGCCTGGACTCTCAGACACGTAGACATCACCGCTTCAACCTCCATTCCCTGTAGATATCAGGCCTCCAACGTCCAGTTCCTGGCCTGGGCTCCCAGACATGTAAATGTCGGATCACCAACCTCCAGTTCCTGGCCTGGACTTAGAACATAAGGCTATATGATATAGGAGGTCATTTGGCTCATTGTATCAGCTCACCATTTCATCGTGGCGGATCCAATTTTCCTCACAGCCCCAATCTCCTGCCCTTTCTCCATATGCCTTCGTGCCCTGACCAATAAAGAATCTTATCAACCTCTACCTAAGATATATATAAAGACTTGGCCTCCTGCCTGTAGCAAAGAATTCCACAGATTGACCACTCTCTGGCTAAAGAAATTCCTCCTTATCTCCGTGCTAAAAGGACGCCCTTCTATCCTAAGGCTGTGTCCTCTGGTTTTAGACTCTCCCACCATTGGAACATCCTCTCCACATCCACTTTATCGAGGCCTTTCACCATTCGATAGGTTTCAATTAGGTCACCCCTCATTCTTCTGAATTCTGGTGAATGCAGACCCAGAGCTGTCAAACACTATTCGTATGACAAACCATTCAATCCTGGAATCATTTTTGTAAAGCTCCTTTCAACCCTTTCCTATTTCAGCATAAGATGAGGGGCCCAAACCTGCTCACAGTACTCCATGGGAGGCCTCACCAGTGCTTTATAAAGTCTCAACATGACACCCTTGTTTTTATATTTTAGTCCCCTTGAAATGAATGCCAACATTGCATTTGCCTTCCTCACCACAGACCCATCTGCAAATTATCCTTTAGGGAATCCTGCACAAGGACTCCCAAGTCACTTTGCACTTCAGTCTATTGTATTTTCTCTCCTTTTAGAAAACAGCCAACTTTTCATTTCTTCTGCCAAAGTGCATGACCATACACTCCCCAACACTGTATTCCATCTGCCATTTCTTTGCCTATTCTCCTAATTTCTCTAAGTCCTTCTGCAGCCTCTCTACTTCCTCAAAACCAGCTGCCCCTCCACCTATCTTCATATCATCTGCAAACTTTTCAATAAAGCCATCAATTCCATCATTCAACTCGCTGAAATATGATGTAAATTGAATCGGTCCCAACACAGGCCTCTGTGGAACACCACTATTCACCGTCAGCCAGCCAAGGAAAGGTTTCCTTCCATACTACTCTTTGCCTCCTGCCAATCAGCCACTGCTGTATGCATGCTAGAATCTTTCCCGTAATACAATGGGCTCTTACCTTGTTAGGCAGCCTCATGTGTGGCACCTTGTCAGAGGCCTTCTGAAAATCCAAGTACACAACATCAACCGATTCTCCTTTGTCTATCCTGCTTGTTATTTCTTCATAGAATTCCAACAGATTTGTCAGGCAAGGTTTTCCCCTGAGGAAACCATGCTGACTGTGGCCTATTTTATCATGTGCCTCCAAGTACCCTGAGACCTCATCTTTAAAATTGACTCCAACATCTTCCCAACCACTGAGGTCAGATAATTGGCCAATGGTTTCCTTTCTACTGCCTCTCTCTCTTCTTGAAGAGTGGAGTGACATTTGCAATTTTCCAGTCTTCTGGAAAGAGTAGGATTGAAGGAAGCCTTTTCTGGCTGGCTGCCGGTGAATAGTGGTGTTCCACAGAGGTCTGTGTTGGGACTGATTCTTTCTACTGATAGATCTGACATCAGGCCCCTAACCTCTAGTGCCTGGCCTGAAGTTTCAGACATGTGTACGTCAGGGTCTTCAACCTCCATTCTCTGTCCTGGAGTTTCAGACACGTATACACCAGGTCTTCAACCTCCATACCGTGGCCTCGACTCACAGAGATAAAAAAAACATCATCCCTCCAACCTCCATTCCCTGGCTTGGTCTCTCAGACACATAGACATCACCCCTCCAAACTCCATTCCCTGGGCTGGACTCTCAGAGGCGTAGACATTGGGTTCCAACTTCCTGACACACTGACCCAGCGACTGGGTCCCTGGATTCTGATGGTTTTTGTCCAATCGAAACTGATTGCTTCATGATTGTTTTCCTGATCATAGGGCTTTGAACTCCAGGACTACAGCTCCACAGTCCTCTGACCCTGAGACTCACTGACACCCCCATCAGGACTGCTGACTGTTCTCATTCATAGTCAGATTTGAAATCTGTTGCTTGCATTTCACCATTTCTTTCGATGTATATTTAATAAATAAATCTGAATCTGGAAGCCTTTTAAGAAAATGTGGTGACTGGTAAAATAATTTGCTTTTAACCATTTGATATGCTTCCCATATGACACCAATCTGTTCCACCCCTCAGTATCCCTTTGAGAGTCTGTTCCGCAGCCAGCATTATGCTCTCCTCGATAACAGCTGCCGGGAGTACCTCTTCCTCTGTGATTTCTTCATGGTGACTGGGAACTCTGCTCAGGACCTCTTCAACGCCGTCATGGGGAAGACTCTCACCATGTTCTTGGTAATTTAAACCTTACGGAACCAAACTCCTCCTGTACTGGCGCGATTTTCACTGCAAAATTGGACTCCGTTTTTATAATCACTGACAGTATTAGTGAAGTTTGTTGTTTTGATGTGGCAATATATTGCAATACATACAATATCACTATAAATCATAATAAAGAGGTATACGATCAGTGGTCACTTTATTAGGTACAGATGTGGGACCCAGTGTGTTCTTTTGTTGCTGTGGCCATCCACTTCAAGGTTCAAATTGTGTGTTCAGAGATTCTCTTCTGCACACCACTTTTGCAATCTTTATTTGTTTATTGTTGCTGTCACTTTGCTGCCTGCCTGAACCAATCTGGCCAATCTTCTCTGACTTCCCTCATTAACAAGGCATTTTCGACCACAGACCTGCTGCTCTTGTTTTTTTTTGCATTATTCACTGTTAATTCTAGAGACTGTTGTGCGTGAAATTCTGGAAAGGTGTAATAATAACAGGGTTGTCGTGGTGGGAGATTTTAATTTCCCAAATATCGATTGGCATGTCCCTAGAGTGAGGGGTTTAGATGAGGTGGAGTTTGTCAGGTGTGTTCAAGAAGGTTTCTTGACACAATATGTAGATAAGCCTACAAGAGGAGAGGCTGTACTTGATCTGGGAGAGTATTTTGGAGATAGTGATCACAACTCTGTGGCCTTTACCATAGCATTGGAGAGGGATAGGAACAGACAAGTTAGGAAAGCGTTTAATTGGAGTAAGGGGAATTATGAGGCTATCAGGCAGGAACTTGGAAGCATAAATTGGAAACAGATGTTCTCAGGGAAATGTACGGAAGAAATGTGGCAAGTGTTCAGGGGATATTTGTGTGGGGGTCTGCATAGGTATGTTCCAATGAGACAGGGAAAGGACGGTAGGGTACAGGAACCGTGGTGTAAATCTAGTTAAGAAGAAAAGAAGAGCTGAAGAAAGTTCAAAAAGCTAAGTAATGATAGAGAGCTAGAAGATTATAAGGCTAGAAGGAAGGAGCTCAAGAAAGTAGGAGAGCCAGAAGGGGCCATGGCGGACAGGATTAAGGAAAACCCCAAGGCATTCTACAAGTAATTTAAGAGCAAGAGGATAAGACGTGAGAGAGTAGGACCAATCAAGTGTGACAGTGGAAAAGTGTGTATGGAACCGGAGGAGATAGCAGAGGTACTTAATGAATACTTTACTTCAGTATTCAGTACGGAAAAGGATCTCGGCGATTGTAGTGATGACTTACTGCGGACTGAAAAGCTTGAGCATGTAGATATTAAGAAAGAGGATGTGCTGGAGCTTTTGGAAAGCATAAAGTTGAATAGATCACCGGGACTGGATGGGATGTAACCCAGGATACAGTGGGAGGCGAGGGAGGATATTGCTGAGACTCTGCGATGATCTTTGCATCATCAATGGGGACAGGAGAGGTTCCAGAGGATTGGAAGGTTGTGGATGTCGTTCCATTATTTAAGAAAGGGAGTAGAGATAGCCCAGAGAATTATAGACCAGTGAGTCTTACTTCAGTGGTTGGTAAGTTGATGGAGAAGATCCTGAGAGGCAGGATTTATGAACATTTGGAGAAGCATAATATGATTAACAATAGTCAGCATGGCTTTGTGAAAGTCAGGTCGTGCCTTACAAGCCTGATTGAATTTTTTGAGGATGTGAGTAAACACATTGATGAGGGTAGAGCAGTAGATGTAGTGTATATGGATTTCAACAAGGCGTTTGACAAGGTACCCCATGCAAGGCTTATTGAAAAAGTAAGGAGGCATGGGATCCAAGGGAAAATTGCTTTGTGGATCCAGAACTGGCTTGCCTACAGAAGGCAAAGAGTGGTTGTAGATGGGTCAATCATGGAGGTCGGTGACTAGTGGTGTGCCTCAGGGATCTGTTCTGGGACTCCTACTCTTCGTGATTTTTATAAATGACCTGGATGAGGAAGTGGAGGGATGGGTTAGTATATTTGCTGATGACACAAAGGTTGGAGATGTTGTGGATAGTGTGCAGGGCTGTCAGAGGTTACAGCGGGACATTGATAGGATGTAAAACTGGGCTGAGAAGTGGCAGGTGGAGTTCAACCCAGATAAATGTGAGGTGGTTCATTTTGTTAGGTCAAATATGATGGCAGAATATAGTATTAATGGTAAGACTCTTGGCATTGTGAAGGATCAGAGGGATCTTGGGCTCCGAGTCCATAGGACACTCAAGGCTGCTGCACAGGTTGTCTCTGCGGTTAAGAAAGCATATGGTGTATTGGCCTTCATCAATCGTGCGATTGAGTTTAGGAGCTGAGAGGTAATGTTAACATAGAACATAGAAAACCTACAGCACAATACAGGCCCTTCGGCCCACAAAGTTGTGCCGAACATGTCCCTACCTTAGAACTACCTAGGCTTACCCATACCCTCTATTTTTCTAAGCTCCATGTACCTATCTCGGAGTCTCTTAAAAGACCCTATCTTTTCCACCACCACCGGCAGCCCATTCCACACACCCACCACTCTGCGTAAAAAACACTTCTGACAGCTATATAGAACCCTGGTCAGACTCATCTCCTTCTACCCCAGGCCATGAACTTATCAATCACCCCTGCTGTGGACACTTTCTGGAGGTCCAAGATTTGTATGCTCCACGACCGCTGGACTAAGTGTGTAAATGTAGGAGGGGACTATGTTGAAAAATAAATGTGCTAGGTTTTCTAAAATTGACTCCTCCTATCCTTGGCCACGAACTTATCAATCACCCCTTGTATAGCTACTGTCTTGCCTCCTTTATAACTGCATCGATATGTTGGCACCAGGTTAGTTCCTCAGAGATCTTGACACCCAGGAACTTGAAACTGCTCAGGACCCTATGTCTGCTAGGGTCCAGCAATTTCTACACTTGCTTCCTGCAAGATCTAAGGGAACACTTTGTCAGGCCCTGAGGATTTATCCATCCTAATTTGATTCAAGAAAGCATCTTGAGTCTGTTCCCTGGGCAGGATCTGATCTTGCTTTTCTCGCTGGAACATCTAGTCTGTGCCAAGCTGCCTAGTCTCATCAAACATGCACCCAAACCATGGCCTTCCATATCAATATCAACTGATAGCCATATCAACTGTGGCCTCTGGTTCTGGACTCACCCATCAGCAGGAACATGCTTCCTGCCTCCAGCGTGTCCAATCCCTTAATAGTCTTATATGTTTCAATAAGATCCCCTCTCATCCTTCTAAATTCCAGTGTATACAAGCCCAGTCGCTCCAATCTTTCGACATATGACAGTCCCGCCATCCCGGGAATAAACCTCGTGAACCTACGCTGCACTCCCTCAATAGCAAGAATGTCCTTCCTCAAATTTGGAGACCAAAACTGCACACAGTACTCCAGGTGTGGTCTCACCAGGGCCATGTGCAGCTACAGAAGGATCTCTTTGCTCTTAGAGGCATATCCCTTCCATCCATGTACCTAGCCAAACTTCCCTTAAATGTTGCAACCAAACCCACATCCACCATTTTCACTGGCAGTTCATTTCACCTTCCACACTTCCACACTTAACTAATGACCTCTAGTTCCAGTCTCTCCCAACCTCAGTGGAAAAAGCCTGCTTGTGTTTAATCTCTCTATACTGCTCATAATTATGTATACTTCTCCCAAATCTCCCCTCATTCTCCTGTGCTCTAGGGAATAAAGTTCGAACCTATTCAGCCCTTTCCTAAGATCCATTAATATCCTTTTCTTTGTACTCAATCTGAGTGTGGCTGAATCCGACACAACATCACCAGCCATTCTTGGACAGTTGGGTGCCACGGTAGCGTAGTGGTTACTGTCACGTTACTCCACTTGGGGCGTCTGAGTTTGGAGTTCTCTCTAAGCAAGTTTGTATGTTTTCTGTGTGTGCATGGGTTTCCTCTGAGTGCTCTGGTTTCCTCCCACAGTCCAAAAGCGTAACACTTAGTAGATAAATTGTCCCGTGATTAGGCTAGGATCAAGTTGGCAATTTGTTGAGCTTGAAAGGCCAGAGGGGCTTGTTTCACATTGCATCTCTAAATAAATAAATAAAATTGGGCGGTTCGATCAAGGTGACAGTGAGCGCTGGGAGACTTTATCTATTGCTTCATGTTGGTGGCTCATTTACTGTTTATAATTTCTTTTTCTTTCAGAAACACATGGATACCTACGTTGCCGATAGCTTTGACAGTATTGCCATCTTCCTGTGCATCCACATCATCCTCCGCTTCAAGACCATCATGGCAAAGCGAAACGTCCCTGCTGTCGATAAGTAATTAAAGATTTAAGTTTTTGGGAAACTATGTGACACAGAAGCAGCTGGCAAGTCAGGCAGTATCTGTGGAGATAGAAAAACAGACTGCTAAATGTTCCCCAAATCTCTGATCCTCTTCCCTCCCCCCGGGGTAAAATCACTCGTTACCCATTCCACAAATTTCCAATCATCTGCCCCTCTACGGTAAAATCACACTATTAGCCATTCCACAAATCTCCAATCATCTCCCCCTCTGGGGTAAAATCACTCTGTTACCCATTCCCAAAATCTCCAATCCCCTCTCCCTCTGGGGTAAAATCACAGTTACCCTTTCCCTAATCTCCAACCTTCTCCCCCTCCCGGGGAAATTCACACTGTTAGCCATTCCTCAAATCTCGAAACCTGTCTCCCTATAACCTCTGACTGTCTCAATGTCCCACCCTGCTCCAGAATCCGAAATCAGTTTTATTTTTACTGACATGTGTCATGAAAGGTAATGCCTCGAGATGGTGGCATCCACCATTAAGACCCTCACGATCTGGGAGATGCCCTCTTCTCATTGCTACCATCATGGAGGAGGTATAGGAGGCTGAAGGCACACATTTGATGTTTTAGGAACAGTTTCTTACCAATCGACCAATGATTGGGTACAAATGCCAACAGAGCAGAGTTAAATTGTACCACAGAGGCACAAACCAAAAGAGCAAAGAATTCAGGGCTGAAAGTGCTGTATTTAAATGCAGGTAGCATTTGGAATAAGGTGGATGAACATGGTGCAATTAGAGATGGGTTGGTATGACATCGTGGTATCACTGAGCCGTGGCTGAAAGAAGGTCATAGTTGGGAGTTCAACATCAAAGGATATACTTTGTATCGAAAGGACAGGCAGGAAGGCTTAGGTGGTGGTGTTGATTTGTTGGTAAGAGATGGGATTACAACTTTAAGAAGAGGTGACACAGGGTTAGCAAATGTGAATTTCTGTGGGTGGAGTTAAGAAACTGCTAGGGTTAAAAAACCGTTTTGGGAATCGTATATAGGTCTCCAAATAGTAACCAAGATGTGAGGTGAAGATTACAAGGGGAGCTGGGAAAGGCATGTAATAAGGGTAATGTCACAATTGTAATGAGGAACCTCCAGCTGCAAGGGGATTAGGAAAGTCAGGTTGGTGTTGGATCGCAAGAGATGGAATTTTGTTGAATGCCTACGGAATGGCTTTTTGGACCGACTTGTGCTTGAGCCTACGAGGGGAAAGCCTATTTTAGATTGGGTGTTGTGTAATAACCCAGATCTTGTTCGGGAGTTTAATGTAAAGGAACCCTTAGGAGGCAGTGACCATAATATGATTGAATTCATACTGCAGTTTGAAGGGAGAAGCACAAGTCAGATGTATCAGTATCGCAATGGAATAAAGGGACTGACAGAGGCGTGAAAGAGGAGCTTGCCCAGTTTTATTGGAGGGGCACACTGGTGGGGATACTGGCAGAGCAAAAGCAACTAAAGTTTCTGGAAATAGTTCACAAGGTGCAGGATAGATATGTCCCACAGAAGAAGTAGTTATCAAGTGGCAGGGGTAGACAACCATGACTGACAAGGGAAGTTAAGGACTACATAAAAACCAATGAATGGGCATATAAGGTAGATAGATATATATACTTTATTAATCCTGAGGGAAATTTGGTTTTGTTACAGCAGCGCCAACCAAGAATAGAGCGTAAATATAGCAATACAAAAAACCACAAACAATCAAACAACAAAATGCAAAACTATGCCAGATGGAAAATAAGTCCAGGACCAGTCTATTGGCTCAGGGTGTCTGACCCCCCACGGGAGGAGCTGCACGTTTGATGGCCACAGGCAGGAACGACCTCCCGTGCCGCCAGTGTTGTATCACAGTGGAATGTGGCCGAAGTCCATCAGTGAAAAGTTCAATATCAAAGGTAGCAAAAGTGAGTGAGAAGCTGGATGATTGGGAAGCTTTTAAAACCCAACAAGAGGCAACTAAAAAAGCTGTAAGAAGGGAGAAGATGAAATATGAGGACAAACTAGCCAATAATGAAAAGTAGGATATAAAAAGTTTTTTTCAGTTATGTGAAGAGTAAAAGGGAGTTGAGAGTTGATATTGAACCACTGGAAAATAATGCAGGCGAGGTAGGAATGGGGGACAAAGAAATGGCAGATGAATTTAATGAGTACTTTGCAACAATCTTCACTGTGAAAGACACTAGCAGTGTGCCAGAGGTCCGTGAGTGTCAGGGAGCAGGAGTGAGTGCCATTGCTATTACAAAAGCTAGGCAAACTCAAAGGCCTTAAGATGGATAAGTCACCTGGACCATATGGACTACATCCCAGTGCCCTGAGAGAGGTTGCTGAAGAGATAATGGATGCATTGGTCATATTCTTTCAAAAAAACACTTGATTCTGGCATGATCTATAAGACTATAATACATGGGAGCAGAATTAGGCCATTCAGCCCATCGAGTCTGCTCTGCCATTCCATCATGGCCGATCCTAAATTCCACTCAATCCCATACACCTACCTTCTTGCCGTATCCTTTGATGCCCTGACTGATCAGGAAATGATCAACTTCTGCCTTAAATATATGCATGGACTTGGCCTCCACCACAGGCTGTGGTAGAGCATACCACAGATTTACTACCTCAGGCTAAAAAAAAAAATTCCTCCTTACCTTCATTCGAAACGGTTGCCCCTTAATTTTGAGGCTGTGCCATCTAGTTCTGGATACCATCTGTCCGCCAGAGAAAGCAGGATCTCCCAGTGGCCACACATTTTAATTCCACATCCCATTCCCATTCTGATATGTCTATCCACCACCTCGTCTACTATAAAGATGAAGCCACACTCAGGTTGGAGGAACAACACTTTACATTCCGTCTGGGTAGCCTCCAACCTGATGGTATGAACATTGACTTCTCAAACTTCCGCTAATGCCCCACCTCCCCCTCATACCCCATCCGTTATTTATTTATATACACACATTCTTTCTCTCTCTCTCCTTTTTCTCCCTCTGTCCCTCTCGCTATACCCCTTGCCCTTCCTCTGGGCTTTTTCCCCCCCCCTCCCCCTTTTCCTTCTCCTTGGGCCTCCTGTCCCATGATCCTCTCATATCTCTTTTGCCAATCACCTGTCCAGCTCTTGGCTCCATCCCTCCCCCTCCTGTCTTCTCCTATCATTTTGGATCTCCCCCTCCACCTCCCACTTTCAAATCACTTACTAACTCTTCCTTCAGTTAGTCCTGACGAAGGGTCTCAGCCTGAAACGTCGACTGTACCTCTTCCTAGGGATGCTGCCTGGCCTGCTGCGTTCACCAGCAGCTTTAATGAGATTAGATATGGCAGTTATTTCCCATGGTAGGGGAGTCCAGGACAAGAGGGCACGACTCAGGATTGAAGGACGTCCATTTAAAACTGAGGTGCGGAGAAATTACTTTAGTCAGAAGGTGGTAAATCTGTGGAATTTGTTGCCAGAGTAGCTGTGGAGGCCAAGTCATTGGGTGTATTTAAGGCAGAGATAGATAGGTTCTTGCTTAGGGGATGTGGAGAAGGCAGGGGAGTGGGGATGAGTGAAAGAATCGGATCAGCCATGATTGAATGGTGGAGCAGACTCGATGGGTGGAATGGCCTACTCCTACTCCTATATCTCATAGTCTTGTGGTCTAAAACTTCCAGGGGACAAGTTTATCTGGTCCTAATGACCTGCAGATAGTCTGAACTGAACCCTCCATATGCGGTTTAACCAGGTCCAGTACAGCTACTACAACACTTCCTCAGTCTGCCCCACACAAAGCCATATGGACTAGCCCTGACTAGAGCATAACATCGAATTGTACAGTGCAGTACAGGCCTTTCAGCCCATGATGTGTGCCAACCTTTTAACCTACTCCAAGATCAGTCTAACCCTCCCCATCTTAGAAAGCCCTCCATTTACCTATCCACGTGCCTATCTTTAATATCCATAATGTCGTTGCTTCTACCACCATCCCTGGCACGGCATTCCACACACCCTTCACTCTGTGTAGATTTAAAAAAACTACCTCTGTCATCTCCTCCCCCCCACTGTGTACTTCCCTTTCTGCCCTGGGAAAGAGTCTCTGGCTGTCCTCTTGATCTACGCCTCATCATCTTGTACACCTCTATCAATCCTCCTTTGCTTCGAAGAGAAAAGCTGTAGCTTGCTCAACCTATCCTCATAAGACATGGTCACCAATCCAGACAGCACCACTTCCACTTATTTCCCAATAGTCCTGAAAGCATTGACTATGCGTAAGAATGGAAAGCATAAGTTTATTACTGTAAATATTTATTTTTATTATTTAAGAAGTTTATTTTGATGAAAAAACAATTTCAGACAGGAGCAGGAAACACTGAGCCAGTGAGTAACAGGGTGTGTGTGTTTGTGTGTGTGTTTGTGTGTGGGTTTTTGTGTGTGTTTGTGTGTGTGTGTTTGTGTGTGTGTGTGTTTTTGTGAGTGTGTGTGTGGGTGTATGTGTGTGTGTGATCACGAAGGATCCCACTCACCCTGCTCATGGACTGCTTGTCCCACTCTCATCAGGGAGGAGGCTACACCAGACTCAAAAACAGTGACTTTCCCCAGACAGTAAAGCCGATCAACACCTCCACCACTACTTTATTATTTCCCACGTTATGCACAGCCTAGGCACATATGTATGTATAGAAGTTATCTTATGTATTTACCTTGATGTTTTTATGATTATTATTATTGTGTTCTTTATCTTCTATTGCTTCTTTTGTGCTGCATTGGATCTGCAGTGAAAATTATTTCATTCTCCTTTACCGTTGTGTACAGGAATGACATTAAACAATATTGAACTTTGCAGGTACTGGGACACCCTACTGGAAATCCTCTGGCCAAGGTTTGAATACATCCTGGAGCTGAACATTCAGAGCATTCGTAACACAGACCCACAGAGACTTGGTGCCCTCGACACCCGCCCACACTACGTAAGGGTCTCCCGGGCCTCTGAGGGTGGGGGGGTGGGGGTTGCTGGTTATGTTAGAGTGTTTGACAGGCTAACACAACTCTCATGTCCCAGGTACAGCTAAAAGACATCTTCTTAAGCCCATCCCCTTAGCACAGAAAACAGGCCATTCGGTCCTCCTAGTCTGTGCCGAAACTTCATTCCACTAGTCCCATTGACCTGCACCCAGTCCGTAACCCTCCAGACCTCTCCCATCCATGTATCCATCCAATTTATTCTTAAAACATAAGAGTGAGCCCACATTTACCACTTCAGATGGCAGCTCGTTCCACACTCCCACCACTCTCTGAGTGAAGAAGTTCCCCCTCACCCTAAAGCCATGTCCTCTCGTATTTATCTCTCCTAATCTAAGTGGAAAGAGCCTACTCACATTTACTGGAGCATCGGCCGCCAAGAGCAGCTTGCCAGAACCCTCTGTCCTGGGCCAGTGCTTTACGTCTAGGTGTTGCCCAGCTATACATCCTCCAAGCAAAGATCCTTTCTGGCCTGGGACTGAGGCCTTTGGAGCCTCTGCTGTCATTTCTGCATGTTATGTTTTTACAGGATGGGTTTGCAACACGCACGCCAAATCCTCCTCCTTTCACAGCGGGGTTTGGGACAGTCCATGGCAGAGTTAGGCGCAAGGGAGTAAGACAGTATCTTTTTCCCAGGGGTGAAATGTCTAATACCAAAAGGCATGTATTTAAGGTGAGAGGGGGTAATTTCAAAGGAGGCTTGAAGGGCAAGTTTTTATTTATACGGACAGCGGTGGGTGCCTGGAATGTGCTGCGTACGAGATGTTTAGATAGGCACATGAGTGTGAGGAAAATGGAAGGATGTGGACATGGAGGAGGCAAAAGAGATTAATTCACAATTAGATTACTAACTCAGTTGGTTCAGCACAACATTGCGGGCTGAAGATTCTCTTCCTGTTTCAAACATTTCAGATGTCCATAATTCTTTCAACGTGGTGTCACAGGAGAGGGGCATAAGGAGAGCATAGCACACATTTGCTTTTATAAATCAAAGTACTGAGTCTAGGAGTTGGGAAGTTATGTTGAAGTTGTCTAACATGTTCGTGAAGTCATTTTTTGAGTATTATGTGCAGATCTGGTCACCTCTGTACAGAAAACGATGTCAATAAGATTCAAACAGAACAGGGAAATTTCTAAGGCTGTGGCCAGGACTTCAGGTCCTGAGTAATAGAGAAAGGTTGAATAGGTTAGGACATTACCCCCTGGAGTGCAGGAGCATGAGGAAAGATTGGATAGAGGTATACAGAATAATGAGAGGAATAGATAGGGTAAATGCAATTAGGCTTTTTCCACTGAGGGTGGGTGGGACTACGACTAGAGGTCAGTGGAGCCTGACAGAGAACTTCTCACTGAGCGGGTGGTGAGAGTGTGGACGAACTGCCAGCAGAAGTGGTGGATGTGCGTTCGACTGTAACAGTTAACAGAAATTCGGAGAAGTACGTGGATGAGAGGGGTATGGAGGGCTATGGTCCAGTGGTGAGTTGATGGAACCAGACTAGTTTGGCATGGGCTACATGGGCCAAAGGCCAGGTATTGTTCTTGCAGGGCTCTATAACTCTAACACTGTTTGGTCAAGAGGCTGATAGTCTACCTGTGGTCCCTCCCTCGACCCTCACTGATTGTGTACCTGACACAATACCGACAGCTGTACACACCGTCCTTACACATCTGGAGAAGAAGGATGCTTATGTGAGAATGCTGTTCTTGGACTACAATTCAGTATTCAACACCATAGTTCTGTCCGGGCTGGACAAGAAACTCAGAGGCCTCGGCCTTGACCCTGCCTTGTGCAGCTGGATCCTGTACTTCCTGTCAGATCGCCAGCAGGTTGTAAGTGTGGGCTCCCCACCTCCACCCCCCTGACTATCAATACAGGAGCCCCTCAGGGCTGTGTACTAAGCCCCCTCCTTTACTCCCTGTATAGCCATGACTGTATCCCCACCCACAGCTCTAATCTGCTAATTAAATTTGCCAACGACACTACATTGATTGGCCTCATCTCAAACAATAATGAGGTGGCCTACAGGGAAGAAGTCATCTCTCTGACACAGTGGTGTCAAGAAAACAACTTCTCCCTCAACGTTGCAAAAACAAAGGAGTTGATTTTGGATTACAGGAGGAATGGAGACGGGCTAACCCCTATTGACATCAATGGCTCTGGGGTTGAGAGGGTAAACAGCTTGAAGTTCCTCGGCATCCACATCACCAAGGACCACACGTGGTCTGTACACACCAGCTGTGTGGTGAAAAAGGCACAACAGCACCTCTTTCACCTCAGACGGTTGAGGAAGTTTGATATGGGCCCCCAAATCCTAAGAACTTTCTACAGGGGCACAACTGCAGAGAGTGGTGTGGACAGCCCAGTGCATCTGTAGTTGTGAACTTCCCATGAGTCAGGACATTTACAAGGACAGGTGTGTAAAAAGGGCCCGTAGGATCACTGGGGACCCAAGCCATCCCAACCACAATCTATTCCAGCTGCTACCATCCGGGAAGCGGTACTGCAGCGTAAAAGCCAGGACCGACAGGCTCTGGGACAGCTTCTTCCACCTGACCATCAGACTGATGAACTCACGCTGATTTGAGTGTACTCTATATTACATTGATTGTTCTATTTATTATAAATTACTATGATTGCACATTACACATTTAGATGGGGACTTAACTTAAAGATTTTTACTCCTCACGTATGTGAATTATGTAAGAAATAAAGTCAATTCAATTCAATTCTTTCGTCCCTCACTGATTGTGTATTGTGGTCACTTCCCCGCTGCAGGTCACCAGAAGGTATGCAGAGTTCTCCTCAGCGATCGTCAGCATCAATGAAACTTACCCAAATGAGAAGACGCATAATCTGCTCGCACAGCTTCAGGTCGGTGTTTCTGCCCAGCTCAGCATTCACAGTGAATGGGCGTTGCTCAAATCCCAGAGTGTAACACCTGAGAATGTGCTGGGGCAGCACCCAGGTGTGGTGACGTATTCCAGCACCACCACAGCATACTGACAGTGTTCAGCAGTATAACACAAACAATAACAACACCAGGATAGGCCCCCTTTTCCACCACCCATGCACTCACCCTCCCAGACTGCTCCGTCTCCGTCACGGACTTCAAAAGCTGATGCCTCAAAAAGGCGGCTTCTGTCATTACTGACCTCCATCACCCAGAGCATGTCCTCTTCTCATTGCTACCGTCAGGGAGGAGGTACACCCAGACACACACTCAGCAGCTTCTTCCCCTGTCAGTCGATTTCTGAATGAATAATGAACCCACGTACAACACCTCACCACTTCTGTTAATTTTTTTTGCTTTCTTTTTGTACTACTTATTTGATTTGATTTATATATATATATATTTGCTATAATTTATAGTTTTTTATTATGACCTGCACTGATGTAAAACACCAAATTTCACGACATATGCCAAAAATGTGAAACCTGATTTCTGGTTCTGATTTCGAGACACCGGGGCAGGGCACCTCCAGGCTTGGCCTCTCAGACCTGCAGGCATTGGGCCTTTGATCTCCAGACAAGCCACCCCAGGGCCAGACCCTACCTCCTAGCTCCGTGTGTGTGTGAGTATGTGTACGTATGCCCTGGGTGAACAGCTTCCAGGACCACTAACTTTATTATAATGCACTGTGAGTGGCCCTCTAAATAGTAACCTCATCAAGCTTCAGCAGAATGTCTCTGCTGGAATAAGACCATGACAGAAAGGAGCAGAAGTAGGCCATTCAGCCCATCAAGTCTGCACCACCATTGTCTTGCCTTCTCCCCATAACCTTTCACCCCCTGACTAATCAAGAACCTGTCAACCTCCACTTTAACTACACCCAATGACTTGACCTTCACAGCCGTCTGTGGCAATGAATTCTATAGATTCACCACCCTCTGGCTAAAGAAATTCCTCCTCACCTCTGTTCTAAATGGACATCCCTCTACTCTGAGGCTGTGCCTCTGGTCCGAGACCCCCTCCCCCCCATTCCCTCTAAATCCACTCATAAGAACATAAGAAATAGGAGCAGGAGTAGGCCATCTGGCCCATCGAGCCTGCCCCACCATTCAATAAGATCATTGCTGATCTGTCCGTAAACTCAGCTCCATATACCTGCCTTTTCCCCAAAACCCTTAGTTCCCTTACTATGTAAAAACCTATCTAACTGTTTCTTAAATATATTTAGTGAGGAAGCCTCAACTGCTTCCCTGGGCAGAGAATTCCACAGATTCACCACTCTCTGGGAAAAACAGTTTCTCCTCATCTCCGTCCTAAATCTTCTCCTCTGAATCGTGAGGCAATGTCCCCTAGTTCTAGTCTCACCTACCAATGGAAACAACTTTCCTACTTCTATCTTATCTATCCCTTTCAAAATTTTGTACATTTCTATAAGATCCCCTCTCATTCTTCTGAACTTAAGAGTATAGTCCCAGGCGACTCAATCTCTCCTCATAGGTTAACCCCTTCATCTCTGGAATCAACCTGGTGAACCTCCTCTGCACTGCCTCCAAAGCCAGTATATCCTTCCTCAAGTATGGAGACCAGAACTGCACACAGTACTCCAGGTGCGGCCTCACCAGTACCCTGTACAGTTGCAGCATGACCTCCCTGCTCTTGAATTCAATCCCTCTAGCAATGAAGGCCAACATTCCATTTGCCTTCTTAATAACCTGTTGCAGCTGCAAGCCAACTTTTTGCGATTCATGAACAAGCACTCCCAAGTCCCTCTGCACACCAGCATGCTGTAATCTTTCACCATTTAAATAATAATCTGCTCTTCTATTATTCCTTCCAAAGTAGATGATCTCGCATTTGCCAACATTATATTCCATCTGCCAGACTTTGGCCCACTCACCTATCTATATCCCTCTGCAGACTCTCCACATCCTCTGTACAATTTGCTTTTCCACTCGGTTTAGTGTCAGCAGCAAATTTTGCTATGCTACACTCAGTCCCCGCTTCCAAATCATCAATGTAAATGGTAAACAGCTGCGGGTGCCCACTCACCACAGACTGTCACCCATTTATACCAACTCTCTGCTTCTGTTGGTTAACCAATCCACTATCCATGCCAATACACTTCCTCTGACTCCATGCATCTGTATCTTATTTATAAGTCTCTTGTGCGGCACCTTATCAAACGCCTTCTAGAAATCGAAGTATACGACATCCAACTGTTCCCCTCTATCCACTGCACTCATTACATGCTCAAAGAACTGCAGTAAGTTTGTCAAACAGGACCTGCCCTTTGTGAATCTATGCTGCGTCTGTCTAATGGAACCACCCTATCAAGGCCTTTCTGTATTCGATAGGTTTCGGTGAGATTCGCCCTCATTCTTCGAAACTGCAGTGAGTACAGGCCCAGGGCCATCATGGGTTAACCCTTTCACTCCCACAATCATTCTCATGAACCTCGGCTGAACTCTCTCCAATGCCAGCCACGTGTGGTTTCTGTGCTGGTGGCCTTTTTGACATTCAGTCCACACTCATCCTCACACACAAGTGGGGTCCTCCTCCCGCAGCAGCCTGACCAACAGGATTGAGCCAGGGATCCGGGGCAAGGTTGTGTGGTGTGGCTCAGTGGTGAGTCTGCTTATCCGGGGCAGTGCCTGGGCCGCACAGAGCAATGAAAATGTGGGTTTCTCCCTGTAGCTCCTGGCCAGCTGTTCTGGCTCTTTTAAAGGGATTAGTCTTGCGTCACACGCACATCAAAACGTATAGAACATAGAACATAGAATAGTACAGCACAGTACAGGCCCTTCGGCCCACAATGATATGCCGACCCTCAAACCCTGCCTCCCATATAAGCCCCCAACTTAAATTCCTCCATATACCTGTCTAGTAGTCTCTTAAACTTCACTAGTGTATCTGCCTCCACCATTGACTCAGGCAGTGTATTCCACGCACCAACCACTCTCTGAGTAAAAAACCTTCCTCTAATATCTCCCTTGAACTTCCCACCCCTTACCTCAAAGCCATGTCCTCTTGTACTGAGCAGTGGTGCCCTGGGGAAGAGGCGCTGGCTATCCACTCTATCTATTCCTCTTATTATCTTGTACACCTCTATCATGTCTCCTCTCGTCCTCCTTCTCTCCAAAGAGTAAAGCCCTAGCTCCCTTAATCTCTGATCATAATGCATACTCTCTAAACCAGGCAGCATCCTGGTAAATCTCCTCTGTACCCTTTCCAATGCTTCCACATCCTTCCTATAGTGAGGTGACCAGAACTGGACACAGTACTCCAAGTGTGGCCTAACCAGAGTTTTATAGAGCTGCATCATTACATCGCGACTCTTAAACTCTATCCCTCGACTTATGAAAGCTAACACCCCATAAGCTTTCTTAACTACCCTATCCACCTGTGAGGCAACTTTCAGGGATCTGTGGACATGTATCCCGAGATCCCTCTGCTCCTCCACACTACCAAGTGTCCTGCCATTTACTTTGTACTCTGCCTTGGAGTTTGTCCTTCCAAAGTGTACCACCTCACACTTCTCCGGGTTGAACTCCATCTGCCACTTCTCAGCCCACTTCTGCATCCTATCAATGTCTCTCTGCAATCTTTGACAATCCTCTACACTATCTACAACACCACCAACCTTTGTGTCGTCTGCAAACTTGCCAACCCACCCTTCTACCCCCACATCCAGGTCGTTAATAAAAATCACGAAAAGTAGAGGTCCCAGAACAGATCCTTGTGGGACACCGCTAGTCACAATCCTCCAATTTGAATATACTCCCTCCACCACCACCCTCTGCCTTCTGCAGGCAAGCCAATTCTGAATCCACCTGGCCAAATTTCCCTGGATCCCATGCCTTCTAACTTTCTGAATAAGCCTACCGTGTGGAACCTTGTCAAATGCCTTACTAAAATCCATATAGATCACATCCACTGCACTACCCTCATCTATATGCCTGGTCACCTCCTCAAAGAACTCTATCAGGCTTGTTAGACACGATCTGCCCTTCACAAAGCCATGCTGACTGTCCCTGATCAGACCATGATTCTCTAAATGCCTATAGATCCTATCTCTAAGAATCTTTTCCAACAGCTTTCCCACCACAGACGTAAGGCTCACTGGTCTATAATTACCCGGACTATCCCTACTACCTTTTTTGAACAAGGGGACAACATTGGCCTCCCTCCAATCCAACGGTACCATTCCCGTGGACAACGAGGACATAAAGATCCTAGCCAGAGGCTCAGCAATCTCTTCTCTCGCCTCGTGGAGCAGCCTGGGGAGTATTCCGTCAGGCCCCGGGGACTTATCTGTCCTAATGTATTTTAACAACTCCAACACCGCCTCTCCCTTAATATCAGCATGCTCCAGAACATCAACCTCACTCATATTGTCCTCACCATCATCAAGTTCCCTCTCATTGGTGAATACCGAAGAGAAGTATTCATTGAGGACCTCACTCACTTCCACAGCCTCCAGGCACATCTTCCCACCTTTATCTCTAATCGGTCCTACCTTCACTCCTGTCATCCTTTTTTTTCTTCACATAATTGAAGAATGCCTTGGGGTTTTCCTTTACCCTACTCGCCAAGGGCTTCTCATGCCTCCTTCTTGCTCTTCTCAGCCCCTTCTTAAGCTCCTTTCTTGCTTCCCTATATTCTTCAATAGTCCCATCTGATCTTTGATTCCTAAACCTCATGTATGCTGCCTTCTTCCTCCTGACTAGATTTTCCACCTCACTTGTCACCCATAGTTCCTTCACCCTACCATTCTTTATCTTCCTCACCGGGACAAATTTATCGCTTACATCCCGCAAGAGGTCTCTAAACATCGACCACATGTCCATAGTACATTACCCTGCAAACACATCATCCCAATTCACACCCGCAAGTTCTAGCCTTATAGCCTCATAATTTGCCTTTCCATAATTAAAAATTTTCCTGTCCTCTTTGATTCTATCCTTTTCCATGATAATGCTAAAGGCCAGGGAGCGGTGGTCACTGTCTCCCAGATGCTCACCCACTGAGAGATCTGTGACCTGACCCGGTTCATTACCTAGTACTAGATCTAGTATGGCATTTCCCCTGGTCGGCCTGTCCACATACTGTGACAGGAATCCATCCTGGACACACTTAACAAACTCTGCCCCATCTAAACCCTTGGAACTAATCAGGTGCCAATCAATATTAGGGAAGTTAAAGTCACCCATGATAACAACCCTGTTATTTTTGCACTTTTCCAAAATCTGCCTCCCAATCTGCTCCTCTGTATCTCTGCTGCTACCAGGGGGCCTATAGAATACCCCCAGTAGAGTAATTGCTCCCTTCCTGTTCCTGACTTCCACCCATATTGACTCAAAAGAGGATCCTGCTACATTACCCACCCTTTCTGTAGCTGTAATAGTATCCCTGACCAGTAATGCCACCCCTCCTCCCCTTTTTCCGCCCTCTCTATCCCTTTTAAAGCACTGAAATCCAGGAATATTGAGAATCCATTCCTGCCCTGGTGCCAGCCAGGTCTCTGTAATGGCCACTACATCATAATTCCATGTATGTATCCAAGCTTTCAGTTCATCACCTTTGTTCCTGATGCTTCTTGCATTGAGGTACACACATTTCAGCCCTTCTACGTTACTGTCCTTACACTGTTTATTCTGCTTCTCTTTCCTCAAAGCCTCTCTGTATGTTAGATCTGGCTTTATTCCATGCACTTCTTTCACTGCTCTATCGCTCTGGGTCCCATCCCCCTTGGAAATTAGTTTAAACCCTCCCGAACCATGCTAGCAAACCTACCTGCAAGGATATTGCTCCCCCTCGAGTTCAGGTGCAAGCCATCCAATCTATACAGGTGCCACCTTCCCCAGAAGAGATCCCAATGATCAAAAAATCTAAAACTCTGCTCCCTGCACCAACTCCTCAGCCACACATTCAACTGCCATCTCCTCCAATTCTTACCATCTCTGTCACGTAGCACTGGCAGCAATCCTGAGAACGTCACCCTTGAGGTCCTGTTCTTCAGCCTTCTGCCTAATTCCCGAAACTCACACTTCAGGACCTCATCCCTCTTCCTGCCTATGTCGTTGGTCCCTACATGTATCACGACTTCTGGTTGCTTTCCCTCTCGTACCAGGATGTCGTGCACCCGGTCAGAGACATCCCGGACCCTGGCACCCGGGAGGCAACAAACCATGCGGGTGTCCTTTTGACGTCCACAAAATCTTCTGTCTGGTCCCCTGACTATAGCGTCTCCAATGACGACAGCTCTCCTCTTCTCCGTCCCACCCTTCTGCACCACAGGGTCAGACTCCGTGCTGGAGGCCCTGCCACCGTGGCTCACACCTGGTCGGTCGTCCCCGCCAACAGTATCCAGGACGGTAAACTTATTATTCATGGGAATGTCTACAGAGGTGCTCTGCACTACCTGTCTGCACACCTTCGCTTTCCCCCCTCTGACTGTCACCTAACGACCTGCTTCCAACAGCCTAGGTGTGACTACCTCCCTGTAGCTCTCATCTATGACTGCCTCATTCTCCCTTATGAGTCGAAGGTCATCCAGCTGCTGCTCCAGGTTCCTTACACGGTCTTCCAGATCGCCCAGCCGTATGCACTTCTGGCAGATGTGACTCTGTGGGAGAGGGGCGTTCTCCCAAGACTGCCACATCTCACGTGAGAGGCACATCACCGTCTCAGGAGACATTGTAAAAACTAACTGCGAGCTAGCTTGTCCTCCGCCTCTTCTTGGCGAAGCCTTTCGAGTCAAAGCCTCAAAGCTCCACTCCTTCACTGGCCCACTCACGCAGTGAACATACAGTGAAGTGTGTTGTTTGCATCAACGTCCAACACAGTACGAGGATGAGCTGCAAGTGTCGTTTAATTGGGTGGCTTGGGCTTGTTGGGCAGGAAGTTCCTGTTACCATCCTGTAACTCTGAACAGAAAATAAATATTTACGCTGACCGATGCGTTACTGTGTCACCCTGTTTATGCAGTGTCTTGCTGGCCAGCATGATGGGCTCCTTCTCATCCCCCTCCCCTGCGCACACACTCCCTCTGGGTGACAGACGGGCAGTAATGAGTGAGATAGATCAGTCAAAACAACAACCTTGCACTCAGCTTCAGTAACACCAAGAAATACGTGGACTTCAGGAAAAGGAAGTCCAGCAACACACACCGGACCTTGTCGGGGGGTCGGCAGTGGAAAGGGTGAGCAGTTTCATGTTCCTGGGTGTCAACTTCTCTGAGCATCTGTCCTGGGCCCGACTTATTGATGCTATTACAAAGAAGGCACAACAGTGGCGATATTTCATCAGGAGTTTGAGAAGAATTGGTATGTTACCAAATGCTCTCACAACTGTCTACAGATGTACGGTGGAGAGTATTCTAACGGGTTGTATCACTGTCTGGTGTAGAGGGGCCACTGCGCTGGATCAGAAACTGCTGCAGAGAGTTGCAAACTCAGCCAGTTCCCTCATGGGCACCAAGGGCACATTCAGTAGACGGTGGCATCAATCAGTGAAGACTCCCATTACCCTCTTCTCATTGCTACCATCAAGGAACAGGAGCTTGAAGACACACACTCAGCATTTTAGGACAGCTTCTTCCCCCTCACCATCAGATTTCTGAATGGACAATGAACACATGAACACCACCTCCCGTGTTTTTGCTGTCTTTTTGCACTACGTATTAATTTACTTTTTATGTATTTTCTCTTATATTATGTATTTTTTTTGTTACTGTACTGCTGCTGCTAAAGGACAAATTTCATGACAACTGCTGGTGATGTTAAACCTGATTCTGATTCAGACTATAATGACACTGTTTGTCCTTGGCCGCTCAGGTGGAGGTGGAGAACTTTGTGCTGCGGATGGCAGCGGAGTTTGCGTCTCGGAGGGAGCAGCTGATCTTCCTCATTAACAACTATGACATGATGCTGGGCGTCTTAATGGTGAGTCCCATCCTCTCCCCTTTGTGCTCCTTATCTGAGAAAGATGGGCTGGCATTGGAGAGCATGAGAATGATCCCAGGAATGTAAGGGTTAATGTATGAGGAGCTTTTGATGGCTCTGGGCCTGTATTCACTGGAGTTTAGAAAAATGAGGGGGGATCTCATTGAAACCGTTGAATATTCACAGGTCGAGATAGAGTGGATGTGAAGAGGATGTTTCCTATAGTGGGGGAAACCAGGACCAGAGGGCACAGCCTCAGTCTAGAGGGACATCCATTTAGAACAGAGAAGAGGAAGAATTTCTTCAACCAGAGGGTAGTGAATCTGTGGAATTCATCGTCACAGACAACTATGGAGGCCAAGTTATTGACTGTATTTAAAGCTGAGGTTGATAGTTTTCTGATCAGTCAAGCAGTCAAAGATTATGGGGAGAAGGCAGGAGAATGGGGCTGAGAGGGATAATAAATCAGACATGATAAAATGGCAGAACAGACTCAATGGGCTGAATACTCCTATCTCTTATGGTCACACGGAGAGGGGGTAAGAGACAAGGTTGGGCAATGGGTGTGAGAGGGCGTTGGGAGGGGTTTGAAGTACGGGCAGGAAATGGAGCTGGTTAGCGTGTCAGCTTCTGTAACACAACCCCAGCCAGTACATCTCTGGATGTGTCAGTATGCCAGTCACTATGATACCTGCTCCTTATCCTGGAATTTCTGTCTCCAGGAGCGGGCGGCTGATGACAGCAAGGAGGTGGAGAGTTTCCAGCAGCTTCTGGGTGCTCGAACTCAGGTGAGTAACCCCTCCTCATCCAGTTTTTGGACAGGCCAGGACAAGGATAGTAATCTGATGCCTGGCGGATAACCTCGGCCACGGGTAACATGGGGTTACGGACATTGGCATGCTCCTGAATATCTGGCATCACCAGCCTGTGAACTGAGAGGCCAGCTGCACATTTTGTAGCATTCCTAGAATGGGAACTGGGGGGTGTGTGTGTGGGAGGGGGTGTGTTCCAATGTTCCTAGCTCCCATGCTCTCAACATTCTCAGCCTACAAATAGTGGGTTATTCTTCGATTCTGATACGTACTCCCACATTCCTGATCTCCTTTCCCCAATATATCCAGTCTGTTCTCCAACATCCCTTTCACCCTGTGGCTCAGAATTTCTGATTTCTTGCTCCAACATTCCCAGTCTCAGTTTCAGTATTCCCAGCCCAAGAATGAATAGTATGTGACTGCCACTTTACCTGGGATTTTCCTGTTTCCCACTGTGTCTGTACTGGGATTTTCCTGTTACCCTCTTTGTTTGTACTGGGATTTTTCTGTTTCCCACTGTGTCTGCACTGGGATTTTCCTGTTTTCCATTGTGTATGTACTGGGGATTTTCCTGATCCCACAGAGTTTGTATTGGGCTTTTCCCATTTGCTGCTGCATCTGTCCTGGAATTTTTCTGTTTCCCACTGCGTCTATACTGAGATTGTCCTGTTTTCCTCTGTCTGTACTGGGATTTTTCTGTTTCCCCTGTGTCTGTACTGGGATTTTCCTGTTTCCCCCTGTCTGTACTGGGATTTTTCTGTTTCCTCTCTGTGTCTGTACTAGGATTGTCCTGTTTCCCACTGTTTCTGTACTGGGATTTTCCTGTTTCCCTTTGTCTGTACTGGGATTTTTCTGTTTCCCCTCTGTGTCTGTACTAGGATTGTCCTGTTTCCCACTGTGTCTGTACTGGGATTTTCCTGGTTCCCACTGTGTCTGTACCCGATATCGTCCTGTTTCCTTCTTGTCTGTACTGGGATTTTCCTGGTTTCTACTGTGTCTGTGCTGGGATTTTTCTGGTTCTCACTGTGTCTGTGCTGTGATGTTCCTCGTTCCCACTGTGTCTGTACCCGATATTGTCCTGTTTCCCACTGTGTCTGTGCTGGGATGTTCCTGTTTCCTACTGTGTCTGTACCCGATATTGCCCTGTTTCCCACTGTGTACATACCCGATATTGTCCTGTTTCCCACTGTGTACATGCCCGATATTGTCCTGTTTCCCACTGTGTACACACCCGATATTGCCCTGTTTCCCACCGTGTACGTACCCAATATTGTCCTGTTTCCCACCGTGTACACACCCGATATTGCCGTTTCCCACTGTGTACGTACTCGATATTGTCCTGTTTCCCACCGTGTACACACCCGATATTGCCCTGTTTCCCACTGTGTACATACTCGATATTGCCCTGTTTCCCATCGTGTACATACCCGATATTGCCCTGTTTCCCACCGTGTACGTACCCGATATTGTCCTGTTTCCCATCGTGTACGTACCCGATATTGCCCTGTTTCCCACCGTGTACACACCTGATATTGCCGTTTCCTTCTGGGTCTGTACTGGGTTTCATTTTGATACCTGTGTGTGTTTCCTGGCAGGAGTTCATCGAGGAGATCCTCTCGCCGCCATTCGGAGGGATGATTGCATTTGTGAAGGAGGCGGAGAGCCTCATGGAGAAAGGTCAGGCGGACAAGCTGAAAAGTGAGGAGGGTAAGTGTGGAATGGATCCAGGCAGAAGCAGAGACCACCCCCCCCCCCCCGCCCCCACCACACAGCAAGCCCTGTGCGGGATCCAACCTAACCCCGAACTTTGGGAGACCACCATCACCATCTGTCGGTCAGTTTTGGTCCCAAGGTACCGCTCCAATGGTCACAAACATCACACCTCTCTGCAGCCTCCCTCCCACAGTGGCACCCCCTCCTCCTCATTGGTCTGACCAATGCTTTATACAGCCTCAGGTTACCTTCGTATTCCAGTCCTTTCGAAACAAATGTCAACATTACATTTGCCTTCTCAACTCAATTTCAAAGTTAACCTTTGGAATCCTACATGAGGACTTCCAAGTCCTTTTGTACCTTTGACTTCTGAATTTGCTTCCCATTTGAAAAATGGTCTACACCTTTATTATTTAACTCAAGGTGCATAACCATACACTTCCCGACACTATATTCCATCTCCCTCTTTGCTCATTCTCCCAAACTGTCCAAGTCCTTCAGCAGACTCCCTATCATCACAACACTACCTGTCCCTGCATTTATGTTTGTATCGTCTGCAAACTTAGCCACAAAGCCATCAGTTTCATCGATGAAATCGATGACATATAATATTAAGAGAAGCGGTTCCAGCACAGTCCCCCGTGGAGTACCACTAGTCACCAGCTTCCAACAGAAAAGGCTTGCTTTATTCCCACTCTTTGCCTCCTGCCAATCAGCCACTGCTTTATCCGTGCTAGAATCTTTCCTGTAATACTATGGGCTCATAACAGCCAAAGGCCTTCTGAAAATCCAAGTACACAGCATTGACCGATTCTCCTTTGTCTATCCTACTTGTTACTTCTTCAAAGAATTCCAACAGATTTGTCAGGCAAGATTTTCCATGAAGGAAACCATGCTGACTTTGGCCTGTTTTATCATGTGCCTCCAAATGCCCGAAACCTCATCATTTGAACAAGATCATCTTCATTATTTTGTATACTGTGTGCATTCAAATATAACCCTGTCAGTCCTGTTATCACCATTTAAACTTTAAATTTTTAAATCTACATTCTTATCTCCATTTCAGCCTGGAGTTAAATGCTTACTGCTTCAGAATAATAGAAGCTTAGAACCAGGTAGTTCCCTTCCCATTGCTACAGCTGCGTTCTTCCCCACCATGCCCCACAAGTTCAAACCCACTTTTCCCACAACAATCAAAAGAGACTCCTCACACAGATAAGATGAGTTTCTGGAAATCAAGACATCCAGGGAAGTGCATCGTTTGCGTGAATGATGAACACAGTTCGAGAACGAGGCAGGGAAAATCCACAACAGTTAACACCTCCAGCGCTGACATAGCATGCCCACACCTCACAAACTCTAACCTGTAGATCTTTGTCTCTGTCGGAGGAAACCGGAGCACCCTGAGGAAACCCACCTGGTCTGAGGGGGAACGTAAAAATTCCTTACAGATAGCGGCTGGTGTCATAGTCCAGTCACTAGTGCTGTAAAATGTTGCACTGCAGAGCCAGTGGCCCAGCGTGGGACCTCTCCCTCACCCCTGCTGACTGTCACCCTCCCCGTTGTCCCAGGACGTGTGGTGCAGCTGGTTCGGGGGTTCGCTGCTACCTGGAAGCAGTCAGTAGAAGCTCTGAGCCAGGACGTGATGAGGTCCTTCACCAACTTCCGCAATGGCACAGGCATCATACAGGTGGGTGCTGGTAGAGGGGTGGGGGACGGTAACGCTGTGTTGGGGATGCAGGGGTCACAGTCCTGGGGGGAGGTGGAGGTTATGGGAAGGCGGTGGGTTCCGGAGTGTGTGAGGGGGTGAAGGAGTGGTGATGTCACTGGGGGTTGAGGCCTGTGCTGGGCAGACGGAAGGGGTGGGTGCATGGGAACTGTGTATAACGGGCTGAGGTCGGAGGGTGTATGTGTGGAAGGGGCGTGTGGTGCCGGCAGTAACCTCTATTCCGCCCCCACAGGGAGCGCTGACCCAGCTGATCCAGTATTATCACCGATTCCACCGGGTGCTGTCACAACCACCCCTGCGCAGCCTGGCCGTCCGCTCTGACCTCATCAACATTCACCACCTCATGGTGGAAGTGAAAAAACACAAACCTAATTTCTGATCCATGTGTACCGCTCTGCTTTCCTCCATCCCTCCTCTCCCACATTCCTCCATCCTTCCTCTCCCACGTTCCTCCATCCCTCCACTTCCACGTTCCTCCATCCCTCCTCTCCCACGTTCCTCCATCCCTCCACTCCCACATTCCTCCATCCCTCCTCTCCCACATTCCTCCATCCTTCCTCTCCCACGTTCCTCCATCCCTCTGCTCCCACGTTCCTCCATTCCTCCTCTCCCACGTTCCTCCATCCCTCCTCTCCCACGTTCCTCCATCCCTCCTCTCCCACATTCCTCCATCCCTCCTCTCCCACATTCCTCCATCCCTCCCCTCCCACATTCCTCCATCCCTCCTCTCCCACATTCCTCCATCCCTCCTCTCCCACACTTCTCCATCCCTCCTCTCCCACGTTCCTCCATCCCTCCTCTCCCACGTTCCTCCATCCCTCCTCTCCCACGTTCCTCCATCCCTCCTCTCCCACGTTCCTCTATCCTTCATCTCCCACGTTCCTCCATCCCTCCACTCCCACGTTCCTCCATCCCTCCTCTCCCACATTCCTCCATCCCTCCACTCCCACGTTCCTCCATCCCTCCTCTCCCACGTTCCTCCATCCCTCCTCTCCCACGTTCCTCCATCCCTCCTCTCACATTCCTCCATCCCTCCTCTCACATTCCTCCATCCTTCCTCTCCCACGTTCCTCCATCCCTCTTTTCCCACGTTCCTCCATCCTTCATCTCCCACGTTCCTCCATCCCTCCACTCCCACGTTCCTCCATCCCTCCTCTCCCACATTCCTCCATCCCTCCTCTCCCACACTTCTCCATCCCTCCGCTCCCACATTCCTCCATCCCTCCTCTCCCACATTCCTCCATCCCTCCTTTCCCACATTCCTCCATCCCTCCACTCCCACATTCCTCCATCCCTCCACTCCCACATTCCTCCATCCCTCCACTCCATTCCTCCATCCTTCCTCTCCCACGTTCCTCCATCCCTCTTCTCCCACGTTCCTCCATCCCTCCTCTCCCACACTTCTCCATCCCTCCTCTCCCACATTCCTCCATCCCTCCTCTCCCACGTTCCTCCATCCCTCCTCTCCCACACTTCTCCATCCCTCCTCTCCCACATTCCTCCATCCCTCTTCTCCCACGTTCCTCTATCCCTCCTCTCCCACATTCCTCCATCCCTCCTCTCCCACGTTCCTCCATCCCTCTTCTCCCACGTTCCTCCATCCCTCTTCTCCCACATTCCTCCATCCCTCCTCTCCCACGTTCCTCCATCCCTCTTCTCCCATGTTCCTCTATCCCTCCTCTCCCACATTCCTCCATCCTTCCTCTCCCACGTTCCTCCATCCCTCCACTCCCACATTCCTCCATCCCTCCTCTCCCACGTTCCTCCATCCCTCCTCTCCCACCTTCTTCCATCCCTCCTCTCCCACATTCCTCCATCCCTCCTCTCCCACCTTCTTCCATCCCTCCTCTCCCGCCTTCCTCCATCCCTCCTCTCCCACATTCCTCCATCCCTCCTCCCACGTTCCTCCATCCCTCCACTCCCACGTTCCTCCATCCCTCCTCTCCCACGTTCCTCCATCCCTCCTCTCCCACGTTCCTCCATCCCTCTTCTCCCACGTTCCTCCATCCCTCCTCTCACATTCCTCCATCCCTCCTCTCCCACATTTCTCCATCCTTCCTCTCCCACATTCCTCCATCCTTCCTCTCCCACGTTCCTCCATCCCTCCTCTCCCACGTTCCTCCATCCCTCCTCTCACATTCCTCCATCCCTCCTCTCCCACACTTCTCCATCCCTCCTCTCCCACATTCCTCCATCCTTCCTCTCCCACATTCCTCCATCCTTCCTCTCCCACGTTCCTCCATCCTTCCTCTCCCACGTTCCTCCATCCCTCCTCTCCCGCCTTCTTCCATTCCTCCTCTCCCATGTACCTCCATCCCTCCTCTCCCGCTCTTCCATCCCTCCTCTCCCGCAATCCTCCATCCCTCCTCTCCCACGTTCCTCCATCCCTCCTCTCCCACTCTTCCATCCCTCCTCTCCCACACTCCATCCCTCCTCTCCCCCACTCTTCCCCTCCAATGTGCGTTACCCTTTAAGTACAGTGCAGGTGCTGTGGGTCGGTGGATGTCAATAACCTTGGTGCGTGTGTAGTAAACAGCAAAACCCGATGGATCGACCCATGGGCCCTGCTGCAGCAACATTCCCTCTCCACTACCTGCTCAACTCTCTCATCTGGTCGGCTGTTTGAAGATTCAGGATGGCAGTGCAGAACGTGGGACAAGGTCCCAGTGATGTTTGGACACTGGGCTCTGCTCCACACCTCTGCGTTGATCCAGAAATGTCCCTGGGTCTGGACAGCACAACGATCAGTGGGAGGCCTGACGGGGCAGGGGTTTCCTCTGGAATTCATCCCAGAATTAAAACAGTGGAACCAGGGCTGAGTGTCTCCTCATTGTGAGAGATGTGGGGATTGGGGAAGGTGCAAGACAAGATTGAGGATTAGCTGTATCTGTCACGTGTACATCAGAACACAGCGCAATGCACTGTTTGTATCAGCGACAGACACAGACCGAGGACGTGCTGGGCCCAGCCACAACTCAGTCATATGTCTTTGGAATTTGCGAGAATCATAATCGGTTTTATTATCACTGACATATGTTGTGAAATTTGTTCTCTTGTGGCACCAGTACAGTGCATTACAGAAAAAAATACTGGAAATTACAATAAAAAATCTAAAATTAATAAATTAGTAGATAAGGAGAGGAAAACCGAGGAATTGTTCATGGTCCATTCGGAAATCTGACGGTGGGGATAGCCGCTCCTGGAGTGTTGACTCACGAGAAGAGGAGGACGGAGAGGATGCTGCCTCCTCAATAGGGCCGAGGCTAGTGCCCATGATGCAGTTGACTGACTTTACAACCTTCTGCAGCTTTTTCCGATCCTGTGCAGTGGCCCCTCCACATTGATGTAACCAGTCAGAACGCTGTCTGTAGGAATTTGCTGGAGCTTTTAGCGACAGACCACATCTGCTCAAACTTCTAATGAAGTATAGCCTCTGGTGTGCGCTCCTGTCGGGACCCAGCAGCAGAAGTACCAGAGTTCAGACTACGGCGAATTAACATCTCAGGCATTTTATGATGAGTGGGGCTTTTCACCCAGCAGATCTTCATGGCTTCCAAGTTCTTCCCTCCGTCCCCGAGACAGGGACAGAAATAGGGATAGAGGGTCTCAGTGAAGGTGCCAGTGAAGGTGTGGAGGTGAACCATCCCATCCGCATCATAGAACGATAGCTGCCCGCCCTCATAGTCCAGGTAGATGCCCACCGTGTGTGGGCTGCGGGTCAGACTGAGCAGAGTGGGAGGGTCCGTGAACACTCTGTACTCATTGTGCCGCCTCAGGCTTAATCTCCAGTACCCATCGTCGGGATAGCGCCGGATTCTTCCCTTCCTGTGGCAGGATTTCCTGGCTACCCCGAGATCCCACTCTGTTTTCTGTCCCACCTCCACCTCCCAGTAGTGCTGCCCCGCAGAGAATCCCTCCATGCCCAAGACGCAGGCGCACCGATCGAATCTCTCTGCTGATTCTGGCACCGTCCGCCGCTGCTCCCCCATCCTCACACTGTGCAGGTCCTCGGACAGGACGAGCCAGGGGTTAGCGGTATCGGGATTTAGGGTCAGAGGCACCGGCACTGAGGGGAAAAACACACACAAGAGCTTAAGAAGAGATTAGATTCAAGATTCAAGTTTGCTTAATGTTATTTCCAGTTCACATGTGTGAAGAACAAAATAATTGTTACTTCAGATCTGATGCAGTACAAAACACAATAGGATAAAGAACACAAAAATAAAAAAGACATTAAATATAAATACATAAGATAGCATGCATACATAGATTGTATGTCCATAATGTGATGCAGGCACAGGACAGTCTGCGCATACGGTGCCTGGCAGTTTTAAATCGATGAAGAGAAGATCGAAACATCCGGTGGAATGCATCATTTGCGTCAACAACCAACGCCAGGGGCGTCCTACTAGTGTCGCCATTCTCCTGGCATCAACGTGTCATGCCACAGCTACCAACCCTAACGCGAACGTCTTTGGGATGTGGGAGGAAACCCACACAGCCATGGAGCGACCGTAGAAATTCCTTACAGCATGACTGGGGGTGTACCCAAATCTCAGCTATTGCAACAGTTGGAGAAATCAGATCAACACCACTTTCTCACGGAGTTATAGACACTACAACACAGCAACAGGCTCTTCAGCCCATCTAGTCTCTGCTGAACTGTTCTGCTCAGTCCCATCGATCTATGTGGATCACAGCCCACCATACTTTTTCCATCTATATACTTATGCCAATTTCTCTTAAATGTTGAAATCAAAGCTGTATCACCAGGCTGACTGACAGTACATTCTCACAGAGCACAGAACAGTACAGAACAAGAACAGGCTCTTCAGCCCACAAAGTTGTGTCAAGCTAATTTGCGGTAATTAAATATCAAACCAAACTAATCCCATCTGCCTTCACAAAGTTCTTCCCCACACATTTCTGAGCCAATCTAAAACCTTTTAAATGCCTACTATGTCTGCCTGTATTTCTCCCCGAACAGCACACTCCAGGCACCCACCATTCGATTACCATCAAGTTTGTAATCAAATGGCTCACTAATCTCTTCTACCTACACAATGTCCATTTCCTCACATTCGTGTGCCTATCCAGACATCTCTGGTGCCTCTCCCACCACCCCAGGCAGCGCATTCCAGGCACAAATCACTTTGTTTGGTTTTTTAAAAAACTTGCCCCTCACATCTTCTTTGAAATTACCCTTCTGATCTTAAAGCCATGCCCTCTCGAATTAGAGATTTCAATCCTGGGCAAAAGACACTGTCTTGTCTACTCTATCATAATCTTATAAACCTCTATCAGATCTCTGCCCAGCCTCTTCTACTCCAGAGTAAACAACCCCGTTTGTCCAACCTCTCGTTAGAGTGCATGCCCTCCAATCCAGACGGGCATCCTGGTAAATCTCTTCTGCACTCTCTCCAAAGCCTCAACGTCCTTTCTATAACAGGGTGACCAGAACTGTATGCACTACTCCAGAAACAGCATAACCACAGCCTGCCCACTCACCCGGCCTGTCCAAGTCACCCTGCATTCTCAGAACATCCTCCTCACATTTCACACTGCCACCCAGCTTTGTGTCATCGGCAATTTGCTAATGTTACTTTTAATTCCCTCATCTAAATCATTAATATATATTGTAAACAGCTGCGGTCCCAGCACTGAAGCCTGCGGTACCCCACTGGTCACCACCTGCCATTCCGAAAGGAACCCGTTAATCGCTACTCTTTGTTTTCTGTCAGCCAGCCAGTTTTCAATCCATGTCAGTACTCTGTCTCCAATACCATGTGCCCTAATTTTGCCCACTAATCTCCTATGTGGGACTTTATCAAAGGCTTTCTGAAAGTCCAGGTACACTACATCCACTGGCTCTCCCTTGTCCATTTTCATAGTTACATCCTCAAAAAATTCCAGATTAGTCAAGCACGAATTCCCCTTCATAAATCCATGCTGACTCGGACCAATCCTGTTACTGCTATCCAGATGTGTCATAATTTCATCTTTTGTAATTGACTCCAGCATCTTTCCCGCCACCAACGTCAGGCTAACCGGTCTATAATTCCCTGTTTTCTCTCTTCCTCCCCTCTTGAAGAGAGGGACAACATTAGTCACCCTCCAATCCACAGGAACTGATCCTGAATCTATAGAACATTGGAAAATGATTACCAATGCATCCACGATTTCTAAAGCCACCTCCTTAAGTAGCCTGGGATGCAGACCATCAGGTCCTGGGGACCTATCAGCCTTCAGACCCAACAGTCTATCCAACACCATTTCCTGCCTAATATAAACTTCCTTCAGTTCATCCATTACCCTAGGTCCTTTGGCCACTATTATATCTGGGAGATTGTTTGTGTCTTCCCTAGTGAAGACAGATCCAAAGCACCTGTTCAACTCGTCTGCCATTTCCTTGTTCCCCATAATAAATTCACCCGTTTCTGTCTTCAAGGGCCCAATTTTGGTCTTAACTATTTTTTTCCTTTTCACATACCTAAAGAAGCTTTTACTATCCTCCTTCACATTCTTGGCTAGTTTACCTTTGTACCTCATTTTTTCTCAGTGTATTGCCTTTTTAGTTATCTTCTGTTGCTCTTTAAATGTTTCCCAATCCTCTGGCTTCCCACTCGTCTTTGCTATGTTATACTTCTCTTTTATTTTTATACTGTCCATTACTTCCCTTGTCAGCCACGGCCTCCCCTTACTCCCCTCAGGTTCTTTCTTTGGAATGAACTGATCCTGCACCTTCTGCATTATTCCCAGTAACACTTGCCATTGCTGTTCCACTGTCATCCCTGCTAGGGTATTGTTCCATTGAACTTTGGCCAGCTCCTCCCTCATAGCACCATAGTTCTATGTATAGTTCTATAGTTCAACTGTAATACTGACACTTCCGTGTTTCCCTTCTCGCTCTTAAATTGTAGGTTAAAACTTATGAAATCTTTGACCCTTGAATGAATTGCTCTGGCTCAGAATGGGGCCATTTGGCCCATTGACTATGCTAGCTGCTGACTCTGCTACCTTGGAACTTGCTCATTCCCTGCTTCTGACTGATTTTATTAGACACACTGTGTGGAACAGGCCCTTCCAGCCCGACAAGACGTCCACCTTGTTAGCACTGGCCTGAATCACAGACGGTTTACAACGACCAATTAACCTACCAACCAGTATGTGTTTGGACTGTGGGAGAAGCTGCAGCACCTCGAGGAAACTCACCCACTCACTGCGCCAGAATTGAACTATCAACTCTGGAATGCCCGGAGCTGTAATAACCCCACTTACCTGACTCAGCTGAGGTGTAGCCCAGTCTCCCTGTCCTGATCTGTCTGAGCTGGGACCCATCACTAGGTGATGGGAGAGGGTTCCAGGTCTATGCCCCCTCCCCACTATTGCCATCTACACTGAGTGATCCCACTCCCTTTGTATTCCCCCTGTTTCAGATTTCCATAGGGAATCCTGTCTCAACCCAACTGAAACCATTATTAAATACACTTCCCGAATGCCAGATGTTTAAATTCCCATTCCCATTCTGACATGTCGGCCCAAGGCTGCCGGACTTGAACTACAAATTCTGAAAGGCCAAAATGAAGCCACCCACAGGGTCGAGCAGCAACACCTTATATTCTGTCTGGCTGGCCTTCAGCCTGATGGCAAGAATATAGATTTCTCCTTCTGGTTAAAAAAATCCTTCTCCTCCGCTTGTCATTATCCCTTCTCACCCGCCTATCACATTCCTTCCTCTTCAGCCCTTTACCTTTCCCACGTACGTGGCTTCATCTATCACCTTCCAGCTATCCTCCTCCCCCTACCCCCATCTTTTTATTCTGGTGTCTTCCCCCTTCCTTTCTAGACCTGAAAAGAGGACATGGCCCGAATCGTCGTCTGTCTCTTGAATTCCATAGATGCTGACTGAGCTGCTGAGTTCCTCCAGCATATTGTGTGGTTTGCTTAAAATTCACCCAGCCATCCGGTAACCCAGGTTCCATCCTCAAGTTCAAGCTGAGGTTGCAACCAAATGAAACACCGTTCCTACGGACCACGTGCATCCACAGAACACATCACACACAGCACATAAAACAAAATATTACCATAAATAAGATATAATGTAGTGCATGTATTCCGCAGCACAAGTAAACAGCTTTCCACCCTAATGACGAGGCCTCTGTGGTGGCAGGGTATTCATTCACAGACAGAGGGTAGAGGCTGTGACCCAGTCTGGCAGTCCTAGTCCTGATGCTCCTGATGGCAGTGGGTGAAAGAGATTGTGGGATGGATGGTGGGTTATAGAGATTGTGGGATGAATGATGGGTCAGAGAGCTTGTGGGATGGGTGGTGAGTCAGAGAGATTGTGGGATGGGTAGTGGGTCAGAGAGATTGTGGGACGGGTGGTAGGTCAGAGAGACTGTGGGACAGGTGGTACATCAGAGAGATTGTGGAGGTTGTGGTGGGTTGCACAGATTGTGTGATCAGTGGTGGGTCAGAGAGATTGTGGGATGGGTGGTGGGTCAGAGAGATTGTGGAGGTTGTGGGTCACACAGATTGTGGGACGGGTGGTGGGTCAGAGAGATTGTGGGGTGGGTGGTGGGTCACAGAGATTGTGGAATGGGTGGTGGGTCAGAGAGACTGTGGGATGGGCGGTGGGTCACAGAGACTGTGGGGTGGGTGGTGGGTCACAGAGACTGTGGGGTGGGTGGTGGGTCACAGAGATTGTGGGATGGGTGGTGGGTCAGAGAGACTGTGGGATGGGTGGTGGGTCACAGATTGTGGGACGGGTGGTAGGTTTGAGAGATTGTGGAGGTTGTGGTGGGTCGCACAGATTGTGGGATGGTTGGTGGGTCAGAGAGATTGTGGGATGGGTGGTAGGTCAGAGAGATTGTGGGACGGGTGGTGGGTCAGAGAGACTGTGGGATGGGTGGTGGGTCACAGAGATTGTGGGGTGGGTGGTGGGTCAGAGAGATTGTGGGATGGCTGGTAGGTCAGAGAGATTGTGGGACGGGTGGTGGGTCAGAGAGACTGTGGGATGGGTGGTGGGTCACAGAGATTGTGGGGTGGGTGGTGGGTCAGAGAGATTGTGGAGGTTGTGGTGGGTCACACAGATTGTGGGACTGGTGGTGGGTCACAGAGACTGTGTGGTGGGTGGTGGGTCAGAGAGATTGTGGGATGGGTGGTGGGTCCGAGAGATTGTGGGGCGGGTGGTGGGTCACAGAGATTGTGTGATGGGTGGTGGGTCACAGAGACTGGGACGGGTGGTGGGTCACGGAGATTGTGGAATGGGTGGTGGGTCAGAGAGATGGTGGGGTGGGTGGAGGGTCAGAGAGATTGTGGGGTGGGTGGTGGGTCAGAGAGATTGTGTGATGGATGGTGGGTCAGAGAGATTGTGGGGTGGGTGGTGGGTCAGAGAGATTGTGGGACGGGCGGTGGGTCAGAGAGATTGTGGGACGGGCGGTGGGTCAGAGAGATTGTGGGATGGGTGGTGGGTCACAGAGATTGTGGGATGGGTGGTGCTTTGGGCTCTTCATCTGCAACGCTCCTACTAAATGTCACAGATACTGGGGTGGGGGGTGGGGGGTGGGGGGTGGGGAGGAGGCCCTGGTGATCCTCTTGGCATCACAGGTAGATAGATACTTTATTGATCCCAAAGGACGTTACAGTGTCTCAGTAGCATTACAAGTTCACAGATATATAAATATTAGAGAAGTAAGGAAGAATAAAAATAAGTTACCACAAACAGGAGGGGGCCATCACTTCCCCGGCTATAGGTTGACTCTCATAGAGCCTAATGGCCAAAGGTAAGACTGACCTCGTTTTGCACTCTGGAGCAGCACATTTGTCTTAGTCTATTACTAATAGTGCTCCTCTGTTCAGCCAGAGGGTGAGAAACATTGTCCAGAATTGCCAGGATTTTCTACTACAGCCTCCAGTGTGTCCAGTTTGACTCCTATAACAGAGCCAGCCTTTCTAATCAATTTATTCAGCCTGTTGGCAGCAACTGTGTTGATGCCATTGCCCCAGCACATCACCACATAGAAGATTGTACTGGTGAGAACAGACTGGGAGAGCATGTGAAGGTGAAGCATACTCCTCAGTCTCCTCAGGAAGGTGAGGTGACTCTGGCCTTTTCCTGTACACAGCATCTGTGTTGCTACTCCACTGATCTGTTCTGGGACCCTTACTCTTCGTGATTTTAATAAATGACCTGGATGAGGAAGTGGAGGGATGGGTTAGTAAGTTTGCTGATGACACAAAGGTTGGAAGTGTTGTGGATAGTGTGGAGGGCTGTTAGATGTTACAGCGGGACATTGATAGGATGCAAAACTGGGCTGAGAAGCGGCAGATGGAGTTCAACCCAAATAAGTGTGAAGTGGTTCACTTTGGTAGGTGAAATATGATGGCAGAATATAGTATTAATGGTAAGACTCTTGGCAGTGTGGAGGATCAGAGGGATTTTGGGGTCCGAGTCCATAGGACACTCAAAGCAGCTGCACAGGTTGACTCTGTGTTTAAGAAGGCATACGGTGTATTGGCCTTCAATAATCATGGAATTGAATTTAGGAGCTGAGAGGTAATGTTGCAGCTCTATAGGACCCTGGTCAGACCCCACTTGGAGTACTGTGCTCAGTTCTGGTCACCTCACTACAGGAAGGATGTGGAAGCCATAGAAAGGGTGCAGAGGAGATTTACAAGGATGTTGCCTGGATTGGGGAGCATGCCTTATGAAAACAGGTTGAGTGAACTCGGCCTTTTCTTCTTGGAGCGACAGAGGATGGGAGGTGACCTGATAGAGGTGTATAAGATGATGAGAGGCATTGATCGTGTGGATAGTCAGAGGTTTTTCCCAGGGCTGAAATGGTTGCCACAAGAGGACACAGGTTTAAGGTGCTGGGGAGTAGGTACAGAGGAGAAGTCAGGGGTAAGTTTTTTTACGCAGAGAGTGGTGAGTGCATGGAATGGGCTGCCAATAATGGTGGTGGAGGCGGATACGATAGGGTCTTTTAAGAGACTTTTGGGTAGGTACATGGAGCTTAGAAAAATAGATGGCTATGGGTAAGCCTAGTAATTTCTAAGGTAGGGACATGTTCGGCACAACTTTGAGGGCTGAAGGGCCTGTATTGTGCTGTAGGTTTTCTATGTTTCAAGCCTGTCATTGAGGTACTTGTAAGTCCTCACCATCAATAGTAATAGGACTTAATCCTAAAATCCATCACCATCTCCTTTTTCTTGCTAATGTTGAGCTGCAGATGATAAAGCCTGCACCATCTGACAAACTCCTCCACCAGGGCTCCATATTCATCCTCCAGTCCTCCCTTCATACACCCAACTATTGCTGCCTCATCATGACCGTGGGCATAGAGCTTACATGTTTTTCCTGTGACCAGGTGGGTTTCCTCTGGGTGCTCTGGTTTCACCCACACAGTAAAAAAACAGGAGCAGGAGGAGGTGATCCACCCATCAAGCCTGCCTGGCTGTTCAAGGTCTGAGCCATACAAGTCACAGCTCCTTTGGTAGGTCAATTTTAAGGGCAAAATACAGGGTTAATGGCAGGATTCTTGGCCATGTGGAGGAATGGAGGGATTTTCTGATCCACGTCAATCTATCCCTCAAAGTTGCTGCACAAGTTGATAGGGTAGTTAAACAGGTGTATGTTGTATTGGCCTTCATTTATCAGGGATTGTGGTCAAGATCCACGAGGTACTGTTTCAGACTGTTTCAGGTCTATAAACCCTGGTTGGGCCACACTTGGAATATTGTGTTCTGTTTGGGTCATCTCATTATTGGAAGGATGTGGAAGCTTTAGAGAGGGTGCAGAGGAGATTTACCAGGTTGCTGGCTGGATTAGAGAGCATGTCTTATGAGTAAGCCAGGAATTTTGTGTTTGGAGTGAAGGAGGATGAGAGGTGAATTCATAGAGGTTTACAAGATGATAAGAGATATAGATTGAGTGGATATACAGAGACTTTTCCCCTGGGTGGAAATAGCTAATTTGAGGAGGTATAATTTTAATATGATCGGAGGGAAGTCTAGGGGGAAAGTCAGTAGGTTTTTTACACATGTATAACCATATAACTTACCTACGTCAGTAGTAGGTAAGTTATTGGAGGGAGTACTAAGAGACAGAATCTACAAGCATTTGGATAGACAGGGGCTTATTAGGGAGAGTCAACATGGCTTTGTGCATGGTAGGTCATGTTTGACCAATCTGTTGGAGTTTTTCGAGGAGGTTACCAGGAAAGTGGATGAAGGGAAGGCAGTGGCTATTGTCTACATGGACTTCAGTAAGGCCTTTGACAAGGTCCCGCATGAGAGGTTAGTTAGGAAAATTCAGTCGCTAGGTATACATGGAGAGGTGGTAAATTGGATTAGACATTGGCTCGATGGAAGAAGCCAGAGAGTGGTGGTAGAAAATTGCTTCTCTGAGTGGAGGCCTGTGACTAGTGGTGTGCCACAAGGATCAGTGCTGGGTCCATTGTTATTTGTCATCTATATCAATGATCTGGATGATAATGTGATAAATTGGATCAGCAAGTTTGCTGATGATACAAAGATTGGAGGTGTAGTAGACAGTGAGGAAGGTTTTCAGAGCCTGCAGAGGGACTTGGACCAGCTGGAAAAATGGGCTGAAAAATGGCAGATGGAGTTTAATACTGACAAGTGTGAGGTATTGCACGTTGGAAGGACAAACCAACGTAGAACATACAGGGTTAATGGTAAGGCACTGAGGAGTGCAGTGGAACAGAGGGATCTGGGAATACAGATACAAAATTCCCTAAAAGTGTCGTCACAGGTAGATCAGGTCGTAAACAGAGCTTTTGGTACATTGGCCTTTATTAATCGAAGTATTGAGTATAAGAGCTGGAATGTTATGATGAGGTTGTATAAGGCATTGGTGAGGCTGAATCTGGAGTATTGTGTTCAGTTTTGGTCACCAAATTACAGGAAGGGTATAAATAAGGTTGAAAGAGTGCAGAGAAGGTTTACAAGGATGTTGCCGGGACTTGAGAAACTCAGATGCAGAGAAAGGTTGAATAGGTTAGGACTTTATTCCCTGGAGTGTAGAAGAATGAGGGGGGATTTGATAGAGGTATATAAAATTATGATGGGTATAGATAGAGTGAATGCAAGCAGGCTTTTTCCACTGAGGCAAGGGGAGAAAAAAACCAGAGGCCATGGGTAAAGGGTGAGGAGGGAAAAGTTTAAAGGGAACATTAGGGGGGGGCTTCTTCACACAGAGAGTGGTGGGAGTATGGAATGAGCTGCCAGATGAGGTGGTAAATGCGGGTTCTTTTTTAACATTTAAGAATAAATTGGACAGATACATAGATGGGTGGTGTATGGAGGGATATAGTCCGTGTGCAGGTCAGTGGGACTAGGCAGAAAATGGTTTGGCACAGCCAAGAAGGGCCAAAGGGCCTGTTTCTGTGCTGTAGTTTCTATGGTTCTATAACAATTACAGCACGGAAACAGGCCATCTCGACCCTTCTAGTCCGTGCCGTACTCGTACCCTATCCTAGGCCCACCGACCTGCACTCAGCCCATAACCCTCCATTCCTTTCCTGTCCATATATCTATCCAATTTAACTTTAAACAACAACATCGAACCTGCCTCAACCACTTCTGCTGGAAGCTCGTTCCACACAGTTACCACTCTCTGAGTAAAGAAGTTCCCCCTCATGTTACCCCAAAACTTTTGTCCTCTAATTCTCAACCCGTGTCCTGTTGTTTGAATCTCCCCCACTCTCAATGGAAAAAGTCTAACCAAGTCAACTATATCAATCCCCCTCATAATTTTAAACACCTCTATCAAGTCCCCCCTCAACCTTCTACGCTCCAAAGACTAAAGACTTAACTTGTTCAACCTTTCTCTGTAACTTAGGAGATGCAACCCAGGTAACATTTTAGTAAACCTCCCCTGTACTCTCTCAATTTTATTGACATCTTTCCTATAATTCGGTGACCAGAACTGTACACAATACTCCAGATTTAGCTTTACCAATGCCTTATACAAATTCAACGTTACATCCCAACTCCTATACTCAATGCTCTGATTAATAAAGACCAGCAAACCAAAAGCTTTCTTCACCACCCTATCCACATGAGATTCCATCTTCAGGGAACTATGCACCATTATTCCTAGATCCCTCTGTTCTAAAGCATTCTTTAATGCCCTACCATTTACCATGTATGTCCTATTTTGATTAGTTCTACCAAAATGTAGCACCTCAGATTTTTCAGCATTAAACTCCATCTGCCATCTTTCAGCCCACTCTTCTAACTGTCCTAAATCTCTCTGCAAGTTTTGAAAACCTACCTCATCATCCACAACACCACCTATCTTAGTATCATCTGCATACTTACTAATCCAATTTACCACCCCATCATCCAGATCATTAATGTATATGACAAACAACACTGAACCCAGTACAGATCCCTGAGGCACACCGCTACACACCGGCCTCCAATCTGACACACAGTTATCCACCACTACTCTCTGGCATCTCCCACCCGGCCACTGCTGAACCCATTTTACTACTTCCATATTAATGCCTAACGATTGAGTAGTGCCAGAGTTGGTGGTAGAGACATTTATTTACACTAGGGACATTGAATAGGCACATGGATGATGAAAAGTGGTGGGCTGTGTGGGAGGGAAGGGTTTAATTAATCTTAGAGTAGGTTAAAAAATTGGCACAACATTGTGGGCCTTATCGTTTTATGGTCAGAAAATCAGTCCAAGTGAGGGGTCTTGACCAGAAATGACTGTCTATTTCCCTTCGTAGAAGCTGCTCGACCTGCTGAGTTCCTCCAGTGTTTTGTGTGTGGCCTGCATCTCAGTAAATGCTTGGACACCCCCACTATTCCACAGACGAGAACTGAGAGATGTAAAGCAGCTCACCAGGCTTGATAACGTCCATCATGGCGCGCCATGCTGCATATTGCAATGGGCCTTTGAATATCCCCAGGGGCAGATCCAGATCAACCGTTTCTATTGAACTGCCTTTATCGCTGAACCTGCAAATTAAAGTTTGCATGTTGCAGCAACACAGCTGTGATTGGTTTAAAGTTTGACTCGTTACTTCAAGGATGTGATGGTATCTCTCACCTCCTGTTCCAAATGCTCTCCTCCTGAAACAGACAAGAGGTAGGTCTTAGTATTAGAGTCACAAACTCGTAGAACACGATAGCACAGAAACAGGCCCTTTGGCCCGTTTAGTCTGTGCCAAACTATTATTCTGCCTCGTCCCATCGACCTGCACCCAGACCAGAGCCCTCCCTACCCCTACCATCCATGTGCCTACACAAATCTCTCGTTAATATTGATTATCAACCCTGTATCCACCAATGGCACTAGCAACTTGTTCCACATCTGAGTGATAAAGATTCCCCTCAACAATTCACCTGTCACCCTTAACCCATGACCTCTGGTTGTAGTTCAGTGGAAAAAAAAACTACCTGTATTTACCCTATCTATACCCCTCATAAATTTATATACGTCTATCAAATCTCCCTTCAATTGTTTGGTTTTAACAAAACCCAAAAACTTTAATGCAGGAAGCACCATGCCAGTACATGGCTTTCCACCACTGTCTACACATAAACTTCAGGCTGAGTCCAATCGCTCTCCATTCCGTCAGGAGGTCCTGGAGAGGGAGGGGAGAGTTACCACAATGGTTCCAGGGAGGAGGGATCTCAGGCATGAGGTGAGAGACTGCAGAAGCCAGGACTCTCCCCACCCCGGGAAAATTTTAGGAAGAGATGGGATGGGGATGGGCAAGATCAGGGTGTACTGAGCGGCTGGGCACAGGGAATCTGTTCACTCTGGCTGACAATTCATGGAACAGAGATACAGATTTAAAGGTAAGGGTGAGGGTAAGGGGCAGGGGGAGTGAGGGAATTTGTGTACCCCAGTGAGTGGGGCTAGTCTGTGTGTGGGGAGAGAGGCTGATAATAAAAGCAATCATTGTTTGTTCTCTCTCTCTTGTCTCTTGTCTCTTGTCTCTTGTCTCTTGTCTCTTGTCTCTTGTCTCTTGTCTCTTTCTCTCTTCTCTCTCTCCCCCCCCTCACTATTTCCATAGCAGGTCATGATGCAACCAGAGTACTGTCCATCAAGCAGCTATAGCAGTTTGTAAAGTTTTAGATGACATGCTGTATCTACACAAACTTCTGAGGAAGTAGAGTGACTGTAGTGTCTTCTCCATAATCGTACATGCGTGCTCATCCCAGGGAGATAGCCTGATAGGTTTAAAGCCCTCTGTTGACCAGGGTCAATCATGAATGTTGTGTCCTAGCTGTTCTAGATGGACAGTGGTCAGGTCAGTACGCAAGTCACAGCAGTACGATATGGAGAGCAAGCTGTTGCCCGTGTCGCAGTCTCCCCCTTTCCGTGCAGCTAATGAATCCAAAGAAATATCAGAGACCTATATGGTTTGGTACCAGCAGCATCACAGGAATTACCAGTCAGCATTGAACTCAACATAGGACTCCAGCTCTGGAGCTTTCTTTCCTTGGGGTTTACTCCTGAAGCTCTTCCCATGTGCGAGTGTAGCCAGCCACAAGGCAGTGGAGCTTTGAGATCAGAGATTTCCTTCTAGATGAGCTGGCAACCACGGTTGACGACCCCCATCTGTCCAAACTGACTGGTTTTAAGGCGCACGGTCACCCACCATTCCTATCAGTAGATACGGTTCTGCTGGGCTTAGTAGCTAAGCCACACGTGAAGGCCAGGAGCTGGACTTGGTTGTGTCTGGCAGAAGCATTTAAGATAGTGGGAGCTCATCCCCACTACCTCCCCTGGATATGACAACCTTGAGGAACCTCTGCTATGACAGCGCCAAGGAATTTAAAGTTACTGAACCTCTTCATATCCAATCCCCTAATGAGGATTATTACAATCTGGTTGCCTACCTTGAGTAGGGCCATTATGTCCCGTTGGTTCATCTGGGACTGCAGCTCTCCCAGTACACGCTCAATGGCATCCAGTACATCCTGAATCTGCTGCAGGTTCTGTTCCATCTCCTCCAGGATCCGGCCCTCTGTCTCTCGGAGGTCCCGGCTCAGCTGCTCCTCCCTCTCGTTAAGAAAGCGGTGCATCCTTGCGAACTCGAACCTGATGTGGCTCTGCAGGCTGCTCGACTGCTCCTGTGAGGCAGAAAAAACGGGCTGAAAAATCAAAGTTCAAGAAATTCAAAGTAAACTTATTATCAAAGTACATATATGTCACCGTATTCAATGCTGGGATTCATTTTCTTGCAGGCATTCGCAGTAAATACAATAGAATCAATGAAAGACTGGACACAAGATAGAGAAGCAATTGTAATACCCTATTTAAGATATATACTGTGAGGTATTTTATTTTAACAGTTTTCTGTAAAAGTGGTTCTCTGCTGGTAAGAGTGTCTTGGTGTTGGCTAAAGATAAGGAACCATGTTGTCCAACTTAGGGATGTTGTTTCAGCCATTGAGGATTGCCTTGGGTCGTGTTGTAGCTTTCTGTCCAGTTTGATGGGATTGCATATTCTTGAGAGCTGGGTGGGAATAGATTTCTGAATGACGGTAGTCTGGTTTGGGAGCAGGGCTCAAGGGAAGATGCCACCAAGTGCTGTCCGAAGGAGAGACCCCGTTGTAAGAAGTGTTTTGAGCCAAAGAATGGTTCAGGAAGCTATGTGTTTGAAGGAGGGAGTACCAATACTCCTGGGTTAGCCAGTTCACTTGAAATGGCCTTCGAAGGAAGTTCAAACTATAGCTGGTGTCCTTAGTGCAGAATCTGGGTTCAGCGTGAGTAATCAAAGCAAAGCATCCCAACTAAATCAGAAATGAGCTCCAATGTTCATGTGCACATATGGATGGATTTAACTGTAATAGGCCCTTTCCTCTTTCTTTTCTTTTCCTGTTAACTGTTTGACAAAGTTGAAATTTTATTCTGACGTATGATCTGTCATTTCTTGGTGACTGGTAATTGAGTGTGAGCAATATTTACACAGCATTTGCTACAATCAAAGTTCCCTAATTGGAACATCCTTATCTTCCGGTTTGGTTGAACCCCAAATCATACCGACCCTAGACGTATTTTGCTTCTGTAAGGTGAGTCTCACCACTGAGTCTCATGCCTGTTAGCAGAGTTAGCTAACGAGCCATGGTGAGAGGTTGCACAATCAATGTGCAAAAGGCAATGAGCTGTATGTATTATCAAGAGCATGAGATGAAGGGTTCTTCAAAGGGAGTCCAGAGGTTGTGGGAACAGTTCAGTGATGGGACGAATGAAGTTAAGTTATCCCCTCTAGTTGAAAAGCCAGACAGTTAAAGAGTAATAACTGTTCCTGAACCTGGTGGTGAGAGTCCTGAGGCTCCTGTACCTCCTGCCTGATGATGGAAGCAATGAGACAACAGCATGTCCTGGGTAGTGGTTCCTGCTGGTTGAGGGGTAATAACTGTTCCTGAACCTGGGGGTGTGAGTCCTGAGGCTCCTGTACCTCCTGCCTGTTGGTGACAGCAAGAAGAAAGCCTGGCCTGGATGGTGGGGAATCCACTAAAATGGCAAATTTGTGGATGACAGCAGGACTGGGGGTGTAGTGGACAGCAAAGAAGATTATCAAAGCTGGATCAACTGGAAAAATGGCAGATGGAATTTAATGCAGACATACATTAGTGAAGCATTGCACTATAGGATGACCAGCCAGTGTAGGACTTGCACAGTGAGCAGTAGATCATTGACGAGTGCGGGAGAACAGAGGGATCCTAGACCTCACTACGACTGAGGCCACTCTTCATCTCGTGTTCTTGGTATTTATTGCTTAATTATTTACTATTATTATTGTGTTTTTTATATTTTCTTAGCTCAAGCTGGTGAAACCTGAGGTATGAGCACAGCCAAGCACATTAATTTCTCAATTGTAAGGAGCTTTCAGGCTATTCTCATGGTGTTTAGTTTTGTGGCTTTCTGGAGATTTACGTAAGTAGTGCAGTGTAGGCCTAATTGTTTAATTCTATTGTGTAGCACCTTTGGGATGCTACCAGTTGTAGACAACGTTCATGTTCAATAGTCTTTCAATTTTCTCTTTCATTTCAGCATATTTCTGGTGTTTTCACTTATTGATTTCTGTAAGTTACGTGAGTTTGGAATGGCTCTATCTGTTAAGTAAATTGTTCTTGCTTATTTACCGAGAATTATTATAGCTGGGTGGTTATTAGAGGCTCTCCTATCGGTAATAATGGATTGGTCATAATATAATTTGTGGGACTCGGGCTCTAAAACTGGATCAGGCAGGTATTTATAGTAAGGTATGGTCTTTTATGAGTTTGTATTTTAAAGCAAGATTTTGGTGAATGATGTTTGCCACTTGATTATGCCTGTGTAAGTAATCAGATTGAGTTAAACTACTGCAGGATCCTGTAACTTGTTCAACTGTTTCTGGTTTCACTTGGCATTTCCTGCATTTCTCATCTTAAATTTGTTGGTCTTTTATTATGTATTTGTGATCATTTTTATGATATTCTTTGTAAATTTTCCAGATATTATTCCAAAACAATACATGAACATGGGTATAGTGAAAGTGTTATCACCTTGGTTATATTTTTACCATTGAGCTCAGCTTGACATATTTTCCTAAGCCTTGAAGAAATCCTGTCAAAAGTTTTCCCATTATTGCACTATGATCTATCTTCTTTGCTTGTTGATATCCCAAATGCTTACGTTTCTTATTCATCCGTCGGTTGTATCATATCCTAATGCTCTGTTTTGTACTCAATGAGCTCTATTGCACCTTTATGTTTAATGTTCTGCAATTATCCCATCCAAAGTTCATGCTCAGTTCTTCAGAAAATAGTTCTAGTTGGATGATTTGTGTTAGTTTTACTTATGAAGGAGCGCATAATTTCAAATCAATAGAGGATGCGTCAATGTGTAATTTGTTTGTTTCTTTCTGATCTGATATCCAGTTGTTGCCCAATTCAATCAGTTAGAGCAACACACATCAAAGTTGCTGGTGAATGCAGCAGGCCAAGCAGCATCTGTAGTAAGAGGTGCAGTCGACGTTTCAGGCCGAGACCCTTCGTCAGGACTTGACAGGTCCTGACGAAGGGTCTCGGCCTGAAACGTCGACTGCACCTCTTCCTACAGATGCTGCTTGGCCTGCTGCGTTCACCAGCAACTTTGATGTGTGTTGCTTGAATTTCCAGCATCTGCAGAATTCCTGTTGTTTGTGTCAATCAGTTAGAGACGGGTTTAAAGCTAGATAGGGCCAAAGTGAATTTATTATTACTTTTTTTTCTTTCTTTTAGTATGTGTACAGCTTGTTGTTTCCCCTGCTAGTTGTCTGCCATATTGATGACGTCTTTCATTGATTCTGTTATGGCTGTTGGACTTATTGAGTATGCCTGCAAGAAAATGTCCAATGATTTATGCTCTTACAGTGTTATAAAACAATTCTCAGGGGTACATTTGTACTTTGATGACAAATTTACTTTGAACTTTGAATACAGATACACAATTCCTTGAAAGTGGCATCACACACATGGATAAGGTCTTAAAAAAAGATATTGGCACATTGGCCTTCATAAATCAGTATATTTAGTACAGGAGGTAAAGTTGTAAAAGATGCTGGTGAGGGTGAGGCCTCATTTGGAGTATCGTGTGCAGTTCTGGTCACCCACCTACAGGAAAGATGTAAATAAGATTGAGGGAGAACAGAGAACAGTTAGAAGGACTTGAGGACCCGAGTTATAGGGAAAGGCTCAATCGGTTGGGACTTTATTCCCCGAAGAGCAGGAGAATGAGGGGAGATTTGATGGAGGTGTACAGAACTATGAGGGATACAGATAGGGTAAATGCAAGCAGACTTTTTCCACTGAGGTCGAGCGAGACTACAACCAGAGGTTATTAGTTAAGGATGAAAAGTGAACTGCTCAGGGGAACCTCAGTGAGAACGTTTTTATTCTGAGGGTGGTGAGTGTGAAATGAGGTGCCAGCAGAGGTGGTGGATGTGGGTTTGAAAGCAATATTTAAGAGAAGTTTGGATGGGAAGGGCATGGAGGGCTATGGTCTGGGTGCAGGTCAATGGGACTAGACATATTAATAGTTTCGGTGTTGTCGGGCTACATGGTTCTGAGTGAAGTGGGAGAGTGGCCGGTGGAGAGGGAGGAACTGAGAGACCCCACTGAAACCCCAGCCTCACCCGCACTTCAGAGATCTTCTGCCTCTGCTGGAGCCTGGCCTTCAGGGCAGCGGCCCTCCTTCGCCTGGCAGTCTCCAGGTGAGACCTCAGCTTATCCTGGGAGGAGGCAAGAGAGACATCATGGCCGATTAGTTCAAGTTCAATTATCAATTAACCATACACGAATACAGCCAAATGAAAAATCGTTACGCTGGGGCCAAAGTGCAAAACACAGACCCAACAGTCACACACGGCACATATAAGATAGCAAGTCACACACAGAATGTATAGTCCAAATCCCTGACTCCCTGAATGTTGCACCAGTCTGCAGATGAACACAATACAGCTTGTCTTCTGTTGATGACCACTTGGGGCAACATGGGATCCAGTGACGACACTACGCCACACAGCCTCTGGCATTCCAGTGGACTGCTTCACTCCAACAACCTCCCCAGGGCAGCTGCAAGCAGGTGGAATTCACCACGACACTAACTTGCCACCGTAGCCAACCACTAATCGAAACCTATCGAATGGTGAAAGGCTTTGATTGTCACGGTCCCAACCGTTAATTCCCCATTTTCTCCTAATTCCCTTTGATTGTGGCACACCTGATTCGCATCTAGACCTGCAGCATAAATACCCTGGCTTTGCATCCACTCATCGCCAGATCGTTGTTTCAGCCAGTGTGGTAATTCACATTCCTGGCTGCTTAGGATTGTGTATTCTAGGTCTTGTTTCAGTACTGAGGTTTGCCTGTGTAAGTCTGTCTCTCCGTGTCAAGATAAGTATTGCCTGCCATTTGCCTTTCCATTTAACGCTCCGTGTCAAGGTAAGTGTTGCGTGCTGCCTGTCTCTTGTCTGCAGTTCAGCTCCAGCAATGCCCTGTGTCAAGATAAGTTTTGCCTGCCTCCTGCTTTTCCGTTCACCTTCCTGTTTGCCGTTCAGCTCCCGCCACGCTCACGCTCTTGTCTGCATCCTGACTCTATCTCCGTGCTAGCGTCCTGCGTTTGGGTTTACCCATTCTTTGCAACATTGATAGACTGGGTGTGGAGAGGATATTTCCTATAGTTAGGACTAAAGGACACAGCCTCAGAGTAAACGGGCATCTTTTTAGAACAAAGATAAGGAGGGATTTCTTTAGTCAGAGGGTGGCAAATCTGTGGAATCTGTTTCCACAGGCGGCTGTGGAGGCCAGGCCTTTGGGTATATTTAAGGTAGAGGTTGATTGGTCAGGGCATGAAGGGATACGGAGAGAAGGTTGGAGATTGGAACTGAGAGAGAAAATGGATCAGCCGCGATGAAATGGTGGAGCAGACTCGATGGGCCAAATGGCCTAATTCTGCTCCTATATCTTATGGTCTAACTCTCACTTTTGAATTTTCTCCTATTTTAGAAAATAGTCTATGCCTTTATTTCTTCTGCCAATGTGCACGACCACACGACTGTGTGTTTCTCAGAATGTCTGACTCTGCAAGGGGGGAGAAGTTCCAACTAAGCATGCCTCTCATCGTTTTGTGCACCTCATCTGATCTCCCCCGCCTCAGCCCCCCCTGCTCCTGGGAGAACCAACCCAGCCTCGTCACCCCTGACACTGTCACTCAGGAGGGGGCAGCTGTCTCCAGTAATGGATGCCAGTAGCAGAGGAGGCGGATTCAGGTCCGCAAAGCAGGACAGTTGCTCTGGTCGCCATCACGGCAGGACACTCCTGAGCACGCTGAGGGAAGGGTCGGCAGAGGTGCGCAGAGCTTCACTGCAGGAAAGCAACGTTCCCACAATACAATAGGAGGTATTGTAGACAGTGCGCAGGTGGTCAAGAATCACAGACAAGGAATGGAAAATGACGTCTAGTGACACAGCGTGGAGCAGGCTGTTCTGGCCCAACGAACCCCCTCTGCCTAGTGACCCACCTATTCAACCCTAGCCCAATCACAGGAAAATTTACCATCACCGATTAACCCACTAAGTTTACGTCTTTGGATTGTGGGAGGAAACCCACACACCCATGGGGAGGAGGTACAGACAACACCTGAACTGAACTCAGCTCCGATGCCCTGAGCTGTACAGGCACTGTGCTAACTGCAACGCTAGCTCACCCATGGGTGGCCCCAAGCCTGACTGCGTGAAGAAGAGGGCTGGGCGTGAGGTGAGCTGCCCCGTCCCAGAAAAACCCAGCGTGGCAGAAATGCCAAAAGAAGCTCCAAAGACTTCATTCGTGGGAAGGGAAGGATGGTCGCCTGGTAGGTGTATGAAGTACTGATCAAGGGTAGAGTTGCTGTTGACCACCTGAGTAGAGCTGCTGTTGACCACCCATGCCCTAGAAGGAGTGATTGGGCCAAGAAGAACTGCTACACCACTGCTGAACCTTGGGAAGATGATTGAGGGGAGGTCAGGCTCTGGGGAATGTTGTAGAACAGAGAGACCCAAGAGTAGAATTGGAGGAGCAACACCTCATATACCATCTAGGTAGTCTCCAGCCCCTTGGTATGAACATAGAATTCTCCAACTTCCGGTAATTCCCTCCCCCTCCCTTCCTCTATCCCTATTTCACTCTGCCCCCGTTCCCCAGCTGCCTACCACCTCCCTCATGGTTCCGTCTCCTTCTACTACCCATTGTGTTTTCCCCTATTCTCTCTTCACCTTTCCTGCCTATCCCCTCCCTGCTTCCCCTTCCCCACCCCTTTATCTTTCCCCTTACTGGTTTTTCACCTGGAACCTACCAGCCTTCTCCTTCCCACCCTCCCCCAACTTCTTTATAGGGCCTCTGCCCCTTCCCTCTACAGTCCTGATGAAAGGTTCCGGCCTGAAACGTTGACTGATCGTTTCCACGGATGCTGCCTGACCTGATGAGTTCCTCCAGCGTGTTGTGAGTGTTGCTTTGACCCCAGCATCTGCAGAGTATTTCGTGTTTAAGAGTAGAACTACATGGTTCCCTGAAAGTGGCATTGTTGGTAGGCAGCGTGCTGATGAGGCCACTGTCAGGTTGGAGGAACAACACCTCATAGTCTGGGCAGCCTTCAACCTGACATTGATTTCTCTAGCTTCCAGTAATCCCCCGCCGCCCTCTCTATTTTCATTCCCCTCTCGCCCCTTCTCTCCTCATCTTTCCTTATGGGTAGAGCTGCATAACACTAAGGGGCAGAAAACGCTGGTGGGAGTTGTGTACAGGCCACCTAACAGTAGTAGTGAGGTCGGAGATGGTATTAAACAGGAAATTAGAAATGTGTGCAATAAAGGAACAGCAGTTATAATGGGTGACTTCAATCTACATGTAGATTGGGTGAACCAAATTGGTAAAGGTGCTGAGGAAGAGGATTTCTTGGAAAGTATGTGGGATGATTTTTTGAACCAACATGTCGAGGAACCAACTAGAGAGCAGGCTATTCTAGACTGGGTTTTGAGCAATGAGGAAGGGTTAATTAGCAATCTTGTCGTGAGAGGCCCCTTGGGTAAGAGTGACCATAATATGGTGGAATTCTTCATTAAGATGGACAGTGACATAGTTAATTCAGAAACAAAGGTTCTGAACTTAAAGAGGGGTAACTTTGAAGGTATGCGACGTGAATTAGCTAAGATAGACTGGCAAATGACGCTTAAAGGATTGACGGTGGATATGCAATGGCAAGCATTTGAAGATTGCATGGATGAACTACAACAATTGTTCATCCCAGTTTGGCAAAAGAATAAATCAGGGAAGGTAGTGCACCCGTGGCTGACAAGAGAAATTAGGGATAGTATCAATTCCAAAGAAGAAGCATACAAATTAGCCAGAAAAAGTGGCTCACCTGAGGACTGGGAGAAATTCAGAGTTCAGCAGAGGAGGACAAAGGGCTTAATTAGGAAGGAGAAAAAAGATTATGAGAGAAAACTGGCAGGGAACATAAAAACTGACTGTAAAAGCTTTTATAAATATGTAAAAAGGAAAAGACTGGTAAAGACAAATGTAGGTCCCCTACAGACAGAAACAGGTGAATTGATTATGGGGAGCAAGGACATGGCAGACCAATTGAATAATTACTTTGGTTCTGTCTTCACTAAGGAGGACATAAATAATCTTCCAGAAATAGTAGGGGACAGAGGGTCCAGTGAGATGGAGGAACTGAGTGAAATACATGTTAGTAGGGAAGTGGTGTTGGGTAAATTGAAGGGATTAAAGGCAGATAAATCCCCAGGGCCAGATGTTCTGCATCCCAGAGTGCTTAAGGAAGTAGCCCAAGAAATAGTGGATGCATTAGTGATAATTTTTCAAAACTCGTTAGATTTTGGACTAGTTCCTGAGGATTGGAGGGTGGCTAATGTAACCCCACTTTTTAAAAAAGGAGGGAGAGAGAAACCGGGGAATTATAGACCGGTTAGCCTAACGTCGGTGGTGGGGAAACTGCTGGAGTCAGTTATCAAAGATGTGATAACAGCACATTTGGAAAGCGGTGAAATCATCGGACAAAGTCAGCATGGATTTGTGAAAGGAAAATCATGCCTGACGAATCTCATAGAATTTTTTGAGGATGTAACTAGTAGAGTGGATAGGGGAGAACCAGTGGATGTGGTATATTTGGATTTTCAAAAAGCTTTTGACAAGGTCCCACACAGGAGATTAGTGTGCAAACTTAAAGCACACGGTATTGGGGGTAAGGTATTGATGTGGATAGAGAATTGGTTGGCAGACAGGAAGCAAAGAGTGGGAATAAAGGGGACCTTTTCAGAATGGCAGGCAGTGACTAGTGGGGTACCGCAAGGCTCAGTGCTGTGACCCCAGTTGTTTACAATATATATTAATGACTTGGATGAGGGAATTAAATGCAGCATCTCCAAGTTTGCGGATGACATGAAGCTGGGTGGCAGTGTTAGCTGTGAGGAGGATGCTAAGAGAATGCAGGGTGACTTGGATAGGTTAGGTGAGTGGGCAAATTCATGGCAGATGCATTTTAATGTGGATAAATGTGAGGTTATCCACTTTGGTGGCAAAAATAGGAAAACAGATTATTATCTGAATGGTAAACAACAGGAATTCTGCAGATGCTGGAAATTCAAGCAACACACATCAAAGTTGCTGGTGAACGCAGCAGGCCAGGCAGCATCTGTAGGAAGAGGTGCAGTCGACATTTCAGGACGAGACCCTTCGTCAGGACTAACTGAAGGAAGAGTGAGTAAGAGATTTGAAAGTTGGAGGGGGAGGGGGAGATCCAAAATGATAGGAGAAGACAGGAGGGGGAGGGATAGAGCCAAGAGCTGGACAGGTGATAGGCAAAAGGGGATACGAGAGGATCATGGGACAGGAGGTCCGGGAAGAAAGACAGGGGGGGGGGACCCAGAGGATGGGCAAGAGGTATATTCAGAGGGACAGAGGGAGAAAAAGGAGAGTGAGAGAAAGAATGTGTGCATAAAAATAAGTAACAGATGAGGTACGAGGGGGAGGTGGGGCCTAGCGGAAGTTAGAGAAGTCGATGTTCATGCCACCAGGCCGGAGGCCACCCAGATGGAATATAAGGTGCCGCTCCCCCAACCCGAGTGTGGCCTCATTTTTACAGTAGAGGAGGCCGTGGATAGACATGTCAGAATGGGAATGGGATGTGGAATTAAAATGTGTGGCCACTGGGAGATCCTGCTTTCTCTGGCGGACAGAGCGTAGGTGTTCAGCAAAGCGGTCTCCCAGTCTGCGTCGGGTCTCGCCAATATATAAAAGGTCACATCGGGAGCACTGGACGCAGTATATCACCCCAGTCGACTCACAGGTGAAGTGTTGCCTCACCTGGAAGGACTGTTTGGGGAGGGATGGGGGGGATGAATGGACAAGGGAGTTGTGTAGGGAGCGATCCCTGCGGAATGCAGAGGGAGGGGGAGGGAAAGATGTGCTTCGTGGTGGGATCTAGTTGGAGGTGGCGGAAGTTACGGAGAATAATATGTTGGACCCGGAGGCTGGTGGGGTGGTAGATGAGGACCAGGGGAACCCTATTCCTAGTGGGGTGGCGGGAGGATGGAGTGAAAGCAGATGTACGTGAAATGGAGGAGATGCGTTTAAGAGCAGAGTTGATAGTGGAGGAAGGGAAGCCCCTTTCTTTAAAAAATGAAGACATCTCCCTCGTCCTAGAATGAAAAGCCTCATCCTGAGAGCAGATGCGGCGGAGACAGAGGAATTGCGAGAAGGGGATGGCGTTTTTGCAAGAGACAGGGTGAGAAGAGGAATAGTCCAGATAGCTGTGAGAGTCAGTAGGCTTATAGTAGAAAATATATATATATATATAATTCTAGTATATTATCTGAATGGTGGCCGATTAGGAGAAGGGGAGCTGCAACGAGACCTGGGTGTCATTACACACCAGTCATTGAAAGTGGGCATGCAGGTACAGCAGGCGGTGAAAAAGGAAAATGGTATGCTGGCATTTATAGCGAGAGGATTCGAGTACAGGAGCAGGGAGGTACTACTGCAGTTGTACAAGGCCTTGGTGAGACCACACCTGGAGTATTGTGTACAGTTTTGGTCCCCTAATCTAAGGAAAGACATCCTTGCCATAGAGGGAGTACAAAGAAGGTTCACCAGATTGATTCCTGGGATGGCAGGACTTCCATATGAAGAAAGACTGGATGAACTGGCTTGTACTCGTTGGAATTTAGAAGATTGAGGGGGATCTCATTGAAACGTATAAAATCCTAAAGGAATTGGACAGACTAGATGCAGGAAGATTGTTCCCGATGTTGGGGAAGTCCAGAATGAGGGGTCACAGTTTGAGGATAAAGGGGAAGCCTTTTAGGACCGAGATAAGGAAAAACTTCTTCACACAGAGAGTGGTGAATCTGTGGAATTCTCTGCCACAGGAAACAGTTGAGGCCAGTTCATTGGCTATATTGAAGAGGGAGTTAGATATGGCCCCTGTGGCTAGGGGGATCAGAGGGTATGGACAGAAGGCTGGTGCAGGGTTCTGAGTTGGATGATCAGCCATGATCATAATAAATGGCGGTGCAGGCTCGAAGGGCCGAATGGCCCTACTCCTGCACCTATTTTCTATGTTTCTATGTTTCTTACCTCCCTATGGTCGCCTTACTTCTTCTGCCATTTTCTTCAGCCTACCTATTCCCTCCCAGCTCTCACCTCATCCAGTCTGCCCCACCTGCACACCTTCCCCTCACCTGGTCTTACCTCTCACCTGCCAACTTGTACTCCCTCCCCTTCACTCCTTCCCATCATTTTAGACCATAAGACAAAAGGAGCAGAAGTAGGGCCATTTGGCCCATCGAGTCTGCTCCACCATTTAATCATGAGCAGATCCATTCTCCCATTTAGTCCCACTCCCCTGCCTTCTCACCATAACCTTTGATGCCCTGGCTACTCAGATACCTATCAATCTCTGCCTTAAATACACCCAATGACTTGGCCTCCACTGCCACCCTTGACACAAATTTCCATAGATTCACCACCCTCTGGCTAAAAAAATTTCTTCGCATCTCTGTTCTGAATGGGTGCCCTTCAATCCTTAAGTCATGCCCTCTCGTACTAGACTCCCCCATCATGGGAAACAACTTTGCCACATCCACTGTGTCCCAGCCTTTCAACATTCGAAATGTTTCTATGAGGTTTTAATCTGGCTTCTGCCCCCACTTCCTTTCCAATCGTGACGCAGGGTCTCGGCATGAATGGTCGACTGTTTATAGATGCTCCCCGGCCCTGCAGAGTTTCTTCCAGTACTTTGTGCCGGTGAAGAAGGTGTTTGGCACACTGGCTTTATCAGCCAGAGCATTCAGTTTAGATGTTGGATGTTATGTTGCAGATGTAGAAAGCGTCAGTGAGGGCCACACTTGGAGTATTGTGTGCAGAGTAACACACACAAAGTGCTGAACAAGCTCAGCAGTCAGCTAGCGTCTATGGAGGGGAACAAACAGTCGACGCTTCAGGACAAGATCCTTCATCAGGAGGGAGAGGAAGGGGAAGAAGCCAGAGTAAGAAGGTGGAGGGAAGGGAAGGGCTACAAACTGCAAAGTGATTGGGCAAGACCAGGTGGGTGGAAGGTGTGTGGTGAGAAGGTAGGGGAGTATTGTGTACAGTCCTGGCTGACCTGCACTGGGAAAGATGCCATTATGCTGGACAGAGTACAGAGGAAATTTATGAGGAAGTTGCTGGACCAGGTGATGGTTAGTGTTTGGGAAAACGTTATTCCTTGGAGCTGAGGAGACTGTGAGGTAACTTTATAAAGGTGTATGAAGCCATGAGGAGTAATGATTTCTGAGGAGGCTGAAGGGAACTGGACTCTGCACAACCCATGCTCACATTGTTATGTCTTTGTACAGATGCACAGCAGAGACTTCCCATCGCTGCACCGAATGGAAACTGTGTAGAGGAAGGCTCTGCTATGGATCAGGGAGTCCTGGTGGAAGAAGCAGTCCCACCACCCTACACCCAACCCCACTCCCACTTGGCCAGCTGTCCAGCCACCCACTCCTCCCGCCCTGTAGCAGAGTCTGATCCCAAACGAGGGTCCCCCCGATGAGGGAAATGGGAGTGAAGCTGGCGTCCTCTCGAGGTGGGGGGGGGTGTTCTGAGGCGAGGCTCACCTGGTAGATGTCCAGCGCCTCATTCACTGGGATGTAGTGTGATACTTGTGCTCCCGGCTGTCCCGGCAAATCCCACAGATCAGCTTCCCGTCCGTCTCACAGAACAGTTTCAGTTCCTCCTCGTGGAGTGGGCAGAAGAGGCGTGGGAGATGCCTGCACCCCCTGTCACCCTCCCACTGCCCCTCCCCACAGCTTTCTCCCTCCTCTTCACTCCTCCCCCTCCCACCCTCCTTCCTGTTATGTTCCTCCTCCCCATTCCTCCCAGCCTCCCTCCTCCTCGCTCTTTCTCTCTCCCCATCCACTCCCTCCCGCTCTCCCAGCCTGTCGTCCCCTTCCTCTCTAAACCTGACTCTCTCTTCCTAGGTGCCTCCCTCCACCTTTCCTCCCCCCCATCCCACACCGTTCCCCTCCTCCCTTGGCCCTGCTCTCTCACTCTCCAAATGTGACCTGTATCCCCGACTCCTCCCTCCACCTCTCCTCCTCCCCATCCCATACCCTTCCTTTCTCCCCTTAGCTGTGCTCTCTCCCTCTTTAAAACCCTCCCAATTTCCCTCCAACTCTCTCCCTCATTCTCATCCTCATTTCCCCTCTCCCTCCATCTTTCCCTCTTACCCTCGCTCTTACTTGCAGTGTTTTCCCACCCTCCCATACTCCCTAATCCTCTCCCCCTCCTCTCTCTTCCCCTCCCTATCATCCTCCTCCCCCCCTCTCCCTCTGCTTCTCTCTCTCACTCTCCCTTGTCCATTCCCTCAACTCTGTCCCTTCCCCTCACCCTCATCTTCCACCGCTCCTCTTCATCCTCGGTCACTCCTGCACCTGCTCTCATCCTTCGGCCTGACTTCCACCACTTCGTCCTCACCCCCTCTCCGTCTCTCCCTTGTCCTCGCAACCATTCTCCACTCTCTCTACAACCACCTCACCCCCCCTCCACCTCTCCTCCTTTTGCTCCCCTTCTCCTGTCCTCCCACCCCCCCTTTCCCTCTCACTCACCTCTGCTCTCTCCCTTTCCCTTTTCCTCGCTCTCTGCCTGTCTCCTCCACTGTCCCTCTCCCCTCGCCTCCCTCCCTCACTGTCCCCACCCATCAGTGTCAGTCCTCTCTCCCTCCCTCAGCTTCTTGTTGTCCCTCCGCCTGTCCCCCTGCTCCCTCGCCCTCTCAACCCTCCCCATCCGTGCACCATTCCCTTCCGTCTCTGTGACACCCCCACCTTCCCTCAACCTCTGCCTCTCACTCACACCCCCACCCTCCCTGAGCCTCTGACTCTCACTATCACCCCCACCCTCCTTCAACCTCTGCCTCTCACTGTCACCCCCAACCCTCCCTCAACCTCTGCCTCTCACTCTCACCCCCCACCCTCCCTCAACCTCTGCCTCTCACTCTCACCCCCCACCCTCCCTCAACCTCTGCCTCTCACTCACACCCCCCACCCTCCCTGAGCCTCTGACTCTCACTATCACCCCCACCCTCCTTCAACCTCTGCCTCTCACTGTCACCCCCACCCTCCCTCAACCTCTGCCTCTCACTCTCACCCCCACCCTCTCCCTCAACCTCTGCCTCTCACTCTCACCCCCACCTTCCCTCAACCTCTGCCTCTCACTCACACACCCCACCCTCCCTGAGCCTCTGACTCTCACTATCACCCCCACCCTCCTTCACCTCTGCCTCTCACTGTCACCCCCACCCTCCCTCAACCTCTGCCTCTCACTCTCACCCCCACCCTCCCTCAACCTCTGCCTCTCACTCTCACCCCCCACCCTCCCTCAACCTCTGCCTCTCACTCTCACCCCCACCCTCCCTCAACCTCTGCCTCTCACTCTCACCCCCACCCTCCCTCAACCTCTGCCTCTCACTCTCACCCCCACCCTCCCTCAACCTCTGCCTCTCACTTTCACCCCCACCCTCCCTCAACCTCTGCCTCTCACTCTCACCCCCACCCTCCCTCAACCTCTGCCTCTCACTCTCACCCCCACCCTCCCTCAACCTCTGCCTCTCACTTTCACCCCCACCCTCCCTCAACCTCTGCCTCTCACTCTCACCCCCACCCTCTCTCAACCTCTGCCTCTCACTCTCATCCCCACCCTCCCTGAGCCTCTCACTCTCACCCTTCCTTGCTCTCTGCCCCTCTCCCTTTCTCTCTCTCCATCTTTCTTTCTCATTCACCTCTCCTTCTGTCGCCCTTTCCCCTTCTCTCACTCTCTGCCTCTCTCTCACACCCTCCCTTTCCCTCCAGCTGCCTCTCTCAATCTCCTCTCCTTCACCCTCTCTCTTTCTCTCCCTCGCCTCTGCTCTCTCACTCATCCCGTCCCTCTGGCTCACTCTATCTCTCTCCCTTCTCCTCCCTCTCTCTCCCTCGCCACCTCTCTGCCTCACTGGCGCCCTTTCTCTAACCTCGTCCTCCTCCCTCACACTCGTTCTCTCACTAGCCCTCTCCCTCCCTTCCCTCACACTCTGCGTCTCATTTCCCCTCCAGTCTTTCTCCCCCTCCCCTCCCCTCCTTTCCCCTCCCCTCCTTTCCCCTCCCCTCCCCTCCCTCTCCCCCTTCCTCATCTCTTCCTCCCTCCCCCTGTGACTCCTCCCTGTCCTATCCACTTCCCCAATGGTCCCCCCTCTCTCTCTCACTCACTCACACCACTTCTCCCTCTCCCTCAAACCCCTCTCTGTCCCTCTCTCTCTCTCCCTCAAACCCCTCTCTGTCCCTCTCTCCCTCTCCCTCAAACCCCTCTCTGTCCCTCTCTCCCTCTCCCTCAAACCCCTCTCTGTCCCTCTCTCTCTCTCTCCCTCAAACCCCTCTCTGTCCCTCTCTCCCTCTCCCTCAGACCCCTCTCTGTCCCTCTCTCTGACGCCCACTGGCGGCCGAGCTCTCACTGCGGGTTTGGACCGGGTTCTGCCGGGGACTCTCCGCTTCTGCGGCCGCCAGTTCCGAGGCCGAGCCACTGGCTTTGCGGGACGCTCGGCGCGGCGGGAGGCCGGTTCGATCCTTGAGCAGAGCGGGACTCGACTTCCTGATTCCCTGCAGTCTGTGCGAGGGAGGGAGGGGACGAGGGAGAGGGAAGGAGGGACAGGTAAGGAGGGAGAAGGGGGAGGGAGGGAGGGAGAGAGAGAGAGAGAGAGAGAGAGAGAGAGAGAGAGAGAGAAAGAGAGGTGGCGGGGAGAGGGAGAGGAAGACAATCGAAATAACAGGAAATAACAGGTATGTTGGGTCGGATAGTTTGAAGTGTGTATATTTTAATGCTGGGAGTATTATGGATAAGGGGATGAACTTAAGAGTATAGATCAGTACATGGAACTACCATGAAACTTGATTGAGTCTGGGGCAGACCACGACATCGAGAAACAGACGTGTAATCAGATTAAGGAAATATATAAAAATGATAGGGTCCAACATATTATTTTCCGTAACTTCCGCCACCTCCAACGGGATCCCACCACTAAGCACATCTTTCCCTCCCCCCCCCCCCGGCTTTCCGCAGGGATCGCTCCCTACGCGACTCCCTTGTCCACTCGTCCCCCCCATCCCTCCCCACTGATCTCCCTCCTGGCACTTATCCGTGTAAGCGGAACAAGTGCTACACATGCCCTTACACTTCCTCCCTTACCACCATTCAGGGCCCCAGACAGTCCTTCCAGGTGAGGCGACACTTCACCTGTGAGTCGACTGGGGTGATATACTGCGTCCGGTGCTCCCAATGTGGTCTTTTATATATTGGCGAGACCCGACGCAGACTGGGAGACCGCTTTGCTGAACATCTACGCTCTGTCCGCCAGAGAAAGCAGGATCTCCCAGTGGCCACACATTTTAATTCCACATCCCATTCCCATTCTGACATGTCTATCCACAGCCTCCTCTACTGTAAAGATGAAGCCACACTCAGGTTGGAGGAACAACACCTTATATTCCATCTGGGTAGCCTCCAACCTGATGGCATGAACATTGACTTCTCAAACTTCCGTTAATGCCCCACCTCCCCTTCGTACCCCATCCGTTATTTATTTATTTATCTATCTATTCATTTATTTTGTTTGTTTATTTATTTATTTCCCCTTTTTTCTCTCTTTTCTCTTCCTCTGTCCCTCTCACTATAACTCCTTGCCCATCCTCTGGGCTCCCCACCCCCTTTCTTTCTCCCTGGGCCTCCCGTCCCATGATCCTTTCCCTTCTCCAGCCTGGTACCCCTTTTGCCTATCACCTGTCCAGCTCTTGGCTCCATCCCTCCACCTCCTGTCTTCTCCTATCATTTTGGATCTCCCCCTCCCCCTCCCACTTTCAAATCTCTTACTATCTCTTTTTTCAGTTAGTCCTGACGAAGGGTCTCAGCCTGAAACGTCGACTGTACCTCTTCCTAGAGATGCTGCCTGGCCTGCTGCATTCACCAGCATTTTTTTGTGTGTGTTGTTTGAATTTCCAGCATCTGCAGATTTCCTCATTTTAGGTTTGTTGTCATGGAGGATTTCAACTTCCCTGATATAAACTCGGACATTCTTAGTGCAAGGAGTTTTAGACGAGGCAGAATTTGTTAAGTGTGTCCAGGAAGATTTCTTAATTCAATATGTGGGCAGTCCAACAGGAGGAGGTGCCGTACTGGAGTTGGGTAATGAGCCTGGCCAGATGACTGACCTTTCAGCGGACGAATAGTCAGGAAACAGTGACCACAACTCCTTAACTTTCAGGGTAGTTAAGTATAGGTGAGCTTTTGGGAGAGTTTTAAATTGCAGTAGGTCAAATTACGAGGGCATCAGCCAGGAACTAAGAAGGATTAATTGAGACCGACTCTTCTCTGGCAAGTCCACATCAGATGTGTGGAGGGTGTTTAAAGATCAATTGCACAGAGTAGACGAAAGGGATGTTGCTGTTAGAAGGAAGGACGGGGATGGGACAATAAAAGAACTTCGGATTCCAGAGAGGTGATGATTTTACTCAACAGGAAAAGGGAAAAGTATGTAAGGCTTCAGAAGTCAGGATCAGACGAAGCACGTGAGGAGTATAAGGAAGCCAGAAACGAACTAAAGGGAATTAGGAAGACCAGGAGAGGCCATGAAAAGTCCCTGGCAAGCAGGATTAAGGTCAGTTCAAAGGCATTCTATATGAAGAGCAAGAGGATAACCAGGTAGGACAACTCAAGGATAAAGAGCAGGAACATTTGCTGGCTTGCAGAGAATGCGAGTGTAGTATGTAAAGAGTACTTTGCTTCAAAATTTACCAAGAAAAGGATTTGGAGGACCAGGAGATCAGTGCTGAGTGTATAAATATGTTAGGACTTTTAGAAGTCAAGAAGGAGGGAGTGCTGGGCCTTCTCGTGAAGGTGGATAAGTCCCCAGAACCTGGTGGGATTTCCCCCAGGTTATTGCAGAAGGCAAGAGACGAAATTCAGAATCAGAATCAGAATCAGAAATTTCTGAGCCCTTGACCTGTACCTTGGTGTCCTCTCCAGGCACAGTGAGGTCCCAGAGGACTGGTGAGTGGCTAGTGTTGTACCTATATTTAAGAGGGGAACAATGGAAAATCCTGGGATTATAGACCGGTGAGTCTCACGTCAGTCGTAAGGCATATGTTGGAGAAAATTCTTAGTGTAGGATTTACAAGCATTTGGAAACCAATAACCTAATTAGGGAGAACCAGCATGCCTTTTCTGTGGGGCACGTCGAGCCTTACCAACTTGACAAGGTGACGAGAGAGATTGATGAGGGTGGGACAACTGGTGTTGTCTAAGGTGTTTGACAAAGTCTTTCACGGAAGGTTCATCCAGAAGGTTCAGATGTATGGGATCTGAGGTGAATTGGCTGTTTGCATTCAGCACTGATATGCACATAGATGACAGAAGGTTTTGGATGAAGGGACTTTTTCGAGCTGGTGGTGTTTCTCAGGGATCTGTGCTGGGATCTCTGCTGTTTGTGATGTATATCTGGATGATCTGGATGAAAATGTAGATGGGTGGGTTAGATTGGCGGAGTTGTGGATAATGAAGACTAGTAAAGAATACAGCATGATATAGATCAGTTGCAGATATGGGCAGAGAAGTGGCAGATGGAGTTTAAATGTGAGGTGTGGCATCTTGGTCGGGGCAAATACGAGGAGACAGTACACTTAAGGCAAGATCCTTAAAAATGTTGATGAGCAAAGAGTTTTTGGGATCCAAGTTCGTAGCTTCTTAGAAGTGATTAAGGCTTATGGAATGTTTGCATTTTTAGTCGAGGCATTGAGTTCAAAGGTCAGGAGGTTATATTACAGCTTTGGTTGCAAACTCTGGTTACGTCACATCAGTTCTGGTCGCCCCACTGTAGGAAGTATGTTGGGGCTTTGGAGAAGATGCAGAAGAGGTTTACCAAGGTGCTGCCCGGTTTAAAGGGTATGTACTATCTCGAGAAGCTGGATAAATTTTTCTGAATGTTTACTCTGGAGCGGCGGATGCTGAGGGGAGATCTGAGAGAGGATTGTAAGATTATGAGAGGTATAGATAGAGTGGACAGACAGCATCTGTTTCCCAGGGTTGAAATATCTAACACCAGAGGCATGCATCGAAAGTGAGAGGGGGTAGGTTCAAGGGGGATGTGGGGGTAAGTTTTTTGTTGCTCAGAGAGTTGTGGACGCCTGGAATGCGCTGCCTGGTATGGTGGTAGAGGCAAATACATTAGGGACTTTTAAGGGGGGTTTGGAAAGGCACCATGTAAGGAGTTTGGGGGGATATGGAGATGGTTTAGGTAGGAAGGATTAGTATTCTGGTGTTTTTGATTTGCTTTTTAGCTGCTCAGCACAACATTGTGGGCCGAATGGCCTTGCCGTACTGTTCTATGGGGGAACGGAAGGCGAGAGGATGGGAGAGCAACGGAGGGAGAGGGTGACAATAAAGAGAGGGAGAGGTCCAGGGTAGTGGGCAGACAGGATTTCAGATGTGATAGAACCAGTCTCTCAAAGCACTTTGCAATGATGGGGGTGAGTGCAACTGGGTGGAAGTCATTCAGGCCCGTGGCAGTGGAATGCTTCAACACTGGCATGATGGTGGCGATCTTGAAGCTTGTGGGGACAACTGCTTGGGCCAAGGACAGATTGAAAATGTCCGTGAAGACCCCGGCCAACTGCCCTGCACAGACTCTGAGCACACAGCCATGTATTCCATCCGGATAAGCTGCCTTCCGTACATTCACCCTGCTCAGGGTGGCGCAAACATCAGAGGTGGAAGGTGAGAGAGGCAGTTCACCAGGTGGGAGATCTGCTTTGAGGGTGACCTCCTTGTTCTCTCGGTCAAAGCGAGCGTAGAAGTAATTGAGCTCATCAGGGAGGGAAGCAGAGCTGGAAGGGGGCACAGAACTAGGTGGTTTGAAGTCTGTAATGACCTGTATGCCATGCCACATGCACCAGGGGTCCGAGGAGTTGAAATGCTCCTCGATTCTCTGTTTGTATATGTGTTTAGCCTGTTTGTATATGTATAAGGCCATAAGACATTGGAGCTGAATTAGGCTATTTGGCCAATTGAGTCTGCTCCGCCATTCAACCATAGCTGATCCTTTTCCCTCTCTTCAGCACCCATTCCCCAGCCTTCTCTAAATATCCTTTGATCAAAAACACTGCCTTAAACACACCCAACGATCTGGCCTCCACATCTGCCTGTGGTAATAAATTCTACAAATTCTCTGGCTAAAGAAATTTCTCTGCATCTCTGTTTTAAAAGGACCCCCCTCTTTCCTGAAGCTGTGCCCTCTTGTCCTAGACTCTCCCACCATGGGAAACATCCTTTCCACATCTACTCTGTCTAGGCCTTTCAATATTCAATGAGATCCCCCTTCATACTTCAAAATTTCAGTGAGTACAGGCCCAGAGCTATCAAATGTTCCTTGCAAGATAATCCTTTCTTTCCCAGAATCATCCTTGCGAACCTCCTCTGAAGCCTCTCCAATACCAGCACATCGTTTCTTAGATGAGGAGCCTAAAACTGTTCACAATGCTCAAGGTGAGGCCTCACCAGTGCCTTATAAAGCCTCAGCATCACATCCTCCTTCTTGTATTCTAGACCTCTTGAAATGAATGCTAACATGGCATTTGCCTTCCTCACCACTGACTCAGCCCTTTTTTTAATAAGGATCCGTTAGTGTCGTGAGACCATGGATTTGCACCTTGGGAGGTTTCCAGGGCTCAGGCCTGGGCAAGGTTGTATGGAAGACTGGCAGTTGCCCATGTTGCAAGTCTCCCCTCTCCACAACACCGATGTTGTCCAAGGGAAGGGCACTAGGACCCACACAGCTTGGCATCGGTGTCGTCGCAGAGCACTGTGTGATTAAGTGCCTTGCTCAAGGACACACATGCTGCCTCAGCCAAGTCTCGAACTAGCGACCTTCAAATCACTAGACGAACACTCTAACCACTTGGCCACGCCTACAAGTTAACCTTCAGAATGTTCTGCACAAGGACTTCGCAGCTCAGATTTTTGGACTTTCTCCCTATTTAGAAAGTCATTGTATCTAACATTGTATTTTATTCGCCATTCTCTTGTCTATTATCCTAGTCTGTCTAAGGCCTCTTGGAGCCTACCTATTTCCTCAACGCTATCTGCTCCTCCACCAATCTTTGTCTCATTTGCATCTCAAACTTGGCAACTACGATGGAAAAGCCATCTATTTCATTATCTAAATCATTTATATACAGCATAAGGGAAGCTGTCCCAACACCGACCCCTGCGGAACACCACTAGTCACTGGCAGCCAACCAGACAGGGATCCTTTTATTCCCACTCGCTACCTCCTACCAATCAGCCAATGCTCTAACTACGTTAGTAAATTTCCTGTAATACCACAGGATCTTAACTTGTTAAGCAGCCTCATGTGTGGCATCTTGTCAAAGACCTTCTGAAAGTCTAAATATATAACATCCACTACATCCCCTTTATCTATCCTACATGTAATCTCAAAGGATTCCAACAGGTTCGCCAGGCAAGATTTTCCTTAGCAATTGACCCCAGCATCTTCCCAACCACTGAAGTCAGGCTAACTGGTCCATAATTTCATCTCTCCTGCCTTCCTTCTTTTTTAAAAAGTGGAGTGACATTTGCCATTTTCCAGTCCTCTGGAACCATGCCAGAATCCAATGATTTTTCAAAGATCATTACAAATACCTCCACAATCTCTACTGCTACCTCTTTCAGAACTCTAGGGTGCAGTTAATCTGGTCTGGGTGACTTACATATGTACCCTTAGGTCTTTCAGCTTTTTGAGCGCCTTCTCCCTTGTAATAGTAACATCTTTTTCTTTTCCCTCACACCCTTCAACATCTGGCACATTGCTGGTGTCTTCCACAATGAACATGATACAAAATACTTATTTAATTTCAGCGGAGTAAAGGAAATTACAGAAAGAGGAGTTGGCTGGAGTAAATTGGAAGAAGATTCTGGTAGGGATGACAGCAGAGCGGTAATAGCATAGGTTACTGGGAAAATGAAGAAGGTGTACGAGAGATGTATTCTAAAAACAAAGAAGTACTCAAATGGCAAAATAGTACAACGGTGGCTGACAAGGGAAGTCAAAGTTAATGTAAAAGCAAAAGAGAGGACGTACAGTAAAGCAAAAATTTGTCGGATGATGGAAGATTGGGAAGCTTTTAAAACTTACAGAAAGGAACTTAAAGCATCTTTATGAGGGCAAAGATGAATTATGAAAGCCAGCTGGCAAATAATAGCAAGGCGGATAGACACAGCTTTTTCTCGTATATGAAAAACTAAAAGAGAGATTAAAATGGATGTAGGACCGCTAGAAAATGCAGCCGGAGAAATAATGATGAGAGCCAAGGAGATGGCAGATGAAGGAAATGAGTATTTTACACGGGTCTTCTCTGTGGAAGACACTTGCAGTGTGCCAGGTGTTGAATGGTGTAGGGGAGGAGAAGTGAGTGCAGTCACGATTACAAGGGAGAAGGTGCTCAAAAAGCTGAAAGATCTAAGGGTACATAAGTCACCTGGACCAGATGAACTGCACCCTAGCTTTCTAAAAGAGGTAGCAGTAGAGATTGTGGAGGCATTAGTAATAATCTTTCAAGAATCCCCAAAGTCTACATGTCTGAGAGTCCAGTACAGGGAATGGAGGTTGGAGGGGTGATGTCTACGTATCTGAGAGTCCAGGCCAGGGAATGGAGGTTAGAGGGGTGACATTTACATGTCTGAGAGTCTAGTACAGGAAATGGAGGTTGGAGGGGTGACATTTACGTGTCTGAGAGTCTAGTACAGGAAATGGAGGTTGGAGGGGTGACATTTACGTGTCTGAGAGTCTAGTACAGGAAATGGAGGTTGGAGGGGTGATGTCGACATGTCTGAGAGTCCAGGCCAAGGAATGGAAGTAGAAACCTGATGTCTGCAGTCCAGGACCAAGGAATGGGGTCAGGGGTCAGTGGCCAGAGGCGACCTTTCCTGAGGTCGGAGGCTGGTCTGTGTGTGCAAGCAGCTGGGAAGAGCACTTGCCTTGCTGCTGTTACTTTGTTGTGTTATTCTGCTAAGCATGGTGGGATTGCTACATTGGCATTGGCACAGGTGGCGACATTTGCAGGCTGTCCCCAGCACACCATTAGAATTCTGCTGGTCCTTGATGCAAACGACGCATTTCACTGTATGTTTCCCTGTGCATGTCATAAATACATCTGAATATCAGTCTGAGGGGGCTGCCTACTCTCTAGAGATGGCCAAGCTTACCCGAGTATCATTCTTCTGTGCTGCATGGGGCACTATGATGGGCCCTTCCAGTTCCGACGGCACGATCACATTACCTCGGTTTTCCAAGGTAAAAATAGTGTTCCGGTTTTTCAGTGATGGTTTGGAGAAAAAGCGTGAACAGTGGGTCAAGGGTAAAACAAACATTGAATCAACGGAGCTGCAGTCAAAGGCAGAGAGTGCTCGAGACAAAGATTGTTTTGTGTACTGTTCTTATCAAACGGGGCCAGAACATTGACCCTAATCAGGAGAAATTATGTATCAGTTTACAACGCTGGCCATAAACACGAGATTCTGCAGATGCTGGAAATGCAGAGCAACACAGCTGCAGGACTGATGAAGGGAGGTTCTGGGTCCAAAGTGTTGACTGTTTATACCTCTTCATATATGCTGCCTGACGTGCTGAGTTCCCCAGCAGTGTGTTTACAATCCGGCCCATAACACAGACCCTCTCTCCATCAGTCTGAAGTTTCAACTGTTTATTCCTCTCCATAGATGCTGCCTGACGTGCTGTGTTCTCCCAGCATTGTGTTCAATTCCTGGCATCTGCCTTGCTGAAGACAACTCGGGACCAAAGAGTCAGAACAGCTTAAGGAGACCTGGGCTAGTTAACTCACAGCGGCTGCAGGGTCTGTTTCTGTGCTCTGTCACCCCAGTTTAGACCAACCCAACACTCTTCTACTGTGAACACCATTGAAGAGAAAGCCACCCACTGGTTTCTCCATGACTACACAGAACATAGAACATAGAACAGTACAGCACAGTACAGGCTCTTCGGTCCACAATGTTGTGCCGACCCTCAAACCCTGCCTCCCATATAAGCCCCCACCTTAAATTCCTCCATATACCTGTCTAGCAGTCTCTTAAACTTCACGAGTGTATCTGCCTCCACTACTGACTCAGGCAGTGCATTCCACGCACCAACCAATCTCTGAGTTAAAAACCTTCCTCTAATATCCCCCTTGAACTTCCCACCCCTTACCTTAAAGCCATGTCCTCTTGTATTGAGCAGTGGTGCCCTATGGAAGAGGCGCTGGCTATCCACTCTATCTATTCCTCTTATTATCTTGTACACCTTTATCATGTCGCCTCTCATCCTCCTTCTCTCCAAAGAGTAAAGCCCTAGCTCCCTTAATCTCTGATCATTATGCATACTTTCTAAACTAGGCAGCATCCTGGTAAATCTCCTCTGTACCCTTTCCAATGCTTCCACATCCTTCCTATAGTGAGGCGACCAGAACTGGATACAGCACTCCAAGTGTGGCCTAACCAGACTAAAAACTGATGGATCAAGGTTCTTTGACTATTGAAATCTATCTCATTAAACCTATCGAATTTTGAAAGGCCTCAATAGGGTGACCATGGAGAGGGTGTTTCCTATAATGGGGGAGACTTGGACCAGATGCAACAGACTGAGAATAGGCAGAAGGCTGTAAGGGTGATTAACCCTCCACCCACCGGCCTATCATTCCACACTTCCAACCACCACTAATTTATCATCTCCTGTCAGTCACTTTATGTTCACACTCCTGTGGCAAGCGTCACTTTATGGACATTTGATCAATCTCTGCATATAAAACCTATCTTATGTATTTAAACTTATCGTATTTTTTTAAATTTCTGGTGTGTTCTTTATCTTATTGTGTTTTTGTATGCTGCATCAGATGTGGAGTAATTCTCATTCTCCTTTACACTTGTCTACTGGAAATGACATTAAACCATCTTCAATCTTGAATTTTACACTTAATGGGCTTTGTATTATCTTGTTCTAATTGTGCTCTTCTTGGTAAAAATTCTGCAGCAATTTATGTTTAATTCATTTTTTCTCGACATAGTTGCTTTTATAATGTTATTTGCTGCAGGTTTTCATTGCACCCGAGAACTTTTATGTGTAAATGACAAGAAACACCACTTTGCCTTCACAGCACCATAGAGCACTACAGCAGAGAAACAGGCCTTCTGGCACATCTCGTCCATGCCAACGTGTTTTTCTGTCTAATCCTGCTGACCTCTCTCAGTCCTGGAGCAGCGTTTTGACCCAAAACTTCCACAATTCCTCCCCCTCCAAGATCATCCTAACCCTTCACTCCCTCCCTCCCACATAATGCTCCAGGTTTCTGTCATTCATCTGTGTATCTACGAGCTTCTAAATGTCTATAACCACCCATGTCAGGGCATTCCACACACTCACCCCTGTGTAAGAAAACTATCTCTAACATTCCCTCTCTCTGTTCCTCCAATCACTTTAAAATGATGCCCTTTCCCAGTCGCCATTTCTGCCCTGGGGAAAGGTCTGTTGTTGTCCACTGAATCTGAGCCTCTTATCGGCTTGTACAGTTGCTGATAGGGAGCTGGCAAATGGAGTTTAATTTGGGAGGTGCAAGGTCATAGACTGATGAGAGAATCAAAAAGCAGATTATTATCTGAATGGAAAGAAACTGCCAGTGGGTGGAACAGACTGGATTACTGCAATGCACTTTCTACTGACCTTCCAAAGCAGCCTATTGTTAAAGTTACATTCATGCAGAACATTACGAAAACTTCTGAGGAACATACCTCTCCACTCCTAGCTTCTCTGCACTGGCTTCCTGTATCTTTTAAAATTGATTTTAAAGTTTTCTAACTACTTTAAAGCTCTTACGTGGACTGGGACCTGATTACATCACAGAATTGTTTTCATTTTATAATCCTACATGAGTTATACCATAAGATCATAAGGAGAATCAGGCCATTTGGCCCATTGAGTCTGCTCGTCCATTTCATCACGGCTGATCCAATTTTCCTCTCAGCCTCAATCTCCTTCCTTCTCCCCGTATCCCTTCATGCCCTGTCCAATCAAGAATTTATAAACCTCTGCCTTAAATATCCATAAGGACCTGGCCTCCACATCTGCCCTTGGCAAAGAGTTCCATGGATTTACCACTCTCTGGCCAAAGAAATTCCTCCTCATTTCCATTTTACTAGGACACCCCTTTAGTCTGAGACTGTTCTCTGGTCTTAGAGTCTCCCAACTTGGGAAACACCTTCTTCACACTCACTGTATAAAGGCCGTTCACCATTCGATAGGTTTCAATGAGGTCACCCATCATTCACTTGAATTCCAGTGAATACAGGCCCAGAGCCATCAAACACTCTTCACATGGCAACCCTTTCAATCCTGGAATCATTTTCAATGAACTCCTTTGAACTCTCTCCAGTTTCAGAACGTCCTTACTACAATGAGGGACCCAAAACTGCTCACAATTCTCCAAGTGAGTCCTCGCTAGTGTCTCAACATTACATCCTGGCTTTTATATTCTGGTCCTCTTGAAATGAATGCTAACATTGCATTTGCCTTCCTCACCACAGACCCAACCAGCAAATTTACCCTTAGGGAATCCTACACAATGACTCCCAGCTCCCTTTGCATCTCAGTTTTTTTGATTTTCTTCTCTTTTTAGAAAATAGCTAGTCCTTTCATTTTTTCTACCAAAGTGCATGAACATACACTTCCCAACACTACTCTATCTGCCATTTCTTTGTCCATTCTCCCAATTTGTCTGTCCTTCTGTAGCTTCTCTATTTCCTCAAAACTACCTGCCCCTCCACCTCTCTTCATATGATCTGCAAACCTGACCACAAGGCCATCAATTCCATCATCCCAATCAATGGCATATAACATGAAAAGAATTGGTCCCAACGCAGACCCCTGTGGAACAACACGTCACCGGCAGCCAGTCAGAAAAGGCTCTCTTTATTCCCCTACTTTGCCTCCTGTCAGTCAGCCACTGCTTTATCCATGCTAGAATCTTCCCTGTAATACCATGGGCTCGTAGCTTGTAAAGCAGCCTTTTTTCTTCAAAGAATTCCAAGAGATTTGTCAGGCAAGATTTTCCCTTGAGGAAACCATGCTGACTAAACCTCATTTTACCATGTGCCTCCAAGTACCCTGAGACCTCATCCATAATAATCAATTCCAACATCTTCCCAACCTCTGAGGTCAGACTAACTGGCCTGTAGTTTCCTTCCTTCTGCCTCTCTCCCTTCTGCAGTAACATTTTCAATTTTCCAATCTTCTGGAGCCATGCCAGAACCTAATGATTCTTGAAAGATCATTATTGATGCCACCAGAATCTCTTGAGTCACCCCTTCTGGTACTCTGGGGTGTACACCATCAGGTCCAAGTGACTTATCTACTTTCAGACCTTTCAGCCTCTCTAGTAATGTCAACTTCACACACCTCATGACCCCTGACATGGGCAACTTCCACCAAGCGGCTAGTGTCTTCCACAGTGAAGACTGATGCAAAATATTTGTTCAGTTCATCCGCCAAATCCGTATCTCCTTTTTCTACCTTTCCAGCATCAGTCTCCAGTGGTCCAATATACATGCTTGCCTTTCATTAGGATTTTGTGTATCTGAAGAAACTTCTGGTATCCTCTTAAATATGATAGATAGGTGTATTTTGTATGCCGTCTAAACTTCTTTAGTAACCTTTCAGCTGCTTCCTCCAGCATTTCGTATGTGTTGCCCCCTCAACAGATCATTGGTAGCTCAGCTTTTTCAAACTACTTTCTTAAACTGTGGAATTCAAATCCTAAAACTATAACGGATGTTATACACTTTTAAATGTAGCTCAAACCCTATTTATTTAACCTTTTAACTAAAATCTTTTTCTCCTTTGATTTCAATTTATTTTTTATTTGATTTTCATGTTTTTCCCTTATCCCATTATAGAGCATTTTGAACAACAACATCTGTAAGGAAAGTGCTCTGTAAATGAAGTTATTATTTACAGAAAGGCCTGTAGTTTATAACTAGGGAGGTCTGAACTTAGAACAGAACAGGCCCTTCAGCCCACAATGTTCTGCCAAGCCTTTAACCTACCCCAAAACCATTCTAACCCTTCCCTCCCACATAGCTGTCTATTTTTCTTTCATCCATGCACCCATCTAAGTGTTTCTTAAAGGTCCCTAATACAACTGCCTCCACCATTCCTGGCAGCGTGCTCCACACACCCACAATCTGCGTGTAGCCCCCCTGGCCAGCCTTAGGGTCGCTCAGATCGCTGTCATCTAGGGAAGCAGCCCTCAGCCCCTCCAAACTTGGTAATAAAGTTAGTGTTGATACTATGTGATGTACCCCACCCTGCCAAATAACAGACAATACACCCGATACGATTAAATGATTTACAGTTTATAGATATTACTGGAACTATATAATTAATAGAGAATAAAATATAAAAGGAAAATAAAAGGTGCCACACTTATCAAAGTTCAATCTCTTCGTGCACAAAACAGTTGGAGCTCGGGACCTTCATTCTTCACCCTGTGATCCTCTCAGACCACCTCGACCTGCCGCCTGGGACCAACAACGATGGTCAACCAGACGCCCCACTGGAGTCCGTCTCAGTCTCCTCTCCTCACCGGACACCCTGGACCTCGGACTCCTGCTCGGGGTCCGACCCTGTTAGCCGACTCACAGCACCTGGTCCATCCTCTCTCTCTCTCTCTCTCTCTCTCTCTCTCTCTCTCTCTCTCTCTCTATCGCACCTTCTGCCCAAAAACCCGCACATCACACTAACTTACAGACACACAGAAAGAATAACATCTACCCCCATTGGTTCTTTCATCCTCTTATCAATAACACAATCCAAACAAACTACTAGCGGGAGGACTTTCTCAGCAGTTAACATAACAAAGAAGCTATTTCAATTATAACATAACAAATAAGCCATTTTAATTAGCCTATGCAGTAACATTAAAGAAGAAACCCCTTATATGTGTGTAAAATAAACACAGTACCTCTGCAATGTCCCTTTGCATCCAGTCACCTTCGAATTACAGTATGTATTAAACTTGGGGTCGAAATGGCTCAACATATTCACCAATCCTGCCCTGGGAAGAAGTCTCTGACCATCCACTCTATCCATGATTCTTTTCATCTTGTGCACCTCCTTCAAGTCACCTCTCATCCTTTTTCACTTCGGAGTCAAGTGTCCTACCTCAGTCAACTTCTCCTCATGAGACATGCCCTCTAATCCAGGCGGCATCCTGGTAAATCCCCTCTGCAACCTCTCTAAAACTTCCACATCCTTCCAATACTGAGGCATCAGAACTGAACACAATATTCCAATGTGGTCCACCGGGGTTTAGATCTGCCACATTACCTTGTAGCTCTTGAACTTAATCTCCCCACTAACGAAGGCCAACATACCATACAAATTTCTTTACCACCCTGTTAACTTGTTTGGCGACTGTGAGGGATCTATGGCTGTGAGCCCCAAGATTATTCTGTTCCTTTGCACCAAGAATTCTGGCATTAACTTTGTACTCTGCCATCAAATTCAACCTTCCAAGATGCACGACTCCACTCTTTCTGATTTGAACATAGAACATAGAATAGTACAGCACAGTACAGGCCCTTCGGCCCACAATGTTGTGCCAACCCTCAAACCCTGCCTCCCATATAAGCCCCCCACCTTAAATTCCTCCATATACCTGTCTAGTAGTCTCTTAAACTTCACTAGTGTATCTGCCTCCACCACTGACTCAGGCAGTGCATTCCACGCACCAACCACTCTCTGAGTAAAAAACCTTCCTCTAATATCTCCATTGAACTTCCCACCCCTTACCTTAAAGCCATTTCCTCTTGTATTGAGCAGTGGTGCCCTGGGGAAGAGGCGCTGTCTATCCACTCTATCTATTCCTCTTATTATCTTGTATACCTCTATCATGTCTCCTCTCATCCTCCTTCTCTCCAAAGAGTAAAGCCCTAGCTCCTTTAATCTCTGATCATAATGCATACTTTCTAAACCAGGCAGCATCCTGGTAAATCTTCTCTGTACCATTTCCAATGCTTCCACGTCCTTCCTATTGTGAAGCGACCAGAACTGGACACAGTACTCCAAGTGTGGCCTAACCAGAGTTTTATAGAGCTGCATCTTTACATCGTGACTCTTAAACTCTATCCCTCGACTTATGAAAGCTAACACCCCATAAGCTTTCTTAACTACCCTATCTACCTGTGAGGCAACTTTCAGGGATCTGTGGACATGTACACCCAGATCCCTCTGCTCCTCCACACTACCAAGTATCCTGCCATTTACTTTGTACTCTGCCTTGGAGTTTGTCCTTCCAAAGTGTACCACCTCACACTTCTCCGGGTTGAACTCTATCTGCCACTTTTCAGCCCACTTCTGCATCCTATCAATGTCTGCAATCTTTGACAATCCTCTACACTATCTACAACACCAGCAACCTTTATGTCATCTGCAAACTTTCCAACCCACCCATCTACCCCCACATCCAGGTCTTTAATAAAAATCACGAAAAGTAGAGGTCCCAGAACAGATCCTTGTGGGACACCACTAGTTACAATCCTCCAATCTGAATGGACTCCCTCCACCACGACCCTCTGCCTTCTGCAGGCAAGCCAATTCTGAATCCACCTGGCCAAACTTCCCTGGATCCCATGCCTTCTGACTTGCTGAATAAGCCCACCGTGTGGAACCTTGTCAAATGTCTTACTAAAATCCATATAGATCACTGCACTACCCTCATCTATATTCCTGGTCACCTCCTCAAAGAACCCTATCAGGTTTGTTAGACACGATCTTCCCTTCACAAAGCCATGCTGACTGTCCCTGATCAGACCATGATTCTGTAAATGCCCAGAGATCCTATCTCTAAGAATCTTTTCCAACAGCTTTCCCACCACAGACATAAGGCTCACTGGTCTATAATTACCCGGGCTATCCCTTCTACCTTATTTGAACAAGGGAACAACATTCGCCTCCCTCCAATCCTCCGGTACCATTCCCGTGGACAATGAGGACATAAAGATCCTAGCCAGAGGCTCAGCAATCTCTTCTCTCGCCTCGTGGAGCAGCCTGGAGAATAGTCCGTCGGGCCCTGGGGACTTATCCGTCCTAATGTATTTTAACAAATCCAACACCTCCTCTCCCTTAATATCAACATGCTCCAGAACATCAATCTCACTCATATTGTCCTCACCATCATCAAGTTCCCTCTCATTGGTGAATACCGAAGAGAAGTATTCATTGAGGACCTCGCTCACTTCCACAGCCTCCAGGCACATTTTCCCACCTTTATCTCTATTCGGTCCTACCTTCACTCCTGTCATCCTTTTTTTCTTCACATAATTGAAGAATGCCTTGGGGTTTTCCTTTACCCTACTCGCCAAGGCCTTCTCATGCCCCCCTCTTGCTCTTCTCAGCCCCTTCTTAAACTCCTTTCTTGCTTCCCTATATTCCTCAATAGACCCATCTGATCCTTGCTTCCTAAACCTCATGTATGCTGCCTTCTTCCTCCTGACTAGATTTTCCACCTCACTTGTCACCCATGGTTCCTTCACCCTACCATTCTTTATCTTCCTCACCGGGACAAATTTATCCCTTACATCCCGCAAGAGATCTCTAAACATCTACCACATGTCCATAGTACATTTCCCTGCAAAAACATCATCCCAATTCACACCCGCAAGTTCTAGCCTTATAGCCTCATAATTTGCCCTTCCCCAATTAAAAATTTTCCTGTCCTCTCTGATTCTATCCTTTTCCATGATAATGCTAAAGGCCAGGGAGCGGTGGTCACTGTCTCCCAGATGCTCACCCACTGAGAGATCTGTGACCTGACCCGGTTCATTACCTAGTACTAGATCTAGTATGGCATTCCCCCTGGTCGGCCTGTCCACATACTGTGACAGGAATCCATCCTGGACTCATAGTATGTTTTATCAGAGTATAAAGTGATGCTAGACATGGGACTGCCTGTACATGAGGTGACTGACAGAAAATGATAAAGTCGTGGTGGTTGGGATTGTGGAGGGTTGAGTTAGTGAGTGGAGGTACTGATCAGCCTTACTACTTGGGGAAGTAAAGTGGTTTTGAGTCTGATGGTCCTGGCCTAAATGCTGCCTGGATTAGAGAGCGTGTCTGATGAGGAGAGGATTAGCTGTCTTTTCTCTTTGGATTGAAGGGTAAGGAAAGCTTGTCCTGTCGGGAGAGGTTGGATGTGTATTCTTTGGAGTTTAGAAGAAAGTGTGAGGAAGAAGCACAATTCAGTAGATGTTGAGATGTTTCGATTATAGACAATAGGTTCAGGAGTAGGCCTGAGCCAGCACCACCATTCACTGTGATCATGGCTGATCATCCACAATCAGTACCCTTTTCCTGCCTTCTCCCCATATCCCTTCACTCCGCTATCTTTAAGATCTAACTCTTTCTTGAAAGAATCCAGAGAATTGGCCTCCACTGCCTTCTGAGGCAGAGCATTCCACAGAACCACAACCCTCTGTGTGAAAAAGTTTTTCCTCAACTCCATTCTAAATTGTCTACCCCTTATTCTTAAACTGTGGCCTCTGGTTCTGGACTCCCCCAACATCAGGAACATGTTTCCTGCCTCTAGCGTGTCCAATCCCTTAATAATCTTATATGTTTCAATCGGATCCCCTCTCATCCTTCTAAATTCCAGTGTATACAACCCCAGTCGCTCCAATCTTTCAACATATGAACATCCCGCCATCCCGGGAATTAACCTTATGAACCTACGCTGCACTCCCTCAATAGCAAGAATGTCCTTCCTCAAATTTGGAGACCAAAACTGCACACAGTACTCCAGGTGTAGTAGAGTCTTGAACATGGGGCATACAATTGCAAGAGAAAGTTATGGAACTTTCTGCAATTACATGGTTTCTGCATTAATTACTCATAAAATGTGGTCTGACGCTGTTCTCAGTCATAATAATAGACAAACACAATCTCCCTAAACTAACACACAAACAATTGCACTCTTCATGTCTTCATTGAACACATTGTTTAATCATTCACAGTCCAGGCTGCAAAAAAAGTATGCCAGCCCTTGTAGTTACTAACCGATAGAACCTTCTTTCGCAGCAATAACCTCCACCAAATATTTTCTGTAGCTGCTGATCTGCACGACGCAAGGAAGAAAGCAGCCCCAAACCATCGTGCTCCTTCCAGTTCCAATGCGGTTGTGGTGTTGGTGTGCAGTGCCCTTTTCCCTCCAAACATAGCAGAGTGCATTTCTGCCAAGAAGTTCAACATCCATCTAATCTGTCCATAGAACTTTGTCCCAGAAGCATCATGGAATATCCAGCACACCTTTAAGCTGGAGTCAACTGAATCTGGCCAGTTCTGAGAGATTTCTGCAGTCAACTCCATGGCAGGCTCAGCTGTAAGCTATTTCGTAAAGATAGTGAAAACTCATACCATAGAAATGCAAAATCCATTCTCTGTATTTCTCAACTGCTACTCTACCCACACTCTCTGACTGACCAGATAAACCAACATTCTTTCATTATTAAGGACCCCCACAATCCAGCCAAGCTCTCCTCTAACAATCTATGTTCCAAACCTATTCTGGTATCTGTCCCCCACTTTCGTTCACCCGCAACTTTGATGTGTGAAGCTCTCCTCTCGTTACTACCATTCGGTTGGACATACAGGAACCTTGGGTCCCAACAGATTTAGTAACAGTTATTACCCTACCACCACCAGACTCTTGAACCAGTGTGGATAACTTCACTCACCTCAACTCAGAACTGATTCTACAACCTGTACTCTCATTTTCAATGAGTTTTTACAACTCATGTTCTCAGTATTGTTTTATATTTGTACAGTTTGTCTTCTTTTGTGCATTAGTTGTTGTCATTCTGTGTTTCTGTATAGCCTTTCATAAATTCTATTGTCTTTCTTATTTTCCTGTAAATGCCGACAAGAAAATGACTCTCAGGATGGTGACATATATATGTATAGATACATACATATATATGGTGACATATATATACATAGTGCCCATAAAAACTATTCACACCCCTTGGAAGTTTGGATGTTTTATCGTTCTACAGCATTGAATCACAGCGGATTTAGTTTGGCTATTTTAACACAGATCAGCAGAGAAAGACTCTTTCAGGTTGTTCATTTTGGTAGGTCAAATATGGTGGCAGAATATAGTATTAATGGTAAGACTCTTGGCAGTGGGGAGGATCAGAGCGATCTTGGGGTCCGAGTCCATTGGACACTCAAAGCAGCTGCACAGGTTGACTCTGTGTTTGAGAAGCCATACGGTGTATTGGCCTTCATCAATTGTGGGTTTGAGTTTAGGAGCTGAGAGATAATGTTGCAGCTATATAGGACCCTGGTCAGACCCCACTTGGAGTACTGTGCTCAGTTCTGATCGCCTCACTACAGGAAGGATGTGGAAACCATAGAAAGGGTGCAGTGGATATATACAAGGATATTGCCTGGATTTGGGGAGCATGCCTTATGAGAATAGGTTGAGTGAATTTGGCCTTTTCTCTTTGGAGCGATGGAGGATGAGAGGTGACCTGACTGAGGTGTCTAAGACGATGAGAAACATTGATGATGTGGATAGTCAGAGGCTTTTTCCCAGGGTGAAATGGCTAGCACGAGAGGGCACAGTTTTAAGGTGCTTGGAAGTAGGTACAGAGGAGATGTCAGGGATAAGTTTTTTTTTACACAGAGGGTGGTGAGTGTGTGGAATGGGCTGCCGGCGAAGGTGGTGGAGGCAGATACCAAAGGGTCTTTAAAGAGACTCCTGGATAGGTACATGGAGCTTCGAAAAATAGAGGGCTATGAGTAACCCTAGGTAATTTCGAAGGTAAGGACATGTTCAGCACAGTATTGTGGGCCCAAGGGCCTGTATTGTGCTGTAGGTTTTCCATGTTTCTATGTTAAAGTGAAAAAGAATTCTACAAAGTGATCGAAATTAATTACATACATAAAACACAAAATAATTGATTCCATATGTATTCACCCCATTTAATATGACAGACCAAATCATCACTGGTGCAGTCAATTGGTCTTAGAACTCACGTAAATTAGTTAAATGGAGATCACTAGTGTGCAGTCAAGGTGTTTCAATTGATTGTAGTAAATATACACCTGTAGCTGGAAGGTCCAACTACTGGTGAGTCAGTATCCTGGCAAAAACTACACCATGAGGACAAAAGAACACTCCAAGCAACTCCGTGAAAAGGTTATTGAAAAACACAAGTCAGGAGATGGATACAAGAAAATTTCCAAGGCACTGGATATCTGTTGGAGTGCAGTTAAGTCAATCATCAAGAAATGGAAAGAATATTGCACAGCTGTAAATCTGCCTGGAGCAGGACATCTTCAAAAACTGAGTGAGTGTACAAAGGGACCAGTGAGGGAGGCTACAAAGACACTTATGACAACTCTGGAGGTGTTACAAGCTTCTGCGGCTTATAATGGGAAAGACTGTACATACAACAACTGTTACCCAGTGCTTCACCAGTCACAGCTTTATGGGAGAGTGGCAAAGAGAAAGCCACTGTTGAAAAAAGCTGAAATGAAATCTCGGCTAGAGTTTGCCAGAAGGCATGTGGGAGACTCTGAAGTCAGCTGGAAGAAAGTTCTATGGTCTGGTGAAACCAAAATTGAGCTTTTTGGTCATCAGACTGAACGCTATGTTTGGTACGCCAAACACCTATTATCATCAAAATCATACCACCCCCACTGTGATGCATGGTGGTGGCTGCTTCATGCTGTGGGGATGCTTCACTGCAGGAGGCCCTGGAAGGCTTGTGAAGGTAGAGGGTGAAATGAATTCAGTAAAAATTCAGGGAAATCCTGGAGGAAACCCTGATGTGGTCTGCAAGAGAACTGCGACTTAATAGATTTGTTTTCCAGCAAGGGAACTACCCCAAGCATAAAGCCAAAGCTACACAGGAATGGCTTAAAACAACAAAGTTAATGTCCTAATGTGGCCAAGTCAGAGTCCAGATCTCAATCCAATTGAGAATTTTGCCTGAACTGAAAAGGGTTGTTCACTCACGATTCCCATGCAATCTGACACGGCTTCAGAATCAGAGTTAGGTTTATCATCACTGGCATGTAACGCAAAATTTTTTAACTTAGCAGCAGCAGTTCAATGCAGTACATAATACAGAAGAGAAAAAAATTAATTAAAGTAAGTATATAGAAGACGTTAAAAATCGTGCAAAAAACAGAAATACTGTATATTAAAAAGTGAGGTAGTGTCCAAGGGTTCAACGTCCATTTAGGAATCGGATGGCAGAGGGGAAGAAGCTGTTCCTGAATCGCTGAGTGTGTGCCTTCAGGTTTCTGTACCTCCTACCTGATGGTAACAGTGAGAAAGGGGCATGCCCCGGGTGCTGGAGATCCTTAATAATGGACGCCGCCTTTCTGAGACACTGCTCCCTGAAGATGCCCTGGATACTTTGTAGGCTAGTGCCCAAGATGGAGCTGACTAGATTTACAACCTTCTGCAGCTTCTTTCGGTCCTGTGCAGTAGCCCCTCCATACCAGACAGTGATGCAGCCTGTCAGAATGCTCTCCACAGTACATCTATAGAAGTTTTTGAGTGTACTGGTTGACATGCCAACTGCTAATGAAGTATAGCCGCTGCCTTGCCTTCTTTATAACTACGTCAATATGCTGGGACCAGGTTAGATCCTCAGTGATCTTGACACCCAGGAACTTGAAACTGCTCACTCTCTCTACTTCTGATACCTCTGAGGATTGGGATGTGCTCCTTCGTCTTATCCTTCCTGAAGTCAACAATCAGCTCTTTCATCTTACTGATGTTGAATACCAGGTTGTTGCTGTAGCACCACTCCGCTAGTTGGCATATCTCACTCCTGTACACCTTCTCGTCGCCACCTGAGATTCTACCAACAATGGTTTTATCGTTAGCAAATTTTTAGATGGTATTTGGTGTTAATTGCAAGTATAGAGGAAGAACTACAAAACTTAATTGATATTATTGTTGAAGAAGGTGCAAAAATGGGTTTAACTATGAACTGCAAAAAAAAATGTATGGTGATATCCAAAAAGAAGGAGATTCTTCAGGCTGAGAATAAAGGGGGAAGACATAAAACAAGTTCAGAACTCTTGCTACTTAGGAAGCTGGGTGACATCAGATGGCAGGTGCGACATGGATATCAAAAGAAGAATAGGGGTGGCAAAAGACACCTTTACGAGAATGAAGAGTATACTGACCAATACTAAACTAGGCATGACAATCCGCCTCAGAGTACTGAAATGTTACGTTTATCCAGTTATGTTATATGGCTCTGAATGTTGGTCAATAACTGGTAACATGAGGAAACGAATTGTAGCAGCAGAGATGTGGTTTTTGAGGAGGATGCAAAGAATATCATAAACGAAACAAATATGTAATGAGGATGTCATGAACAGAACAAACACAAAAAGAGAAATCATGTATGAGATCATGAAAAGGCAACGTAACTACATTGGACATGTGATTAGGAAAGAAGAGTTAGAATGCACGATAATTAGAACCATAGATCCACAGAAACTACAGCACAGAAACAGGCCTTTTGGCCCTTCTTGGAATTCTAAGAAAGATTGAAGGAGAGAAAGCAAGAGGAAGACAAAGACAAATGATGATGGAGACAGCAGACAGAGAACTGGAAATGAATACCAATGAATGATCCACTTGACCCGAAACAGGAGTGTGTGGGCCATGGCAGTCAAAGCTGAAACTGGGCACGGCACCTGATGATGATAATGATTTGAGCTATGCCTAGTCACACAGTCATGTGTATATAGAGAGTAGAGCAGTGGGATAAGCACACACCCCTGAGGTGCGCCAGTGTTGATCGTGAACGAGGAGGAGATGTTATCACCAATCCATACAGATTGTGGTCTTCTGGTTAGGAAGTCAAGGATCCAATTGCAGAGGAAAGTACAGAGGCCCAGGTTCTGCAACTTCTCAATCAGGATTGTGGGAATGATGGCATTAAATGCTGAGTTATGGTCAATGAACAGCATCCTGACATAAGTGTTTGTGTTGTCCAGGTGGTCTAAAGCTGTGTGAAGAGCCATTGAGATTGTGTTGCCATTGACCGATTGTGGCGACAGGCAAATTGCAAAGGGTTCAGATCCTTGCTGAGGCAGGAGTTCAGTCTAGTCATGACCAACCTCTCAAAGCATTTCATCACTATAGATGTGAGTGTTACCAGGCGATAGTCATTAAGGCAGCTCACATTATTCTTCTTTGGAACTGGTATAATTGTTGCCCTTTTGAAGCAAGTGGTAACTTCCGTTCGTCGCAGTGAGAGGTTGAAAATGTCCTTGAATACTCCTGCTAGTTGGTTGGCACAGGTTTTCAGAGTCTTACCAGGTACTCCATCGGGACCTTCCACCTTGCGAGGGTTCACTCTCTTTAAAGATAACCTAACACTGGCATCTGAGACGGAGATCACAGGGTCATCAGGTGCAGCAGGGATCTTCACAGCTGCAGTTGTGTTCTCCCTTTCAAAGTGGGCATGGAAAGCATTGAGTTCATCTGGTAGTGAAGCATCGCCGCCATTCATGCTATTGGGTTTTGCTTTGTAGGAAGTAAGTCTCGCAAACCCTGCCAGAGTTGCTGTGCATCCGATGTCGCCTCCAACCTCGATCAAAATTGTCTCCTTGCCCTTGGAATAGCTTGCTGCAAATCCTACCTGGTTTTCTGGTACAGGCCTGGGTCACCAGACTTGAATGCCATAGATCCAGCCTTCAGCAGATGATAGCCTTCATCTACAAATTTGCTGATGATACAACCATTGTTGGTAGAATCTCGGGTGGTGACGAGAGGGTGTACAGGAGCGAGACATGCCAACTAGAGGAGTGGTGCCGCAGCAACAACCTGGCACTCAATGTCAGTAAGACGAAAGAGCTGATTGTGGACTTCAGGAAGGGTAAGACGAAGGAACACATACCAATCCTCATAGAGGGATCAGAAGTGGAGAGAGTGAGCAGCTTCAAGATCTCTGAGGAACTAACATGGTCCCAACATATCGATGTAGTCACAAAGAAGATAAGACAGCGGCTATACTTCATTAGAAGTTTGAAGAGATTTGGCATGTCAACGAATATACTCAAAAACTTCTGAAGTTGTACCCTGGAGAGTATTCTGACAGGCTGCAGTGTTTGGTATGGAGGGGCTACTGCACAGGACTGAAAGAAGCTGCAGAAGGTTGTAAATTTCGTCAGCTCCATCTTGGGTACTAGCCTACAAAGTACACAGGGCATCTTTAGGGAGCGGTGTCTCAGAAAGGCAGCGCCCATTATTAAGGACCTTCAGCACCCAGGGCATGCCCTTTTCTCACTGTTACCATCAGCTAGGAGGTACAGAAGCCTGCATTTCTCTCTCTGCTAGATTATGTATTGCATTGAACTGGTGCTGCTACGTTAACAAATTTCACGTCACATGCCGGTGATAATAAACCTGATTCTGATTCTGATTCTGACGTACCTTCTGCTTTATCCACAGCTTTTGGTTTGGACTTTAACTTACCAACCACTGAAGTAAGACTCACTGGTCTGTAATTTCCTGGGCTATCCCTACATCCTTTCTTGAGTAAGGTAACAACATCTGCAACCGTCCAATCCTCCGGAACCTCTTCTGCCCCCATTGATGATGCAAAGATCATCACCAGAGGATCAGAAGCTCTAGCACATCCTCTTTCTTAATGTCCACATGCTCAAGCTTTTAGGTCCACTTTAAGTCACCTCTACAATTGTCAAGGTCTTCTGTGGTGAATACTGAAGCAAAGTACTTATTAGATACACACATCAAAGTTGCTGCTGAACACAGCAGGCCAGGCAGCATCTGTAGGAAGAGGTACAGTCGACGTTTCAGGCCGAGACCCTTCGTCAGGACTAACTGAAGGAAGAGTGATAAGAGTGATAAGAGTGAAGGCCTCACTCTTCCTTCAGTTAGTCCTGACGAAGGGTCTCGGCCTGAAACGTTGACTGCACCTCTTCCTACAGATGCTGCCTGGCCTGCTGCGTTCACCAGCAACTTTGATGTGTGTTGCTTGAATTTCCAGCATCTGCAGAATTCCTGTTGTTTACTCATTAGGTACCTCTGCTATCTCCTCCGGTTCCATACACACTTTTCCACTGTCACACTTGACCTATTCTCTCATGTCTTATCCTCTTGCTCTTCACATACTAGTAGAATGCCTTGGGTTTTTTTAAATCCTATTCACCAAGGCCTTCTCATGGCCCCTTCTCCTACTTTCATTCTTAAGCTCCTTCCTGCTAGCCTTATAATTTTCTAGATCTATCATTGCCTAGCTTTTTGAACCTTTCATAAGCTTTTCTTTTCTTCTTGACTAGATTTTCAACAGCCTTTGTACACTAATGTTCCTGTACCCTACCATTCTTTCCCTGTCTCATTGGAACTTACCTATGCAGAAATGTTTTACTATGCAAAACGTTCTGCGCAACTGCCCAGTCTCACCTGATTTAGCTGTCACTGACCTGCTCAACGTCAACCAGACAACACGAGAGTGGCTGACGTCTGGTGTGACAAGCTACGATGATGATACACTACTGTTCCTGTGTCCTACCATCCTTTCCCTGACTGATTGGGATGTACCCATGCAGAACATCACGCAAATATCCCCTGAACATTTGCCACATTTTTGCCATACATTTCCCTGAGAACATCTGTTCCCAATTTATGCCTCCAAATTCCTGCCTGATAGCTTCGTATTTCCCCTTACTCCAATTAAACGTTTCCCTATCTTGTCTGCTCCTATCTCTCTCCAATTCTATGGTAAAGGTTGTGATCAATGTCTCCAAAATGCTCTCCCACTGAGAGACCTGACACCTGACCAGGTTCATTTCCCAATACCAGATCAAGTACAGCCTCTCCTCTTGTAGGCTTATCTACATATTGTGTCAAGAAACCTTCCTGAACATACCTAACAAACACCACCCCATCTATACCCTTTGCCCTGGGAAGATGCCAATTAATATTTGGGAAATTTAAATCTCCCACCACAACGACCCTGTTATTATTACACATTTCCAGAATCTGTCTCCCTATCTGTACCTCAATGTCCCTGTTATTATTGGGTGTTCTATAGAAAACACTCAGTAGAGTTATTGACCCCTTCCTGTTCCTAAGTTCCACCCACAGAGACTCCGTAGACAATCCCTCCATGACTTCCTCCTTTTCCACAGCCGTGACACTATCTCTGATCGGCAGTGCCACGCCCCCACCTCTTTTGCCTCCCTCTCTGTCCTTTCTGAAACATCTAAAGCCTGGCACTCAAAGTAACCGTTCCTTCCCCTGAACCATCCAAGTCTCTGTAATGGCCACAACATCATAGCTCCAAGTACTGATCCACGTTCTGAGCTCATCCGCTTTGTTCATGAGGCATTGATCGTGTGGATAGTCAGAGGCTTTTTGCCAGGTCTGAAATGGCTAACACGAGAGGGCACAGTTTTAAGGTGCTTGGAATTAGGTACAGAGGAGATGTGAGGGGTAAGTTTTTTAAGCAGAGCGTGGTGAGTGCATGGAATGGGCTGCTGGTGACGGTGGTGGAGGCGGATACGATAGCGTCTTTTAAGAGACTCCTGGATAGGTACATGGAGCTTAGAAAAACAGAGAGCTATGGGTAACTAGGTAATTTCTAAAGTAACTGCATGTTCGGCACAGCATCGTGAGCTGAAGGGCCTGTACTGTGCTGTAGGTTTTCTATGTTTCTCTGTTTCTATAGTGCTTCTTGTGATAAAATGGACTCATCTCAAACTATCAGTCTGAACGCAACCCTTCTCTGTCACCTGCCTTTTCTCCCTCTCACACTGCCTACAAGCTTTGTCTATTTGTAAGCCAATCGCCCCTTCCTCCGTCTCTTCAGTTCGGTTCCCAAACCCCAGCAATTCTGGTTTAAATACCCTTAGCAAACCTCCCTGCCAGGATATTGGTTCCCCTTGGATTCAAGTGAGCCCCTAACCCGTTCTGTTTGTACAGGTCACTCCTGCCCGAATGATGGTGATGGTGATGATGATGAATTGCTGGTCGGCTGGTGGCGCAGTGAGATCACAGCCGGGCTCGAGAACGGAGGTTCCCGAGTTCAATCCAGTGACAGGCCGGCCCCGAGCGCGCTTTCCATCTGGGCCAGGTTGATGTCGAGCTCGCAACTCGGTCTCGTAAAATAATGCGAGGAGTGGTGCCCCACACAGCCTTCCAATCCGCACCTTGTAAAGTATGAAAATGCCCGACGCTGGCCTCTCAGACCTGAGACGACATCGTCGTCATCATCATCATCATCATCATTATTATCATCATCAACATCATCATCATTATCATCATCATCATTATTATTATTATCATCAACATCATCATCATTATCATCATCATCATTATTATCATTATCAGCATCATCATCATGCCCCAAAAGAGATCCCAATGATCCAGAAATCTAAAGCCCTGTCCCCTGCTCCAATCCCTCAGCCACTCATTTTATCCTCCACCTCATTCTATTCCTATACTCCCTGTCACATCACACAGTCAGTAATCCTGAGATTACTACCTTTACGGTCCTGCTTCTCAGCTTCCTTCCTAACTCCCTGTAGTCTGTTTTCAGGACCGATGTCATTGGTACCAATATGGACTCTACGGCCTCTGGCTGTTCACCTTCCCACTTCAGGACGCGATCAGAAACAGCCCGGATCCTGGCACCGGGTAGGCAAACTACCATCCGTGTTTCATTCCTTCGTCCACAGAATCACCTGCCTGAGCCCCTAACTATAGACACAAAATGCTGGCGGAACGCAGCAGGTCAGACAGCATCAAAAGGAGTCCTGGCAAAGGGTCTCAGCCCGAAATGTCAGCTGTACCTCTTCCTTTAGATGCTGCCTAGCCTGCTGCGTTCCACCAGCATTTTGTGTGTGTTGCTTGAATTTCTATTATCTGCAGATTTCCTCGTGTTTGTGCCACTAACTATAGAGTCCCCTATCACTGCTACCATCCTCTTCCTTTCCCTACCCTTCTGAGCCACAGGGCCAGACTCTGTGCCAGAGACGCGGCCACTGTTGCTTCCCCCAGGTAGGCTGTGCCCCCCAACAGTACTCAAACAGGAGTACTTGTTGTTAAGGGGGACAGCCACAAGGGTACTCTCTAGTATGTGACCCTTGTCCTTCCCTCTCCCGATTGTTACACACTCAGCTATCTCCCGAGGCCCTGGGTGTTTTATATTTGTAATTAATTTAGATCCCTTCATGCAGATCTGTTTTACTTTGACACAAAAGAGTCTTTTTCTGTTGATCAGTGTCAAAAAAAAAACAAAATAAATCCAATTTGACTCAATGTTGTAAACCAATAAAACATGAAATCTTCCTTGGGAGTAGTGAGTACATTTTATAGGCACTGTACTTTACTGGAAAATTTACTTTGCCTTTGAATGGGTTTCGCAGCCTTGGAGGATCCCGACACTAGGGGGCAAACTAAGCAGTTGAGTGAAAGATGAAAGTTAAGCAACTCTTACCCAACAGAGAGGTTTGTTAGCAACTGACATCAGGTCAGTGGTTAACTTCAGATCTCAGATATCAAGGGATATGCTCAAAGTAGGTCAGAGATTATCTATGATCTTACCACAGGGCAGAACAAGCTGAAGGGGCAAATGGCCTTCAACATTCAAAGCTCAAATTATATACATAAATTGTTTGTTCGTCCATTAAGTGACACAACGCTGTACATAGGTGACTGATGAGAAATGTGAAAAACATGGTAAAAATATGGAAGAATAAAGTGAGCACCATTATTTGGAGCAGAATAGTCGCTGTGTCCCTGTGCGCCGCCATGTTGGATGCAAATTTTAAAATTTAAATATAAATAAGTAATTAACACTGAGGACGGGTGTTGTATTGTCCTTGAAAGTGAGACTGCAGGTCGAAGTACAGATATTTGGTGAGTGAAGTTATCCATGCCTGTTCAGGAGCCCGATGGATTTCGGGTAATAACTGTTCCTGAACCTGCTGGGTTAGTCCGTAAGTAGTGGAATAGTTCAGAGTTGTGGTGAGTAAAGTTAATCCACACCGGTTCAGGAGCCCGATGGTCGAAAGGTTTCATTCTTGTCAGGGCTTGGTGTCATGAACTTCTGTAGATGCACAATGGAGAGAATACTAACTGACTGCATCACGGCCTGGATTGGAAACACCAATGCCCAGGAATGGGAGAGACTACAGAAAGTGGTGGGTACAGCCCGGTCCATCACAGGCAAAGCCGTCCCCACCATTGAGTGCCACTGCAAGGAGAGCTGCCACAGGAAAGCAGCATCCATCGTCAAGGACTCCAACTATCCAGGCCTTGCTCTCTTCTTGCCACACCATCGGGTAGAAGGTACAGGAGCCTGAGATCCCACACCACCAGGTTCAGGAACAGCCAATACCCTAAATCCATCGGGCTCCTGAATCAGTGTGGGATAACTTCACTCCCCACAACTCTGAATTGATTCTACAACTTACAGACTCACTTTCAGGGACTCTTTTCAACTTGTTCTCAGTTTTTTTTTGCTATAATTTGTCTTCTGCATACTGGTCCTTTGTCAGTCTTTGCTTATGGAGTCTTTCATAAATTCTGTATTTTATTTTTTATTCTGCAAATGCCTGCAAGAAAATTAAACTCAAGATAACATATAGTAACATATACATAATTTGATAATAAATTTTATTTTGATTTGGACTCTGAACAAAGCATGTGATCAAATATGGTCGTTCTCCCCCCCTGCCCCATCTGGATGTAAATCCAGTGGCTTCAGGGTCGGGGTTACTGGAGACATAAGAAACTGCAGACAGGTCTCAACCCACAATATTGATTGACTATTTGCCTCCAGCATTTCAGAGCATCACGTGCTGCTGCACAGAAACAGGCCCTTTCACCTTTCTAGTCTTTAATGGCCTGTTTTCTTGCCCAATTCCATCAACCTTCACCTGGACTGTTGCCCTCCGTAACCCTCCCGTCCACGTACCAAATTCCTCTTAAACGTTGAAATCGACCCCACATCCACCTCTTGCACTGGCAGCTTGTCCCACACTCTCACCACCCTCTGAGTGAAGAAACTTTCCCTCATCTTCTCCTTAAGCATTTCACCCTTCATCGTTAACTCCTGATCTGTAGTTCCAGTCCCACCCAACCTCTGAGGAGAAAGCCTGCTTGTATTTACCCTACCTATACCCTTCATAATATTGTATACCTCTATCAAATCTCCTCTCATTCTTCCACATTCCATGGAATAAAATCCTAACCTATTCAACCCTTCCCTATAACTCAGTCCTCAAAACCTTGAAATATCCTTGTACATTTCCTCTACACTCTTTCAATCTTCTTGATCTCTTTCCTGTATGTAGGTGACCACAACTGCAAACAACCTTGCTGAGGCTCAACATCAACTCTCAGACACCTCCTCTTAGTTACCCCTCAAACAGGGTCCTACTAAGGAGCACCAGGACATTGTCTCCCACACCATCACTGAGCTTACTAACTCTGGGAATCTCCCATCCACCACCACCAACCTCGTAGCTCCCTCACCCCCACCTCCCATTTCTACTTCCTACCCAAGATCCAGAAACCCCTCTGTCCAGGTAGACCATTGTTTCTGCTTCTCTCTGCCTCACCTGCTGAAGTACAGGTGAGCTATTTGCTGAAATTACATCAGCATACCTCGACTCTGTTTTATTCCCTCGGCTGAGTCCCTTCCTACCTACATCGGTGACACCTCACACACTCTTGATCTTTTCAATGAGTTCAAGTTCCCTGGCCCCCATCATCTATCCTCACCATGGATGTCCAGTCCCTAGACAACTCCATCTCCATCAAGGCTTCAAAGCTTTTTGCTTCTTTCGGGACACCAGACCCAAACCATTCCCTCCACCATCACTCTCCTCCGTGAGAGTGAGGAACTTGCGCAGATTCTCAATAATTTCTCCTTTGGCTCTCCCACTTTCTTCAAACAAGGTGTAGCCAAGGGCACTTGCTCGGGCCCCAGCTATGCCTGCCTGCTTGTCGGCTTCATGGAGTCTATATTCCAAGCCTACATTGGTGTCAGTCCCCAACTTCTCCTCCGCTACATCGATGACTGCGTTGGTGCTGCTTCCTGTACCCATACAGAGCACATCGACTTCATCAACTTTGCCTCCAACATCCACCCTGCCCTCAGATTTACCTGGTCCATTTCTGCCACCTCTGTCACCTTTCTTGATCCCACTGACTCTGGATTCAGCTTATCCACTGAAGCCTATTATAAACCTGCTGACCCTCACAGCTACCTGACCTAAACCTCTTCCCACCCTGCTACTTGTAAAAGTGCCATCCCCTTCTCTCATTTCCTCCATCTCTGCCGCATCTTCTCTCAGCATGAGACTTTTCATTCCAGACCGAAGATGTCTTCCCTCTTCAAAGAAAGGGGCTTCACTTCCTCTGCCATCAACACTGCCTTCAGCCGCATCTCTTCCATTTCAAGCACGTCTGCCCTCAACCCATCCTCCCTCCACCCCATTAGTGATAGGGTTATTTTTGTCCTCCACTACCGCTCACCGCCTTCTGCGTCCAGCGCATAATTCTTCGTAACTTCCGCCATCTCCAACAGGATCCCATCACCAAGAAAATCTTTCCCTCCCCACCCCACCCCACCCCAAATTTCTGCTTTATGCAGGGCTCACTCCCTAGTGACTCCCTTGTCCATTCGTCCCTAACTACTGATTTCCCTCCTGGTACTAATCCTTGCAAATGGAACAAGTGTCACACCTGCCCCTACACTTCCTCCCTCACTACCATTCGTGGCCCCAAACACTCCTCCCAGGTGAGGTGACACATCGCCTCTGAGTCTGCTGGGGTCACATATTGTATCTGGTGCTCCTGGTGAGACCTCCTGTAGATCAGTGAGACCCAGTGTAGATTGGGAGACCACCTCGCTGAGCGCCTACGCTCCATCCGCCAGAAAAAGCAGGATCTCCCAGTGGCCCCCATTTTAATTCCCCTCCCTTTCCCATTCCGACATGTCAGTCCATGTCCTCTTCTACAGTCGCGATATGGCCACACTCAGGTTGGAGGAACAACTCCCTGTATGCCATCTCGGAAGCCTCCAACCTGATGGCATGAACATCGATTTCTTGAACTTAAGGTTAATGCTCCACCCTCCTCTCCGTTCCCCTTTCCGTTTTCCTTCTCTCACCTGCTCATTACACCCGCCGGTGCTGCTCCCCCTTTTCTCTCTCCCCGACTCTCCCGCACTCTGCTGATGGGAAAGGGGGTCTCACCCCCTCCCGGCTGCTTCCCCTGTAGGCTTGGCACTGTCATTGGCACTCCCATTCCGCTCGCTGTTCCGCGGGTTTTGGCCCTGTACTCATCAAACTGTAACATCCCAGTGAAGCTGTCGCTGTCGGCATTAACCGGGTCTGCGTCTCTCGACAACTGTTCGCTGCTGTCGGTCCGGCGGTTCATTGTGAGGGCGTGTGCAGCCCCACCCGCACATGGAGAATCCGGATCCCAGGGCACTGTTCGCAGCGGCCTGACACTCCCCTTCTCAGTATGCCGCTCCCTCTTCTCTCCCCATCGCGGACTCACTCTGCGAACAACTGTCTGTTGCCCGTGACGCCGCCCGGTTCTGGGGGGCGGGAGAAATCTGGTGCGCCACGCCGTCCCGGTGAATGCGACCGATGGGTTTTTCCCATGGGAGATAGCATGGCCCAACGATCGCTCACCACGACGTTACCGCAGGCAGTGAGAGTAGACGGGTCTGAATCGAAGGCATGGGAACGCTGTTGGAGCGGTAAGGGCCACGCACACACCGGCAGCCCCTAGAGAGGCACCGCGGGCGGTGGGACGTGTGTGACGGGGAGCGGTGTACCACGCAGGGGGACGGTGACACCGGTGAAAGGGCCCAGGGTAGATGTGTGTGTGAGGCTCAGTGATCTGAGTCTTTCAGGGCCAGGGTGGGGAGTGTGGGTGCTCTGGGAGAGGCGGGCTGAGAGTGAGGGTGGGACGGGGTGAGGGGTGAGGGGCTCGGAGATATGATCAGTAATAGTTCAGACAGAGAGTGGGTTGGGGTGACTGTGGAGGTGATGGTGGGGGGTGGTTAGGAGGGCTGATCACTGACGGTCTACGGAGGGTGCGGCGTGCGGTTGACGGTGGCGAGCTCAGAATCTAAATCGAGTTTGGTATCACTGGCCTACACCCCCACCACGAGGGGAAGGTGGGGGCTCGGACATAAATCACAACTCGCGATACATTGTGACCCGGGGTAGGCGGTGACAGGGGGTCGGGGGACGAGGGTGCGGGTTAGTGGTAACTTGGTGTGTGATGCTCGGGGACCGGGCTGTGTGGGGGCCAGTGAGGTAAGCGGGTGAGGGGTGAGACTTCAGGAAAGGGTAGTGAGGTAGGATGAGTGTTACAAGGGAGGTGATAATGGATGTCGGGGGTGCTGTGCAGTGACGTTTCTGAAATGCGGCGACGTGGGGTTTCCGAGACGAAGCGGTCGGAGGGAGTGATAGTTGAGGGTTCAAAGATGGCTCGGGGTGATAATAACCGAGGGGAGGTGAAGGGAGCTCGGAGTGGGTGATCATTGAGAGTTCAGGGAGGGGGGTTGGTGTTAGGGGGGGGGGGAGAATCCCTGTTCTCCCTATCCTGAATAAACCCAGGGCCTGTAAACATCGGCGCACGAATGTCCCATCCCGGCCGGTAGCCCCGGTTTTGACAGTAGATGAAAGGAGAAGATGCCACTCGGCCCCTTGTACCTACCCCACAATTCCCTGTGACCATGGTTAATCAGCCCTGGTCTCAGCTCTAAATCCTGCCGGGGTCCATCGCTCTCAGTGCCCCAATTGCTGAAATATTTACCCGTCTCCCCTTTAATTATACCGAACGGACCGTCCTCCTGTTACCCGGGTGGGGGGAGCGGGGAGAGGAAAAAGGTTCCGTGGATTCAAACCCCTCAGAAAGGACGTGACCCTGTGTCCCGTTCACCGCTCACACAGCCGTCCCGCACGTACTCCGTGGGTATCATGGATCCTTGGCGCACCAGTCTCCCGTGTAGAGTGCCGGCGCCAGTTCCGCCTGGGTCTCCTGCCCCGACTCGTCCTGAGCCACCGGACCGATCGCATTTAATAGGTAGCGGGAGATTTTCCTCACTACGAAACCCGACTGGAACAACATTAAGGAACCTCCCCTCACACTGCGCTCATTAAATCATCGACAAATTCCACCCCCCCCCGCCTATTTGGACATCACCATGGCAACCCGGTCCCACCCTATCGGAGGTATTCCCTCCCCCTCTCCTTCAGACCCGGATCCTGACCCGGATCTGGGCCGTAACCTCCAAATATCTGGACCTGCCTCTCGGTTTTTTTGCACTACCTTACTTCCCATTTTTCTATTTATGATTTATAATTTAAATTTTTAATATTTACTAATTTTAACTATTTTTAATATTTGTAATATTTGTAATCCAGGGACTGTGAAGCGCAGAATCAAACGTCACTGTGATGATTGTACGTTCCAGTACCAATTGCTTGGCGACAATAAAGTATAAAGTATAAAGACTAATACCCTCGCACTGCCTGTGTGTGTGATGCGACACGTCCTGTTGTTGGGTTCTTTCCTCAAAGACGCTTCACATCTCGCTGAGTGTTTCCACACTGTTCTGTTTTATTTGGATTTGATGTGGGAACTAGTGTTAATAGTAAAAGAAAACTTCCCCGCCACCAGCAGCACCATTACCCGCCCCCATCCGTACCCCAATCACCAAATCCCAACCTTCAGGCCTACCCATACCGCAAACCCAAACCCCACCGTTACCCTGCCTCATCCACAACACTCCCACACACACCCCTCCGTAATCACACCACCACACCACCCGGCCTGACACTACCACGCTCTTCTATCCCACACGCCCTATCCCCGCTCTCCCCACTCTCCCCATGATCTAACCTCACCCTCCATCCTGTTCCCCCACCCTCCGCCCAGTTCTCCCATTCTCTTTCCCCGCTTCCCACTTCTATGCCTATTCATTCCTTAATTCCTCCCACAAACATCCCACATCTACGCTCCCTCCGCCCTCTCTCCCTTTGCCCCATCCTCGCCTCCAAAACCGCCCTCTCCCCTCCTCACCACCCACCCCCTTGATCCCACTGCTCCCCACCCCTCCAAACCCACTCCCCAACCCCTCCCCTCCAACTCCTCACCCCTGTCTCGGCGCTCTCATTCACTGTCACTCTGGGTTCCCCTAATCCCCAGCGCAACCCCAACCCACCGCACCCGTGCCCAATCCATTCGGCGCAGTTCGAATTCTGGCCGGGCGGCCCGGAGCCTTTTTACCGCCGGGGCCCTCCTCCCACCCGGAGTGGCGGGTCAGCGGAGGACGGCGCAGATCTCGTGGGGCTGCGGGCTGAGGGTGACACCCACGCGGGCGGTGAGGTCCGGGGCCTTCGCCCCGGCCGGCACTCGGAAGGAGAAGGTCTGCAGGAGGGCGCAGAAGAAAAGGAACAACTCCGCCTTGGCCAGGCTCTCCTCCGCACAGGATCTGCGGCCTGGTGGACAGATATGGGCCGGGCAAACACTGAGCCAATCTCACAGACCGAGAGAGAGAGAGAGAGAGAGCCGGTGCGGGAGAGGTGTGTGAGAGAGAGGGAAATGGCGTCAGAAAGAGAGAGCAGGGAGAAAGAGGGAGGAGAGAGATGCGTGTGTGAGAGAAGGAGAGGGTAGAGGCAGAAAGAGTGCACGACAGAGACTGAGATCGAGTGGTAGGAAGAGAGAGCGAAAGAGGGAAGATGGACAGAGAGAGGGAGTGATGGGGAGTGGGAAGGAGAGGGAGATAGTCGGATAACGGAGAGGGATATAAAACATAAGAAATAGGAGCAGGAGTAGGTCATCCGGCCCATCGAGTCTGCCCCGCCTTTCAATAAGATCATGGCTGATCTATCGGTAAACTCATTTCCACCTACATGCCCTTTCCTCATAACTCTTAATTCCCTTACTATGTAAAAATCTATCTAACTGTTTCTTAAATATATTTAGTGAAGAGGCCTCAACTGCTTCCCTGGGCAGAGAATTCCACAGATTCACCACTCTCTGGGAAAAACAGTTTCTCCTCATCTCCGTCCTAAATCTTCTCCTCTGAATCGTGAGGCAATGTCCCCTAGTTCTAGTCTCACCTACCAATGAAAACAACTTTCCTACTTCTATCTTATCTATCCCTTTCATAATTTGATGTTTCTCTAAGATCCCCTCTCATTCTTCTGAATTCCAGTGAGTACAGTCCCTGGTGACTCAATCTGTCCTCATAGTCTAACCCCCTCATCTCTGGAATCAACCTGGTGAACCTGTTCTGCAGTGCCTCCAAAGCCAGTATATCCTTCCTCAAGTATAGAGACCAGAACTGCACACAGCACTCCAGGTGCAGCCTCACCAGTACCCTGTATAGTTGCAGCATGACCTCCCTGCTCTTGAATTCAATCCCTCTAGCAATGAAGGCCAGCATTCCGTTTGCCTTCTTAATAACCTTCTTATTATCAATATTCTTAATAATATGGAGATAGTGTTGGGAAGAAAGAGACTGAGAATTGGAGATGAAGAGGGAGATAGAAGAGCGAGACGGACTGGGAGCGGCGAGGGAGTGGGATTGAAGAGAGAGGGGGGAGGATAGAGGTGGCGATGGAGACGGCTTGATTCGGATATAGGGAGATGAAGATAGAGAGAGATAGGGAGAGAAGAAGGAGGACTTTCGGCCCACTGGGCCCGTGCCCACCTACCCACACCAATCTTACATCGATCCCATTCATTCTCCCCACCAACCACCCCTCACCTACACACAGGACAGTCCCCTTGTCTCTGGATGTGGGGGAGAATTGGAGCACCCATGGGGAACCCGCAGATTCACAGTGAGAACTCACAATCCCCCACAGGGACAGGTCGGAAGTGGTGATGGAATCGGAGTGCCCCAACGGTGGGGGAATAAACCACCCACCCCCACCCTCAGGTGAAAACACAGAACAGACACAGTAAAGCACTGCAGGCCATTCGGCCCGCGCGGTTGAGCCGATTCTAGAGCCAATTTACACTAAAAGCTCTCATTCTGCGTATCATCCATACCCCTCCCTTTCCTTCCTGTTTACGTGTCTAAAATCCCCTCGAACTCCGCTAAGCTGCCGGCTTCCACACCTGGTCACCCCTTACAGGCGCCTATCGCTCTCTGTGTGTAAAACCTGCCTTTCATTTCGTCCCGAAGCTCTAAGCTCCGCCGCCCCCCACCCCACCCTGCCGAATTTAAAGGTATTTCGTCTGTTGTTTGACATTTCTACCTCGGGGAAAAGAATCTGATTGTCTATAACTCCGCCGTGGATGGTTGCAAGCCACGGTACTGGAGCGTTTAGCGTGATGCTGTTTCAACTCGAGGTAGCAGAGTCGAGTGTTCAATTCTGCCGACCTCTATGAGAGAGTTTGCACATTCTCCCAGTCGGTTTCCTCCGGGAGCTCTGCTTCCTCCGAGGTTAATGAGTCATTGTAAATTTCTCCCGTGATTACTTTAAGGGTAAAGTGATGGGTTGCAAGAGATTGGGGTGGAAGGGCCTATTCCACTCGGTATCTCTAAATAAAAGTAAATTCAATAAATATTCAAGCTTATAACAGTTTAGGGCTTTGGTATGAGTTCACTCCATACCTTCACTCCACACAATTGTTGTGTTCGACTCCTCATCACCGACCTGAGCCGACCCATATTGACGCCTCCCCCACCATCCTTAGGTCCGAACCTGGGGGAAATTCTCCGCCCCATCCCCGGGTCTGAACCCAATGACCGCCAGGGTGTGTTGACCTTCAAACACCTTCCCATCCCAGGCCTCACCTGCGGAGAAAGGGATGAAGGCTTCCCTCCAGACAAATTTGCCCTCTCCGTCCAGAAAGTGGGCCGGGTGGAACTCCTCCGGTTTCTCCCACTGCGACTTATCCCGCATCACCGACGTCAGCGACGGGATAATGTGCGTCCCCTGGAAGGGCCAAGACGTTTACTGAAACAGGGCCCTGCGCCGCATTACCCCTCTGACCTCTCATTCAGTGACGGGATCCATGCCGACTTCCACCCACAGTGGGCTCCTGTTCAGACCAGAATTATGCCATTCGGCCCAACGGGTCTGCTCTGCTGTTACTGATTTATTGTCCATCTGAACCACATTCACCTGTCGTCGCTCAGTAACCTTTCACGTCCTGACTAATCATGAACCTGTCAAACTCCACTTTCAATACACGCAATGACTTGGGCTCTGTGACAATGTTTTCCACATATTCGCCACCTTGTGACTCAATAAATTCCTCCTCACCACAGTTCTTCCCTCTAATCTTCGGCCGTGGCCTGGTCCTAGACCCAGCTACTATTGGGAACATCCTCTCCACAGCCACCCTATCTAGACGTTTCAAATTTGATAGGTTTCAACCAGCTTCATCCTCATTCTTCTAAACTCCCAGTACAAATGCAGAGCCCTCAAACGCTGTCCATACCTTCACTCTCTCTATCATTTCTTAGATAACACTGCTCACAATAGTCTAAGCGCGGCCTGACCACCGTGTTATACAAAAGCTGCAGCAGTACACCCTTGCTCTTACATTCTCGTTCTCTCCAAATAAATGTTAACACAGCATATCCCTTAATTACCACCGATTCAACCTGCAAGCTAACTTTTAGAGAATCTTAGAACATAGTACATAGAATATTACTGGCCCTTCGGCCCTGAAACCCTGCCTCCCACATATCTCCTCAACTTAAATAACTCCATACACCTGTCTAGTAGTCTCTTAAACTTCACTAGTGTATCTGCCTCCACCACTGACTCAGGCAGTGCATTCCATGCACCAACCACTCTCTGAGTAAAAACCCTTCCTCTAATATTCCCCTTGAACTTCCCACTCCTTACCTTAAAGCCATGTCCTCTTGTATTGAGCAGTGGTGCCCTGGGGAAGAGGCGCTGGTAAGCCACTCTATCTATTCCTCTTATTATCTTGTACACCTCTATCATGTCTCCTCTCATCCTCCTTCTCTCCAAAGAGCAAAGCTCTAGCTCCCTTAATCTCTGATCATAATGCATATCCTCTGAACCAGGCAGCATCCTGGTAAATCTCCTCTGTACCCTTTCCAATGCTTCCACATCCTTGCTATAGCAGGCGAGAATCCTGCACAAGGTCTGTTTTGCTCTTTTGCATCTCTGAATGTTTTTAATTCTCTCTCCACTTTCCCCCGCTACCCTGCCCACTCCTCCGCTGTTTTGGATACTCCGTCTGGGGCAAACTCCCCCCTTCCTCCGCAGCCCACCCTCCGCGACCCAAGTTGCCAGGACCACTGCTGCTCGCTCGCACCTTGGGGATGAGGAACCCTCGGAAGCTGACGTCGGTCGTGGTCCGGTGAGGCAGGTTAAGAGGGACGATGTTGGCGAATCTCTACGTCTCGTGGATCACGGCGTCCGTGTAGGGCAGATGTCGGCGATCGTCCAGCCGCGGCTCCCGCTCCCGGCCGATCACTGCGTCTAGCTCCTCCTGGACTTTCTCTGGAGGGCTAGCGGAGGAGAGGTGGATTTCAGTCCTGGTCTGGATTCGGTATTAGTGTCCTGCAGGCTCTCTCAACCTACCAATGGCGTGCATTTAAAATAACCTCTGACAATCCGGTCCAGTCCTGGCCTTCACGACTGTCTTAGCTACTAAGCCCGGTGGAACCGTTTTTACCGCCAGGAGAAAGGACAAGGGCCGGTTCCTGGAGCGTTAAACCAGCCTGTTCGTGCAGGTGGGGGTTCCTCAATGGTGGTTGGTAACTCGTCTAGGAGAAGGCAAATCTGAGCTCAGACCTCCGCTGCCTTGCGGTTATACTCACTCATAGTCATACTTTATTGATCCCGGGGGAAATTGGTTGAATTGGCTTTATTGGCCCGGGCACTGGCGCCTGGGATCTGGGTCCTGGGTTTCAGTGAATGGCGGGCTGGTCAATTGGAAATCGACACGCAGAAACTGCGGGAGATCCGGAATTAAACCAGGATAGAGCCGGTAACGCTCAGCACCTTGAACAGCCCCATGGGCGGTGGTGGAGAGGAGGACAAGTGGACATCCCTTTATCAGAAGTCGCCAAGGTAGCCCCGCGGTTAGTGCGGCGCTGTTACAGCTCAGGTCAAAGGAGTTCGGGTTTCAGTTCCGACCCGTCTTAAGGAGATCGTACCTTCTCCCCGTCAGCTCATCTGTTGCTTCCGGGCGCCCCGGTTTCCTCTTACAGCCCAAGGAAGAACCGGTTAGTAGGTTAATTGGTCACTGTAAACTGCCCTGTTATTAGGCTGGGGTTAAATCGGTGGGCATTTGGTTAAGGCATTCGCCGAGGCAGCGTGTTGTGTCCTGGAGCAAGGCACTTAACCGCACCGTGCTCTGCGACGACACCGGTGCCAAGCCGTATCGGCCCTTGCCCTTCCCTTGGTCAACATTGGTGTCGTGGAGAGGGGAGACTCGCAGCATGGACAACTGCCGGTCTTCCATACAACCTTGCCCAGGCCTGCGCCCTGGAGAGTGAAGACTTCCCAGGCGCAGATCCATGGTCTCGCAAGACTTACGGATGCCTTTTACATCAGTGGGTTCTCCGGGCGCGTGGCTCGGTGGCGGGAAGAGACTGTTCCACGCTGTATCTCGCAATAAATGAAAATAAAAACGAGAGCTGCAGACTTTACAAAAGGCCCGGTTGATCCTGAGATACGGGACAGCTGTAATGCGCACAGACCCTGGAGAAACTCAATGTGTGGGGCAGTATCTGTAGGGGATTTCCAGCCGAGATCCTTCCCCAGGACTGTCAGATAGTGTGGAGAGCAACACACACAAAATGCTGGAGGAACTCAGCAGATCAGACGGTCTCTACGCCAAAGAGCAAGCAGTCGGCGCTTGCGGCCGAGGACAGTCGGAGCGTGTGGAAAGGTGCAGGGGAGCGGTGGAGCGAGTGGCGATGACCAGTGGAATCAGCTGAAAGGGAGAGGTGATAGGCAAGTGTGGGAGAGACACCGCGGAAGCAATATAAGAAGCTGGGAGTTGAAGGGTGAACGAGGAAAAGGAAAATTTACAAGGTTGTGGCCGGGACCTCAACACCTGAGATGTAGGGACAGGTTGAATAGGTTATCATTTTATTGGCTAGAATGAGGGAGGAAGTAATCGAGGTCTACACAATTATGAGGGGTACAGATAAGGTATGGGCAAGCAATCTTCTCCTACTGAGGCAGGGTGAGACTAGAACTACAGGTCATGGCTTTACATGTGAAAGATGGAATATTTAAGGGAACAAGAGGGGGAACTTCGTCTCTCAGAGGGCCGTTAGAGTGTGGAATGGGCTGACAGCAGAAGTGGTGAATGCGGGTTCAATTTCATCACTGAAGACAAAATTGGATAGGTATATGCATATGAGGTCTACAGCACGGGCGCAGGTCCATAGACTAGACAGAATAACTTGATGGGCTGAAGGGCTTTTTCCCATGTTAGAGTGCTCCGTGTCTATCGTTGAAGGCAGAACCTGTTGGATGAGGTCGGTAGACCGTGCAATAAAGGGAAGGCGGTGGGGACGAGAGCTGGGGGGGAAGAAGGTGTCGGTGTTAGGCTGATCGGACGAGGGGTCGGGGTGGATGGTGGGGAGACAGGGTGTGATGGGGCAGGTAGACAATCGGATGGGAGAAACGATCATTTCCTTCTCCATTTCACTGATACCCTTTATGGGCGCCACAGTAGCATCGCGGCTAGCGCGACGTTAATTTCGCTGAAGCCGATCCAGAGTTCGGAGCTAAATTCCGGTACCGCTCGGTGAGGGCTCCCTGTAAGCCCTCCCCATGGAATGCGTGGGGTTTTCCCCGGATGTCCCGGTTTCCTCCCACTGTCCAAAGACCTACCGCGGACAGTAATTGTAATTTTAAATCGTTCCGTAATCAGGATTGTAGAGTTGCTGAGGCAGCGTGGCTGGAAGGGATGGAAGGGATACTCCGCGCTGCATCGCGAACATAAATAAATCAATAAATAAATGAACAATATTGAAAGAATAGAAAGAGAATAGAGAGAGAATAGAGAGCCAACATAAATAAATAAAGGAATGAACAATATTGAGAGAATACAGAGAAAGAGAGAGCGAGTACAGAGAGAGAGAGAGACAGACAGAGAGAGAGAGATACGAGAGAGAGAGAGAGAGACAGAGAGAGAGACAGACACTGGCACAGGAGGTCTGAGAATGGGTGTTGATGCCGCCTGGTCGGATGAATTCAGAGTCGGCCGGGGGGCCGGGGGGGGGGGGAATGAGGAGTCCCCTCACTCTGTATCTCCGGTCGGATAGCCATCAGCAGCAGCCCCCAGCGGAGGGTCGTGGACGTGGTCTCCATGCCAGCGACAAACAGATTGCTGGTCGTTATCAACAGGTTGTCTTCATGGAAGTGCGTCCCTGGTTTCCCTGCTTCCTGGGGAATGGAAAAGGACAAATGTACTTTCTCCTTAAATGTCACACTTTATTCCGCACCTGCCCTTTGGCTGTTATTTGTTCAGACCATAAGATCATAAGACAGATGAGCAGAATTAGGGATCTCAGTACATGGAGTCCGCTCTGCCTTTCCATCATGGCTGATTTATTATCTCTATCAACCCCATTCTGCACCAGAACTCCCAGGTCCACCTGCACATCCGATTTCTGAATTTTCTTCCCGTTAAAAAATAGTCCTCGCCTTTATTGCTTCTCCGAAGCGTATCACCACTCACTTCACTGCAGCAGACTTTATCTGACTATTCTTTGCCTATTCTCTCACTGTCTAAGACGTTCTGCAGACTCGCTGTTTCAACACGAACTGCCCACCCCCCCACCACCACTTATCTTTATATAGTCTGCAAATTTGGCCACAAACTCATCAATTTAGTCAGTCAATTCGTTGACATATGGCGTGAAAACAACGTGGCCCATACTGACCCCTGCGGAACATTACTGGTCACCACAAACCAACCAGAATATGCCTCTTTTGTACCGATCCGTACACTTTACCTACAACTGTTACACCTTAGTGTGCGGGAAGAGTTTGGACTTCATGATTAAAGGCGAGGTTTCCGGGTACTTGGAGTCACGGGATAAAGTAGACCAACGTCAACATGGTTTCCTTAAGGAGGAACGTTGTCTGACAAATCTTGGAATTCTTCGAAGAAACAAAAAGCGGTATCGACAAAGGAGAGTCACTGGGCTTTCAGAAGGCCTTCAACAAGGTGCCGCACATGATGCTGCTTGACAAACTACAGAATATGCACTCGCATTGGCAGAAGATTGGCCAGCTTAAGGACCTCCAGCAACGCAGAGGGAGGCCGTGCTGGACGCGCTCTGGTCGACCACCGCGGTTAGTCCCAGGCGGCGGGTCGAGGAGGTCGGAGTAGATCAAATGGTGGAAAGAAGATTCCGTTAATTGGGCTCCAACGGCTGTGCACGAGGTGGTTGAACCTTGATAAGTTTGGCGCCTTTTACATTCCTTTTATATTGTATCTCTATTAATTACATAGTCCCAGTAAGATCTATATTTGGCGGGATGGGTACATCACACGATATCAACAGAAACTTGATTACCCAGTTTGGTGGGGCCAAAGGCTGCTCCCCCTAGACGAAAGCGAGCTGAGCGATCCCTAGGCTTACCAGGAGGCTACATAAGTAAGTACAATGCCAACAAGGCAAAGGAGATAGAACATAGAACGTAGAATAGTACAGCACAGTACAGGCCCTTCGGCCCACAATGTTGTGCCGACCCTTAAACCCTGCCTCCCATATAACCCCCCCCACCTTAAATTCCTCCATATACCTGTCTAGTAGTCTCTTAAACTTCACTAGTGTATCTGCCTCCACCACTGACTCAGGCAGTGCATTCCACGCACCAACCACTCTCTGAGTAAAAAACCTTCCTCTAATATCCCCATTGAACTTCCCACCCCTTACCTTAAAGCCACATCCTCTTGTATTGAGCAGTGGTGCCCTGGGGAAGAGGCGCTGGCTGTCCACTCTACCTATTCCTCTTATTATCTTGTACACCTCTATCATGTCTCCTCTCATCCTCCTTCTCTCCAAAGAGTAAAGCCCCAGCTCCCTTAATCTCTGATCATAATCCATACTGTTTAAACCAGGCAGCATCCTGGCTACCGGCTTCAGGAGAACGCTCACCACACATGACACAGCAGTGAAAACTGCGAGCAGCTACAAACTCCTGGGAGTGCACATCTCACAGAACCTCTCATGGTCCCCGAATGCATCGTGCACAACTGGGAATGCTCAGCAACGTCTCCGTGATCTGAGAAGGCCGAACGGAGCTGGCCTATGTTCACCTCATTCTGCAAAGGCGCAGATGAGAGCATCCTAGCAAGCTAATATCCTAACAGCTCAGCGCGGAAACTGCACTGTGGTGGGCAGGAAGGCTTTACAACGGGTAAGTCAAACGTGTGTCATGGAAATGTTAAGATCTCAGAACGGCAGTAGACCCTCTGGTGAAGCAGCTCCCCGGTGTGGCGGAGTGCGGTGAAACAACACCAGTTGATTGCCAAGTTCTGAGGCGTGCCGGGGAGCCCCGTTGCCCTGAACCGTCTTCCCGGTGTTCGACGGAAGAATTCTCACACGCTTTAAAAAAAAAACAGCCTCTGCCTTTATTCCTTCTCTCGAGGTGTATCACCGTCCACTTCACCGCACCAGATTTCATCCACCAATCCTTTGCCCATTCTCTCACTCTGACCGGTGATGCACAAATCTTCTAGAAGTTCAGACACAAGCGATGGAAATTATTTTAAGAGCGGAAAGAGAAACAATTCCAATTCAGGTTCGAGACAAAACCCAATGCACGTCAGCTCTGGCAAAGTTTGCAGGCTATTTTGTCCTGCAAAGCGAAAGCAATGATCGTGAATGGTAGAGAATGGTATTAAAAACTTCTATAGGTGTAGCGTGGAGAGCATTCTGACAGGCTGTGTCACTGTCTGGTATGGAGGGGCTACTGCACAGGACGGAAAGAAGCTGCAGAAGGTTGTAAATTTAGTCAACTCCATCTTGGGTCAGAAAGGCAGGGTCCGTTATTAAGGATCTCCTGCACCCAGGGCATGTCCTGTTCTCACTGTTACCCTCAGGTAAGAGGTACAGAAGCCTGAAGGCACACACTCAGCGATTCGGGAATAGATTCTTCCCCTCTGGGAAATGGACATTAAAACCATGGACACTACCTCACGTATTTTAATATACAGTATTTTTGTTTTGGCACGTTTTTAAAAAATCTATTCAATATTATAATATATATAGGCATCTGTTAGTCTCATGAGACCATGGATTTGTGCCTTGGAAAGTTTCCAGGGCGTAGGCCTGGGCAAGGTTGTATGGAAGACTGGTTGCCCATGTCTCCCCTCTCCCCTCTCCACGCCACCAATGTTGTCCAAGGGAAGGGCATTAGGACCCACACAGCTTGGCACCGGTGTCGTCGCAGAACAACGTGTGGTTAAGTGCCTCGCTCAAGGACACAACACGTTGCCTCAGCTGAGGCTCGAACTCACGACCTTCAGATCACTAGACCGACGCCTTAACCACCTGGCCACGTGCCAACACAATATACGTATACTGCAATTGATTTACTTGTTAATTTATTATCATTTTTATTTTATTTATTTCTTTCTCTCTTCTATATTATGTATTGCATGGAACTGCTTCTGCTAAGTTAACAAATTTCACGTCACATGGCGGTGATAGTAAACCCGATTCTGAGATGCTTCACTCCCAGATGGGCTCAAAGTCTTTTTATGCACCCTTTGGAAGGTGGAATAAAACCCTTCCTGTGGGAACCCCTGCAGCATCTGGTGACCCTTCTCATCTGTGTCTCAGAGGCCGACATCAGAACACCTTTAAAGCGGGTGAACCCTCGCAAGTCAGCGTGCAGCAACGGCGCACCTGGTAGGTCACTATAGGCACTCACTGTCTCTATACACACACACACACACACACACACACACATATATATCTATCCCATCTCCAAAGCTCTTTGTTGGACATCTTTCCCACCTTCTTTCCGTGCCCCGGCCCGTCCTACCCGGCAGCCCGTTTTACCTCCTCCTGCCTCAGCATGAAGACATCCGTGAAACTGCGTACGCACTCCTCTTCCAGCCCCTGCCGGTTCTTTTTTAGGAAATTGCGGAGCAAGTCGTGCACCTTCCTGATATTGTTCAATACCTTGTGGTGGGACCCCGGGAAGATGTCCAGCGCTGGGAACGAATTGCAAAGCTGCAGCAGGAAAGGTGAGGAGAGGTGAGAGGTTAGGAGCAGAAGGGCCGCGGCGGGAGCAGCATTGGGGGCGGAGATAGGGAACAGGTTGGGGTCAGAGATAGGGCAGGGGTTGGGGATCGGGGATAGGGAAGGGGTTGGGGGTCAGGGATAGGGTAGGAGTTGGTGTCGGAGATAGGGCAGGGGTTGGGGGTCGGGGATAGTGGAGCGGTTGGGGATTGGGGATAGGAGAGGGGTTGGGGTCAGAGATAGGGAAGGGGTTGGGGGTCGGGGATAGGGGAGGATCTGGGGATCGGGGATAGGGTAGGGTTTGGGGGCGGGATAGGGTAGGGGTTGGGCGTCGGGGACAGGGGAGGGATTAGGGTTGGGGTAGGGTAGAGGTTGGGGGTCGGGGATAGGGGTTGGGGTCGGAGATTGGGGAGGGGTTGGCGGTCAGAGATAGGGTAGGGGTTGAGGTCGAGGATAGAGAAGGGGTTGGGGGCGGGGATAGGGTAGGGGTTGGGGGTCGGGGATATGCAGATGATACCAAGATAGGTGGAGTTGTAGATATTGAAGTAGGCTTTCAAAGCTTGCAGAGAGATTTAGGCCAGGTAGAAGAGTGGGCTGAAAGATGGCATATGGAGTTTAATGCTGATAAATGTGAGGTGCTATATTTTGGTAGGACTAATCAAAATAGGACAGACATGGTAAATCGTAGGGCATTGAAGAATGCAGTAGAACAGAGGGATCTAGGAATAATGGTGCATAGTTCCCTGAAGGTGGAATCTCATATGGATAGGGTGGTGAAGAAAGCTTTTGGTATGCTGGCCTTTATAAATCAGAGCATTGAGTATAGGAGTTGGGATGTAATGTTAAAATTGTACAAGGCAATGGTAAGACCAAATTTGGAGTATTGTATACAGTTCTGGTCACCGAATTATAGGAAAGTTGTCAACAAAATTGAGAGAGTACAGAGAAGATTTACTAGAATGTTACCTGGGTTTCATCTCCTAAGTTACAGGGAAAGGTTGAACAAGTTGGGTCTTTATTCTTTGGAGCGTAGAAGGTTGAGGGGGGACTTGATAGAGGTGTTTAAAATTATGAGGTGGATAGATAGAGTTGACGTGGATAGGCTTTTTCCTTTGAGAGTGGGGGAGATTCAAACAAGAGGACATGAGCTGAGAATTAGAGAACAAAAGTTTAAGGGTAACATGAGGGGGAACTTCTTTACTCAGAGAGTGGTGGCTGTGTGGAACGAGCTTCCAGCAGAAGTGGTTGAGGCAGTTTCGATGTTGTCATTTAAAGTTAAATTGGATAGATATATGGACAGGAAGGGAATGGAGGGTTATGGGCTGCGTGCAGGTCGGTGGGTCTAGGTGAGAGTAAGAGTTCGGCACGGACTAGAAGGGCCGAGATGGCCTGTTTCCGTGTTGTAATTGTTATATGCTTACACAGTCATGGGTAGAGCAGTCCCCTCCAACGACCTCTCAACCAGTCACACGTCCCATTCTCCACAGCTCCAGAGCCTCGTAACCTCCACCTCCTTCAAACAGCCCACGCCCAGGTCTCTCCTGAATGCTTCCGTTTCTACCCACAACCCAAACGCCTGCAGTTCAGCATGTTAATTGGCGGTTGTTGGTTTACAATGGTGTGCGGGTGAGGGGTAGAATCGGGAGATGTGAGTTTGGGCCGGGAACTGGAGGTCGGAGCCTCGATGCCTGCCAATCTGTGAGTCTGGAGCTGAGGACTAGACATCCTGAGGATGGAGGCCTATCTGAGCGGATGGGAGGGTAGAGAAGTGATTTTTCCCTGTTGTTGTTGGTGACGTTTTTCTGCTTGAGTTATTCTGCTGAACTTCGATTGCATGCTAGTTTGGCGCCAGAATGTGTTTTGACGCTTGCGGGCTGCACAACATATCGCCATTTGTGCTGGTTGTTAACGCAAACGGTGTATTTCAATGTACGTTTCCATGTACACGTGATAAATCAATTCGAATCCGAATCTGATTTACTGGTAACGTGGCGGCATTATTCAGCCCCCGTTCAAAGCTGTATCACTGCAGCGAGCAGTGTCTGTGGTACCTACAGGGGGCGCTGCTTCAAGAAGGCAACATCTGCCATGAAAGATCACCGCCGTCCAAGATGTGCCATCTGTTCCAGCTCCATGGGGCAGGAGGTACAGAAACCTGAAGTGCCACGCCGCCAGGTTCAATAAAAGCTACTTCCCTTCAGCTATTCAGATCTTGAGCCAACCAGCACAACACTAATCATGACAATTTAGCAACTACGACTACTTCGATCACTTCGCACTTAAATGGACTTTGTTCTCTCTTTTCTCCAGTCGGTGTTGGATTCCGTACGTCAGGCTGATGTTTACTGATTACAGCCCAGTGCTCAACACCATCATAAGACCATAAGACAAAGGAGCAGAAGTAGGCCATTCGGCCCATCGAGTCTGCTCCGCCATTTTATCATGAGCTTATCCATTTTCTCCTATTTAGTCCAACTCCCGCACCTTCTCACCATGACCTTTGATGCCCTGGCTACTCAGATACCTATCAATCTCTGCCTTAAATACGCCCAATGACTTGGCCTCCACTGCTGCCCGTGGCAACAAATTCCATAGATTCACCACCCTCTGGCTAAAAAAATTTCTTCGCAATTCTGTTCTGAATGGGTGCCCTTCAATCCTTAAGTCATGCCCTCTCGTACTAGACTCCCCCATCATGGGAAACAACTTTGCCACATCCACTCTGTCCATGCCTTTCAACATTCGAAATGTTTCTATGAGGTCTCCCCTCATTCTTCTAAACTCCAAGGAATACAGTCCAAGAGCGGACAAACGTTCCTCATATGTTAACCCTCTCATTCCCGGAATCATTCTAGTGAATCTTCTCTGTACCCTCTCCAACATCAGCACATCCTTTCTTAAATAAGGAGACCAAAACTGCCCACAGTACTCCAAGTGAGGTCTCACCAGCGCCTTATAGAGCCTCAACATCACATCCCTGCTCCTATACTCTATTCCTCTAGAAATGAATGCCAACATTGCATTCGCCTTCTTCACTACTGACTCAACCTGGAGGTTAACCTTAAGGGTGTGCTGTACGAGGACTCCCAAGTCCCGTTGCATCTCAGAACTTTGAATTCTTTCCCCATTTAAATAATAGTCTGCCCGTTTATTTTTTCTGCCAAAGTGCATAACCATACACTTTCCAACATTGTATTTCATTTGCCAATTCTCTGCCCATTCTTCCAATCTATCCAAGTCTCTCTGCAGACTCTCTGTTTCCTCAGCACTACCGGCCCCTCCACCTATCTTCGTATCGGCAGCAAACTTAGCCACAAAGCCATCTATTCCATAATCTAAATCGTTGATGTACAATGTAAAAAGAAGCGGCCCCAACACTGATCCCTGTGGAACACCACTGGTAACCGGCAGCCAACCAGAATAGGATCCCTTTATTCCCACTCTCTGTTTCCTGCCAATCAGCCAACGCTCTATCCACGTATGTAACTTTCCTGTAATTCCATGGGCTCTTATCTTGTTAAGTAGCCTCATGTGTGGCACCTTGTCAAAGGCCTTCTGAAAATCCAAATATACAACATCCACTACATCTCCCTTGTCTAGCCTACTTGTAATTTCCTCAAAAAATTGTAATAGGTTTGTCAGGCAGGATTTTCCTTTAAGGAATCCATGCTGAGTTCTGCCTATCTTGTCATATGCCTCCAGGTACTCTGTGACCTCATCCTTGACAATCGACTCCAACAACTTCCCAACCACCAACGTCAAGCTAACAGGTCTATAATTTCCTTTTTGCTTCCTTGCCCCCTTCTTAAATAGCCGAGTGACATTTGCAATCTCCCAGTCCTCCGGAACCATGCCAGAATCTATCTACTTTTGAAAGATCATCGCTAATGCCTCCACAATCTCCACAGCTACTTCCTTCAGAACACGAGGGTGCATTCCATCTGGTCCAGGAGATTTATCGACCTTTAGACTATTCAGCTTCCTGAGTACTTTCTCTGTCGTAATTGTGACTGCGCACACTTCTCTTCCCTGCCACCCTTGAGTGTCCGGTATACTGCTGATGTCTTCCTCAGTGAAGACTGATGCAAAATACTTGTTCAATTCCTCTACCATCTCCTCATCTCCCACTACAATTTCTCCAGCATCATTTTCTATCGGTCCTATATCTGCTCTCACCTGTCAATACCCTCAGTACTGATCAATAAACTCCAAAATCCGAGCCTACGTGCCTTCCACTGCAACTAGATCCTTCACTTGCCCACCGGAGACCGCAGTCAGGGCTGACACCCAACATCGATGCACCCTGGGGGTAAGAATATGCGCGCTGCTAAGTGTCAACATCTCTGAGTATCCTCGGCTCAATAGGATAATGCAACTGGAAAGAAGGCACGTCTGCGGCTACATGTGAGCGGACATTTGCGGACAATTGGTACGTCACCAAAGACTCGAGCAAAGTTGTACAGATGTGTAATGGAGAGCACTCTGAATGCTGGCATTGCCGTCTGGTGCGGAGGCTCCACACACAGGATCGGAAAATGCTGCAGAGAAACTCAGCCCGTTTCGTCACAAACTCTAGCTGCCCAGTAATAGACATCTTCAGAAGCTGATCCCTGGTGAAGTAGGCAACCATCATTTAGGACCCCCTCCATCCAGGATGTCCCATCTTCTCGTTGCTACCATCTAGTAGGATGTAGCTGAGCATGAAGGCACACACTCATTGATTCAGGAACAGCTTCTTCCCCTCCGTCATCAGATTTCTGAACGGACAATGAACCTCGGAACATTACCCACAGTGGGTTGGTTTAAACACAGGTGGGAGACAGTCTTTAGCATTATCATGGAAAAGGATCAAATCAGAGAGGACAGGAAATGTTTTAATTGGGGAAGGGCAAATTGTGAGGCTATAAGGCTAGAACTTGAGGGTGTGAATTGGGGTGATGTTTTTGCAGGGAAATGTACTATGGACATGTGGTCGATGTTTAGAGATCTCTTGCGGGATGTAAGGGATAAATTTGTCCCAGTGAGGAAGATAAAGAATGGTACGGTGAAGGAACCATGGGTGACAAGTGAGGTGGAAAATCTAGTCAGGTGGAAGAAGGCAGCATACATGAGGTTTCGGAAGCAAGGATCAGATGGATCTATTGAGGAATATAGGGAAGCAAGAAAGGAGCTTAAGAAGGGGCTGAGGAGAGCAAGAAGGGGGCATGAGAAGGCCTTGGCGATTAGGGTAAAGGAAAACCCCAAGGCATTCTTCAATTATGTGAAGAACAAAAGGATGACAGGAGTAACGATAGGACCGATTAGAGATAAAGCTGGGAAGATGTTCCTGGAGGCTGTGGAAGTGAGTGAGGTCATCAATGAATATTTCTCTTCGGTATTCACCAATGCAAGGGAACTTGATGATGGTGAGGACAATAGGAGTGAGGTTGATGTTCTGGAGCATCTTGATATTAAGGGAGAGGAGGTGTTGGAGTTGTTAAAATACATTAGGACAGATAGGTCCCCAGGGCCTGACGGAATATATCCAGACTGCTCCACGAGGCGAGGGAAGAGATTGCTGAGCCTCTGGCTAGGATCTTTATGTCCTCATTATCCACGGGAATGGTACTGGAGGATTGGAGAGAGACGAATGTTGTCCCCTTGTTCAAAAAAGGTAGTAGGGATAGTCCGGGTAATTATAGACCAGGGAGCCTTACGTCTGTGGTGGGAAAGCTGTTGGAAAAGATTCTTAGGACCTCTAGGCATTTAGAGAATTATGGTCTGATCAGGAAGAGTCAGCATGGCTTTGTGTCTAACAAGCCACATGGAGTTCTTTGGGCATGCAGGTACAGCAGGCGGTGAAAAAAACGAATGGTATGCTGGCATTCATAGCGAGAGGATTTGAGTACAGGAGCAGGGAGGTACTACTGCAGTTGTACAAGGCCTTGGTGAGACCACACCTGGAGTATTGTGTGCAGTTTTGGTCCCCTAATCTGAGGAAAGACATTCTTGCCATAGAGGGAGTACAAAGAAGGTTCACCAGATTGATTCCTGGGATGGCTGCACTTTCATATGATGAAACACTGGATCGACTAGGTTTATACTTGTTGGAATTTAGAAGATTGAGGGGGGATCTTATTGAAACGTATAAAATCCTAAAGGGATTGGACAAGCTAGATGCAGGAAGATTGTTCCCGATGTTGGGGAAGTCCAGAACGAGGAGTCACAGTTTGAGGATAAAGGGGAAGCCTTCTAGGACCGAGATTAGGAAAAACTTCTTCACACAGAGAGTGGTGAATCTGTGGAATTCTCTGCCACAGGAACCAGTTGAGGCCAGTTCATTGGCTATATTTAACAGGGAGTTGGATATGGCCCTTGTGGCTAAAGGGATCGGGGGTATGGAGGGAAGGCTGGTACAGGGTTCTGAGTTGGATGATCAGCCATGATCATACTGAATGGCAGTGCAGGCTCGAAGGGCCGAATGGCCTACTCCTGCACCTATTTTCTATGTTTCTGTGTTTGAGGAGGTGACCAGGCATATAGATGAGGGTAGTGCAGTGGATGTGATCTACATGGATTTTAGTAAGGCACTTGACAAGGTTCCACACAGTAGTCTTATTCAGAAAGTCAGAAGGCATGGGATCCAGGGAAGTTTGGCCAGGTTAATTCAGAATTGGCTTGCCTGCAGAAAGCAGAGAGTCGTGGTGGAGGGAGTACTTTCTGGTTGGAAAGTTGTGACTAGTGGTGTCCCACAAGGATCTGTTCTGGGACCTCTACTTTTTGTGATTTTTATTCATGACCTGGATGTGGGGGTAGAAGGATGGGTTGGCAAGTTTGCAGACGACACAAAGGTTGGTGGTGTTGTAGATAGTGTAGAGGATTGTCGAAGATTGCAGAGAGACATTGATAGGATGCAGAAGTGGGCTGAAAAGTGGCAGATAGAGTTCAACCTGGAGAATTGTGAGGTGGTACACTTTGGAAGGACAAACTCCAAGGCAGAGTACAAAGTAAATGGCAGGATACTTGGTAGTGTGGAGGAGCAGAGGGATCTGGCGGTACATGTCCACAGATCTCTGAAAGTTAAGAAAGCTTATGGGGTGTTAGCTTTCATAAGCCAAGGGATAGAGTTTAAGAGTCGCTGGGTAATGATGCAGCTCTATAAAACTCTGGTTAGGCCACACTTGGAGTACTGTGTCCAGTTCTGGTCACCTCACTATAGGAAGGATGTGGAAGCATTGGAAAGGGTACAGAGGAGATTTACCAGGATGCTGCCTGGTTTAGAAAGTATGCATTATGATCAGAGATTAAGGGAGCTAGGGTTTTACTCTTTGGAGAGAAGAAGGATGAGAGGAGACATGATAGAGGTGTACAAGATAATAAGAGGAATAGATAGAGTGGATAGCCAGCGCCTCTTCCTCAGGGCACCACTGCTCAATACAAGAGGACATGGCTTTAAGGTAAGGGGTGGAAAGTTCAAGGGGGATATTAGAGGAAGGTTTTTTACTCAGAGTGTTTGGTGCGTGGAATGCACTGCCTGAGTCAGTGGTGGAGGCAGATACACTAGTGAAGTTTAAGAGACTACTGGACAGGTATATGGAGGAATTTAAGGTGGGGGTTATATGGGAGGCAGGGTTTGAGGGTCGGCACAACATTGTGGACCGAAGGGCCTGTACTGTGCTGTACTATTCTACGTTCTATGTTTTGTACCGTGGGAGGAAAGCGGAGCTCTGAGTAAAACCCACGCATTCCGCAGAGAGGACGTACTAATTAAGTTATTAACGTATAGACTCCTTACACACGGCTCCAGAATTGAAGACGGAACTCCGACGATCCGAGCATAATATTACAGCATCAGGGCAGACCCGTCTCTGTCCGGAACAGTGACCCCACCCCCCGCCCTTCCCTGACCATGTTCTCGATCCTGACCTTCAAAGGACTGAAACAGATCCCTCAGGTGTGACACCTCTTCCAATATCCTCTCTTCAATGCTCCGCTTGCCCATGCCAAAGTCCCACAGGGTGGAGATGGTGAACCGTCGCATCCGTTTCCAGGACACGCCCTCAGCAAAGATAATACCTGTGGAGAGCAGGAAAAGTTTAATCATCGCCTTGGCGGGCCTTCGGGTTGCCCGTGTCACCGTGCATCTGGGGTCTGTGCCAACGTGCTAGCTATGTTGTTACTATGTGGAATTTAATCCCAACGACGCACGGCCACATGCCCCTCCACCCCACCATCAAACCCTGCAAACCCACGGATGTCCGTAAGACCAGGAGATGTAAGAGCAGAATTAGGACGTTCGGCCATTGTGGCCTGCTCCTCTGTTCCATCAAGGCTGAGTTATTATCCCCATCAAACTGCCTTCCCTACTTACCCATTCACACCCGACTAATCGAGAACCTATCAACCTCTACTGTAAAGATACCAGATGAATTGGCCTCCGCAGCCACCTTCGGCAGCAAATTCCGCGGATTCACCACTTTCTGGCTAAAGGAAATACTCATCAACTCGGTTCAAAACGGACAGCCCTCAATCTGAGGTGGTGTCCTCTGGTTCTAGACTCGCCCACGATAAGAAACAATCTCTATACAGTACATCCACCCTTATGAGGCATGTCACCATTCGGCAGGCTTCAATGAGCCCCCACCCCACCCACATTATTCTGAATTCTAGTGATTACAGGCCCAGAGCCATCACAAGCTCATCATATAATAAGCCTTTCAATTCTGGAATAATTATCGTGAACCACCTTTGACCCCACCCCAAAGGCCCCACATCTTTTCTGAGATAAGGAGTTGAAAACTGCTCGCAATGCTCCAAGTGAGGCCTCACCAGCGCTTTCTAATAGTTCAATGTTACATCCTTGCTTTTGTATTCCTGTCCTTTCCATATGACTGATAACATCACATTTTCCTCCCTCACCGCCGACTGACCTTTAGAGAATCCTGCACAATGACGCTGGAGGCCCATTGCATCTCAGATTTCTCAACTTTCCCTCCATGTGGCAAATAATTAAAACTTTGATTTCTTCCCCCAAAGTACATGACCATACATGTCCTGACACTGAATTCCATTCTGCCACTTCCTTGCCCATTCTCCTCATCTTTCTTGGCCCTTCTGCTTCCTCAACACTACATGACACCCACATATCTTTGTCCTGTCTGCAAACTTGGCCACAAAGCCGTCAATTCTGTGATACAAGTCATTGATAGATGACCTAAAGATAAGTGGTCTCAACACTGACCCTGTAGAACACCACCTGTCGCCGCAACCAGCCAGAAAAGACTCCTTTATTCACATTTTTTTCCCTCCGGCCCATCAGCTAATGCTCTCTCCATGCTGGTATATTTCCTGTAATACCATGGGCTCCTGGCTTGTTCACCAGCCTCATGTGTGGCACCTTGTCAACGGCCTGCATCAAGACTGATGGAAAGAACTTATTCAGTTTGTCTGCCATTTCCTTGCTGCCATTAGCACCAACCTCAGCAGTGCTCTGACATTTACTCTCGTTCTACATCTGAAGAAACTCCTGGTATATGAGTAACATTATTTCCTATCATCCCTTTGTAGTCCACCTTTTCCTTCTTTATGACTTTATGTGGCTTTGTTGCATTGTAAAAGCTTTCAGATTCTCTCACTCCCCTCTGATTTCTGCTCTATTATATGCCTTCTCTTTGGCTTTGATGCTGGCTTTAACTTCTCTAGTCAGCTATGGTTGCGTCATCCTGCTTTTCTTTTTCTTTAGGATATATCCATCCTGTACCTTTTGAATTGCTCCCAGAAATTCCAGCCATTGCCTTTCTGCTGCCATCCATGCTAGTGTTCCCTTTCAATTAATTTTAGGCAGCCTGTCTCATGCTTCTGCAATTCCCTTGACGCAGTGTATACTGATACATCTGACTTTAGCTTCTCCTTCTCAAGTTGCATGGTAAATTGTATCATATTATGGTCATTGTAAGGGTCATTTTCCTCAAGCTCTCTAATCAATTCCAGATCATTGCACAACATACATCCAGAATACTCGTGGCTGAACCATGAACTGCTCTAAAAATCCATCTCGTAGCCATTCTAAAATTCCCCTGCTTAGGATCCAGCATCAATCAGATTTTCCAAATCAACCTGCATATTTAAATTTCCCGTGACTACCATAACTTTGCCCTTTTGACACGCGTTTTCTATCACTCTTTGTAACTTGTAGGCCACATCTTTACTACAGTTGGGATGTCTATGTTTAATTCTCATTCCGGTCTCTTTACCCAGGCAGTTTCTTAGCTCTACCCAAAATGATTCTACACTTTCTTATCCTACACCTCCTCTTTCTGATTATTTGATTTCTTTTATTTTTACCGACAGAACGACCCCACCCCCTGGGCCTATCTGTCTGATCTTTTTTTACAATGTGTATCCTTGGATGTTAAACTTTCAATGATTCAGTAATGCCGAAAACATCATACATGCCAATCTCATACTGTGCCACAAATTCATCTGCCTTATTGAACCAGAATTGATCAGGGAACTTAATGTAAAAGAACCCTCAGGAGAAAGCGATCATAATATGATCGAATTCACCCTAAAGTTTGAGGAGAATCTCAATTCAGATGTATAATTATTACAGTGGAATAAAGGGAATTGCAGAGCCATGAGAGAGGAATTGGCCAGAATTGATTGGAAAAGAACCTTGGCGGGGATGACAGCAGAGCAGCAATGGCAGGAATTTCTGGAAGCAATTTGGAAGGCAGAGGATATATATATCCCGAAGAGAAAGAAGTATTCTAAAGGAAAGATGACACAATTACAGCTAACAAGAACCGTCAAAGCCAACCTAAAAGCTAAAGAGAAGTCATATAATTGAGATATAATTAGTAGGAAGTAAAAGGATTGGGAAGTTTTTAAAACCCAACAGTAGACAATGAAAAATAATTAAGAAGGTAAAGATGGAATATGAAAGTAAGCTAGCCAATAATATTAAGGAGTGTAACAAAAGTTTCTTTGGGTACATAACATGTAAAAGAGAAGTGAGATTGGATATCATACCACTGGGAAATGATGCTGGAGAGATAGGAATGGGAGACAACAAATTAGTACAGCATTTTACATCAGTCTTCACTTTGGAAGATACTACAGTGTGGTAGGAGTTCCAGGTGTCTGGTGCCATGATATGTGAAGATACCATAACTAGAGAGAAGGTCTTGGGAAACGAAATGGTCTGAAGTTAGATAAGTCACCTGGACCAGATGGTGCACACCCCAGAATTCAGAAAGAGAAGGCTGAAGAGATCGTGCAAGCAATAGTAATGATAGACAATAGACAATAGACAATAGGTGCAGAAGTAGACCATTCGGCCCTTCGAGCCTGCACCGCCATTCTGAGATCATGGCTGATCATCTACTATCAATACCCCGTTCCTGCCTTGTCCATATAACCCTTGATTCCCCTATCCATAAGATGCCTATCTAGCTCCTTCTTGAAAGCATCCAGAGAAATGGCCTCCACTGCCTTCTGAGGCAGCGCATTCCACACCTCTACAACTCTCTGGGAGAAGAAGTTCCTCCTCAACTCTGTCCTAAATAACCTACCCCTTATTCTTAAACCATGCCCTCTGGTACTGGGCTCTCCCAGCATCTGGAACATATTTCCTGCCTCTATCTTGTCCAATCCCTTAATAATCTTATATGTCTCAATCAGATCCCCCCCTCAATCTCCCTAATTCCAGCATGTACAAGCCCAGTCTTATCTAACTTCAGACCATTTCGTTTCCCAATCTCTCTTGATCTTTCAAGAATCATTAAATTCTGGAATTCTTCCATAAGACTGGAAAATTGCAAAGGTCACTCCACCCTTTATGAAGGGAGAGAGGCAGAAGAAAAGAAACGATAGGCCAGTTAGTTTCTCAGTCGTTGGGAAGATGTTGGAGTTGATTAGTAAGGATGAGGTCTCAGGGTACATGGAGGCTCATAATAAAATAGGCCATAGTTGGCATGGTTTCCTCAAGGGAGAAGCTTGCCCAACAAATCAGCTGGAATTCTTTGAAGAAATAACAAGCTGGATAGACAAAGGGGAATCAGCTGATGTTGTGAACTTGGATTTTCAGGAGGTCTTTGACACATGAGGCTGCTGAACAGGGTACATACACTTGGCATTACAGGAAAGATTCTGGCATGGATAAAGCAGTGGCTGAATGGCAGGAGACATGGTAGGGCAATAAAGGGAGCCTTTTTGACTGGCTGCCGGGGACACGTGATGGTCCACAGGTGTATGTATTGCGACTGATTCTATTTATGGTATATATCAAAGATTTGGATGATGGAATTCTTGGCATGTGGCAAGATGTGAAGATAGGCAGGTAATTTTGAGGAAAGGAGAAGGAGTTAGACAGATTAAGATGAGTGGGCAAAGATGTGGCAGAAGGCATACAGTGGAGGGAAATTGATGGCTGTGTTCTTTGGTAGAAGAAATTAAAGGGGTTAACCAATTTCTAAATGGAGAGAAAATACAAAAAAAATCTGAGATGCAAAGACCCGTCAAGCTGCTCCGCCATTCCATCATGGCTGATCCTTCCTACTCCTCAGCGACACACGCCAGCCTTCTCCCTATAACATCTGATGCCATGTCCAGTCAAGAACCTATCAAGCACTCCCTTAAATACACCAGCAACCTGGCATCCACACCTACCCAACATATTAAATTGCACCACTTCATCATCTGTTTTGAATGGATACCCCTCTATCCTGAGGCTGTGCCCCCTTGTCCTAGACTCCCCCACCATGGGAAACATCCTTTCCACACCATAGAACCATAGGACCATAGAACACTACAGCACAGTACATGCCCTTCGGCTCTTGATGTTGTGCCGACCCATATAATCCTAAAAAAACGAACTAAACGCACACTACCCCGTAACCCTCTATTTTTCTTTCATCCATGTGCCTGTCCAAGAGGCTCTTAAATACTCCTAATGTTTTAGCCTCCACCATCATCCCTGGCAAGTCATTCCAGGCACCCACAACCCTCTGTGTAAAAAACTTACCCCTGATGCCCCCCCTAAACTTCCCTCCCTTAACTTTGTACATATGCCCTCTGGTGTTTGCTATTCGTGCCCTGGGAAACAGGTTCTGGCTATCCACCCTATCTATGCCTCTCATAATCTTGTAGACCTCTATCAAGTCCCCTCTCATTCTTCTACACTCCAAAGAGAGAAGTCCCAGCTCTGCTAACCTTGCCTCATAAGACTTGTTTTCCAATCCAGGCAACATCCTGGTAAATCTCCTCTGCACCCTCTCCATAACTTCCACATCCTTTTTATAATGAGGTGACCAGAACTGAACACAGTACTCTAAGTGTGGTCTCACCAGAGACTTGTAGAGTTGCAACATGACCTCTCTACTCTTGAACTCAATCCCCCTATTAATGAAGCCTAGCATCCCACAGGCCTTCTTAACTATCCTATCAACCTGTGCAGTGACCTTGAGGGATGTATGGATTTGAACCCCAAGGTCCCTTTGTTCATCCAACCGACCATTAAACCTGTACTCAGCCTTCTGGTTTGTTCTTCCAAAATGCATCACCTCACACTTATCCGGATTGAACTCCATCTGCCACTTTTCTGCCCAACTCTGCATCCTGTCTCTATCCTCTTCTAACCTTTGACAACCTACAGCTCCATCCACAACTCCTCCAATCTTCGTATTATCCTCAAACTTACTCACCCATCCTTCCGCCTCTTCATCCAGGTCATTTATAAAAATCACAAATAGCAGGGGTCCCAGGACAGATCTCTATGGCACTCCACTGGTCACCGACCTCCAGTCAGAATACTTTCCTTCCACAACTCCCCTCTGCTTTCTTCCTTTACGCCAATATTTTATCCAGACAGCCAAGGTTCCACTGATCCCATGTCTCATGACTTTCTGGATGAGTCTCTCGTGAAGGACCTTGTCAAATGCCTTGCTAAATGTAGACCACATCTACTGCCCTGCCCTCATCAATTTCTTTTGTTACCTCTTCAAAAAACTCAATTAGGCTCGTGAGGCACGACCTTCTCTTCACAAAGCCACGTTGACTATCCTTGAGTAGATTGTACTTCTCCAAGTGCTCGTAGATCCTATTCTTAAGAATCCTTTCCAGTAGTTTGCTGACCACTGACGCAAGACTCACCGGTCTATAGTTCCCAGGATTCTCCCTATTACCTTTTTTAAACAAGGGAACTACATTTGCCATTCTCCAATCCTCCGGCACCTCCCCTGCAAAGAGGATTCAAAGATCATAGCTACTGCTCCAGCGATCTCTTCTCTCACTTCCCACAGCAACCAGGGGTATATCACATCCGGCCCTGGGGATTTATCAATCTTGATGTTTTTAAGATAATCCAACACTTCTTCTTCCTTAATCTCCACATTGTCCAGCACACAGGCCTGTTCTATTTCGACCTCACCCTGATCAAGGTCCTTTTCACTTGTGAATACTGAAGCAAAGTATTCATTTAGGACCTCCCCAACCTCCTCCGCCTCCAGGCACATGTTGCCTTCTTTAACCTTTAGCAGCCCCACCTTCATTCTTGTCATCCTTCTGTTCTTCACATATGCATAGAACGCCTTGGGGTTCTCCTTAATCCTACATGCCAAGGCCTTCTCATGCCCCCTTCGAGCTCTCCTAAGTCCTTTCTTAAGCTCCTTCCTGGCTACCCTATATTTCTCATGAGCCCTTCCTGCTTCTTATATGTAACATATGCTTCCTTCTTCCTCTTGACAAGTTGCCTCATGTGTTTCGTCAACCACGGTTCCCTTTTCCTACCATTTTTTCCTTGTCTCAGTGGGACAAACCTGTCCTGAACCCAGCACAAGTGGTCCCTAAACTTCCTCCACATTACTTCTGTGCTTTCACCCTTGAACATCTGTTTCCAATTTACTCTCACTAGTTCCTGCCTCATCCCTTCATAGTTAGCCCTTCCCCAGTTAAGCACTTTCCCATTTTGTCTGTTTTTATCCTTTTCCATAGCTATGCTGAAGCTAAGGGAGTTGTGGTCACTCTCACCAAAATGCTCCCCCACCAAGCGGTCTGCCACCTGACCAGGTTCATTACCCAGAACTAGATCCAGTATGGCCTCTCCTCTCGTCGGCCGGTCCACATACTGTGTCAGGAATCCTTCTTGAACACACCTGACAAATTCAGTCCCATCTATTCCCCTTGCAGTCAGGAGGTGCCAGTCAATATGAGGGAAGTTGAAATCACCCATAACTACAACCCTGTATTTCCTGCTCCATTCTAAAATTTGCCTGCTTATCTGCTCCTCGGTGTCCCTAGGGCTATTTGGGGGCCTATAGACTACTCCCAGCACAGTGATTGATCCCTTCCTATTTCTGACTTCCACCCACACCGACTCAGTGGACACTCCCTCTGTAGCATCCTCCCTTTCTATAGCCGTGATACTATCCCTGACCAGTAATGCTTACAAGGCCTTTTCTATGCCTTGTAAAACACCTAAACCCTGGTATCCGCATCAGCCAATCCTGCCCTTCCTCCAGCCAAGTTTCAGTAATGGCCACAACATCGTAGTCCCACGTACTGATCCATGCTCTAAGTTCATCTCCCTTGTTCCTAGCGTTGAAATACGTCAACCCCTCTAACTGGCGACTGTCTCTCGAACCCTCGCCCCATTTCTCACACACGTCATTCGCATGTCTATTTATTTATTTATTTGTTTGTTTGTTTGTTTGTTTGTTTAATTACTTCTCCATCGGTCTATTTATTGACAGAAACAGCGTGTAAAAGACCTTCCCCGCCGATCGAACCGGACCACCCAGAAACACATCGGTTTGACCCTAGCCTAAACACAGGGCAACTTACAATGGCCAATTACCCTGCGAAGCGGAACGTGCTTGAACAGCGGGAGGAAACGGAGTACCCGGAGGACGCCCACGTTGTCACGGTAAGAAAGTACAAACCTTTCACAGATGTTATCGGAGTGGAACCCCAAGCTCCCACGCTCTGAGCTGTAGTAAGGGCGTGCTAACCTCTAAGCCGCCGTGCTGTTTTTGCAGGCCCGGCCACCGGGCGCTGGCGATGCGAACTCACCGTGATTTTTCCTGACCTTCTGGGTCATTCTGCTCTGGTGTCGCCCCATGAATTCCTCAGCACGGTTGACAAGCGCGTCCTTCACCACCTCGTAGCCGCTCAGCACCGCCGCCCGCTCCAAGCCCAGGCGCAGTGAGAAGATGGGCCCGTAAATCTTGGACAGCTTGGAACATGGAACATAGACGATATAACAGTACAGTACAGGGGCAGGCCCTTCGGCCCACAATGTCGTGTACAGCCAATTAAATTAGTAGTCTAATGGCGAACTGAACGTCATCTCTGCCGACACAATATCCTTCCACTTTCTCAACAATAATGTGCCGAACTGGTGTACCTGCCCCTGCCACCACCCCGGGCAGCGCAGATCAGGCACTTACTGCTCTGTATAGAACAAACACACTGGAAACCCACAGCAAACCCTGACAAACACCGTCGGGAATGAAACCCGGGTCGCCGGAGCTGTCATCGTGGTTGGAAACCGGAGCATCCGGAGAAACCCACACAGCACAAGGAAAATTTATAAACACCTTACAGATAGCGACAGGTCGCCAGCGCAGGAAAACGTTACGCCAACCCCCCTCGCTACCCGAACGCCCTGAGACGTCTCTGGAATGTGGGAGAAAACCACGCGGTGTATGTGTGTGGTGGGGAGTGGGGAAAGGGGTAACGAGCAAACTCCACAGAGCCAGCGCCCGAGGTCAGAATCGAACCCGGGTCCCTGGTCCCGGGAAAGAACGCCCCTTCTCTGCCTAAATGACATCCTGGCTTCCCTTTACCTCCTGCAGCGACAGGTGGAGTTTCCGCAGATCGAGTTGGTGTAAGTTGCCGATTACCGGCAGCCCCTTCGGACCGGGAGGGCATCGGGGCGCGGAACGCTTCTGTTCCCTGACTAGGAGCATCGGCACTATCACGAGAAGCGCGCACAGGAGCAAGCCTGTTCCGGCGTCGAGCGCGGGCAGATCCCACAGCACCATGGTCATTAGCGTTGTGTCCACTGCGCCTTGCCGAACCCCTTAGAGCCCCTAAAACGGTGAGTCCGCACCCACTAACCGCCGCCAATCTGTTTGCACCGAAGTTATAGGAAAGATGTCAATAAAGTTGAGAGAGTATAGAGGAGGTTTACTAAAATGTTGCCTGGGTTTCATCTTCTAAGTTACAGAGAAAGGTTGAACAAGTTGGGTCTTTATTCTTTGGAGCGTAGAAAGTTGAGGGGGGACTTGATAGAGGTGTTTAAGATTATGAGGGGGATTAATAGAGTTGACATGAATAGGCTTTTTCTATTGAGAGTGGGGGAGATTCAAACAAGAGGACATGAGTTGAGAGTTAAAGGACAAAAGTTTAGGGGTAACATGAGGGGGAACTTCTTTACTCAAAGAGTGGTAGCTGTGTGGAACGAGCTTCCCGCAGAAGTGGTTGAGGCAGGTTCGATGTTGTCATTTAAAGTTAAATTGGTTAGATATATGGACAGGAAAGGAATGGAGGGTTATGGGCTGAGTGCAGGTCAGTGGGACTAGGTGAGAGTAAGAGTTCGGCACGGACTAGAAGGGCCGAGATGGCCTGTTTCCGGCCTGTAATTGGAGTATGGTTATATGTGGTTATAAATTAAACATGGTTGGTTGTTCGTCCATCATTGACGTCGATGAAGACCTCGACATTATTGATGGTGTCGAGACTAGCGCGACATTTGGATTTAAGTGAGGGAGAGTTGCGCAGCGTCAGCCTCACTCTCTCTTCCCAATTCCCATCTGGATCCAGTGGCAAGACAGAGTCTAGACGGCTGGAGATGGGACTAGGCGCAGTGGATGACCAGGGCGTCTTCTGTGTCTTGTCCTGCTCTACACATTCCACGACGCTTGCAGAGACCGGCTTCTTGACCGTTGGACCTTCCATAGGTCTCGTCCGCTCAATCCGCCGGAGTCTGTCTTCACATGCTGGGATAGACAACCCCCTATCTCACCGAGGGTTTGAGACCCGTCGGCTACCCTCATCTGGTTTAGCCGGCTTGTCGAAGCCGTTGCCCGGGATGTGGCCGCTGTCGGATGCAAACAGCTACGGGGAGCCATAGGTGAGAGCTGAGTGCCAGGTGGGGACCAAAGGTGGACTAACCGCCCTAAAAAGGACGGGACATGTTCCCCCACCAGAGGTGCTACCTCTCCCTGACACCCCATACACATAAACTAGAAGTTACACACAAATTGTGTGGCATGTTTGATCGGTAATCTCCCTATTCAGATAGGACGCGTTATCAGCATTGACCCAGGGAGTAGATTAGCTTTTTAGTCTCCTTGTGAAGGCCGGCAGTCAGTAGGGGAAAGGGGAGCTGCTGTTGATTACACAGGTCGGGAATGCAAAGTGAGTGAACCGGAAAGGCAGCGGAGTCGAAAGTGCCAAACTTCTCAACGCCGCAGAGGTGCAGAAAGATACGGAGCGGTAGCAGACTGTTCTGCCCAGATCACAATGACCACCCATTACACTCCACAGTCCCATTAACTCTCACTTCACAGGCCCCTCACTCCGCTCCGATTTAACTCGAGCCCAGGGGTTCCCAACCTGGAGTCCGCAGACCGCTCGGTTTATGCGAGGAGTCCCTGGCATAAAAGGGTTGGAAACTCTTGCACTAACTTGCAACATATGTGAGGCAACGAAGCGGTTCCGCTCTTGCTTCCGTGCGTCCTTGAGGACCCCCATCACCCAGAACGCACCCCCTTCTTAGTACAACCGTCAAGGTACCGCACAGGAGCCCGTGGAAACGCACTCAACGGTACAGAAACAGCTTCTTCCCCTTCGCCATCAGATTTCTGAATGTACACTACCTCGCCATTTTTCTGTTGAGTATTGCCCTACAGATTAAATGTTATCTTTTAAATATAAATACTTTCTTATTGAAAATTATAGCTTTATATTAACTATTCTAATATCCTGCAGCTTCAACAACATATTTCATGGGAAATGCTTATGATATCAACCCTGAATCTATTTCTGATTCATGGTCTACTGACACCTATGAGATTCCTTCTTCTCCAGCCCTTCCCTCTTCCACGTATACCCTCCCACCTATACTCTCCCACCTATATTCTCCCATCTATACTCTCCCACCTATACCCTCCCACCTATACCTTCCCACCTATACCTTCCCACCTATACCCTCCCACCTATACCTTCCCACCTATATACATCCACCTATACCCTTCCACCTATACCTTCCCACTTATACCCTCCCACCTATACCCTCCCACCTATACCTTCCCACCTATACCTTCCCACCTATACCCTCCCACCTATATCCTCCCACCTATAATCTCCCAGCTTCTTACGCATCTTCCCCATCACTCGGTCTCACCTATAAGCTACCAGCTTGTACTCCTTCTCCTCCCCTAATCTTTTTCTGGCTTTTCCCCCGCCACCATCACCGCTCACACCCTTCCAGTCCGATGAAGGGTCACGACCGAAACATTGTCCGTTCATTTATCTCCGGAGATGCTGCCTGACTTGTTGAATTCCCCAGCATGTGGAGTGTGTTTCCACCGACACACCACATTTCTGGGATGTGGGAAGAAGCCCGAGAGCACCAGACGTGATCACAGGGAGACAGCACCCGAGGTCGTGATTAAATCCGGGTCTGAGGTGTTGGGTTGCCACTTCTTCAGTTATGAGGAAAGATACACTTATTTATTGTCAAAGTGCAGAAGGTCATCATATACTGCAGTGAAGATGCGGGAGCAGGGTAGGTGAAATGGAGCCTTCAGTGTTCAGGCAGTCAGCTGGTAGAATAGCCAAGTGATGTACTTCTCGTTGGCGCTTCACCTCATCCTATCAGGAGAGGAGTCCGCGTGGGAGTGGAAAGAGGAATTAAAATGGCTAGTTCGAAGTTTAAAGTAAAAGTATTATCAAAGTGCATTTCTGTCACCATATACCATAGATTTTTAAAACATGCAAAAAAACAAAAATACTCTATACTAAAAAAAGTGAGGTAGTGTCCAAGGGTTCAATGTCCATTTAGGAATGGGATGGCAGAGGGGAAGAAGCTGTTCCTGAATCGCTGAGTGTGTGTCTTCAGGCTTCCGTACCTCCCACCCGATGGTAACAATGAGAAAAGGGCATGTCCTGGGTGCTGGAGGTCCTTAATAATGGACACTGTCTTTCTGAGACACCGCTCCCTGAAGATGTCCTGGGTACTTTGTAGGCTAGTACCCAAGATGGAGCTGACTAGATTTACAACCCTCTGCAGCTTCTTTCGGTCCTGTGCAGTAGCCCCTCCATACCAGACAGTGATGCAGCCTCTCAGAATGCTCTCCACAGTACAAGTATAGAAGTTTTTGAGTGCCATTATCTACCATTCGTGATGAATGCTCTCGGTTTGCAGGAAATAATAGCCTGCAAACTTTGCCAGAGCTGGTGTGCATTGGGTTTTGTCTCTAACCTGAGTTGGAATTGTTTCTCTTTCCGCTCTTAAAATAATTTCCTTCGCTTGTGTGACGGGGTCCTGAATTACCCCTATGAACTGTGCTTTTGGAAAGAGAGAGAGAGAGAGTTATTTAACATCGATATCTTGTTTTGAAGAGAGAGAGAGACAAAGACTAACTGTTGGACTGTTACATAAAGGCACTAGAAGTAACTGTTCGATTTCTGCTGAGTTTGAGTTGGAGTTGGAGATGGCACCGAGCAGCTCGTAAGTTGCTATGGTAACCGAGGGCTGTTATTTAATGGACACTCAATGTTATGACTTCTGGCAGTGTGTTGATACTTCTCAAGGACTTTTGCCTGCTTGCATTTCTTACACAGAGAGAGGAAGGAGGGATTATTTGAGTGACAGTTGATGCTCAGCACGGGAAGATAAAATAGGAGGTCAGATGACAGACCTCAGACACGTGTTTGGACACTGAATGAGCTTTGTTGTGCCCGCAGAAAAAGTGGGATTTGGAGGATCGATCAGACAGATCGATTAGTCACTTTTGCAGTGGGAAGAGGAAAAGGGTTGACTGGTGGAGAGTTGTCCATGTGTCCACCCTCGCCTGGGGCATATCTGCACCACATAAAACTGGTCCCCTTTGTTGAAGTCACAGTCGGTGACTACTAAAGGATTTCGAAGGACAACGAGGAGATCGACGGCATCAGCTCACCTGAAGACTCAAATCTCTCTCTCTCTCTCTCTCTCTCTCTCTCTCTCTCTCTCTCTCTATCACTACTCAACTCAATAGCAAAGAGTGGTTGTAGACGGGTCATATTCTGCATGGAGGTCGGTGACCAGTGGTGTGCCTCAGGGATCTGTTCTGGAACCCCTATTCTTGGTGATTTTTATAAATGACCTGAATGAGGAAATGGAGGGATGGGTTAGTAAATTTGTTGATGACACAAAGGTTGGGGTGTTGTGAATAGTGTGGAGGGTTGTCAGAGGTTACAACGGGGCATTGATAGGATGCAAAACTGGCCTGACAAGTGGCAGATGGAGTTCAACCCAGATAAGTGTGAGGTGGTCCATTTTGGTGGGTCAAGTATGATGGCAGAATATAGTATTAATGATAAGGTTCTTGGCAGTGTGGAGGATCAGAGGGATATTGGGGTCCGAGTCCATAGGACACCAAAAGTGCTTCGCAGGTTCACTCTCTGGTTAAGAAAGCATACAGTGCATTGGCCTTCATCAACCGTGGGATTGAGTTTAAGAGCCGAGGGGTGATGTTGCAGCTCTATAGGACCCTGGTCAGACCGCACTTGGAGTACTGTGCTCAGTTCTGGTCGTCTCACTATAGGAAAGATGTGGAAACCATAGAAAGGGTGCAGAGGAGATTTAGATGGATGTTGCCTGGATTGGGGAGCATGCCTTATGAGAATAGGTTGAGTGAACTGGGCCATGTCTCCTTGGAGCGACGGAGGATGAGAGGTGACCTGATAGATGCGTATAAGATGATGAGAGGCATTGATCGTGTGGATAGTCAGAGGCTTTTTCCCAGATTGGAATGTATGATGTTGTTGGCATCACTGAATCACGGCTGAAAGAAGATTAAAGCTACAAGCTTAAAGTCCAAGAATTCACATTGCATCGAAAGGACAGACAGGAAGGCAGACGGCGTGATATTGATCTGTTAGTGAAAAATGAAGTCAAATCATTAGAAACAGGTAATGTAGGGAAGGTGATGTAGGGTGGGAAGTTGGGTAATCATTGTAGATAGAGCTAAGGAACTGCAAGGAAAAAAATACGCTGATAGGAGAAAAATACAGACCTCTGAGCAGCAGCAAAAGTATGGTCTGCAAATTGCAACAGGAGATAGAAAATGCATGCCAAATGGTCAGTCTCACAGAAGTCACGGGGAAAAGCAGGCTGGCAATCTCACAGTAGTCACGGAGAAAAGCAGAAACTCCAAGAGGGGGAATTTCTAGAGTGCCACTGAGGTGGCATGCATTTTCTATCTCCCGTTGCAATTTGCAGCTTGATGATGAGCCCACTAGGGGAGCAGCTATTCTGCATTGGGTGTTGTGCAATGAACCAGCATTGATCGGAAAACTTAAGGTAAAAGAACCGTTAGGGGAAAGTCATCATAATATGTTCAAACTCACCCTGAATTTTGAGAGAGAGAAGCTAAAGTGAGATTACAGAGGCATGAGAGAGGAGTTGTCCAGAATTGACTGGTAAAGAACACTGGCAGGGATAACGGCAGAGCAGCAATAGCTGGAAATTTTGGAAGCAATTTGGAAGGCACAGAACGTATACATTCCAAAGAGGAGGAAGCAGCCTAAAGGAAAGATGATACAACCATGGCTAACAAGACAAGTCAAAGCCAATATAAAGGCAAAGATCGAGGCAGGGTTGCAGCAGGAGGAGGAGCAGGAGGCTCGGGAGAGCACTGAGTGCTGGGCAGCAGCTCAGGTGAGTGTGCTTTAAAATGGAGCGCGGAGGCAACCGAAGCGTTAAACAGAGTGTTGATTAGTTGATTAGAGGGAGTGAGTAATTGGCAGGGACAAATGAAAGGAGAGGTAACTGAAGAGGAGCGGCCAGTGTGTGAGTGGCTCAGTGTAGGAGTGGAGCTTTGAGGCTTTGGCTTGAGAGGCTTCGGCGAGCAGGGGCTGAGGACGAGCCTGCTTCCAGTGAGGTAAGGCCTGGTAAGTTCCTTTAATTAATTTAATTAACTTAGGAGTTGGTAATGGAGGCAGCAGTTAGGGCAGTCGACTGCTCCGTTTGCAGGATGTGGGAAGTCAGGGCGAGCACAATCGTCCCTGATGACTACACCTGTAAAAGGTGCAACCAGCTGCAGCTCCTGACAAACCGAGTTAGGGAACTGGAGCTGGAGCTGGATGAACTTCAGATCATTTGTGAGCCAGAGGCAGAAATAGAGAGGAGTTTCAGGGAGACAGTCACCCTTAAGAGCCAGGAGACAGGTAGCTGGGTGACTGCCAGGAGAGGGAAGGAGAATAGACAGAATGAGCAGAGCTCCCCTGTGGCCATTCCCATCAATAATAAGTATACCGTTTTGGATACTGTTGGTGGGGATGACCTACCAGGGACAAGTTGTAGTGGTTGCGTCTCTGGCACCGAGATGGGACCCTCAGCTCAGAAGGGAAGGAGGGAAAAGAGGAGAGCAGTAGTGATAGGGGATTTGATAGTTAGGGGGACAGATAAGAGGTTCTGTGGAAGAGTTCGAGAATCCCAGATTGTCTGTTGCCTCCCTGGTGCCAGGGTCCGCGATATCTCAGATCGAGTTCTCGGTATTCTCAGGAGAGAGGGTGAGCAGCCAGATGTCATGGTCCATGTAGGGACCAATGGCATGGATAGGAAGGAGGAGGAGGTCCCGCAAAGAGAGTTTAGGGAGTTAGGTGGAAAGTTGAAGGACAGGACCTTCAGGGTTGCAATCTCAGGAATGCTACCTGTGCCACGTGCTAGTGAGGCTAGAAATAGGAAGATAATGCAGCTGAATACGTGGCTCAGGAGTTGGTGCTGGAGGGAGGGCTTCATGTTTCTGGACAATTGGGCCTTGTTCCAGGGAAGGTGGGACCTGTTCCGACGGGACGGGTTGCACCTGAACTGGAGGGGGACGAACATCTTTCTGGGAAGGTTTGCCAGTGCTGCTCCGGGGGTTTAAACTAGATTTGCAGGGGGAGGGGAACCGGAGTGTTAGAGCAGATAGTGAGGTGGAGGAAAATAAAGGTCATGCAAGGACTGCATGTATAGACAGAAATCAAAGGTTTGTACATGATAGAAATGTTCTCAGGTGCATCTATTTCAATACAAGGAGTATTGTAGGTAAAGGATATGAGATTAGGGTGTGGATTGACACGTGGGATTACGACATTATTGCTATTAGTGAGACTTGGTTGCAGGAGGGGCAGGACTGGCAGCTTAATGTTCCGGGGTTCTGTTGTTTCAGACGTGACAGAGGGGGAGAGATGACAGGGGGTGGAGTGGCATTACTAGTCAGGAAAAATATCACAGCTGTGTGTAGACAGGACAGCCCAGAGTTCTTGTCTACAGAGGTTATATGGGTGGAGCTGAGGAACGGGAAAGGTGTGACCACACTAATCGGGTTGTATTATAGACCGCCCAATAGTCAGAGAGAATTGGAGGAGCAAATCTGCAGAGAGATAGCAGACTGATGTAAGAAACAGTAAGTTGTAATAGTGGGGGATTTTAACTTTCCACATATCGACTGGGACTCCCACACTGTGAAAGGGTTAGATGGTGTGGAGTTTGTCAAATGTGTTCAGGGAAGTTTTCTGAATCAATATAAAGATGTATCAACAAGAGAGAATGCAATACTTGATCTCCTATTAGGGACCAGACAGGTCAGGTGACAAAAGTATGTGTAGGCGAACATTTTGGGTCCAGTGACCATAATATCATTAGTTTCAAGTTAATTATGGATAAGGATCTGGTCCTCGAGTTGAGGCTCTAAATTGGAGAAACATCAATTTTGAGGAAATGAGAAAGGATCTAGGAAGAGTGGATTGGGATAAGTTGTTTTCTGGCAAGGATGCGTTCAGTATGTGGAAGGCCTTCAAAGGTGAAATTTTGAGGGTGCAGAGTTTGCATGTTCCTGCCAGGATTAAAGGCAAAGTTAATAGATATAGGGAACCTTGGTTTTCAAGGAATATTGGCGATCTGGTTAAGAAAAAGAGACAGGTGTATAGCAGGTACAGGCAACTAGGAACAAATGAGGTACTTGTAGAGTATAGAAAATGTAAGAAAATACTAAAGAAGGAATTCAGGAAGGCAAAAGGAAGACATGAGGTTGCTTTGGCAGATAATGTGAAGGTAAACCCGAAGGGTTTCTACAAGTATATTAAGAGTAAAACGATAGTAAGGGACAAAATTGGTCCCCGAGAAGATCAGGGTGGTCGTCTATGTGTGGAGCCTCAGGAGATGGGGGAGATCTTAAACAATTTTTGCATCAGTATTTATTCAGGAAACTGGCAATGTGTATATGGAAGGAAGGGAAACAAGCTGTAGTGTCATGGAACATATAGAGATTGAAGAGGAGGAGGTGCTTGCTGCCTTACAGCGAATAAAGGTAGATAAATCCCCCGGGCCTGACATGATATTTCCTTGGGCCTTGAGAGAGACTAGTGTAGAAATTGCAGGGGCCCTGGCAGAAATATTTAAAATGTCCATAGCCACGGGTGTGGTGCCAGAGGATTGGAGGGTAGCTCATGTTGTTCCGTTGTTTAAAAAAGGCTCCAAAAGTAAACCAGGTAATTAGAGGCCAGTGAGCCTGACATCAATAGTAGGTAAATTACTGGAAAGTGTTCTGAGAGATCGGATATACAAGTATTTGGACAGCCAAGGGATGATTAAGAATAATCAACATGGCTTTGTGCGTGGTAGGTCGTGTTTAACAAATCTTGTAGAGTTTTTCGAGGAGGTTACCAAGAAAGTAGATGAAGGAAAGGCTGTGGATGTTGTCTACATGGACTTTAATAAGGCCTTTGACAAGGTCCCACATGGGAGGTTAGTTCAGAAGGTTCAGACACTAGGTATCCATGGAGAGGTTGTAAACTGGTTTCAAAATTGGCTGCGTGGGAGAAGACAGAAATTGGTAGTGGATAATTACTTCTCAGACTGGAGGCCTGTGACTCGTGGTGTGCCTCAGGGATCTGTGCTGTGACCATTGTTGTTTGTTGGCTATATCAATGATCTAGATAATAATGTAGTAAATTGGATCAGCAAGTTTGCTGATGACACTAAGATTGGAGGCATTGTGGACAGTGAGGAAGGCTTTCAAAGCTTGCAGAGAGATCTGGACCAACTGAAAAAATGGGCCAGAAAATGGCAGATGGAATTTAATGCAGGCAAGTGTGAGGTATTGCATTTTGGAAGGACAAATCAAGATAGGACATACACAGTAAATGGTAGGCCACTGAGGAGTGCGGAGGAACAAAAGAATTTGGAAGTTCAGATACATAATTCCCTGAAAGTGGCGTCACAGGTAGGCAGAGCTGTAAATAAGGCCTTTGGCATCCTGGCATTCATAAATCAAAGTATTGAGTATAGGAGTTGGGATGTTATGGGGAGGTTGTATAAGACATTGGTGAGGCCAAATTTGGATTATTGTGTACAGTTCTGGTCACCTAACCATAGGAATGATATCAGTAAGATTGAAAGAATGCAGAGAAGATTTACTAGGATGTTGCCGGGTCTTCAGGAGTTGAGTTACAGGGAAAGATTGAACAGGTTAGGACTTTATTCCTTGGAGCATAGAAGAATGAGGGGAGATTTGATAGAGGTTTACAAAATTATGAGGGGTATAGACAGAGTAAATGTGAATAGTCTCTTTCCATTTAGATTAGGAGAGATAAATAGGAGAGGACATGGCTTTAGGGTGAAAGGGGAAAGATTTAGGGGGAACATTAGGGGGAACTTCTTCACTCAGAGAGTGGTGGGAGTGTGGAATGAGCTGCCCTCTGACGTGGTAAATGCAGGCTCACCCTTAAGTTTTAAGAATAAATTGGATGGATACATGGATGAGAGAGGTCTGGAGGATTATGGACTGAATGCAGGTCAATGGGACTAGCAGAATAATGTTTCGGCACAGACTAGAAGGGCCGAATGGCCTGTTTTCTATGCTGTAGTGTTCTATGGTTCTATGGTTCTAGGAGAGGGCATATAATAAAACAAAACTTAGTGGGAAGTTAGAGGATCAGGAAACTTTTAAAAACCATCAAAAGGCAACTAAAAAGTCACTAAGAGTGTAAAGATGGAATACAAAAGTTAGCCAATAATATTAAAGACGATACCAAAAGTTTCTTCAGATGCATAAAGTGTTAATGAGAGGCAAGAGTGGATATCGGACCGCTAGAAAACAATACTGGAGAGGTAGCAATGGGGGACAACAAAAGGGTGGATGAACTGAATAAGAATTTTGCATCAGTCTTCACTGTGGAAGAAACTAGCAGTGTGGTGGAAGTTCCAGGTGTCAGATGTCATGTAGTGTGTGACGTAACTGTTACTAGGGAGAAGGTTCCTGAGAAACTGAAAGGTCCGAAGGTAGATAAGTCACCTGGACCAGATGGTGCACACCCCAGTGTTCTCAAACAGGTGGCTGAAGAGATTGAGGAATGATCTTTCAAGAAACCGTAGATCCTGGAAGGTTTTGGAAGGCTAGGAAATTACAAATATTACTGCACTCTTCAAGAAGGGAGAGAGACATAAGAAAGGAAATTACAGGCCAGTTAGTCTGACCTCTGTGGTTGGGAAGATGTTGGAGGCGGTTAGTAAGGATGTGGTTCAGTGTACTCGGAGGCACATGGTAAAATAGGCTGCTGTCAGCATGGTCTCCTCAAAGAAAAATCTTTCCTGACAAAACTGTTGGAATTCTTTGAAGAAATAACAAGCAACATAAACAATGGAAAATCAGTTAATGCTGGATACGGGACTGGCAGAAGCCCTTTGACAAGCTGTCATGCATGAGGCTGCTTGACAAGCAATGAGCCCATGGCAGTATAGGCAATGGATGGCTTTGTTGCAAGGTTTGCAGATAATACAAAGATGGAGGGGCAGGTAGTTTTGAGGGAGTAGAGAGGCCACAGAAGAGGCAGATGGAATGCAATGCTGGGAAGTGTATGGTCATACACTTTGGTAGAAGAAATGAAAGGGTTCACTGTTTTCTACATGGAGAGGTACGAAGGAACTTGAGAGTGCTTGTGCAGGATTCCCTAAGGTTAATTTGTAGGTCGAGACTGTGGCGAGGAAGGCAAATGCAATATTTGCATTCATTTCAAGAGGACTAGAATATAAAAGCAAGGATGTAATGTTGATACTTTATAAAGCACTGGTGAGGCCTCACTTGGAGTATGGTGAGCAAGTCTGAGCCTCTCATCTCTGAAAGAATGTGCTGAAACTGGAGAGGGTTCAAAGGAGATTCACGAAAATGATTCCAGGAGTGAACACTCCTCATATGAAGAGAGTTTGATGGCTCTGAACTTGCATACACTGGAATTCAGAAGAATGAGGGGTGATCTTATTGAAGTCTATTGAATGCTGAAAAGCGTTGAAAGAGTGAATGTGGAGAGGCTGTTTCCTGTGGTGCAGGAGTCTAAGACCAGAGGACACAACCTCAGAATAGAGGGGCGTCATTTTAGAACAGAGATTAGGAGGAATTTCTTTAGCCAGAGGGTGGTGTATCTGTGGAATGTTTTTGCCACAGGGAGCTGTGGAGGTCAAGTCTTTATGTATATTTAAGGCAGAGGTTGATAGATTCTTGATTTGTCAGGGCATGAAGGGATCTGGGAGAAGGCAGGAGGTTGGGGCTGAGAGGAAAAATTGATCAGCCATGACGAAGTAGTGGAGCAGATTTGATGGGCCGAATGGCCTAATTTTGCTCCTATATCTTATGGTCTTACAGTCTAAAATTGCTGGTGTAGTGGATAGCGAGAAAGGCTGCCAGGGCTTGCAGTGAGATTTGGATCAGCTGTAGAATATGGGCTGAAAATAGTGAATGGAATTTAATGCAGACAAGTTCAAGGTGTTGCACTTCAGTGGGACCAACCAGGGCAGGTCTTACACAATGAACGGTAGGGCTCTGAGGATTGTAGTAGAACAAAGGGATCTTGGAATGCATTGAGAGTCACAGATAGATGGGATCATAAAGAAAGTTTTTGGCACATTGGCCTTCAGAAGTCAAAGTATTGAGTGCAGAAGTAGGATGTTACATTTGAAGTCAGATAAAACAATACTGATGTCTAATTTGAAGTATGGTGTGTACTTTTAGTCTCCTACCCACAGGAAAGATGTAAATAAGGTTGAAAGAGTACAGAGAAAATTTACAGGATTTTATCAGGTCTGGAGGATCTAAGTTATAAGGAAAGATTGAATTGGGAAGGACTTTATTCCCTGGAATGTAGAAGGTTGAGAGGAGGATTGATAGAGGTATACAAGATTATGAAGGGTATAGACAGGGTAAGTGAGGTTCAGTGGGACTACAACCAAAGGTCATGGGTTAAGAGTGAAAGGTGAAAAGTTGAAGGGGAACATGAGGGGAAACCTCTTCACTCAGAGGGTTGTGAGAGTGTGGGTTGAACTGCCAGCACATGGTGCATGTGAGCTCGATTTCAACAGTTGAGAGAGTCTGGATAGGTCAATGGATAGTAGGGGTGTGGAGGGTTATGGTCATGGTGCAGAGTGATGGGAGTTGGTAGTTTAAATTTTTTCAATACTGTCTAGATGGGCTGAATGGCTGACCCTAGTCCATCTGGTCCAGGTGACTTGTGTACCTTCAAACCTTTCAGTTGCCCAAGCACCACCTCCCTAGTAATAGCAACATGCACGACTTCGTCTCTGCCTGTGTCACTTGCGCCCAGTACAAGACGTCAGGTCAGCTCCCTGCGGGTCTGTTGTGTTCGCTGTCTGTGCCTCTGGTCACTCTCGATAAAATCCTCTCGGTAGATTTAATCACTGGTCTGAGGAAACCGCTACCTTGCTCTCCCTAAGCTCCCATCTGCTCGTGAGACCGTCACCCTTATTGTTCAACGTGTTTTTAGGCTGCACCGAAGACTACAGTTCACACCCGTTTCTGAAAGGTCTTCTGTTTTCTTGTGGAAGCCACAGCCAACCTTCCGTCTGGTTTCCAACCCCGATCTAATGGCCAGACTGAGACAGCGCATCAAGGGGTGGAGATAGCCCTGCGCTGCCTGGTCTATTCCAAGCACAGGTCCTGGGGCTCGCAATTGGTTTGGACAGAAATTACCGACAGCACCCACCGGTGGCGTAACCTCTTTGAAAGCCAGATGAGACTCCAGCCACCGCTCTTCCCCGAGCAGGGTGGGAAAGGTTTAGAAGTCTATGGACCACACATTGGGAAATGGGACCAGCTTGGACGGCACCTGGTGCTCAGACACCCCCTCCCCAAACGCCTCAGTCGCCAGCGGGATGTTGTAGTTGTGAGAATGCCTCAGTTTTGCTGGTGGGAGGTTTCAATTTCCCGAAATCGGGGGGGGGGCGCAGAAAGGGTGTGTGATGAATTTAGTGGCGGAGTGGAAGAGATGGTCAGTTATATTAACAGCAAAAGGGTGCTGAGGGACAGACTATTTCCTTTTTGAGACACTCGGGGCCGCCTATGTGTGGAGCCGCAGGTGATGGCTGTGCGTATAAAGGCGAATGGTTTGGGTGCCAGATGAATGGTGATAATACAGAGGGAGTTCTTGAATTATGAGTATCATAAGCAAGGAGATATTTTGCACAACCCTGGACTTTGTGGAACGCAAGAAAAGAAATAACCGTGGCTCTTGTAGAGATAGTTCCTTCGCAGTTATCTACCAGTTGCAGAAGACGAGAATGCGTTTAATGTCGTTCCGTTGTTCAAAAAGTGTAACAAACGCAGGCCTGGGAATCCTGCCGGTGAGCTGGATTTAGTTGCCAGAAAGTTACTCCGGGGAGTTCTGAGGCACACGGCCTGGATAGTCAATAGCCGATCAGATGTTTTGTACATGAGCTTCTGTGAAGCCTTCTACAAAGTCCCGGGTGTCAGGCTGCTCGAGAAGGCTCTGTTGCGTGGAATTCGGGCGGTGGGGCTGTGGCGGCGTAGCGAGGTGGATTCACGGTTGGCTTTTTCGTAGAAAGCAGAGGCTTTGTCTGACCAGAGGCTTGTGACTGGTGGGGTGCCCCAGGAATCATAGCTAGGACCTCTGTAATTTATTACATTAAAACGGTTTGGATATGAATGCACGTGACTTGATTAGCAAGTTTGCCAATTATACTTGATATTGAAACAGATTACAAGGAATTGCAGAGAGATTTTGATCGGATCGGGGGATGGGCTGAGGAATAGCAAATGGATTTCAATGGCGATGCGTGTCACGTGATGAGTTTGGCCCTTCAAACGGGAGGGGGGCCTGGACAATGATTCGCAGGGTGCTGACCAGTGTTGTGGAACAGTGCGACCCGGGAGCACAAGTGCAAGTGGTCACACGGGTGGACGTAGTGGAGAAGAAGGCAAGTAACTTGCTCACCTTCGTCCGTCAGGACATCTTGCGGTTGTACTCTGCCATTGGCGAGTCCGCACTTGAGGTACCGTGTAAAGTGAGGGGCACCGATGGGGTGACTGCACCGGCTTCTTCGGGGGGCTGGGAAATCGAGACCTAGAGGGCACAGGTTTCGGGTGAGGGGGTTAAGATGTAAGACGAACTGGACGGGCACCTTTCTACAAGGAGGGCGAATGGCTGCCACAGGAAGTGCACGAGGCAGACACAATAAACAATTTAAAACGCAGTTGGACGGGTACACGGATTGGAAAGGTTTAGACATTTATCGGTAAGTGGGATACCGTCTGGCGCTGAGCATGGCGCGGCTGGTTTCCCTGCTGTATGACTGTGCTACTATGAGACATCCCGGGTCGGGTGGGGGGGGCGGGGGGGCGGGAAATCCGAGCTGAGCTTGGAACGGGACAGACCCGTTTACGTTTTCCCGAGCCTGCTTATTCCAGGTTTTAAAGAGATACAAGACTAGGAGCTGGCAGACGGAGCGGTATCACCACTCTGACGTCACTGGATGGAGACCCAGATACTGTAAGGAGTGTAAACACGAGGAATTCTGCAGATGCTGGAAACTCAAGCAACACGCATCAAAGTGCTGGAAGGAGCGTTAGCTTTATTGAAAAGTTTGCACAGTTAGATGAGTACCGGCTATATAGCGGCGGGACAGCAGTCGGAAAGGGAGTGCGGTCGGTACCGAGCCCAGATCGGGAGCGGTGGACAATGCAGTACAAGAAAGCCTTCCCATCACCAGAGCCCAGGAGAGTTAGTCCACACAGGAGGTGCGCCGCATCTGGCACCCGCTGGCCGTTCTGCCCCGTGTGTACAGCGCGCCTGGTAAGAACCCGTGTGTTCACTCTCCGAGGAGCCGCGTCGCCGTGGGTGGCCGGTGGTCGCTGACCGGGTTCCCAATCGCACTGCTGCATCAGGAAGTACAAGGGTCATGTAGCGGGGCACCCCTCTCCCTGCACCGTGTCCTGGAGCCCCAGGCCGTCATGGGACGTGTCATCTCGAGATCGCTTCCTTCGACAGCGCCGTTGGACCACGGATAGCGGAGATCCCAGAGTCGCGTTGTGGCAGTGCGGTCACGATGAGATTCACTGGTTGGACACGGAGAGCCGATGCCAGGTTGGGTGAGCTGGCCGGTGCCGTGATTACTGAGGGCTGGTGACGGGAGAGCGTTAATAGCGGACGGCGTGTAGAAAGCGATGTTTAACATGAAACAGGGCGGGGAATCAACGCGTCTTCGTCGGCCTCACGGGATGGGACAGTTGATCCCGCCAGTGACGACGAACCAGATCTCCTTCCTGGAAGGTAAAACAGAGAGAGTGGAAGGGCAGTCCCTTCACTGAAGGGGTCGTTCTGATGAGCAGGGACGTACCCTGAGGTTCTGCAGTGAAAACGGCTGCCTTTGACCGGGACCGTGTGGAGAGGCGCTGGGTTACGCGTTCCTAGAGTTATAGAGCACGCAAATTCCCCGAGCAGCAGCGTGATTTTCACAAGATCACAAGACAAAGGAGCAGAAGTAGGCCATTCGGCCCGCCGAGTCTGCTCGGCCACTCCACCATGAGCTAAACTTTTCTCCCATCTAGTTCCAATTTCCGGCTTTTTCCCCATATCCCTTGATACCCTGACAAATTAGATACCTATCAATCTCCTCCGTAAACACCCTCAATAATCGGGCCTCCACAGCTGTATGTAGCAACGAATTCCATAGATCCACGACCCTCTGGCTAAAACAAATTCCCCTCATCTGTTTTAAATGGGTACCCTCTAATTCTAAGACTGTGGCCTCTTGTCCTGGACTCACCCGCCAAGGGAAACAGCCTTTCCACATCTACTCTGTCCAACCCTTTCAACATTCGAAATGTTTCTATGAGATCCCCTCTCATTCTTCTATACTCTAATTAATACAATCGAAGAGCCGACAAACGCTCCTCGTATGTTAGCCCCTGCATTCCAGGAATCATCCTCGTAAATCTTTTCCGACATCTGAACATCCCTTCTAAGATAGGGGGCCCAAAACTGCACACAGTATTCCAGATGAGGTCTCACCAGTGCCCCATAGACACCTCCTTACTCTTGTACGCTATTCCACTATTTTCTTCGCCAGTTGTAAGAGAAATGTGGACAGGTGCATGGATGAGAGGGGTATACAGTACTGTGGTCCAGGTGCAGGTCAAAGGCACGGGGCGGAATAATATTTCGGTATGGCCGACCTGGGTGTCTCTAAGGCACTGCTGTGTGGGTTACTGCGGAAGATCAGGCAACACACACAGAATGCGGAGGAACTCGTCAGGCCGGGCAGCGTCTACGGGAAAGAGCACAGTCGACGTTTCGGGCCGAGACCCCTCGGCAGGACCGGAGAAAGGAAAAGGTGAGTCAGAATTAAGAAAGGGAGGGAGGGAAGAACCTCAAGGTGATAGGCGAGACTAGCGGGGCAGGATGAAGTAAAGAGCTGGGAAGTTGATTAGTGAAATGCATACAGGGCTGGAGAAGGGGAATCTGATAGGAGAGGACAGAAGGCCGCGGAAGAAAGAAAAGGGGGGGGGGAGCACCAGAGGGAGGTGATGGGCAAGTAAGGAGGTGAGGTGAGAGAGGGAAATGGAAATGGTGAAGGTGGGGTTGGGCATCACCGGAAGTTTGAGACATTGATCAGGTCGGAGATCCCCAGACGGAATACCAGGTGTTGCTCCTCCAGCCTGAGCGCGGCCTCATCCTGACAGTGGAGGAGGCCGCGGATGGACACACCGGAATGGGAATGGGAAAGTGGAATTAAAATGGGTGGCCACCGGGAGATCCCGCTTTTTCCAGCGGATGGAGCGTAGATGCTCGGCGAAGCGCTCTCCCAATCTATGTCGGGTCTCACAGAGAGCATTGGACACAGTGTATGACCCCAACAGGTTCACAGATGAAGTGTTGGGAGGTCTGTCTGGGGCGCTGAATGGTAGTGAGGGAGGAGGTATAGGGGCAGGTGTGACACTTGCTCCACTTGCAAGGATAAATACCAGGAGGGAGATCAGTGGGGAGGGACGGGTGGACAAGGGAGTCGCGAAGAAAGCGATCCCTGTGGAAAGCAGAAAGTGTGTGTGGGGGGGGCGACGGAAAGCTGTGCTTGGTGATGGGATCCTGTTTCTTTTCAGATTTTATGTCAATGGTCTGGATGAAAGAATTGATAAACTTGTGGCCACGTTTGTGGACAAGAGGAAGGTAAGCAAAGGGACAGGTAGTGTTAACGAAACAGGGTGTCTGCAGAGAAACAGACAGATTGGGAGAACGGGTAGATGGAGGACACTGTAGGGAACTGCGTGACATGCACTTTAGTAGAAGGAATGAAGGCATGGACTACCTTCCAAAGGTGGAGAAAATTCAAACTTCAGAAGTTCAAAGAGATGTGAGAGTTCTCATGCACGATTCCCCAATGGTGAACTTGCAGGTTGAGTCAATGGTAAGGAAGGCAAATGCAATGTTAGCATTCATTTTCAGAAGCCCAGAATACAAAAGCAAGTACGTAATGCTGAATCTTTATGAGGCATTGGTCAGACTGTGCTTGGAATATCGTGGGTGGTTTTGGGGTCTCTTATTGGAGAAAGGTTGCGCTGGCGTTACAAATGGTTCAGGAGGGCTTCACAAGAATAATCACAGCAATGAAAGAGTTAAAATATGAGGACCCTTTTGATGGCTCTGAACGTATACTCGCTTGGTTTAGAAGAATGAGAGGGTTGTCATTAAAAACTATTGAATATTGAAAGTGGATGAGGTGGATGTGGAGAGGATGAATGCTACAGTAGGTAGTTTAGGACCAGAGGGCACAGTTTCAGAATAGAGAGATATCCTTGTTGGACAAAGATGAGGGAAAATATCTTCACCCACAGTCTGGTAACCCTGTGGAATTCATTGCTTTGCAGGCCAAGTCATTGGGTATGTTTAAGGGAGAGGTTGATAAGTTCTTGATTAATCAGAGCACCAAAGGGGTGTTGACGCGTGGCCAAGTGGTTAAGGCATTGGTCGAGTGATCTGAAGGTCGCTAGTTCAAGGCTCGGCTGAGGCAGTGTGTTGTGTCCTTGAACAAGGCACTTAACCACATATTGCTCTGCGAACGACACCGGTGCCAAGCTGTATCGGCCCTAGTGCCCTTCCCTTGGACAACATCGGTGGCGTGGAGAGGGGAGACTTGCAGCATGGGCAACTGCTGGTCTTCCATACAACCCTGCCCAGGCCTGCGCCCTGGAAACCTCCCAAGGCGCAAATCCATGGTCTCATGAGACTAATAGATGCCTATAAAGGTTACAGGGAGAAGGCAGAAGAATGGAGTTGAGAAGGATAAGAAAACAGCCATGATGGAATGTGGAGCAAACTCGATGGGCCAAACAGCCTTATCTGCTCCAATATATGATGGACTTATGGTCTAATCAATGACCCCATATCTAACACCTGCCTGTCACTCTCTCTCGCTCCTTCCCCCTCTCTCTCCATCTCACTCCCACCTGATCTCCTGAACTCTTCCAGAGCTACTCAGTGGAAGCCTCGAACACACCAGCCTACCTTCAGCCTGGGTAGGTTGCAGCCCTCAGCACTGAACGTCAGGTTCAACACTATGACAAGCCTCTTTCTTCTGTTTCTGCCAGAAGCAGACAACCCAGCTGTAGAGTTCCCTGGAACATGGACACAACTTCTCTCCCCAAACACACAAACGGCCTGCTGCTCTGGGCATTTGCCCCATTCTCCCTTTGGTGCTGAGTCTCCTTGAAACTCTGACCTGCGTTTCACAGACTTGTCGTGCCCCGCTGTTCCGTTAAAGCAAATCAAGAACAGCCAGGCTGTTTCTGTCTAACCGCCCTCATTAAGCCATCAAGTGGATCCTCTTTCAGCAGGTTACAGCCTTCAATTCTACTCCGGCCGGTCACAGACACTGTCACTTACTGTCTGGCAGAACGTTCAGTCTTCTCAATTGGTAAAACGAAGCGCCTGTGGAATGTGAAGAAGACGAGGAATTAGATATTCTACGTACGGAGTGGGACACTGAGCGACATGGACGAGAGACGGAGACGGGACAGAGAGGAGGCTGAGACCTGGGTTACAACTCCTGTTCCTTACTGAACAGAGCCCCGAGTGACCACATTTCCCATGTTGAATGTGCAAGAGATCAAATACTTTGCTGTATGTGAGATCTCAGCTCTGCTTTCTGTGCGGTTCTGGAGAACAAGGGAAGACTAGGAAACATTTAGATGCTGAAAGGATCATTGAGAGGCCAGTAAGCATATTGTATTGTAACTTGCTGAGGGCAGGTCTTACAAGACCATGAGACGCGTACATAGAGTGGGCAGAGAGTATCTGTTTCCCAGGGTTAAAATGTCGAATACCAGAGGGCATGCATTGAAGGTGAGAGAGGGTAAGTTCGAGGAGGATTGAGGGGTAAGTTCTTCTGCACGGAGAGTCAAGGATGCCTGGAATGCACGACCTGCTATGGTGGTAGAGGCAGATACATCAGAGGATTTTAAGAGACGTTTGGATAGACACCTGAATGTAAGGAAGATGGAGGGATAGGGACATGGTGTAGGTAGGAGGGATTAGTGTTTGGCTGTTCTTGATTTGCTTTTAAGCTGTTTCATCACAACATTATGAGCTGAATGGCCTATTTTTGTGCTGTACTCTTCTAGGTTCGGAAATGATGCTGGAGAGGTTGGAATGGGGAACAGGGAAATGGCAGAGGGGCAAACTAGGTACTTAGCTGCTGTTTTCACAGCGGAAGACGCCAGTAATATACTTTCTACTTTATTGTCGCCAAACAATTGGTACTAGAACGTACAATCATCAGAGCGATATTTGATTCTGCGCTTCACACTCCCTGGATTATAAATATTAAAAATATTAAAAATAGTTAAAATTAGTAAATATTAAAAATTTAAATCGTAAATCATAAATAAAAAATTGAAAAATGGAAAGTAAGGTCGTGCAAAAAAAACCGAGAGGCAGGTCTGGATATTTGGAGGATACGGCCCAGATCCGGGTCAGGATCCGTTCAGCAGTCTTATCACAGTTGGAAAGAAGCTGTTCCCAAATCTGGCCGTACAAGTCTTCAAGCTCCTGAGCCTTCTCCCGGAGGGAAGAGGGACGAAAAGTGTGTTGGTTGGGTGGGTCGTGTCCTTGATTGTCCTGGCAGCACTGCTCCGACAGCGTGCAGTGTAAAGTGAGTCCAAGGACGGAAGATTGGTTTGTGTGATATGCTGGGCTGTGTTCACGATCTTCTGCAGCTTCTTTTGGTCTTGGAGAGGACAACTTCCATACCAGGTTGTGATACACCCTAGAAGAATGCTTTCTACGGTGCATTTATAAAAATTAGTGAGGGTTTTAGGGGACAGGCCAAATTTCTTTAGTTTTCTCAGGAATAAAGGCGCTGGTGGGCCTTCTTGGCAGTGAACTCTGCTTGGCTGGACCAAGTCAGGTCATCTGTGATATTGGCCCTGAGGAACTTAAAGCCACTTAAAGCCGAGGAACTTAAAAACTTAAAACTTATATAACCAGAATTCAAGAGGATCAGGGGCAGGGGCTGAAGTGAATGTAGTTGTCTTGTTATTATTAATGAGAAGCTGAAAGGTCTGAAGACAGATAAGTCATATAGACCAGATGGATGACATCCCAGAGTTTTGAAAGAGGCAGCTCAAGAGATTGTGGAGGCATTAGCAGTGATCTTTCAAAATTCAGAATGGTAATCCATGCATAGTGCCAAATAGATGGTGGCGATCTTAAATGTTTTTTTATTTTTTTGCATCTGTATTTACTCGTGAGACAGTCTGCAGAGTGAAGCAAAGTAGTAGTGAGCCCATACCGATTACAGAGCTGGAGATATTTACTGCCTTGAGGAAAATAAATCCTTCAGGCCTGAGAATGTGTTCCTTCAGATCTGTGGGAGGCGAGGGCAGATATTGCAGGGGCCCTAGCAGAGATATTTAAATCATGCTTATCGATAGGTGAGGTACCAAAGGATTGGAAGATAGCCAATGTTGTTCTGCTGTTTAAGAAAGTCTCTAAATATAAACTAGGAAACGATATGCCAGTGAGCCTAACAACAGTAGTCGGAAAGTTATTGAAAGGTATTCTTAGAGACCAGATATATGAATATTTGGATAGCCAGGGATTAGGGATACTCAGCTTGGCTTTATGTGTGGTTAATAGTGTCTAACCAATCTTGCAGAATTTTTCGAAGTTACCAGTAAAATTGTTGAAGGCGAGAAGTGGATGTTGTCTACATGGACTTCAGCAAGGCCTGTGACAAGGTCCCACAAGGGAGGTTGGTCAAGAAGGTTGAGTCGCTCGGTATTCAAGATGAGGTAGTAAATTGGATTAGACATTGGCTTTGTGGGAAAACCCAGAGGGTGGTAGTAGATGGTTTACTCTCTGACTGCAGGCCTGTGACTAGTGGCAAGTTACAGGGATTGGTGCTGGCTCATATTGTTGTTTGTCAGCTATATCAATGATTTTGATGATAATGTGGATAACTGGATCAGTAAATTTGCGGATAACACCAAGATTGTGGGTATAGTGGACAGTGAGGAAGACTACCAGAGATTGCAGTGGGATCTGGACAGGCTGGAAAAAATGGGCTGAGAAATGGCAGATGGAATTTAATGCAGACAAGTGTGAGATGTTGCACTTTGGTAGGACCTACCAGGGTGGGTCTTACACAGTGAACGGTAGGGCTCTGAGGAGCGTGGTAGAACAAAGGGATCTTCGAATACAGGTCCATAATGCATTGCAAATGGAGTCACAGGTAGACAGGGTGGTAAAGAAAGCTTTTGGTATATTAGCCTTCATAATTCAACGTACAGGAAATGAGAGGTCCTGTTGAAGTTACATAAGACACTGGTGAGGCCTAACTTGGAGTGTTGTGTGCAGCCTTGGCCACCTACCTACAGGAAAGATTGAAAGAGAAGAGTGGAAATTTACAAGGATATTGCCAGATCTAGAGAACCTGAGTTGTAAGGAGAGTTTGAATAGGTTCGGATTTTATTCCATGGAATGCACAAGATTGAGAGGACATTTGATAGAGGTATAAAAAATGATGAGGTGTATGGAAAAGGTAAAAGCAAGCTGGCTTTTTCCACTAAGGCTGTGTGGGACCGCAACCAGAGGTCATGGGTTAAGGGATTAAGGTGAAGAGTCTAAGGGAACATGGTGGGGTGGTGGGGGGGAGTGTCACTTCTTCACTCAGAAGGTTGTGAGAGTGTGGAACGAGCTGCCAGAACAAGTGCTACATGCAAGGTCGATTTCCAAGTTTCAGAGACATGGATAGTAGAGATGTGGAGGCCTATGGGCCAGGTACAGGACTAGGCAGTTTAAATGATTCCACATGGACTAGATGGGTTCAAGGGCCTGTTTCTATGCTGTACTTTTCTATTGCGCTATGACCCGAAGAGCAATTAGATGCTAGAATACTTCCAGAATTATAACTGCCACTCCACTTTTTAAGAGGGAGGGAGGCGAAAGGCAAGAAATTATAGACCAGTTAGCCAGACTTCAGTGTTTGGGAAGATGTTGGTATTCATTATTAAGGATGAGGTTTCGAGGTACTTGGAGGAACGCAATAAAATAGGCCTTTTCTAGTTGGCTGCCGGTGACTAGTGACATTCATCAGCAGTCAGTGTTGGGGCTGCTTCTCTTAGTGTTAGATCTCAAGGATTTAGATAACAAAATTAACGGCTCTATGGCTATTTTTGCAGACAGTGCAAAGATAGAGGGGCAGATAGGTCTGTAGTCTGGTGGAGTTTTGTGTGTTTTTTTACGTAGTTCAGTGTAGTTTTTGTATTGTTCATGTAGCACCATGGTCCTGGAAAACGTCATCTGGTTTTTACTGTGTACTGTACCAGCAGTTATGGTTGAAATGACAATAAGAAGTGACTTGACTTCACTGGAGGAAGCAGGAAATCTGAAAAAGTACTGGACAGGTTAGGACAATGAGCAAAGACGTGTCAGGTGAAATATAGTTTAGTAAAGTGTGTGGTCATACACTTCGGTAAAGGGAAGAATGGTGCAGACTATTTTCTAAACGCAGAGAAAATTCAAAAACTGGAAGCGCACAGGGGCTTGGGAGGTCAATTTGCAGATTGGGTCAGTGATGAGGAAGGTAAATGCAATGTTAGCATTCATTTCGAGAGGATGAGGAGGTAAAGCTGAGACTTTATAAGACATTAGTCAGAAAGCACTTGGAGGATTGTGAGCAGTTTTGAATCACTTATCAATGAAGTGATGTACTGACATTGGAGAAGGTCTGGGGATGCTCACGAGAATGATTCTGGGAATGGAATGGTTAATGTATTGAAGACTCCGGGGACGCGCTGGAGTTTAGAAGAATGAGGGGTGACCTCACTGAAACCTATCAAATATCGAAAGGCCTCGTCAGAGTGGACGTTGAGAGGATGTTTCCGAGAGTGGGGGAGTCTCAGAATGCAGGGACCTCCCTCTGGAACAGAGACAAGAAGGACTTTAGCCGGGGGTGGTGAATCTGTGGAATTCATTGTCACAAACAGCCAGATCACTGGGTATATTTAAAACAGATGTTGATAGTTTCGTAATTACTAAAGGTCACAGGAAGAAGGCGGGAGAATGGCGTTGAGAGGGATAATAAGTCAGCCGTGATGGAATAGCGAAGTAGTCTTCTTTTAGTCTTATGGACAGTTGGTATTTACTCTACCCATGGTAAGTTTTTACTGTCATTAAGGATAAAATTTCCGAGTACTTGGATGAAATAGAATGAAGTCGGCACGGTTTTGATCAGGGGAGATTTCGCCTAAGAAATCTATCAGGGAACTCTGAGAAATCGGAGATCTGTGACCAAATCCGGTTCAGGCATTCACCACCGGAGCCAAAATAAACTGTTCACACCATTCATTCCCCTTAGCTTCCATCTCTCACCACTGGAGCGCCCTCCGTCAGCCTGACCACCCATCCAGATCTGCAGCACCTTTCATTCAGTGACCACTGTGCTCACGGACGCACTTACCCATCAGTCCCACCCGAATATCCCTCAGCTGGATTCCTGTTCGAGAAAGAAAAGAATGAAAAGGATCTGTGTGTAGGGAGGGACGCTCACGGACACGGAGCGGTGACGGCTCACGGACACGGAGTGGTGACGGCTCAGGGTCACGGAGCGCTGTCGGCTCAGGGACACGGAGCGGTGACGGCTCAGGGACACGGAGCGGTGTCGGCTCAGGGACACGGAGCGGTGACGGATCAGGGACACGGAGCGGTGTCGGCTCAGGGACACGGAGCGGTTTCTCTCAGCAATACACAGGCAATGCCTTCTCCCATAACACCGATGTCCGCGGTGTGAGAGGGTGAGGTGCTGCCTTTAGGTGAGACGGTGCAGAGGATGCACACACCACAGCCACGCAGCTGCGAAGTGTGACTGGGAGATGTGTGAGAACAATAGACAATAGACAATAGGTGCGGGAGTAGGCCATTCGGCCCTTCGAGCCAGCACCGCCATTCACTGTGATCATGGCTGATCATCCACAATCAGTATCCAGTTCCTACCTTATCCCCATAACCTTTGATTCCATTATCTTTAAGAGCTCTATCCAGCTCTTTCTTGAAAGCATCCAGAGACTTGGCCTCCACAGCCTTCTGGGGCAGAGCATTCCACATATCCACCACTCTCTGGGTGAAAAAGTTTTTCTTCAACTCCGTTCTAAATGGCCTACCGCTTATTCTTAAAACAAATGGGCTGTTGGGAGGTAGCTGCCTGGGAATCGGTTCCACTAAGCAGCCAAGGTGCAGGGGATTCGGGCAGAGAGGATTATTTCACAGGCACAGTCATGGGGAACAGTTCCACAAACCAGCCACGGGCCGTAGGTTCACCGCGGGGAGGAATATTTCACGGGCATGGTCACGAGGAACCGGCCAGTGATCCTGGTCAGCTGGTCGGTGTCTGAAGTCACATTTCTCACTTACACGTCATCGTCTGCCCGCCATTCAGCAGACCGACTGCTGCGGCCACCGTCCGCTGAGCTGGCGTTCCTGTGGGTGGGGGGCAAAGAGAGAATTAGCCCTGACGACTGTCACCCTGAGGTCAAGTACATCCCCGGTCCTGTACGCCCAGCCCTGGCACCCCAGGCACAGAGGCCGGGGGTCCGGCACCGCACCTGTGACAACAGAAACAAGCTGTAAAGGGGGCAAAGGTGAAATTTGTGGCGTGAATGAGCCAATAATTTCAACAAAGATTCCAACGGCTTTTCTGGAAACAGATGGTAAGAGAGAGATTGGAGTGGCCATTGGACCACTTCCAATTGATGCCGGAAACTAATGGGATCGGGGAAATGGCCGAGCAGTCAGAATGGGCGAAGACTTTATTGTCTGTAGTTCAGTGAAATCATGGAATATTTGTGTATTGAAGGTGCTTCCATTTGATAGAGGTATACCACATTATATGGGTAGGTAGATCCGCTTCTGCTGACAGGAGAAGGGGCACAGGCAGGTTACTGGCATCTTAAAACTAGTCACTTCGCCCAGATGGGGCTCTTCCGCCATGGTTTGTAGCTCATCCAGATAAGAGAAACTGATCTCAAACCTCCGCTGCCTTGTAGCTCTTCCCACTCATGGGGACGGCTTTGGGAGTAAACCCTGAGGAAAAATCCTCAGCTGGAGTCCCTAAGGCAGTTTAACACTGAGTTCTCCCGATGCCGCCGCTACCAAACTCTATCGGTCTTTGCTGTTCCTTTGGGTTCATCAGTTGCTTGGAGAGGGGCAGCCTGCTACGTGGGCAACAGCTTGCTCTCCAACATCGTACTGCCCGGGCTTGCGTATCTGGACAGCTCGGACGCAATATCCACCGTCAGCTCTGACCGACGGAGGCCCTCACCAGGTAAGGTAGCTTTTCCACTGAGGTTAGGCAAGACTAGAACTAGAGGTCACATTTTTCCCTCACACTCTCTCCAAACTCGAGGCATGTCCATGGGCAGTCTCATGGCCTGCCTGTTTGTTGGCTGTGTTGAAGCGTTGAAGTTCGGTTACACTCCCTAACTCTTCCTCCACTACCCTGACGACTGCATTGGTGCAGCTTCGTACAGCCATGCTCAGCTCATCAATTTTATCAACTTGGCCTCCAATTTCCACCCTGCCCTTAAATTCACTTGGCCCATCTCCTTCCCATTCCTAACCCTCTCTGTCTGCATCTCTGGAGGCAAACTGTGAATCAACATAAACCTACCGATTCCCACAGTTACCTCGATAACACCTCTTCCCACCCTGTCTCCTCCAAGAATGCTGTTCCCTTTCCTCAGTTTCTTTGCTTCACCCCATCTGCTCCCAGGACATCACTTTCCATTCCAGGAAATCAGAGATGTTCTCTTTCCACAATCCAACCAAAAGCCATAAATTCTGCGCTGAGAGGAATATCTCACAGGTTGTCAATTCCACACACCACCCATGGGCCATGGATTGTGATTCTGTGCCGAGAGGAATATCTCAAAGCTAGGGCCGGGACGAAACGCACAATGCTGGGATCCAGAGCAATACTGGAGATCTGTATCAGAGAGAATGTGAAGTGCTAGAACGAAGACGACAACGAGAGGACAATATTTCTGACTGAATGGTGGAAAATATTTGAGGGGAGCTTCACTCAGATGCTGAGCTACTGAAACAACCTGGATGTGGATCCAGCTGCAGCACTTAGGATTAGTTTGGAAAGGTACATCGACCAGAAGGACCTCTTTCACTGCTGTAGTGTCTGTAACTCTGTGATTCAAAGGGAGCACATTACACCTGTCTTCAAATGGGAAGAGACCAGAACTATGCCTGAAAATCAGGAGAGTCAGGAGCAGAAGTGAGAGGCATTGGGGATGTACAACCTGTTAGTGAAGATGAAACACGTGAAAGGGAGTAAATCTCCTCGACCAGGTGCACAACACAGCAGGCTTCTGAGAGAGAAGGCTGAGTAAATCCGAATAGTCTGCCCTTTCAGGAGCAACAGGAGACAGGGGAAATCACAGAGCCCTGAAAATTGGCAAACCAAACAAAGCTGTTTCAGGAGGGAAGGAAGCAAAACAAAGGAAATACAGTCTCTCTCACCTTCATGGCTGTTAACATTTTACAACTATTGTGCAGGAGGGAATTTCGGACTATTATTCTATTGATAACAGGATAGGCTAAAACCAATACAGTTTGTATAAGGGGAGACTGTGACTGAAAATCTGTGGGATCTCTGAGCAACCCCAAGATCGATGCCAGGGCTCCGTGATCACACCAAGCTTGTGCATTTACTACGAAATAAGAGAGAAGATTTTCACACCATTCCTTCCCCTTGGACGAGCAGTGTGAGGAGGGGCTTGTGTCTCTCACAATCAGATCTCTCCCACCCATCTGTCACAAGAGCAGCCAACCGATACTGCAGTGTCTCCCGTTCAGTCACCGTCCGGCTCATTGACACAGTGTTCCACGTCGACTTACCCTGGCAACATCCCACTGATGTCATCTGAGGACCTGTTTGGGATTGTGGAGAAAATAAAGAATTAGGGACCCCTCATCCTCCGATTACCCATCAGTCTCAGCCCACACACCACAATCTCACTCCCACCCAACTTCTCAACTCTTCCACAGCTGCTCAGTGGAAGCCCGGGGACCACCAGCCCACCTTCCATCTGGGAACCTTGCAGCCTTCAGGACTCAATGTCAAGCTCCACACTTCCACTTTCCATCGTCCCTGCCAGAACTTGACAGTCCAACGGTAGAGTTCCCTGGGACACTGACCCCGTTTCTCTGTCCCCGAAGCACACTGTCTGACCCGCGGGATATTTCCACCCCCTTCGCTTTGCTGTTGGGTCTCTGGAGATTTTTCTCTTGCATTTCACAATCTTTCCATCGCCCTTTGTCATTCTAATTCTCTCCCTTTCCTTTTCGATCTACTTCTCCATCTCCATCTCCCTCTCTCCTTCCCTCTCCTTATCATTCTCCTTCTCCTTCTCTTCTTTTTTCCCTCCTTCTCCCTCCAGACACTCCCTCATCCCAACATCCTCTGCTTTTACCTCGACTTCACCCTCTTCCTCTGCATCTGCCTCTCCATATCCCTCTCCCTCTACCTCCCCCTCTCCCTTTTCCTCCTCCCCCTCTCCCTCAATATCTCCCTCTCCACCGTCTCACTCTACCTCAGCCTCTCTCCCTCGCCCACACCCTTTCCCTGACCATTTCCCTCTCCTTCTCCACCTACCACTCCATCTCCAACTCCATCGAGCTCTCCATTTCCCACTCCATCTCGCTCTCTCCATTCAGCTTCATCTATCTCTCCCTCTAGCTCCTCTCCATGTCCTCTCTATGTCCCCCTTTCTTTCTCTCTCTCTCTCTCTCTCTCTCTCTCTCTCTCTCTCTCTCTCTCTCTCTCTCTCTCTCTCTCGTGTCCTCATTAACTACTGACCAGACTCTCGTTCAGGGGATGCGTTTGCTTCATTTTCTGACCCGGTCGCAGACATGTCTTCCCAAAGTTACTTACTCGCTGTCAGAGCGTCTCATCCTGCCGCCTTCGGTTGCATCCCTACGTCAGAATGTGAAGGGAAAGAATGAGAGTGTGTGTGTTGCAGGGTGGGGCTGTCAGAGACACGGTGCAATGCAGGGACACACCGCCCCTCCCACAACACTGAGCTTCACCGTGTGCGGCAGTGGAGTGCCGTCTTCACATGGGAACGCCGTGAAACTCCGTGTGTGACAGACTCACAGCTCTACACTGAAGGACGTGTAAGAACAAATGTGTTGTTGGGAGTCAACGCGGAGATAATCAATTCCACAAAACACCCGATGGACACGGGTTATGATCTTCGAATACAGGTCCATAACGCATTGCAAATGGAGTCACAGGTAGACAGGGTGGTAAAGAAAGCTTTTGGTATATTAGCCTTCATAATTCAACGTACAGGAAATGAGAGGTCCTGTTGAAGTTACATAAGACACTGGTGAGGCCTAACTTGGAGTGTTGTGTGCAGCCTTGGCCACCTACCTACAGGAAAGATTGAAAGAGAAGAGTGGAAATTTACAAGGATATTGCCAGATCTAGAGAACCTGAGTTGTAAGGAGAGTTTGAATAGGTTCGGATTTTATTCCATGGAATGCACAAGATTGAGAGGACATTTGATAGAGGTATAAAAAATGATGAGGTGTATGGAAAAGGTAAAAGCAAGCTGGCTTTTTCCACTAAGGCTGTGTGGGACCGCAACCAGAGGTCATGGGTTAAGGGATTAAGGTGAAGAGTCTAAGGGAACATGGTGGGGTGGTGGGGGGGAGTGTCACTTCTTCACTCAGAAGGTTGTGAGAGTGTGGAACGAGCTGCCAGAACAAGTGCTACATGCAAGGTCGATTTCCAAGTTTCAGAGACATGGATAGTAGAGATGTGGAGGCCTATGGGCCAGGTACAGGACTAGGCAGTTTAAATGATTCCACATGGACTAGATGGGTTCAAGGGCCTGTTTCTATGCTGTACTTTTCTATTGCGCTATGACCCGAAGAGCAATTAGATGCTAGAATACTTCCAGAATTATAACTGCCACTCCACTTTTTAAGAGGGAGGGAGGCGAAAGGCAAGAAATTATAGACCAGTTAGCCAGACTTCAGTGTTTGGGAAGATGTTGGTATTCATTATTAAGGATGAGGTTTCGAGGTACTTGGAGGAACGCAATAAAATAGGCCTTTTCTAGTTGGCTGCCGGTGACTAGTGACATTCATCAGCAGTCAGTGTTGGGGCTGCTTCTCTTAGTGTTAGATCTCAAGGATTTAGATAACAAAATTAACGGCTCTATGGCTATTTTTGCAGACAGTGCAAAGATAGAGGGGCAGATAGGTCTGTAGTCTGGTGGAGTTTTGTGTGTTTTTTTACGTAGTTCAGTGTAGTTTTCGTATTGTTCATGTAGCACCATGGTCCTGGAAAACGTCATCTGGTTTTTACTGTGTACTGTACCAGCAGTTATGGTTGAAATGACAATAAGAAGTGACTTGACTTCACTGGAGGAAGCAGGAAATCTGAAAAAGTACTGGACAGGTTAGGACAATGAGCAAAGACGTGTCAGGTGAAATATAGTTTAGTAAAGTGTGTGGTCATACACTTCGGTAAAGGGAAGAATGGTGCAGACTATTTTCTAAACGCAGAGAAAATTCAAAAACTGGAAGCGCACAGGGGCTTGGGAGGTCAATTTGCAGATTGGGTCAGTGATGAGGAAGGTAAATGCAATGTTAGCATTCATTTCGAGAGGATGAGGAGGTAAAGCTGAGACTTTATAAGACATTAGTCAGAAAGCACTTGGAGGATTGTGAGCAGTTTTGAATCACTTATCAATGAAGTGATGTACTGACATTGGAGAAGGTCTGGGGATGCTCACGAGAATGATTCTGGGAATGGAATGGTTAATGTATTGAAGACTCCGGGGACGCGCTGGAGTTTAGAAGAATGAGGGGTGACCTCACTGAAACCTATCAAATATCGAAAGGCCTCGTCAGAGTGGACGTTGAGAGGATGTTTCCGAGAGTGGGGGAGTCTCAGAATGCAGGGACCTCCCTCTGGAACAGAGACAAGAAGGACTTTAGCCGGGGGTGGTGAATCTGTGGAATTCATTGTCACAAACAGCCAGATCACTGGGTATATTTAAAACAGATGTTGATAGTTTCGTAATTACTAAAGGTCACAGGAAGAAGGCAGGAGAATGGCGTTCAGAGGGATAATAAGTCAGCCGTGATGGAATAGCGAAGTAGTCTTCTTTTAGTCTTATGGACAGTTGGTATTTACTCTACCCATGGTAAGTTTTTACTGTCATTAAGGATAAAATTTCCGAGTACTTGGATGAAATAGAATGAAGTCGGCACGGTTTTGATCAGGGGAGATTTCGCCTAAGAAATCTATCAGGGAACTCTGAGAAATCGGAGATCTGTGACCAAATCCGGTTCGGGCATTCGCCACCGGAGCCAAAATAAACTGTTCACACCATTCATTCCCCTTAGCTTCCATCTCTCACCACTGGAGCGCCCTCCGTCAGCCTGACCACCCATCCAGATCTGCAGCACCTTTCATTCAGTGACCACTGTGCTCACGGACGCACTTACCCATCAGTCCCACCCGAATATCCCTCAGCTGGATTCCTGTTCGAGAAAGAAAAGAATGAAAAGGATCTGTGTGTAGGGAGGGACGCTCACGGACACGGAGCGGTGACGGCTCACGGACACGGAGTGGTGACGGCTCAGGGTCACGGAGCGCTGTCGGCTCAGGGACACGGAGCGGTGACGGCTCAGGGACACGGAGCGGTGTCGGCTCAGGGACACGGAGCGGTGTCGGCTCAGGGACACGGAGCGGTGACGGATCAGGGACACGGAGCGGTGTCGGCTCAGGGACACGGAGCGGTTTCTCTCAGCAATACACAGGCAATGCCTTCTCCCATAACACCGATGTCCGCGGTGTGAGAGGGTGAGGTGCTGCCTTTAGGTGAGACGGTGCAGAGGATGCACACACCACAGCCACGCAGCTGCGAAGTGTGACTGGGAGATGTGTGAGAACAATAGACAATAGACAATAGGTGCGGGAGTAGGCCATTCGGCCCTTCGAGCCAGCACCGCCATTCACTGTGATCATGGCTGATCATCCACAATCAGTATCCAGTTCCTACCTTATCCCCATAACCTTTGATTCCATTATCTTTAAGAGCTCTATCCAGCTCTTTCTTGAAAGCATCCAGAGACTTGGCCTCCACAGCCTTCTGGGGCAGAGCATTCCACATATCCACCACTCTCTGGGTGAAAAAGTTTTTCTTCAACTCCGTTCTAAATGGCCTACCGCTTATTCTTAAAACAAATGGGCTGTTGGGAGGTAGCTGCCTGGGAATCGGTTCCACTAAGCAGCCAAGGTGCAGGGGATTCGGGCAGAGAGGATTATTTCACAGGCACAGTCATGGGGAACAGTTCCACAAACCAGCCACGGGCCGTAGGTTCACCGCGGGGAGGAATATTTCACGGGCATGGTCACGAGGAACCGGCCAGTGATCCTGGTCAGCTGGTCGGTGTCTGAAGTCACATTTCTCACTTACACGTCATCGTCTGCCCGCCATTCAGCAGACCGACTGCTGCGGCCACCGTCCGCTGAGCTGGCGTTCCTGTGGGTGGGGGGCAAAGAGAGAATTAGCCCTGACGACTGTCACCCTGAGGTCAAGTACATCCCCGGTCCTGTACGCCCAGCCCTGGCACCCCAGGCACAGAGGCCGGGGGTCCGGCACCGCACCTGTGACAACAGAAACAAGCTGTAAAGGGGGCAAAGGTGAAATTTGTGGCGTGAATGAGCCAATAATTTCAACAAAGATTCCAACGGCTTTTCTGGAAACAGATGGTAAGAGAGAGATTGGAGTGGCCATTGGACCACTTCCAATTGATGCCGGAAACTAATGGGATCGGGGAAATGGCCGAGCAGTCAGAATGGGCGAAGACTTTATTGTCTGTAGTTCAGTGAAATCATGGAATATTTGTGTATTGAAGGTGCTTCCATTTGATAGAGGTATACCACATTATATGGGTAGGTAGATCCGCTTCTGCTGACAGGAGAAGGGGCACAGGCAGGTTACTGGCATCTTAAAACTAGTCACTTCGCCCAGATGGGGCTCTTCCGCCATGGTTTGTAGCTCATCCAGATAAGAGAAACTGATCTCAAACCTCCGCTGCCTTGCAGCTCTTCCCACTCATGGGGACGGCTTTGGGAGTAAACCCTGAGGAAAAATCCTCAGCTGGAGTCCCTAAGGCAGTTTAACACTGAGTTCTCCCGATGCCGCCGCTACCAAACTCTATCGGTCTTTGCTGTTCCTTTGGGTTCATCAGTTGCTTGGAGAGGGGCAGCCTGCTACGTGGGCAACAGCTTGCTCTCCAACATCGTACTGCCCGGGCTTGCGTATCTGGACAGCTCGGACGCAATATCCACCGTCAGCTCTGACCGACGGAGGCCCTCACCAGGTAAGGTAGCTTTTCCACTGAGGTTAGGCAAGACTAGAACTAGAGGTCACATTTTTCCCTCACACTCTCTCCAAACTCGAGGCATGTCCATGGGCAGTCTCATGGCCTGCCTGTTTGTTGGCTGTGTTGAAGCGTTGAAGTTCGGTTACACTCCCTAACTCTTCCTCCACTACCCTGACGACTGCATTGGTGCAGCTTCGTACAGCCATGCTCAGCTCATCAATTTTATCAACTTGGCCTCCAATTTCCACCCTGCCCTTAAATTCACTTGGCCCATCTCCTTCCCATTCCTAACCCTCTCTGTCTGCATCTCTGGAGGCAAACTGTGAATCAACATAAACCTACCGATTCCCACAGTTACCTCGATAACACCTCTTCCCACCCTGTCTCCTCCAAGAATGCTGTTCCCTTTCCTCAGTTTCTTTGCTTCACCCCATCTGCTCCCAGGACATCACTTTCCATTCCAGGAAATCAGAGATGTTCTCTTTCCACAATCCAACCAAAAGCCATAAATTCTGCGCTGAGAGGAATATCTCACAGGTTGTCAATTCCACACACCACCCATGGGCCATGGATTGTGATTCTGTGCCGAGAGGAATATCTCAAAGCTAGGGCCGGGACGAAACGCACAATGCTGGGATCCAGAGCAATACTGGAGATCTGTATCAGAGAGAATGTGAAGTGCTAGAACGAAGACGACAACGAGAGGACAATATTTCTGACTGAATGGTGGAAAATATTTGAGGGGAGCTTCACTCAGATGCTGAGCTACTGAAACAACCTGGATGTGGATCCAGCTGCAGCACTTAGGATTAGTTTGGAAAGGTACATCGACCAGAAGGACCTCTTTCACTGCTGTAGTGTCTGTAACTCTGTGATTCAAAGGGAGCACATTACACCTGTCTTCAAATGGGAAGAGACCAGAACTATGCCTGAAAATCAGGAGAGTCAGGAGCAGAAGTGAGAGGCATTGGGGATGTACAACCTGTTAGTGAAGATGAAACACGTGAAAGGGAGTAAATCTCCTCGACCAGGTGCACAACACAGCAGGCTTCTGAGAGAGAAGGCTGAGTAAATCCGAATAGTCTGCCCTTTCAGGAGCAACAGGAGACAGGGGAAATCACAGAGCCCTGAAAATTGGCAAACCAAACAAAGCTGTTTCAGGAGGGAAGGAAGCAAAACAAAGGAAATACAGTCTCTCTCACCTTCATGGCTGTTAACATTTTACAACTATTGTGCAGGAGGGAATTTCGGACTATTATTCTATTGATAACAGGATAGGCTAAAACCAACACAGTTTGTATAAGGGGAGACTGTGACTGAAAATCTGTGGGATCTCTGAGCAACCCCAAGATCGATGCCAGGGCTCCGTGATCACACCAAGCTTGTGCATTTACTACGAAATAAGAGAGAAGATTTTCACACCATTCCTTCCCCTTGGACGAGCAGTGTGAGGAGGGGCTTGTGTCTCTCACAATCAGATCTCTCCCACCCATCTGTCACAAGCGCAGCCAACCGATACTGCAGTGTCTCCCGTTCAGTCACCGTCCGGCTCATTGACACAGTGTTCCACGTCGACTTACCCTGGCAACATCCCACTGATGTCATCTGAGGACCTGTTTGGGATTGTGGAGAAAATAAAGAATTAGGGACCCCTCATCCTCCGATTACCCATCAGTCTCAGCCCACACACCACAATCTCACTCCCACCCAACTTCTCAACTCTTCCACAGCTGCTCAGTGGAAGCCCGGGGACCACCAGCCCACCTTCCATCTGGGAACCTTGCAGCCTTCAGGACTCAATGTCAAGCTCCACACTTCCACTTTCCATCGTCCCTGCCAGAACTTGACAGTCCAACGGTAGAGTTCCCTGGGACACTGACCCCGTTTCTCTGTCCCCGAAGCACACTGTCTGACCCGCGGGATATTTCCACCCCCTTCGCTTTGCTGTTGGGTCTCTGGAGATTTTTCTCTTGCATTTCACAATCTTTCCATCGCCCTTTGTCATTCTAATTCTCTCCCTTTCCTTTTCGATCTACTTCTCCATCTCCATCTCCCTCTCTCCTTCCCTCTCCTTATCATTCTCCTTCTCCTTCTCTTCTTTTTTCCCTCCTTCTCCCTCCAGACACTCCCTCATCCCAACATCCTCTGCTTTTACCTCGACTTCACCCTCTTCCTCTGCATCTGCCTCTCCATATCCCTCTCCCTCTACCTCCCCCTCTCCCTTTTCCTCCTCCCCCTCTCCCTCAATATCTCCCTCTCCACCGTCTCACTCTACCTCAGCCTCTCTCCCTCGCCCACACCCTTTCCCTGACCATTTCCCTCTCCTTCTCCACCTACCACTCCATCTCCAACTCCATCGAGCTCTCCATTTCCCACTCCATCTCGCTCTCTCCATTCAGCTTCATCTATCTCTCCCTCTAGCTCCTCTCCATGTCCTCTCTATGTCCCCCTTTCTTTCTCTCTCTCTCTCTCTCTCTCTCTCTCTCTCTCTCTCTCTCTCTCTCTCTCTCTCTCTCTCTCTCTCGTGTCCTCATTAACTACTGACCAGACTCTCGTTCAGGGGATGCGTTTGCTTCATTTTCTGACCCGGTCACAGACATGTCTTCCCAAAGTTACTTACTCGCTGTCAGAGCGTCTCATCCTGCCGCCTTCGGTTGCATCCCTACGTCAGAATGTGAAGGGAAAGAATGAGAGTGTGTGTGTTGCAGGGTGGGGCTGTCAGAGACACGGTGCAATGCAGGGACACACCGCCCCTCCCACAACACTGAGCTTCACCGTGTGCGGCAGTGGAGTGCCGTCTTCACATGGGAACGCCGTGAAACTCCGTGTGTGACAGACTCACAGCTCTACACTGAAGGACGTGTAAGAACAAATGTGTTGTTGGGAGTCAACGCGGAGATAATCAATTCCACAAAACACCCGATGGACACGGGTTATGATCTTCGAATACAGGTCCATAACGCATTGCAAATGGAGTCACAGGTAGACAGGGTGGTAAAGAAAGCTTTTGGTATATTAGCCTTCATAATTCAACGTACAGGAAATGAGAGGTCCTGTTGAAGTTACATAAGACACTGGTGAGGCCTAACTTGGAGTGTTGTGTGCAGCCTTGGCCACCTACCTACAGGAAAGATTGAAAGAGAAGAGTGGAAATTTACAAGGATATTGCCAGATCTAGAGAACCTGAGTTGTAAGGAGAGTTTGAATAGGTTCGGATTTTATTCCATGGAATGCACAAGATTGAGAGGACATTTGATAGAGATATAAAAAATGATGAGGTGTATGGAAAAGGTAAAAGCAAGCTGGCTTTTTCCACTAAGGCTGTGTGGGACCGCAACCAGAGGTCATGGGTTAAGGGATTAAGGTGAAGAGTCTAAGGGAACATGGTGGGGTGGTGGGGGGGAGTGTCACTTCTTCACTCAGAAGGTTGTGAGAGTGTGGAACGAGCTGCCAGAACAAGTGCTACATGCAAGGTCGATTTCCAAGTTTCAGAGACATGGATAGTAGAGATGTGGAGGCCTATGGGCCAGGTACAGGACTAGGCAGTTTAAATGATTCCACATGGACTAGATGGGTTCAAGGGCCTGTTTCTATGCTGTACTTTTCTATTGCGCTATGACCCGAAGAGCAATTAGATGCTAGAATACTTCCAGAATTATAACTGCCACTCCACTTTTTAAGAGGGAGGGAGGCGAAAGGCAAGAAATTATAGACCAGTTAGCCAGACTTCAGTGTTTGGGAAGATGTTGGTATTCATTATTAAGGATGAGGTTTCGAGGTACTTGGAGGAACGCAATAAAATAGGCCTTTTCTAGTTGGCTGCCGGTGACTAGTGACATTCATCAGCAGTCAGTGTTGGGGCTGCTTCTCTTAGTGTTAGATCTCAAGGATTTAGATAACAAAATTAACGGCTCTATGGCTATTTTTGCAGACAGTGCAAAGATAGAGGGGCAGATAGGTCTGTAGTCTGGTGGAGTTTTGTGTGTTTTTTTACGTAGTTCAGTGTAGTTTTCGTATTGTTCATGTAGCACCATGGTCCTGGAAAACGTCATCTGGTTTTTACTGTGTACTGTACCAGCAGTTATGGTTGAAATGACAATAAGAAGTGACTTGACTTCACTGGAGGAAGCAGGAAATCTGAAAAAGTACTGGACAGGTTAGGACAATGAGCAAAGACGTGTCAGGTGAAATATAGTTTAGTAAAGTGTGTGGTCATACACTTCGGTAAAGGGAAGAATGGTGCAGACTATTTTCTAAATGCAGAGAAAATTCAAAAACTGGAAGCGCACAGGGGCTTGGGAGGTCAATTTGCAGATTGGGTCAGTGATGAGGAAGGTAAATGCAATGTTAGCATTCATTTCGAGAGGATGAGGAGGTAAAGCTGAGACTTTATAAGACATTAGTCAGAAAGCACTTGGAGGATTGTGAGCAGTTTTGAATCACTTATCAATGAAGTGATGTACTGACATTGGAGAAGGTCTGGGGATGCTCACGAGAATGATTCTGGGAATGGAATGGTTAATGTATTGAAGACTCCGGGGACGCGCTGGAGTTTAGAAGAATGAGGGGTGACCTCACTGAAACCTATCAAATATCGAAAGGCCTCGTCAGAGTGGACGTTGAGAGGATGTTTCCGAGAGTGGGGGAGTCTCAGAATGCAGGGACCTCCCTCTGGAACAGAGACAAGAAGGACTTTAGCCGGGGGTGGTGAATCTGTGGAATTCATTGTCACAAACAGCCAGATCACTGGGTATATTTAAAACAGATGTTGATAGTTTCGTAATTACTAAAGGTCACAGGAAGAAGGCAGGAGAATGGCGTTCAGAGGGATAATAAGTCAGCCGTGATGGAATAGCGAAGTAGTCTTCTTTTAGTCTTATGGACAGTTGGTATTTACTCTACCCATGGTAAGTTTTTACTGTCATTAAGGATAAAATTTCCGAGTACTTGGATGAAATAGAATGAAGTCGGCACGGTTTTGATCAGGGGAGATTTCGCCTAAGAAATCTATCAGGGAACTCTGAGAAATCGGAGATCTGTGACCAAATCCGGTTCGGGCATTCGCCACCGGAGCCAAAATAAACTGTTCACACCATTCATTCCCCTTAGCTTCCATCTCTCACCACTGGAGCGCCCTCCGTCAGCCTGACCACCCATCCAGATCTGCAGCACCTTTCATTCAGTGACCACTGTGCTCACGGACGCACTTACCCATCAGTCCCACCCGAATATCCCTCAGCTGGATTCCTGTTCGAGAAAGAAAAGAATGAAAAGGATCTGTGTGTAGGGAGGGACGCTCACGGACACGGAGCGGTGACGGCTCACGGACACGGAGTGGTGACGGCTCAGGGTCACGGAGCGCTGTCGGCTCAGGGACACGGAGCGGTGACGGCTCAGGGACACGGAGCGGTGTCGGCTCAGGGACACGGAGCGGTGACGGATCAGGGACACGGAGCGGTGTCGGCTCAGGGACACGGAGCGGTTTCTCTCAGCAATACACAGGCAATGCCTTCTCCCATAACACCGATGTCCGCGGTGTGAGAGGGTGAGGTGCTGCCTTTAGGTGAGACGGTGCAGAGGATGCACACACCACAGCCACGCAGCTGCGAAGTGTGACTGGGAGATGTGTGAGAACAATAGACAATAGACAATAGGTGCGGGAGTAGGCCATTCGGCCCTTCGAGCCAGCACCGCCATTCACTGTGATCATGGCTGATCATCCACAATCAGTATCCAGTTCCTACCTTATCCCCATAACCTTTGATTCCATTATCTTTAAGAGCTCTATCCAGCTCTTTCTTGAAAGCATCCAGAGACTTGGCCTCCACAGCCTTCTGGGGCAGAGCATTCCACATATCCACCACTCTCTGGGTGAAAAAGTTTTTCTTCAACTCCGTTCTAAATGGCCTACCGCTTATTCTTAAAACAAATGGGCTGTTGGGAGGTAGCTGCCTGGGAATCGGTTCCACTAAGCAGCCAAGGTGCAGGGGATTCGGGCAGAGAGGATTATTTCACAGGCACAGTCATGGGGAACAGTTCCACAAACCAGCCACGGGCCGTAGGTTCACCGCGGGGAGGAATATTTCACGGGCATGGTCACGAGGAACCGGCCAGTGATCCTGGTCAGCTGGTCGGTGTCTGAAGTCACATTTCTCACTTACACGTCATCGTCTGCCCGCCATTCAGCAGACCGACTGCTGCGGCCACCGTCCGCTGAGCTGGCGTTCCTGTGGGTGGGGGGCAAAGAGAGAATTAGCCCTGACGACTGTCACCCTGAGGTCAAGTACATCCCCGGTCCTGTACGCCCAGCCCTGGCACCCCAGGCACAGAGGCCGGGGGTCCGGCACCGCACCTGTGACAACAGAAACAAGCTGTAAAGGGGGCAAAGGTGAAATTTGTGGCGTGAATGAGCCAATAATTTCAACAAAGATTCCAACGGCTTTTCTGGAAACAGATGGTAAGAGAGAGATTGGAGTGGCCATTGGACCACTTCCAATTGATGCCGGAAACTAATGGGATCGGGGAAATGGCCGAGCAGTCAGAATGGGCGAAGACTTTATTGTCTGTAGTTCAGTGAAATCATGGAATATTTGTGTATTGAAGGTGCTTCCATTTGATAGAGGTATACCACATTATATGGGTAGGTAGATCCGCTTCTGCTGACAGGAGAAGGGGCACAGGCAGGTTACTGGCATCTTAAAACTAGTCACTTCGCCCAGATGGGGCTCTTCCGCCATGGTTTGTAGCTCATCCAGATAAGAGAAACTGATCTCAAACCTCCGCTGCCTTGCAGCTCTTCCCACTCATGGGGACGGCTTTGGGAGTAAACCCTGAGGAAAAATCCTCAGCTGGAGTCCCTAAGGCAGTTTAACACTGAGTTCTCCCGATGCCGCCGCTACCAAACTCTATCGGTCTTTGCTGTTCCTTTGGGTTCATCAGTTGCTTGGAGAGGGGCAGCCTGCTACGTGGGCAACAGCTTGCTCTCCAACATCGTACTGCCCGGGCTTGCGTATCTGGACAGCTCGGACGCAATATCCACCGTCAGCTCTGACCGACGGAGGCCCTCACCAGGTAAGGTAGCTTTTCCACTGAGGTTAGGCAAGACTAGAACTAGAGGTCACATTTTTCCCTCACACTCTCTCCAAACTCGAGGCATGTCCATGGGCAGTCTCATGGCCTGCCTGTTTGTTGGCTGTGTTGAAGCGTTGAAGTTCGATTCCACTCCCTAACTCTTCCTCCACTACCCTGACGACTGCATTGGTGCAGCTTCGTACAGCCATGCTCAGCTCATCAATTTTATCAACTTGGCCTCCAATTTCCACCCTGCCCTTAAATTCACTTGGCCCATCTCCTTCCCATTCCTAACCCTCTCTGTCTGCATCTCTGGAGGCAAACTGTGAATCAACATAAACCTACCGATTCCCACAGTTACCTCGATAACACCTCTTCCCACCCTGTCTCCTCCAAGAATGCTGTTCCCTTTCCTCAGTTTCTTTGCTTCACCCCATCCGTTCCCAGGACATCACTTTCCATTCCAGGAAATCAGAGATGTTCTCTTTCCACAATCCAACCAAAAACCATAAATTCTGCGCTGAGAGGAATATCTCACAGGTTGTCAATGCCACACACCACCCATGGGCCATGGATTGTGATTCTGTGCCGAGAGGAATATCTCAAAGCTAGGGCCGGGACGAAACGCACAATGCTGGGATCCAGAGCAATACTGGAGATCTGTATCAGATAGAGTGTGAAGTGCTAGAACGAAGACGACAACGAGAGGACAATATTTCTGACTGAATGGTGGAAAATATTTGAGGGGAGCTTCACTCAGATGCTGAGCTACTGAAACAACCTGCATGTAGATCCAGCTGCAGCACTTAGGATTAGTTTGGAAAGGTATATTGAAGGTGCTTCCATTTGATAGAGGTATACCACATTATATGGGTAGGTAGATCCGCTTCTGCTGACAGGAGAAGGGGCACAGGCAGGTTACTGGCATCTTAAAACTAGTCACTTCGCCCAGATGGGGCTCTTCCGCCATGGTTTGTAGCTCATCCAGATAAGAGAAACTGATCTCAAACCTCCGCTGCCTTGCAGCTCTTCCCACTCATGGGGACGGCTTTGGGAGTAAACCCTGAGGAAAAATCCTCAGCTGGAGTCCCTAAGGCAGTTTAACACTGAGTTCTCCCGATGCCGCCGCTACCAAACTCTATCGGTCTTTGCTGTTCCTTTGGGTTCATCAGTTGCTTGGAGAGGGGCAGCCTGCTACGTGGGCAACAGCTTGCTCTCCAACATCGTACTGCCCGGGCTTGCGTATCTGGACAGTTCGGACGCAATATCCACCGTCAGCTCTGACCGACGGAGGCCCTCACCAGGTAAGGTAGCTATTCCACTGAGGTTAGGTAAGACTAGAACTAGAGGTCACATTTTTCCCTCACACTCTCAGCTCTTCACACTCTCCCCAAACTCGAGGCATGCCCATGGGCAGTCTCATGGCCTGCCTGTTTGTTGGCTGTGTTGAAGCTTTGAAGTTCGGTTACACTCCCTAACTCTTCCTCCACTACCCTGACGACTGCATTGGTGCAGCTTTGTACAGACATGCTCAGCTCATCAATTTTATCAACTTGGCCTCCAATTTCCACCCTGCCCTTAAATTCACTTGGCCCATCTCCTTCCCATTCCTAACCCTCTCTGTCTGCATCTCTGGAGGCAAACTGTGAATCAACATAAACCTACCGATTCCCACAGTTACCTCGATAACACCTCTTCCCACCCTGTCTCCTCCAAGAATGCTGTTCCCTTTCCTCAGTTTCTTTGCTTCACCCCATCCGTTCCCAGGACATCACTTTCCATTCCAGGAAATCAGAGATGTTCTCTTTCCACAATCCAACCAAAAGCCATAAATTCTGCGCTGAGAGGAATATCTCACAGGTTGTCAATTCCACACACCACCCATGGGCCATGGATTGTGATTCTGTGCCGAGAGGAATATCTCAAAGCTAGGGCTGGGACGAACCGCACAATGCTGGGATCCAGAGCAATACTGGAGATCTGTATCAGATAGAGTGTGAAGTGCTAGAACGAAGACGACAACGAGAGGACAATATTTCTGACTGAATGGTGGAAAATATTTGAGGGGAGCTTCACTCAGATGCTGAGCTACTGAAACAACCTGGATTTGGATCCAGCTGCAACACTTAGGATTAGTTTGGAAAGGTACATCGACCAGAAGGACCTCTTTCACTGCTGTAGTGTCTGTAATTCTGTGATTCAAAGTGAGCACATTACACCCGTCTTCAAATGGGAAGAGACCATAACTCTGCCTGAAAATCAGGAGAGTCAAGAGCAGAAGTGAGAGGCATTGGGGATGTACAACCTGTTAGTGAAGATGAAACACATGAAAGGGAGTAAATCTCCTCGACCAGGTGCACAACACACCAGGCTTCTGAGGGAGAAGGCTGGGTAAAGCCGAATCGTCTGCCCTTTCAGAAGCAACAGGAGACAGGGGAAATCACAGAGCCCTGGAAATTGGCAAACCAAACAAAGCTGTTTCAGGAGGGAAGGAAGCAAAACAAAGGAAATACAGTCTCTCTCACCTTCATGGCTGTTAACATTTTACAATTATTGTGCAGGGTGGAATTTCGGACTATTATTCTATTGATAACAGGATAGGCTAAAACCAACACAGTTTGTATAAGGGGAGACTGTGACTGAAAATCTGTTGGGATCTCTGAGCAACCCCAAGATCGATGCCAGGGCTCCGTGATCACACCAAGCTTGGGCATTTACTACGAAATAAGAGAGAAGATTTTCACACCATTCCTTCCCCTTGGACGAGCAGTGTGAGGAGGGGCTTGTGTCTCTCACAATCAGATCTCTCTCACCCATCTGTCACAAGAGCAGCCAACCGATACTGCAGTGTCTCCCGTTCAGTCACCGTTCGGCTCATTGACACAGTGTTCCACGTCGACTTACCCTGGCAACATCCCACTGTTGTCATCTGAGGATCTGTTTGGGATTGTGGAGAAAATAAAGAATTAGGGACCCCTCATCCTCCGATTACCCATCAGTCTCAGCCCACACACCACAATCTCACTCCCACCCAACTTCTCAACTCTTCCACAGCTGCTCAGTGGAAGCCCGGGGACCACCAGCCCACCTTCCATCTGGGAACCTTGCAGCCTTCAGGACTCAATGTCAAGCTCCACACTTCCACTTTCCATCGTCCCTGCCAGAACTTGACAGTCCAACTGTAGAGTTCCCTGGGACACTGACCCCGTTTCTCTGTCCCCAAAGCACACTGTCTGACCCGCGGGATATTTCCACCCCCTTCGCTTTGCTGTTGGGTCTCTGGAGATTTTCCTCCTGTATTTCACAAATTTTTCATCCCCCATTCCCTTTCTAATTCTCTCCCTCTGCATTTCCTTCTCCACCTCGTTCACTCTCTCCCTCTCCTTCTCCCTCACCCCCTGTGTCTTCATCTCCCTCTTCCTCCCTATCTCCAACTCCGTCTCCCTCTATCTCGCCATGTCCCTCTCCATGCCCCCTTTATCTGCCTTTCTCCTTCTCTCACTCTCTCTTTCTCTCTCTGTCTCCAAATGCCCTCATTAAACATTAACCACATTCTCCTTCAGCAGGGGCTGCGTTTGGTTCATTTTCTGACCCGGTCACAGACACGTCTTCCCACTGTCACTTACCCGCTGTCAGAGCGTCTTACCCTGCCGCCTCTGTATGAGCCCCTACATCAGAATGTGAAGGGAAAGAATGAGGGAATTAGCGTGACCGGCATAGAGACAAAGGGGCCGATTAGCACACCCCAGACAAAAGAAAAACCAGTCAGTGAGGGGAGATGATATACAAGGTTAAACAAGCCAATAATATCAATGAAGAGTCCAACAGACTTTCAGGATACAGATGGATAACATAGAAACATAGAAAATAGGTGCAAGAGTAGGCCATTCGGCCTTTCGAGCCTGCACCGCCATTTATTATGATCATGGCTGATCATCCAAATCAGAACCCTGCGCCAGCCTTCCCTCCATACCCACTGATCCCCGTAGCCACAAGGGCCATATCTAACTCCCTCTTAAATATAGCCAATGAACTGGCCTCAACTGTTTCCTGTGGTAGAGAATTCCACAGATTTACCACTCTCTGTGTGAAGAAGTTTTTCCTAATCTCGGTCCTAAAAGGCTTCCCCTTTATCCTCAAACTGTGACCCCTCGTTCTGGACTTCCCCAACATCGGGAACAATCTTCCTGTATCTAACCTGTCCAATCCCTTTAGGATTTTATACATTTCAATCAAATCCCCCCTCAATCTTCTAAATCCAACGAGTACAAGCCCAGTTCATCCAGTCTTTCTTCATATGAAAGTCCTGCCATCCCAGGAATCAATCTGATGAACCTTCTTTGTACTCCCTCTATGGCAAGGATGTCTTTCCTCAGATTAGGGGACCAAAACTGCACACAATACTCCAGGTGTGGTCTCACCAAGGCCTTGTACAACTGCAGTAGTACCTCCCTGCTCCTGTACTCGAATCCTCTCGCTATAAATGCCAGCATACCATTTGCCTTTTTCACCGCCTGCTGTACCTGCATGCCCACTTTCAATGACTGGTGTATAATGACACCCAGGTCTCGTTGCACCTCCCCTTTTCCTAATTGCCCACCATTCCGATAATTATCTGTTTTCCTATTTTTGCCACCAAAGTGGATAACTTCACATTTATTCACATTAAATTGCATCTGCCATGAATTTGCCCACTCACCCAACCTATCCAAGTCACCCTGCATCCTCTTAGCATCCTCCTCACAGCTAACACTGCCGCCCAGCTTCGTGTCATCCGCAAACTTGGAGGTGCTGCATTTAATTCCCTCATCCAAGTCATTAATATATATTGTAAACAACTGGGGTCCCAGCAGTGAGCCTTGTGGTACCCCATTAGTCACTGCCTGCCATTCTGAAAAGGTCCCGTTTATTCCCACTCTTTGCTTCCTGTCTGCTAACCAATTCTCTATCCACATCAATACCTTACCCCCAATACCGTGTGCTTTAAGTTTGCACACTAATCTCCTGTGTGGGACCTAGTCAAAAGCCTTTTGAAAATCCAAATATACCACATCCACTGGTTCTCCCCTATCCACTCTACTAGTTACATCCTCAAAAAATTCTATGAGATTCATCAGACATGATTTTCCTTTCACAAATCCGTGCTGACTTTGTCCGATGATTTCACCGCTTTCCAAATGTGCTGTTATCACATCTTTGATAATTGACTCCAGCAGTTTCCCCACCACCGACGTTAGGGTAACCGGTCTATAATTCCCCGGTTTCTCTCTCCCTCCTTTTTTAAAAAGTGGGGTTACATTAGCCACCCTCCAATCCTCAGGAACTAGTCCAGAATCTAATGAGTTTTGAAAAATTATCACTAATGCATCCACTATTTCTTGGGCTACTTCCTTAAGCACTCTGGGATGCAGACCATCTGGCCCTGGGGATTTATCTGCCTTTAATCCCTTCAATTTACCTAACACCACTTCCCTACTAACATGTATTTCGCTCAGTTCCTCCATCTCACTGGACCCTCTGTCCCCTACTATTTCCGGAAGATTACTTATGTCCTCCTTAGTGAAGACAGAACCAAAGTAATTATTCAATTGGTCTGCCATGTCCTTGCTCCCCATAATCAATTCACCTGTTTCTGTCTGCAGGGGACCTACATTTGTCTTTACCAGTCTTTTCCTTTTTACATATCTATAAAAGCTTTTACAGTCAGTTTTATGTTCCCTGCCAGTTTTCTCTCATAATCTTTTTTCTCCTTCCTAATTAAGCCCTTTGTCCTCCTCTGCTGAACTCTGAATTTCTCCCAGTCCTCAGGTGAGCCACTTTCTCTGGCTAATTTGTATGCTTCTTCTTTGGAATTGATACTATCCCTAATTTCTCTTGTCAGCCACGGGTGCACTACCTTCCTTGATTTATTCTTTTGCCAAACTGGGATGAACAATTGTTGTAGTTCATCCATGCAACCTTTAAATGCTTGCCATTGCATATCCACCGTCAACCCTTTAAGTGTCATTTGCCAGTCTATCTTAGCTAATTCACGTCTCATACCTTCAAAGTTACCCCTCTTTAAGTTCAGAACCTTTGTTTCTGAATTAACTATGTCACTCTCCATCTTAATGAAGAATTCCACCATATTATGGTCACTCTTACCCAAGGGGCCTCTCACGACAAGATTGCTAATTAACCCTCCCTCATTGCTCAAAACCCAGTCCAGAATAGCCTGCTCTCTAGTTGGTTCCTCGACATGTTGGTTCAAAAAACCATCCCGCATACATTCCAAGAAATCCTCTTCCTCAGCACCCTTACCAATTTGGTTCACCCAATCTACATGTAGATTGCGAGAGGCCGGAGTGGACATTGGAGAAATTGCAAATCATGCTGGAGAAATAGTAATGGGGAGCAGGGAAATGGTTCAATACGCTACATTCTCTGCAGTTTAGTGGAATGAGTGGATATTTGATTGAGGTACACTGCATTATGAAGTGTATCATTGATTAAACAGAGCATTGGCCCCCAAAAAATCCCAGCAGCAGAAGGTTGAGAGGAGTGCAGTTCACTCAGGTCCATTGCCCAAGCAGAAAAAAGACAGCAGTAGATCGCATCAGTATAATGGATCTCTTTTCCACATTCAGGATTGATTTGCAAGACCAGGTTAAAGGAAGGCAGGGGCAAGTGTAATGGCCATCGTCAGAATGGGCAGAGTCAGAGTGGGCAGAGTTAGAGTGGTGGTCGTCTGAGTGGGCAGAGTCTGAGTCGACAGTGCCTGAGTGGTCATCGTCAGAGTGGGCAGAGTCAAAGTGGACAGAGTCTGAGTAGCCATCGTCAGAGTGGGCAGAGTCAGAGTGGTCAGTGTCTGAGTGGGCAGAGTTAGAGTGATCGTCGTCTGAGTGGGCAGAGTCTGAGTCGACAGTGCCTGAGTGGTCATCGTCAGAGTGGGCAGAGTCAGAGTGGGCATCGTCTGAGTCGGCAGAGTCAAAGTGGTCAGTGTCTGAGTGGTCAGTGTCAGAGTGGGCAGAGTCTGAGTGGACAGTGTCTGAGTGGTCAGTGTCTGAGTGGTCAGTGTCTGAGTGGTCAGAGTCAGCGTGGTCAGAGTCAGAGTGGGCAGAGTCAGAGTGGTCATCGTCAGAGTGGTCATCGTCTGAGTGGTCATCGTCTGAGTGGGCAGAGTCTGAGTGGTCAGTGTCTGAGTGGTAAGTGTCTGAGTGGTTATCATCAGAGTGGGCAGAGTCAGAGTGGTCATCGTCAGAGTGGTCAGTGTCTGAGTGGTCAGTGTCTGAGTGGTAAGTGTCTGAGTGGTCATCGTCAGAGTGGGCAGAGTCTGAGTGGACAGTGTCTGAGTGGTCATCGTCTGAGTGGGCAGAGTCAGAGTGGTCATCAGAGTGGGCAGAATCTGAGTGGACAGTGTCTGAGTGGTCATCATCAGAGTGGGCAGAGTCAGTGGTCCGTCTGAGTGGGCAGAGTCAGAGTGGTCAGTGTCTGAGTGGTCATCATCAGACAGCTGATCTTGAGGCTTTAGCTCTTTGAGGTTTCAGTCAGAGAATGCCAAGAAAAGAAAAGCTCCAGGCTGTTTTCTTCCCTTCCCTTCTTTTTATCCGCACAGAGATGCCAGACAGGATAGTCGAATGCTCCTCTTGCGGGATGTGGATCTGCACTGTCTCTGATGGCAACAACTGTGAGAAGTGCATCCATCTGGAAGTTCTAACAAACTGCATTAAGGAGTTGGAGCTGGAACTGGATGAACTCAGGATCATTTGAGTGGCTGAATGGATGAGAAACAGGACATGTAGAGAGGTAGTTACACCCAAGGTGCAGGACACAGGAAACTGGGTGACAGTCAGGAAGGGGAAAGAGGAAAGGGGTTAAGGAACTAGTGCAGAGTACCCCTGTGGCCGTCCCCCTCAACAACAGGTCTATCACTTTGGATACTCTTCTGGGGAGGGGGAGGGGGTTGACCTACCAGACGAAAGACACAGTGGTCGGGTCTCTGGCACTGAATCTGTCTCTGAGACTCTGAAAGGAAGAGAGGAAGAAGCTGCACACTGCGGTGGTAGGCGATTCATTAGTTAGGGGACTGACTGGATATTTTGTGGTCAGGCACGAGATTCTTGGGTGGCATGTTGCCTCTGGGTGCCAGAGTCTGGGCATCTTGGGTCAAGTCCTCAGCATTCTTAGGTGGGAGGGTGTACAGCCAGAGGTCATGGTCCATATGGGTACCAATGACATAGGTAGGAAGAGTGACAAGATTCTGTAAAGGGAGTTCAGGGAGGGAGGCGCTACGTTACAGGGCAGAACCTCCAGGCTGGTGATCTCAGGAAGGTTATCCACACCACGTGCTAGTGAGGCGAGAAACAGGAAGATTATACAGTTTAATGAAGGAATTGGTGTTAGGAGGGAGGGTATAACATTTTTGGATCATTGGGCTCTCTTCCAGGGAAGACAGGACCTGTGCAGAAGGGATGGTTTGCACACCTGAACTGGGGTGGACTAATATACTGGTGGGGAGATTTGTTAATGCCGCACAATGGGGTTGCAGGGGGATGGGGACCAGAGTGCCAGTGCAGTTACTGGAGAGATTGAGGTGGAAAAAATGAGGAATCAAATAACTATAAGACAATAAAATGTAGGAGCAGAATTAGGCCATTTGGCTATCGAGTCAGCTCCACCATTTCATCATGGCTGATCCACTTTTTCTCTCAGCCCCAGTTTCCTGCCTTTTCCCTGTATCCCTTCATGCCCTGACCAGTTAAGAATCCATCAACCTCTGCCTTAAATATATATAAAGACTAGGCCTCCACAGCTGCCTGTGGCAAAGAATTCCACAGATTCACCACTCTCTGACTAAAGAAATTCCTCCTCATCTCTGTTCTAAAACGACGTCCCTCTATTCTGATGTTGTGTCCCCCGGTCTTGACTCTCCCACCAGAGTAAACATCCTCTCCTCATCTACTCAGTCAAGGCCTTTCACCATTCGATAGGTTTCAATGAGGTCACCCTTCAGTCTTCTAAATTCGACTGAATATAGACCCAGAGCCTTCAAACACTCTTCGTATTTCAAGCCATTCAATCCTGAAATCGTTTTTGTGAAATTCCTTTGAACCCTTTCCAGTTTCAGCACATCCTTTCTAAGATAAGAGGCCCAAACTTGCTCACAATACTCCTAGTAAGGCCTCACCAGTGTTTCTAAAGTTTCAACATTACATCCTTGCTTTTATATTCTCATCCTCTTGCCTTCCTCACCACGGACTCAACCTGTAAATTAACCTTTAGGGAATCCTGCACAAGGCCTTGCAATACACACAACACAAAATGCTGGAGGAACTCAGCAGGCCAGGCAGTACCTAAAGAATACAGTCGGCTTTTCGGGCCAAAACCCTTTGGCAGGACTGAAGGGTTGCCGAAGGGTTTTGGTCCAAAACATCGACTGTGCTCTTTTCCATAGATGCTGCCTGGCCTGCTGAGCTCCTCCAGCATTTTGTGCGTGTTGCTTGGATTTCCAGCATTTGCAGATTTTCTCTTGTTTGCAAGGACTCTCAAGTCCCTTTGTGCCTCAGATTTTTGTATTTTTTTCTCCATTTACAAAATAGTCAACTCTTTCAATTCTTCTACTAAAGTACGTGACCATACACTTCCCAACTCTGCATTCCATCTGCCACTTCTTTGCCCATTCTCTTAATCTCTTCAAATCCTTCTCTGACTCCTGCCAATCAGCCACTGCTTTATCCATGCTAGAATCTTTCCTGTAATACCATGGCCTCTTAGCTTGTTAAGCAGCCTCATGTGTGGCACTTTGTCAAAGACCTTCTGTAAATCCAAGTACACAACATCAACTGATCCTCCTTTGTCTATCCTGCGTGTTCTTTCCTTAAAGAATTCCAACAGATTTGTCAGGCAAGATTTTCCCTTGAGGAAATCATGCTGACTACGGCATATATAATCATGTGTCTACAAGTATCCTGAGACCTCATCCTTAATATATGACGCTAACATCTTCCCAACCAATATCCATTCTTGAAGAGTGGAGTGACATTTGCAATTGTTCAGTCCTCTGGAACAATTCCAGAATCTAGTGATTCTTGAAAGATCACAATGCATCCACAATCTCTTCAGCTACCTCTTTCAGAAATCTGGGGTCTACACCATCTGATCCAGGTGACTTATCTACCTACAGACCTTTCAGTTTCCAAAGAACCTCCTCTCTTGTTTTGGTAACTTCACACACTTCACACACTTCATGCCCCCTGACACCTGGAACTTCCACCATACTGCTAGCGTCTTCCACAGTGAAGACTGACACTGAATATTTACTCAGTTCATCCACTATTTCATTGTCCCCCATTACTACATCTCCAGCATCATTTTTCAGTGGTCGGATATTCACCCTCACCTCCCTTTTACAATTTATGTATCTAAAGACACTTTTGGTATCCTCTTTAATATTATTGGCTAGCTTACTATTGTATTCCATATTTCCCTTCCTAATTACTTTTTTAGTTGCCTTCTGTTGGTATTTAAAAGCTTCCTGATATTCTAACTTCCCACTAATTTTTGCTCTATTATATGTCCTCTCTTTGGCTTTGACTTCTCTTGTTAGATAGTTAGATACTTCATTAATTCCAAATGAAATTACAGTGTCACAGCAGCATTATAAATTCACAGATACTAGAAGAGAAGAAGAAAGGATAAAAAATAAATTAATAATATTGCCACAAACAGTCTAACAGGAGGGGGTTATCACTTCCCCGGCTGTAGGTTGACTCATAATAGAGCCTAATGGCCGAGGGTGAGAATGACTTTATGTAGCGCTCTTTATCTTAGTCTAATACTAAAAGTACTCCTCTGTTCAGCCAAGGTGGCATGCAGAGGGTGAGAATCATCGTCCATAATTTTCAGGATTTTCCATAGGGTCCTTTGTTCTACTACAGCCTCCAGTGTGTCCAGTTTGACTCCTATAACCAAGCCAACCTTTCTAATCAGTTTATTAGCCATGATTGTGTCATCTTTCCTTTAGAATACTTCTTCTTTGGGATGAATATATCCTGGGCTGTCTGAATTGCTTCCAGAAATTCCACCCATTCCTGCTCTGCCATCATCCCTGCCAGTGTTCTTTTCCAATCAATTTTGGCCGACTCCTCTCTCATCTTTCTGCGATTCCCTTTACTCCACTGTAATACTGGTACATCTGACTTTAGCTTCTGCTTCTCAAAGAGTGGGGCGAATTCATATTATGATCACTTTCCCCTAAGGGTTCTTTTACCTTAAGCTCTCTAGTCAATTCCAATTCATAGAACAACACCCAGTCGAGAATAGCTGATCCTTGAGTGGGCTCAACTATGAGCTGCTCTAAAAGCCATCTTGAGGGCACTCTGGAAATTCCCTCTTCTGGAATCCAGCACCAACTTGATTTTCCCAATCTACTGCATATTGAAATCTCCAGTGACTATTGTAACATTGCCATTTTGGCATGCATTTTCTATCTCCCTTTTAAATGTGTAGGCCACATCCTTTCTACTGTTTCAGGGCCTGTGTAGAACTCCCACCAGGGTCTTCTTATTCTTGCAGTTCCTTAGCCCTATCTACAATGATTCAATACCTTCTAACCCTATGTCACCTCTTTCTAATGGTTTGATTTCATTTTTATCGACAGAACTATGCCGACCCCTCTGCCTGTCCTTTCTATACAACGTGCATCCTTGGACATTCAGCTCCCAGCTATAACGTTCTTTCAGCCATGATTCAGTGATGCCTACAAACATCATACCTGCCGATCTGCAAATGTGCTATGAGTTCATTTGCCTTATTCCGTATACTGCACACATTCAAATACAACATTGTAACTTGTCCTGTTGTCTGCACCTTTTCCCTATCAACAGCCTCTCCTCACTACACGTTGCCTCTGTTTGTAAACCAGCTACCTCATCTTCAGCTCTATCATTCACCTTTCCTCCCATACCTATTGCGTTGAAATATACGCAGCTCAGGACACCAGTTGCACCGCACTCAACTTTTTGATTCCTAACTTTGTCTAAAGTCTTACCAACATCTGTCTCCCCTAACTGTTCTGGCACTGTGGTTCCCGTCCCCCTGCAACTCTAGTTTAAACCCCACCGTGCAGCATGAACAAACCCTGGTCTCCAGCCAAACCCGGATCGGGAAGGGGCCTCTGGCTCAGCTGTCTGGGATCAGAACGTGGACTCAGGGTTTGGTACCCTGGCACCCTAGTCTCTGGCAGACCCTGGATCAGGAAAATTTCCCAGATCAGTTACTCTGGTCTCTGGCTGACCTTGGATCAGGAAAATGCCCCAAATCGGTTACCCCAGTTAGGATGCGTACTCCAAATCTGTGTTCTGTTTCCCCAGTCTCCAGCTGACCCTGGATCAGGAAAATGCCCCAGATCAGTTACCCCAGTCTCTGACTGACCCTGGATCAGGAAATGAGCCCCAGATTGGGTACCCTGGTTTCCAGTTGACCCCAAATTGGGATCCGAGTCTCCCGATTGGGAACTCCAGATCAGGATAGAGTCCTGGGAGCAAAACCACAGTGTCTGACGATCCGGGATCAGGAAGTGTCTTCCGGATGGGGTTCCTTGATTGGATCGGATCAACAGTGAGTGGTGGAGGAGGCCCAGCGTTGTGATTAATCTGAGGAACAAGGATTAACTCGCGGGTCATGTGGTCAAACGGCCAAGGGTCCGTCCTTCAGGGAAACGACTAGGAGAGGATACCCTCTTGGCCTGTAGGCCACTGACCACATGACAGTCCCACCAACACATCTCAGTGTGTGACCTACCCTGTGCAGGCGACTATGAAGAACATGGAATTGTTGAAGTGGGCATTTTGCTCAGTCAGTGTGCGGTTGAAGTCATTTACCCGGATCATGACATTCCCACTAATCTTTCTGGCAAACACATCCATCCTCGGGAAACGAGTTATGAACACCTGGAAGATTGAAAAACCGTAGAAATGGGAACTGGGACAGTCCAATCCCCACTTCCACCCACCCCTCAACACCAGTACTCTCATCTCTGACTACCCCAGGATTCTCCAATTATGCGAATTTGACCTTCAGACTTGAACACCAGGACTCTCCTCTGCATAGCTGAGTCCAACTGTGGACAGGACGGCCGTTTGGAGACCCTGCTGTCAGTCTGTACAGCCGTCCTGAGATTCCAGTTGCAGTTTAGCCCCTTCCTAATTCCCACACTGACTTGGTTTTCCCCAGCCTTCACTGCCATAGTGAGACCAAGAAGAGATCTGAAGTCCATTGCCTCACGTTCTACTAGTGTGAACATTGAATGTCCAGCTACATTTCATTAGGAGTTTCCAAAGATTTGCAATATCACCAAAGACTGTCTTTTACTGGCTCTCCTCCGTTATGTCCTGTTTAAGTTTCGAGAAAATAAGAAGTCGGACATTTGATACATCCTTCAAATTTGAGCAAATCTGGCGACCTTTTATCCAATATTTTCATTTAATTTGATTTATTACCCTTTCGATCTTTTTTTTCAAAGTTTTAGATTTGATCAGAAGGTCTTTCTTCCTCTTTTTTTGTTCCTATCCTCGAAATGGACTGCCCAGTCCCTCTTTTTCAGTTTTTTGTTTTTTTTTATATAGTATAGAGGGTTTTTTCCCTCTTCATTTAAAACTTAATGCTTTTCTTTTTTCTCATATACTGAGAAGAGGAGAATTGTTGTTTTCAGTTTTTTTATTCTATATTTTATACTAGTTTAACAATATCTATGATTTTGGCCATATCTATCTTAATCTCGGTTTGTATTTTTACTCATATATATATTCGAGATAATTCTCTTGATTGGATGTATGCTCCTTTTAAATCAATAAAAATATTAATAAAGAAAGAAAGAATATCCCCAAAGACTCCAGTAAATTTCTACAGGTGAGCCATGGAGAATACTCTGACTGGTTTCATCACCGTCTGGTAGGGATGCTCCAATGCAGAGGATTGGGAGAAGCTACAGAGGGTTGGAGACGCAGACTGCTCCATCGTGGGCACCAGCCTCCCCAGCAGCAAGGGCATTTTGTAAACATGGTGCCTGAAGAAAGTGGCATTTACCACAAAGACCCCTCACCATCCAGGATGTGGCCTCTTCTCATCACCACCATCAATAAGGAGGCACAGGGGCAAGAACTCACACGCTCATTGAACTAGGGGCAGCATCTTGCCCTCTGCCGTCAGATTTCTGATCGGTCCTTGAATCCATGGACACTGTCTCAAGGCATCAATCTTTTTCCACCCATCACCGATCAACAATCGTCTGGCCGTCCTTTACACCAGCCAGCTCTGCTCTCCACTCTCATTCCTGGCAGTGGGGGGGAGAGGCAGGAGGGGTTGTGAACGCCATCCATCTCCCTCCCCAACAGCAGCTACCCGACCCACGGAGTCTCCCCGGAGAAATGACTCTCCAACATCTACTCTTTGTATTCCGACATCCCTCGGTTCCGTACCTGACACCCAACCCCACCCCCTTGTTCACTCAGCGGGTTAAAATTCTACGCCGCTGCCTGAATTCTGAGTTCAGCACCCACTGCCTGACCCTCTGTCGGTCTAAGAACCAGAGACAACACGGCATCCCGTCAGGTCCCGCTGGTACTTACAGCTGGGTTTGTTGGTGTTGGAGGGTCTTTCCAAAGCTGCTTGGGAAGCATCGTGTACATTATGGCCTCTCCATCCACGGCGACTGAGATTAGAAATTGTTTGGTGTTTTGGATCCTCACACCTGAGGGTGATAAATACGATTGTAATCTTTTCTACTTTTCACTGGGAACACTAATATACCCAAACCTGGAAGTTTTGTTATATCATCAGCTAACTTCTGAGGCTTAAGCTGTACAATCAAGTAAATGCTACAAGTGGGTCTGAATCATGAAATATCTGCAGTGTACTTGGGGGATGGCAGAAGTAGGTTTTGATACAGATAGTGCTGGGCCCGAGGAATGCACTTCAAGGCTGCTTGTAGAGACAGATACATTAGGGACGTAACATGGATAGGCAGGCACAAAGATGAAAGGAAATTTCAGGACTTTGCAGGAGGGAAAGGTTCGATAATCTTTTAATTTTCTATTTCCAGCTGTTTTCTATTGTCTGACCCACCACATGATACCACACCATATAAATCTTCCCGTTACATCTGTGCTACCTCAGCCTCTGAGTTCATCGCAGACAGCAGATCTGTACCCATGCTGTTCAATCTGGAAGGTAACCTTACGTATCTGCCACTGTATCTCAACTGATTGATCCCTCCACAAAGCCACAGAGCGGTTGGGATGGTATCACCATCTGTCAGGGTAAACTGGAGAACTCGTCTACTTAGGCATTGTGGGTGAAGCTGAGAAATAACAAAGGTATGACCACGATAATGGGATTATATTACAGATAACCCAACAGTCCGAGGGATTTAGAGGAACAAATTTGTAGAGAGATTACAGACTGTTGCAAGGTTGTTAGAGTAGGTGATTTTAACTTTCCACATATTGACCGGGAACCTCATAGTGTAAAAGGACTAGATGGGATAGAGTTTATCCAATGTGTTCAGGTAAGTTTTCTTAACCAGTACATAGGAGTCCCAACAAGATACTAAATCTGCTATTAGGGAATGAGACAGGGCAGGTGACAGAAATTTGTGCAGAACACTTTGCATCTAGTGATCACAATGCTATTAGTTTCAAAGTAACTATGCAGAAAGATAGGTCTGGTCCATGGGTTCAGGTGCTAAACTGGAGAAAGGCTAATTCTGAAAGGATCTGCCAAGTGTGGATTGGGACAGGCTGCTTTCCAGAAGGTGTATTTGGTAAGTGAGCTGCCATCAAAATTAAAATTTTGAGAGTACAAGTTTTGTATGTGACAAGCTCCCACATGGGAAGTTGGCCAAGATGTTGCAGTCACTTCACAGACAAGATGGGGTAGTAAGTTGTATTAGACACTGGCTTTGTGGGAGAAGCCAGGGAGTGGTAGTAGATGGTTGCCTCTCTGACTGGAGGCCTGTGACTAGTGGTGTGCCACAGGGATCAGTACTGGGTCCATTGTTGTTTGTCATCTGTATCAATGATCTGGATGATAATGTGGTTAACTGGATCAGAGAATTTGCAGATGACATTAAGATTGGGGGTGTAGTAGGGAGTGAAGAAGACGATCCTGGTTTGCAGGGGGATCTGGAAAGGCTGCAAAAATGGGCTGAAAATGGCAGATGGAATTTAATGCAGACGAGTGTGAGGTCAGACCACCCAAGGAAGCTCTTACACGGTGAACGGTCGGGCACTGACCAGTGTGGACATGGCTGGTCCATAATTCATTGAAAGTGCTGCCACGGGTACGTAGGGTTGTAAAGAAAGCTTTTGGCACTTTGCCCTTCGTATTGAGTACAGGAGATGGGATGTTACGTTGAAGTTGTATTAGACTTTGGTGAGGCCTAATTGGAGAAATGTGTGCAGTTTTGGTCACCTACTTACAGGAAAGATATAAGGAAGGTTGAAAGAGTACAGAGGGCGTTTACAAGGATGTTGCTCAGTCAGACGGATCTGAGTGACAAGGAAAGATTGAATAGGTTTGGAATTCTGCTTGTATGTCTTCTGGTAGACTGGGCTGGCCTGCAGTAGTGAAGTTACAGTTCATATTCGAGCATCCAGCAGTTCTTCACTACAAGGCAATCCCTCCATTCAGACTCTCAGATCTGCTCCGCCGCCCGCCAACCGTTCCTGCTTCTCTCACGTCCCATACCTGCAGAGTTCGCCCCTCTTGTGTAGCGGTACAGAAGCTGCCTGTATACTTTATGCCGGTAGATGGTGCTGGTAGTCACACGCGTTCCAACCCAGACCGACTCTTTTACACGGCGTGTCTGATGACAAAGGATTTCACTATTATACGCGTGGAACAGGCCTTTCAAGATGCATCACCTGGCAGACCACCAGTTTAACCCTATCCTAATCACGAGAGAATTTACAATGACCAATTAACTTACTAACTAACTGGTACAAGTTTTGAACTGAGGGAGGAAACCTACATGCACACGAAAAGAACAGACAAACTTGCTTTCAGAGGACAGCGGAATCGAATTCCGATGCCCCGAACTGTAGTCGTGTTGTGCTAACTGTGGCAGGGGAGAGGGCTGAGATGTGATGCACGGGGGCAAGGACTGGAGATGAAGGAGCAGGGTATTTCTTTTACTGTGGGAGAGGGCTGAGATGTGATGCACGGGGGCAAGGACTGGAGATGAAGGAGCAGGGTATTTCTTTTACTGTGGGAGAGGGCTGAGATGTGATGCACGGGGGCAAGGACTGGAGATGAAGGAGCAGGGTATTTCTTTTACTGTGGGAGAGGGCTGAGATGTGATGCACGGGGGCAAGGACTGGAGATGAAGGAGTAGGGTATTTCTTTTACTGTGGGAGTGGGCTGAGATGTGATGCACGGGGGCAAGGACTGGAGATGAAGGAGTAGGGTATTTCTTTTACTGTGGGAGAGGGCTGAGATGTGATGCACGGGGGCAAGGACTGGAGATGAAGGAGCAGGGTATTTCTTTTACTGTGGGAGAGGGCTGAGATGTGATGCACGGGGGCAAGGACTGGAGATGAAGGAGTAGGGTATTTCTTTTACTGTGGGAGAGGGCTGAGATGTGATGCACGGGGGCAAGGACTGGAGATGAAGGAGTAGGGTATTTCTTTTACTGTGGGAGTGGGCTGAGATGTGATGCACGGGGGCAAGGACTGGAGATGAAGGAGCAGGGTATTTCTTTTACTGTGGGAGTGGGCTGAGATCTGATGCATGGGGGCAAGGACTGGAGATGAAGGAGTAGCGTATTTCTTTTACTGTGGGTGGTGTGTGCACAGTCTCCCTCTCAGCAAACAGCGGAAAGGCTCAAAGTGTCAGAGGGCAACTCTGAACAGGTGAAAGGTATCACGAGCCTGTCCCAGGACATGGGGAACACCGGCAGGGACAAAGGAAGGAAGGAGGGAGGCAGCTGCGATTTTACCATCGCTTTACCTCATAATCCGCAGTGGTGCACAAGACATCGGATCTTGGAGAACAGCTGAAGGCAGAAGCAGAGTGAGAAAAATTAACAGCTCAGTCCCAACACTGTAACCAGGCATCCCACACATTCCACAGAGCTGTGGATGGTTTGAACTGAACTATCACAGAACAGGCAGGCCCAGAGGCTGGGAGAGGGAAGCGGGGCTGGGGACAGCAGAGGTGGGAAGGGAGGCAGGGCTCGGTGAGACAGGCAGGGCTGGGAGAAAGGTGGACGTCCTGGTTGTCGGGGCTGGGAAAGGGAGGCAGGATGGGGAAGGAGGCATGGCGGGGTTGGGGAAGCAGGCGTGGTTTGAGTCAGGAGGCAGGAGTGGGGAGGGAGACGGGATGGGGTGGGAGGCGAGGCCACACGAGGACTGGAAGGAACGGGGAAGAACCATCTCTCAGCCCGCACAGGCCCGACTTGTACACATATCTTACCTTTGGCTCAAGCTGCCCTCGATGACCAGCGAGGTAACCAACAGAAACAACACAGGCAGCATAGTCACACCCTGTGGGAGACGGGATCGGTCAGGACTCAGTATTTGTTACAGGCACACAGTGTTACAGCAAAGCAGCCGTTTAGCCCACTGAGCTCATGCTAGCCACCAATACCCACCCGCCATGACCGTAGGCTTCCCTGCTGCCGTTTCAGTGTGGAACGACTGCCAGAGTCTCTGCTCCGCCCTCTCGACCCCCTCCCACCAAATTCCAGCACCACCTCCCACCCCATCTGGGTGAATACGATCTCTCCATAACCCAGATGAACCTCTTACCCCACCCCTCAAACCAGCCACCCAACAGGGAAGTTCCTTTTGCTCCTCCGCCTACTGTCCTGCCCAGGGCTATTTATTTTTCTCTCTCCTCAGCTTCAACGAAGGTTGCTGGATATAAAATGTCACTTCCTCCTCTCGCCACAGATGCTGCCTGGCCTGCTGAGTATTTCCAGGATCCTCTCTCTTCGTTTCACATTTCCAACTATCTCTTCCCAATGGCCCTGACCCTAGGCCCCTGAGGTAGTGTTCAAAGTTCAAAGCATGTTTTATTATCAGAGAACATAGCATCCACCAGCTGAGCCCTGTGGTTTATTTTCCTGCAGCCATACTCAGCAAATCTACAGTGTAGAATAGTGACTATAACAGGATCAGTGGAAGATCAACCGGAGTGCAGACGACAACAAACTGTGCAAATGTAAATATAAATAAACAGCAATAAATAACGAGAGCGTGAAATAACAAGATAAAGCGTCCTTAACGTGAGATCATTGGCTGTGGGGACATCTCAATAGATGAGTGTAGGAAACATTCTCCCCATCTCCAGCCTGCTGAGTCCTTACCCATTCAATATATTTTGATGAGATTGTCTCCTATCATTCCACAGCCATTGGTCCATCAGCACGACCCCTTTATTCCTCCTTTTGCACCACATGTTTATTTCATAATTTATAGATTTTTATGTTTTTGCGCTCACCTGCTGCCAGAAAACAAGACTAGCTACCTCTTATGTCGGTGACAATGAACTTGATTCTGATTTTGATTGCCAATGTCTGCTCCAGACACCCCTGGATAGAGGAATTACCCTCCCAGTCTCCCTCCTGCTCAATCCTTGCCCACTCTGTACGTTTCGATGAGATCTCCTCCCGTCCTTTCACAGTCAATCAGCCCATCAACCCTCCATAGTTATTCCTTCTTTTGCAGGATTTGTTTATCTATCCATCCATCCATCTATCTAGCCATTTCCCTACCTATCTATCCATCTACCTATGTATCCATCCATCTATCTGTCCATCTCTCCATCTATGTTTCTATCTATCTATCTATTTATTTCTGAATGACCCTGACCCTGGCCTCCTGAGATAGGGGAATTACCATCCCTGCTGAGCGTTAGCACATCCTATACATTTTGGTGAAATCTCCACCCACTGTTCCACAATATATATCAGTCCATTACATGTCCTCATTGTGGAGCGAGAGGGGAGGGACAGGGGCAAGGGTAGGGAGACAGATGATGGAGGGAGATGGGAAGATAATGGGGGAGAAAGGCGGAAAGAGATGGGAGAAGAAGACAGGGAGAAAGGGAATGAGTCTCAGAGAGCAAGGGGTTGAAGATAAAGAGAGGGAAGTGAAGGGGAGCGAGAGGCATGCAAAGAAAGAAGGGTGAGAGTGAGTGTGCAATGTGTGAGACAGGGAGAATGGGATGGAGTGAGACAGAGAAGGGAGGGGGAGGAAGAAGAAAGAGTTGAAGGGGAAGATAGAAAGCGGGTCAGGGAATTAAGAGACAGAAACTGGAGAGGAAGGGGCCAGAAGAGAAAAGAAATGAAGGAGACTGAGATGGGGGGAGAAAGAACAGAGTGAGAAAAACAAAGGTAAAGAGAGAGTGAGGGGAGACAGTGATAGTAAAAGGAGGGGGAGAAATAAAGTGTGTGGGAAGAAAAGGAGAGAGAGTGGGGAAGGGAGGGGGAGTGAGGGAGGAGGGAGAGGAGAAAGGGAAAAGAGGGTTGTAGTAAGAATCGTAAAATGTCAGCCAGAGAGCGCAAGGGGCAATTACTGGGGTCAAATGTGTGACGTGCGGGGGAAGGGTGACCTGGCTCCTAGGTGACCAAGGTATTGTCTCTGCAGTCCTGAACGCAAAATACTCCGCAGATGCTGGGGTCAAAGCAAAACGCACAACAAGCTGGAGGAACTCAGCAGGTCGGGCAGCGTCTATGGAAACGAACAGTCAACGTTTCGGGCCGAGACCCTTGGCGGTCCTGAGCCTGGGGTGCCCGGGGCGATGATCACATGTTGGGTCAACCTGGACAAAGGATTGACCCACAAACGAGAAAAGCTGCAGATGCTGGAAATCTGAGCAACACACGCAAAACGCTGGATGAACTCAGCAGGACGGGCAGCGTCTACGGAAAAGAGTACTGCGGAAGGGTCTCGGCCCGTAACGTCAGCTGCGCGTTGAAAGGGTCGACCCAGGTAGTGGGGGAAGAGCGGTGGCCTGGGTGTAAAATAATGAGCACACTGATGGTCAGGTCTTTTCGATTTGGGCTCACCACAGGACAGGTCAGGACTAACGCTGTGGACCGATCGGAACGGGGTGTAGCAGTTATGTGGGCTCAGGCGCGCTTCCGAGAAAAGCACCGCTCCTTGTAACTTGGCAGTAAAGTGTGACCCCTGTTTCCATCCAGGGGGTCAGTGTGGACATGGTGGAGGATTACAAATACCTGGGGATACGAATTGACAATAAACTGGACTGGTCTAGGAACACTGAGGCTGTCTACAAGAAGGGTCAGAGCCGTCTCTATTTCCTGAGGAGACTGAGGTCCTTTAACATCTGCCGAACGATGCTGAGGATGTTCTATGAGTCTGTGGTGGCCAGTGTGATCATGTTTGCTGTTGGGTACCGGGGCAGCAGGCTGAGGGTAGCAGACACCAACAGAATCAACAAACTCATTCGTAAGGCCAGTGATGTTGTGGGGATGGAACTGGACTCTCTCACAGTGGTGTCTGAAAAGAGGATGCTGTCTAAGTTGCATGCCATCTTGGGCAATGTCTCCCATCCACTACATAATGTACTGGGTGGGCACAGGAGTACATTCAGCCAGAGACTCATTCCACCAAGATGCAGCACAGAGCGTCATAGGAAGTCATTCCTGCCTGTGGCCATCAAACTTTACAACTCCTCCCTTGGAGGGTCAGACACCCTGAGCCAATAGGCTGGTCCTGGACTTATTTCATAATTTCCTGGCATAATTTACATATTACTATTTAACTATTTATGGTTCTATTACTATTTATTATTTATGATGCAACTGTAACGAAAACCAATTTCCCCCGGGATCAATAAAGTATGACCATGGCTATGACTATGACTATTTGTTTACAGCATTCTGTGTGCAAAGCTTATTCCTGTCGGATCTGCGAACAGTCCTTCACTTTTGGCACAACGAGGGTGCGAGGAAACACGTGACGGGGAGCGGGAGTGAGCGGGGTGTGACAGGAAGGGAGTGAGGGGTAGCGGGGAGGGAGGCTGTGACAGGGAGTGAGGGATGGGGATAAGGTGTGGGAGGAGGAGGGAGAAAGAGGGAAGTACTACGTCAATGCGCTGTTGTAATGGAACAATATTGATGTATGTTATGCAAAACAATCTTTTCACTGCATCCCCGTATGAGTTACCATCCAATTCGCCTGCCCCACGAGGTGATCCAGTTTCATCCCAACAGAGAAATTCCTTTCCTTCCACATTCTCTGCGGCCCAGACCAACTCTCCCTTCTCAGTTCCAGTGAGAATTACTGGACATAAAATATCACCCCCTCCTCTCCCCATGGATGCTGCCTGGCCTGCTGAGTATTTCCAGGATCTCCTTTCTTTATTTCAGATTCCCGACAATGCCATCTCAATGATCCTGACCCCAGACACCCGAGACAGGGCAATCATCCTCCCTGCCTGGAGCCATCCGATATAGTTCAATGAAATCTCCTCCCATCATTCCACAGTCCTTCCACCCATCAACGTTATCTCATTATAAACACGAGAGATTCTGCAAGTCTGGAAAGCCAGAGGAACACAACGCAAAATGTTGGGGCAACTCAGCACGTCAGTCAGCATCTATAGAAATGATAAACTTTTTCAGGCTGAGACCCTTCATCAAGACTGGAAAGGAAAGGGGGAGATGCCAGAATAAAAAGGTTGCGAGTGGAGTTGCGGGGGAGGGCAGGGAAGGGGAAGGAGGATTGCTGGAAGGTGACAGGTGAAGCCAGGTGAGTAGGAAAGGTAAAGGGCTGGAGAGGAAGGAACGTAATAGGAGAGGTGAGTGGACTGTGGGAGAAAGGGAAGAAGGAGAGGACCCAGGAGGAGGTGATAGACAGGAGAGGAGAAGTAAGAGCCAGAGTGGAAAGTTGAAGAGGGAAGGGGAGAGAGAGAATAGAAATTGGTATTCGTCGGAAGCTAGCCGTACTGATATGTCGCCCCTCCACCCTGACAGTGGGCTCACCGTGGCGGACGAGGAGGCCGTGGACCGACGTGTCGAAATGGGAATGGTACACCGGGAAACTCTGCTTTTGGTGGATGGAGCGGAGGTGTTTAATAAAGCTCTTTACTGCTTTGTTTTGCACTAATTGTTTATTTAAGAAATTTGTACATTTTTCTATCTTTGTACCCTCCTGCTGCCACAAAATCACAGATTTCACCCGTCAGAGATAGTAAACCTGATCCTCATTCTGATTGGCAACGGCTCCTCCCGAGGACAGACTCGTGTTCTTCCACAGGGAAACTTCCCGACACTCTCGGAAACCAAAGTTGTCCACAGTACTCCTGGTACATCTGCACAAATGTCACTCACAATCGGAATGACCTTTCTCACTTCTGTAGCACCAGGGAATAAAGACCCAGCACTATCTGTGTGGTGAGTCAGTGACATCTCCCCCAGGGTAGTCTTCAGCCTCTAACGTTCTGGTACAGCCCAGCCCTCTGGACATCAGCACCGACCGATCTCTCTTCCTTTGATCATAACTCTGCCGTCTGTACGAATGCGGATATCCTCGCGTTTATCCACACGATATTCCATCTGCCACCTTGTCACCCACTCATTCAACCACTCCACATCCCCTTACCCTGATCGGCACACACAACACCACCCTCGTGAGTATTGTGGGAAACCATGGAAATAGGACTTTTGACGGCTGACGTCACTTGGACGTGAGCACGACCGACCGTGATTTCCAGCTACTCGCCGCCTGCCAACCCGCTGGAGATCAGATTAATCCCACTGCTTTTGCTACGTGAGCATCAGCCCTTCACCTCCCCAACATCTCCAGTACCACATTTTGTCTGACGCTGAGTCCCTTTGGGTGGGGTGAGACCAGGTGGGAGGGGAGATACCAAGGGGGTGATGGAGAGAGAGAACAGGGTGGAGTGGAGAGAGTGATGGGGAGAGAGGGGGAAGGGAAAGAGAGAGAAGGACAGGGAGAGGCAAAGAGGAGAACAAGTGCGGGACAGAGGCAGAGAGAGATATTGGGAGAGAAAGGGATGGGCTGAGGAGGAGAGAAGGGAGGAAGAGAGGGAGAGAGAGTAGATCTGAAATAGTGAGAGAGGGACCGGGGGAAGAGGTGATAGTGGGAGAGAGAAAAGCAAGAGAAAGATGGTAACGCAGATAGAGAGGTAGGACGAGGTGAGAGGGTGTGAGTTAGAGAGAAAGAGCATGAGGCTGACATAGAGTGTGTGTGTGAGAGAGAGAGAGAGATATACACACACACACACACAAAGAAAGAGAATGAATGATACATGCTGTATAATCCCTTGCCTCTGACATCCAGTCCCTACAGTTCTACTGCTGAGACAATGAGTGATACGTCTTACCTTAGTGTTGTCTTGCTGATCTATGTGTGTGCTTGTCCGGAGCCCTTTTATACAGACAGATATCAGCTGGTGCTATCCAAATCAGCCAATGCATGAGAAGAAAAACAACACAAGGTTGTTAATGACTCCAACCGCAAGTGTTGCACCATCTAATTGACCTATGTTGTGCAAACAGAAGCACTTTAATTCATTGCAAAACTTCCCATCATTAACAAGACCACGAGTGGATCCAGAAAGCAACTGAAACCACCACTTACTTTGCCTACAACGGCAGGTTCTAAGGCACCTCACCATTCTCCACAAAGCATCCAACACAAACTCAAGCACATAGCAAAGGTGAGAAGGCATCTGCTGGCTCGTTCCAGTCTGGGTTGATCTCCATCACCTTTCTGAGGTTTCACAGATCTGCAGCTGTTCTGCTGGTCATGAAATGACCCTAACTGTTCTCCCAGCTGGCTGAGTCTCTGATACAATAATTTATAACTAAAGCTGATTACCTGATCCCTGTCTGGTACAGCAGGTCAAGTGCACAGCAATACAAGAGGCTCTGCCCAATACATCACACTCACATCCTTCCCCACCATTGATAGTACAGCATCTAGCACCAGGTCCAAGAACACTTACTTCCCTTCAACCATTTGACTCAACTATCCAGCACATCCCTGATCACGATAGTTTAGCAATGCTGCGACCACTTTGATCACTTTTGTTTTGTTCCAAATATGATCTTTCTTGTAAGCATTGACAGTAATTTATCTTTAATTTGTGTTTGGCTTGTTAATGCTGCTTATCTGATGCTGTGTGCCTGTGATGTTGCTGCAAGTCAGTTTTAAATGAGTACATAAAGGTACTTGAGCAGATGTCAATAGACTTGACTTTGACATTAACCATCTACTTTGTGGACAGCTCTGAAATCCTCAGAACTGTTAAATGTCATGACAGTAAAAGGCTGGTCTGCCAACAGCTTCAGACAGCTGCTAACTCAGTCAGCTCCAGGAGGATAGTAAAAGCTTCTTTAGGTATGTGAAAAGGAAAAAAAATAGTCAAGACAAAAATTGGGCCCTTGAAGACAGAAGCGGGTGAATTTATTATGGGGAACAAGGAAATGGCAGACGAGTTGATGGCAGATACGATAGGGTCTTTTAAGAGACTCTTGGATGGGTGCATGGAGATTAGAAAAATAGAGAGCTATGGGTAACCCTAGGTAATTTCTAAAGTAAAGACATGTTCAGCACAGTTTTGTGGGCTGAAGGGCCTGTATTGTGCTGTAGGTTTTCTATGTCTCCATGTGTCTATGTACCTGCCTCCACCACCGTTGCCGGCAGCCCATTTCACATACTCACCACTTTCTGCATAAAAAACTTACCCCTGATATTTCCTCTCTACCTACTTCCAAGCACCTTAAAACTGCGTGCTAGCCATCTCAGCCCTGGAAAAAAGCCTCTGACTATCCATACAATCAATGCCTCTCATCATCTTGTACACCTCTATCTTCGCTCCAAGGAGAAAAGGCCAAGTTCACTTTACATATTCTCATAAGGCTTGCTCTCCAATCCAGGCAACCTCCTTGTAAATTTCTGCTACACCCTTTCTATGGTTTCCATATCTTTCCTACTGTGAGGCGACCAGAACTGAGCACAGTACTCCAAGTGGGGTCTGACCAGGGTCCTATATAGCTGCAACATTACCTCTCGGCTCTTAAACTCAATCCCACAATTGATGAAGGCCAATACACCATACGTCTTCTTAACCACAGAGTCAACCTGCGCAGCTGCTTTGAGTGTCCTGTGAACTTAGACCGCAAGATCCCTCTGATCCTCCACACTGCCAAGAGTCTTACCATTAATACTATATTCTGCCATCATATTTGACCTACCAAAATGAACCACCTCACACCTATCTGGGTTGAACTCCATCTGCCACTTCTCAGCCCAGTTTTGCATCCTATCAATGTCCTGTTGTAACCTCTGACAGCCCTCCACACTATCCACAACACCCCCAACTTTCGTGTCATCAGCAATTTACTAACCCATCCCTCCACTTCCTCATCCAGGTCATTTATAAAAATTCACACAGAGTATAAAGATCAAGAAGATCTGGTATTAGGAAATGAACGTAGTCAATTGTCAGGTCTCTCATTGAGAGAGCATTTTGGAGATGGTGATCACAATTCTATCTCATTTACCATAACATTGGAGAGGGATAGGTACAGACAAGTTAGGAAAGTGTTTAATTGGAGTAAGGGGAAATATGAAGTTATCAGGCAGGAACGTGGAAGCATAAATTGGGAACAGATTTCTCAGGGAAACATATGGAAGAAAGGTGGCAAATGTTCAGGGGATGTTTGCGTGGAGATCTGCATAGGTACGTTCCAATGAGACAGGGAAAGGATGGTAGGGTGCAGGAACCGTGGTGTACAAAGGCTGTTGAAAATCTAATCAAGAAGAAAAGAAGAGATTATGAAAGGTTCAAAAAACTAGGTAATGATAGAGATCTCAAAAATTATAAGGTTAGCCAGAAGGAGCTCAAGAATAGGAGAGCCAGAAGGGGCCATGAGAAGGCCTTGGCGAGCAGGATTAAGGAAAACCCCAAGGCATTCTACAAGTATGTGAAGAGCAAGAGGATGAGATGTGAGAGAATAGTTCCAATCAAGTGAGGCAGTGGAAAAGTGTGTATGGAACCGGAGGAGGTAGCGGAGGTGCTTAATGAATACTTTGTTTCAATATTCACTACGGAAAAGGACCTTGGTGATTGTAGGGAAGATGTACAGTGGACTGAAAAGCTTGAGCATATAGACATTAATAAAGAGGATTTGCTGGAGGTTTTGGAAACCATAAGTTGGACAAGTCACCAGGACGGGATGAGATATACCCCAGCTACTGTGGGAGGTGAGGGAGGAGTTTGCTGAGCCTCTGTCAATGATCTTTGAATCATCAATGATGCTAAGGGAGAGGTTCTGGAGGATTGGAGCGTTGTAGATGTTGTTCCCTTATTCAAGAAAGGGAGTAGATATAGCCCAGGAAATTATACACCAGTGAGTCTTACTTCAGTGGTTGGTAGGTTGATAGAGAAGATCCTGGGGGCAGGATTTATGAACATTTGGAGAGGCATAATAGGATTAGGAATAGTCAGCATGGCTTTGTCAAAGGCAGGTCGTGATTTTTTGAGGATGTGACTAAACGTATTGATGAAGGTAGAGCAGTAGATGTAGTGTATATGGATTTCAGCAAGGCATTTGATAAGATACCCCATGCAAGGCTTATTGCGAAAGTAAGGAAGCATGGGATCCAAGGGGACATTGCTTTGTGGATCCAGAACTGGCTTGCCCACAGAAGGCAAAGAGTGGTTGTAGCCGGGTCATATTCTGCATGGAGGTCAGTGACCAGTGGTGTGCCTCAGGGATCTGTTCTGGAACCCTTTCTCTGCGTGAATTTTTATAAATGACCTGGATGAGGAAGTGGAGGGATGGGTTAGTAAATTTGCTGATGACACAAAGGTTGGAGTTGTTGTGGATAGTGTGGAGGGCTGTCAGAGGTTACAGTGGGACATCGATAGGATGCAAAACTGGGATGAGAAGTGGCAGATGGAGTTTAACCCAGATAAGTATGAGGTGGTTCATTTTGGTCGGTCAAATATGATGGCAGAATATAGTATTAACAGTAAGACACTTAGTAGTGTGGAGGATCAGAGGGATCTTGGGGTCCGAGTCCATAGGACACTCAGAGCTGCCGCGCAGGTTGACTCTGTGGTTAAGGAGGCAGCTCCGGGACATAACCTGGGTCAGTGTGTGCATGAGGCAGCACCATAACTACTGCTGGTACCGAGGTGAATCGCCCTACTGGATGGTGGAATGAGCTATTGGGCCGAATGGCCCCATGTTGCCCTTACCTGTTGTGTATTTGTCCTCTGAGATTCACACTCAGTGTCCTGGCAGACACCGTGAGGACACCGATCATACATCCACACCATGCCACACTGTTGCTCAGGAAGCCGAGTATCCAATTGACAGCTCGAAGCTGCAGTGATGTGTCTGCAGAGCTGAGTAAGGCCACAGGTATTCTCAGTAGGTGTTGCTGGATTTCCCAAACTGCATTCCATTTTGCTCATGGTTTCAACATTGCATGTCACAGAGCTGACACCCAACTCCTTCGCAATACCCGGCACCTTGACAATCACCCGGAATCAATAAGGGGATTGAGGACAGTGAATTGTTCCAAAAACCTATTGGTTTCACTGATGGGAAAGAGATGTGTGCATTCCACTCCCTTCTACAACAAACCATTGGGAGCCGGGGTTCAGGGACACATCGACCTGAGAATAACACATGCAAAATGCTGGAGGAACCCAGTAGATCGGCCAGTCCTGATGAAGGTAAAGTTAAAAACGCAAGCACGAGGAATTCTGCAGCTGCTGGAAATTCAAGCAACACACATCAAAGTTGCTGGTGAACGCAGCAGGCCAGGCAGCATCTCTAGGAAGAGGTACAGTCGACGTTTCCGGCCGAGACCCTTCATCAGGAGGTTCTCAGCCCAAAACGTCGACCGTTTATTCACTTCCATACGTGCCATCTGACCTGCTGATCCTCCAGCATCTTGCACGTTTTACTCCAAATTTCCAGTATCTGCAGAATCGTAAACACAATAGATTCTGCAGATGCTGAAAGCTTCCTTGTGTTTATCACCCTGTCACTGAGTCACAACATCCAAGAAACTCCAGCCCATCTAAACCATGCTGAACTGTTAATCTTCCTCGTCCAATCAACCCACAGCCCCTCCCATCCAGGAACTCCAAATGCTTCTTCAATGTTGACCTCAAACCTGCATCCAACACATTCAATGGCAGCTCATTCCACACTCATACCACCCTCTGAGTGAAGAAGTTCCCTCACCAAGCTTCACTTAAATATTTCACCTTTTACCCTTAAACTGTGACCTCTAGTCTCATTTCACCCAACTCAGTGGAAAAAGCCTGTTTGTATTTACTTTATCTATACCCCTCATAATTTTGTATACCTCTATCAAATCTCCCTTCAATCTTCTATGCTCCAGGGAATAACCTCCTCACATATTCATCCTGAGGAGACTGAGGTCCTTTAATATCTGCCGGACGATGCTGAGGATGTTCTACGAGTCTGTGGTGGTCAATGCTATCATGTTTGCTGTTGTGTGCTGGGGCAGCAGGCTGAGGGTAGCAGACACCAACAGAATCAACAAACTCATTTGTAAGGCCAGTGATGTTGTGGGGATGGAACTGGACTCTGACGGTGGTGTCTGAAAAGAGGATGCTGTCCAAGTTGCATGCCATCTTGGACAATGTCTCCCATCCACTACATAATGTACTGGGTGGGCACAGGAGTACATTCAGCCAGAGACTCATTCCACCGAGATGCAGCACAGAGCGTCATAGGAAGTCATTCCTGCCTGTGGCCATCAAACTTTACAACTCCTCCCTTGGAGGGTCAGACACCCTGAGCCAACAGGCTGGTCCTGGAATTATTTCATAATTTACTGGCATAATTTACATATTACTATTTAACTATTTATGGTTTTATTACTATTTATTATTTATGGTGTAACTGTAACAAAAACCAATTTTCCCCCGGGATCAATAAAGTATGGCTATGACTATTTCCCTCTAACTTAGGTCCTCAAGCCCTGGGAAAATCATTGTACAGCACAGGATTGAGTTAAGCTGTAGAGCATTGTAAAACTAGTCAGCTGCGTCGGGGGCATTGGCCTCCGTTGTATCCAGGACATCTTCAAGGAGTGGTGCCTCAGAAAGGTGGCTTCCATTCTTAAGGACAGGACAGGCCACTTTCTCATTGCTACAATCAGGAAGAGGATACAGGAGCCTAAAGGCACACACGCAGTGATTCAAGAACAGCTTCTTCTCCTCAGCACCTCTGATTTCTGAATGGACATTGAACCCATGAACACCACCTCATCATTCTGTTTCTGATTCTGAAGAGAGTCGTGGTTCCGCAAAGGGATTTCAGGGAGTTAAAAAAAACACAGTAGATCTGTTCAAAGACATGTTTATTGTTAGCAATGAGGAACAATTCAACTGCTCATGGATGGCAGCTGATTCTGATCTACAGCTCACAAAGTTCATTTTTTTTACAAGTTTTGAGTCTATTCTTTAGCTATTATCTGTTCTGCAAGATCAGCTCCTCCACTGGGGTACAGCTGAAGTACTCAAGGCCAGTGTATATCAATCCCCCCCCCCATGAACAATGAACACAGTGAACAATGATCAGGACATTACATGCCTTTTGACGCGTACACACTTAGCTTATAGCAAAACACTCTGGGATTGTACAGGTTCCATTTTGTTACATTGCAAGATTAAACACATAAAGTAGGGCTGCACGGTAGCACAGTGGTTAGCACAACACTTTACAGTACTAGCAACAATTACTGCTACTGCTTGGAAGGAGTTTGTATGTTCTTCCCGTGACCACGTGGGTTTCATCTCTGTGCTTCGTTTTCCTCACACGGTCCAAAGACATACTGGTTGGTTGGTCAATTGGCCTTCGTAAATTGATTAGGTTGGGATTAAATCAGAGGGTTGCTGGACGGCTGGCCCAAAGGGCCGGAAGAGCCTACTCCATGCTGTATCTCAATAAGTAAATAAATAATCTCAAAGTTCTAAATGCTATTTTTCTCTTTTTTTGATTTCTGCATTTTTTTCTGATCCTCTGCAGTGGCTCCTCCATACCACTACACCTCCATTGCCAAGAGCTATGGAGGTGGAGACACTGAATAGGACCTGTACAACATTAAGAGGATGTATTGGAACTTGTGAAAACCCACGGGGTCAAACGGGATATACCCCAGATTACTTGGGAAGAGTGGGAGGGGATTGCCTTTGTCAGTGTCTTATGTTAATGGTGGATCAACTATTGGAGAGGATTCCTAGAAACAGGACTTTTGATCATTTGGAGAAGCATAGTCTGATCAGAGGCAGTGAGCCTGGCTTTGTGAGGGGTAGGTCATGCCAGACGAGCCTAATTGAATTCTTTGTAGATATGACAAAACACATTGGTGAAGGTAGAGCAGTGGATGTGGTGTATATGGATATTAGTAAAGTGTTTGACAAAGTTCCCAGTGGTAGGCTTATTGAGAAAGTGGGAGACATGGGACCTTAGGAAACTTGGCTATATAGATTCAGAATTAGCTTGTCTATAGAAGGCAGAGGGTGGTAGAAAATGGAGTGTGTTCTGCCTGGAGGTCGGGTCGGTGGCCAGTGGTATACCACAGGGTCCTGTTCTGGGACCCTTGTCTTGGATAAGGAAGTGTAAGGGCGGGTTAGTAAGTTTTCAGATGACATAAAAGTTGGTGGAGTTGTGGATAGTGCAGAAGGTTGTTGTAAGTTACAACAGGACATTGACAGGATGCATAGCTGGGTTGAGAAGTGGCAGATAGAGTTAAATCTGAAAAAGTGTGATGTGATTCACTTTGGAAGGTTGTGATTGAAGGCAGAATACAAGGTTAATGGGAGGACTCTTAACAGTGTGAAGGAACAGAGGGATCTTAGGTTCCACGTCCACACATTTTTCAACCTTGCTGAGAAACTTGATAGGACAATTAAGTAGACATACAGTGTGTTGGCCTTCCTTAGTCAGAGAATTGAGTTGAAGATCTGCGAGGTAATGTTGTGGCTCTATAAAACCAGAGTAGATCACACTTGTACAGTTCTGGTCATCTCATTATGGGATCTATGTAGGGTCTCAGCCTAAAATATTGACTGTACTTTTTTCCATAGACACTGCCTGACCTGCTGAGTTCCTCCAGCGTTTTGTGTGTGTTGCTTGGAATTCCAGCATCTACAGATTTTCTCTTGTTTGTAATAGGAAGTATGTGGAAGATTTAGATAGTGCAGGAGAGGTTTACTGAAGATGATGTCTGAATTGGGGAGCATGTCTTATGAAGGTAGGTTGAGCGAGCTTGGGGTTTTCTTTTTGGAGAGGAGGAGGATGAGAGATGACTTGATAGAGATGACAGGAGGCATAGATTGAGTGAACAGCCAGAGACTTTCCCAGGGTGGAAATTGCTAATACATGAGGGCATAATTTTAAAGTCATTGGAGGAGGGATTTTGGGAACACTAAGAGACTCCTAGATAGGTAGCATGACTGTCAGAAAAATGGAGGACTATGTGGGAGAGAAGGATTAGTGTGATCTTGGGGTCAGTTAAAAGTTTGGCACAACAATGTGGGGCCAAGTGGCCTGACCTGTTCTAGGTTCTGTAATACAAGCTTAGAAACAAGCTGTAACGCCCACCATGTCCCTGCCAATCATCAAGCAGCCATTTACACCCATCCTTCACAAACTATATCAAGCTCATGTTCAAGTTCAGCTTACTGTCATTCAACCATACACATGTCTGCCACCAAACGAAACCGTGTTCCTCCAGACCAAGGTGCACAACACAGTACATGTAACTCACAGACATAACACGTAAAGCAATATTACCACATATAAATTAACAAATATTAAGATGCATTAACAATGGAGAAGATGGTGCCAGAAAACTACACTACCAAGGGCAACATCCTGCAGATAACCCATGAAACTATTTCTTTCACTCCTTTTACATCTTAGACCATAAAACATAGGAGCAGAATTAGGCCATTCAGACCATCAAGTCTACTCCACCATTTCATCATGCCTGACCCTGGATCCCATTCAACCCCATACACCTGTCAACTCACCATATCCCTTGATGTCCCAATCAATCAGGAATCTATCTATTTCCACCTTGAATATACCCACAGACTTGGCCTCGACCGCAGTCTCTGGCAGAGTATTCCACAGATTCGCCACTCTTCAGCTAAAAAATTCCTCCTTACTTCTGTTGTAAAAGGTTGCCTTTCATTCCCAGAATCATCCTCATGAACCTCCTCTGGACTCTCTCCAGTGGCAACATATCCTTTCTGAGACATGGGGCCCAAAACTGTTGAGAAAACTCCAAGTGCAGCCTGACTAGTGTCTTATAAAGTCTCAGCATTATCTCCTTGTTTTCATATTCTATTCCCCTTGAAATAAATGCCAACATTGCATTTGAAATCTTCTTTTCCTTTCAAGTGTGGTTCTGGAACTGTTGGAGCCTGTGATCTAACAGTTTGATTGTGTGTTTTGGGGCTAGCAATCCAGTGCTTTGCTGTCTCTGAGAGTTTTCCGGAAGGCCAGCGCCCTCTGTTTCTCGCCACTCTCACCAATTAAAGCATCAAGGAAGATTGAAAACATCAAGGTGGCTGCAGAAGATGAGCGGCTTCGGTGCCATCGACCAGCCTCTGGCTTGCTGCTCCTGAAGGAAGGTCTCTCTCTCTCCCTCAACGCTGTTGACGCAGTTCACTTTGTGATATTCCTGAAGGAAGGTCCCTGTGTATGAATGGTCTCTCTCTCCTTCAATGCTATTGATGTAGTTCACATTGTGATGTGCTTTTCTGGTTTGTGGTCGCTCCTTTTTTATGCTACATCAATCGGGGGAGCCTGCAGATGAAGAACACTGAGCTGAATCGGCTTATGCCTGGACTGTTCTGATTTTGTGTTTTCACTTCTTTTGTTGCCTTTTTTACGTGGGGGAGGGGGTTGATGGTTTTCTTTGAATGGGCTCCATGATTTTCTTTGTTTCATGGCTGTCTGTGGGAATCCAAAAGAAGAAAGATTCCAGACCTAACCAGTTCCCCTCTACCACCACTCTGCTCCGTCTAGCGGAATTAGTCCTTACTCTTAATAATTTCTCCTTTGGCTCCTCCCACTTCCTCCAAACTAAAGCTGTAGCCATGGGCACCCATATGGGTCCCAGTTCTGCCTGCCTTTTTGTTGGCTTTGTGGAACAATCTATGTTCCAAACCTATTCTGGTATCTGTCCCCCACTTTTCCTTCGCTACATCGACGACTGCATTCGCGCTGCTTCCTGCACGCATGCTGAGCTCGTTGACTTCATTAACTTTGCCTCCACCTTTCACCCTGCCTTCAAGTTTACCTGGTCCATTTCCAAAACTTCCCCCCCGTTTCTAGATCTTTCTGTCTCCATCTCTGGAGGCAACTTATCTACTCATATCTACTATAAACCTACGGACTCTCACAGCTACCTGGACTATTCCTCTTCTCACCCTGTCTCTTGCAAAGATGTCATCCTCTTCTTGCAATTCCTCCGTCTCCGCCGCATCTGCTCTCAGGATGAGGCTTTTCATTCCAGGACGACGGAGATGTCCTCCGTTTTTAAAGAAATGGGCTTCCTTTCCTCCACCATCAACTCTGCTCTCAAACGTATCTCCCCCATTTCACGCACATCTGCTCTCACTCCATCCTCCCGCCACCCCGCTAGGAATAGGGTTCCCCTGGTCCTCACCTACCACCCCATCAGCCTCCAGGTCCAACATATTATTCTCCGTAACTTCCGCCACCTCCAACGGGATCCCACCACTAAGCACATCTTTCCCTCCCCCCACCTCTCTGCTTTCTGCAGGGATTGCTCCCAATGCGACTCCCTTGTCCATTCGTTCCCCCCATCCCTTCCCACTGATCTCCCTCCTGGCACTTATCCTTGTAAGAGGAACAAGTGCTACACATGCCCTTACACTTCCTCCCTTACCACCATTCAGGGCCCCAGACAGTCCTTCCAGGTGAGGCGACACTTCACCTGTGAGTCGGCTGGGGTGATATACTGCGTCCGGTGCTCTCGATGTGGCCTTTTATATATTGGCAAGACCCGACGCAGACTGGGAGATCGTTTCGCTGAGCACCTACGCTCTGTCCGCCAGAGAAAGCAGGATCTTCCAGTGGCCACACATTTTAATTCCACATCCCATTCCCATTCTGACATGTCTTTCCACGGCCTCCTCTACTGTAAAGATGAAGCCACACTCAGGTTGGAGGAACAACACCTTATATTCCGTCTGGGTAGCCTCCAACCTGATGGCATGAACATTGACTTCTCTAACTTCCGCTAATGTCCCACCTCCCCGTCGTACCCCATCCGTTATTTATTTAAATACACACATTCTTTCTCTCACTCTCCTTTTTCTCCCTCTGTCCCTCTGAATATACCCCTTGCCCATCCTCTGGGCTCCCCCTCCCCCTTTTCTTTCTCCTTGGGCCTCCTGTCCCATGATCCTCTCATATCCCTTTTGCCAATCACCTGTCCAGCTCTTGGCTCCATCCTTCCCCCTCCTGTCTTCTCCTATCATTTCGGATCTCCCCTTCCCCCTCCTGTCTTCTCCTATCATTTCGGATCTCCCCCTCCCCCTCCCACTTTCAAATCTCTTACTAGCTCTTCCTTCAGTTAGTCCTGACAAAGGGTCTCAGCCCGAAACGTCGACTGTACCTCTTCTTAGAGATGCTGCCTGGCCTGCTGCGTTCACCAGCAACTTTGATGTGTGTTGCTTGAATTTCCAGCATCTGCAGAATTCCTTGTGTTTGAGTAATCCTCCCATTAAACTTTCAGCCTGTAATTAGGCTCTGAGTAATTAAACCCCCTCCTTGTGAATTTCCCAATGATGAATTCCAAAGATAGATGTACAACAAAGGCAAACGTCATTGCTTCAGGTAATTGACTGAATTTATTGTTGCACCACCCAAGGTGCATACTGAGTATGAAGGAAGTTGATTATAAAAACTGCTCCTTCAAGTTCAGATAGCCTGGGTGGGGGTAAGTTCTGACACTCCAGTAAATGCTTCCAATGGCGTGCGTCACAAATAGCCACTGATCACGAGGTCCAGCTCCTGGCCTTCACATGTGACTTAGCTGCTCAGCCCGGCATTGCCGTTTCTACTGACGGGAGGAGGAGCGAAGGTGAGCTACTAGTGCATTCGTTAGTTCTGAGTTACCAGTTACTTTTGGCAGATGGGGTGAGCGGTGGTCGGCAGCTCATCTAAAAGGAAAATTCTGATGTCAGACCTCCACTGCCTTGAATAACCCATACCAAACAGGTCAAAGGGTAGAGGCGAGACTAAAACTGTTGATTTTGTACCCTTCTGTACTCCACTTACGCCAGACCCCTCTGTACCCAGTTCACCCCGTACCCCTCTTTACCCAGTTCCCCCAATACCCCTCTGTACCCAATTCCCCCCATACCCCTCTGTACCCAGTTCCCCCTGTACCCCTCTGTACCCAGTTCACCCCGTACCCCTCTGTACCCAGTTCACCCCGTACCCCTCTGTACCCAGTTCACCCCGTACCCCTCTGTACCCAATTCCCCCTGTATCCCTCTGTACCCAGTTCACTCTGTACCCCTCTGTACCCAATTCCCCCCATACCCCTCTGTACCCAGTTCCCCCTGTACCCCTCTGTACCCAGTTCACTCCGTACTCCTCTGTACCCAGTTCACTCTGTACCCCTCTGTACCCAATTCCCCCCATACCCCTCTGTACCCAGTTCCCCCTGTACCCCTCTGTACCCAGTTCACCCCGTACCCCTCTGTACCCAGTTCACCCCGTACCCCTCTGTACCCAGTTCACCCCGTACCCCTCTGTACCCAGTTCACTCCGTACCCCTCTGTACCCAGTTCACTCTGTACCCCTCTGTACCCAGTTCCCCCTGTACCCCTCTGTACCCAGTTCACCCCGTACCCCTCTGTACCCAGTTCACCCCGTACCCCTCTGTACCCAGTTCACCCCGTACCCCTCTGTACCCAGTTCACCCCGTACTCCTCTGTACCCAATTCCCCCCATACCCCTCTGTACCCAGTTCCCCCTGTACCCCTCTGTACCCAGTTCACCCCGTACCCCTCTGTACCCAGTTCACCCCGTACCCCTCTGTACCCAGTTCACCCCGTACCCCTCTGTACCCAATTCCCCCTGTATCCCTCTGTACCCAGTTCACCCCGTACCCCTCTGTACCCAGTTCACCCCGTACCCCTCTGTACCCAATTCCCCCTGTATCCCTCTGTACCCAGTTCCCCCTGTACCCCTCTGTACCCAGTTCACCCCGTACCCCTCTGTACCCAGTTCACCCCGTACCCCTCTGTACCCAATTCCCCCTGTATCCCTCTGTACCCAGTTCCCCCAATACCCCTCTGTACCCAGTTCACCCCGTACCCCTCTTTACCCAGTTCACCCCGTACCCCTCTGTACCCAGTTCCCCCTGTACCCCTCTGTACCCAGTTCACCCCGTACCCCTCTGTACCCAGTTCACCCCGTACCCCTCTGTACCCAATTCCCCCTGTATCCCTCTGTACCCAGTTCACTCCGTACCCCTCTGTACCCAATTCCCCCTGTACCCCTCCGTACCCAGTTCACCCCGTACCCCTCTTTACCCAGTTCCCCCATACCCCTCTGTACCCAGTTCCCCCCATACCCCTCTGTACCCAGTTCACCCCATACCCCTCTGTACCCAGTTCCCCCTGTACCCCTCTGTACCCAGTTCACCCCATACCCCTCTGTACCCAATTCCCCCCGTACCCCTCTGTACCCAGTTCACTCCGTACCCCTCTGTACTCAATTCCCCCTGTACCCCTCTGTACCCAGTTCACCCCGTACCCCTCTGTACCCAGTTCACCCCATACCCCTCTGTACCCAATTCCCCCCGTACCCCTCTGTACCCAGTTCACCCCGTACCCCTCTGTACCCAGTTCACCCCGTACCCCTCTGTACCCAATTCCCCCCGTACCCCTCTGTACCCAGTTCACTCCGTACCCCTCTGTACTCAATTCCCCCTGTACCCCTCTGTACCCAGTTCACCCCATACCCCTCTTTACCCAGTTCCCCCATACCCCTCTGTACCCAATTCCCACTGTACCCCTCTGTACCCAGTTCACCCCGTACCCCTCTGTACCCAGTTCACCCCGTACCCCTCTTTACCCAGTTCCCTCAATACCCCTCTGTACCCAATTCACCCTGTACCCCTCTGTACCCAGTTCACCCCGTACCCCTCCGTACCCAGTTCACCCCGTACCCCTCTGTACCCAATTCCCCCTGTATCCCTCTGTACCCAATTCACTCTGTACCCCTCTGTACCCAGTTCACCCCGTACCCCTCTTTACCCAGTTCCCTCAATACCCCTCTGTACCCAATTCACCCCGTACCCCTCTGTACCCAGTTCACCCCGTACCCCTCCGTACCCAGTTCACCCCGTACCCCTCTTTACCCAGTTCCCCCATACCCCTCTGTACCCAGTTCACCCCATACCCCTCTGTACTCTTTTCACCCCGTACCCCTCTTTACCCAGTTCCCCCATACCCCTCTGTACTCAGTTCCCCCATACCCCTCTGTACCCAGTTCCCCCTGTACCCCTCTGTACCCAGTTCCCCCCGTACCCCTCTGTACCCAGTTCACCCCATACCCCTCTGTACCCAGTTCCCCTCTGTACTCCTTTCACCCGTATCTCTCTGTACCCAGTTCCTCCCAGACCCCTCTGTACCCAGTTCACCCCGTACCCCTCTTTAATCAGTTCACCCTGTACCCCTCTGTACTCAGTTCCCCGTCTGTACTCCTTTCACCCCGTATCTCTCTGTACCCAGTTCACCCTGTACCCCTCTGTACCCAGTTCCCTCGTACCTCTCTGTACCCAGTTCCCCCATACCCCTGTGTACCCAGTTCACCCTGTACCCTTCTGTACCCAGTTCCTCCCGTATCCCTCTGTACCCATTTCACCCCGTACCCCTCTGTACCCAGTTCCTCCCGTATCCCTCTGTACCCATTTCACCCTGTACCCTTCTGTACCCAGTTCCTCCCGTATCCCTCTGTACCCATTTCACCCCGTACCCCTCTGTACCCAGTTCCTCCCATACCCCTCTGTACCCAGTTCACCCCGTACCCCTCTGTACCCAGTTCCTCCCATACCCCTCTGTACCCAGTTCACCCCGTACCCCTCTGTACCCAGTTCACCCCGTATCTCTCTGTACCCAGTTCACCCTGTACCCCTCTGTACCCAGTTCACCCCGTACCCCTCTGTACCCAGTTCACCCCGTATCTCTCTGTACCCAGTTCACCCTGTACCCCTCTGTACCCAGTTCACCCTGTACCCCTCTGTACCCAGTTCCCCCCATACCCCTGTGTACCCAGTTCCCCTGTACCCTTCTGTACCCAGTTCACCCCGTACCCCTCTGTACCCAGTTCACCCCGTACCCCTCTGTACCCAGTTCCCCCTGTACCCCTCTGTACCCAGTTCCCCCCATACCCCTGTGTACCCAGTTCCCCTGTACCCTTCTGTACCCAGTTCACCCCGTACCCCTCTGTACCCAGTTCACCCCGTACCCCTCTGTACCCAGTTCACCCCGTATCTCTCTGTACCCAGTTCACCCTGTACCTCTCTGTACCCAGTTCCCCCCATACCCCTGTGTACCCAGTTCACCCCGTACCCCTCTGTACCCAGTTCCTCCCGTATCCCTCTGTACCCAGTTCACCCCGTACCCCTCTGTACCCAGTTCCTCCCATACCCCTCTGTACCCAGTTCACCCCGTACTCCTCTGTACCCAGTTCACCCTGTACCCCTCTGTACCCAGTTCCTCCCGTACCCCTCTGTACCCAGTTCACCCCGTAGCCCTCTGTACCGAGTTCACCTCGTGTCTTATAAAGGCTCAGCATTACCTCCTTGTTTTTATATTTTATTCCCCTTGAAACGAATGTCAACATTGCATTTGCCTTCTTTACCACAGACTCGACTGGTGAATTAACCTTCTGGGAGTCTGCACCTCTGATGTATGCAGACATCCCACCTCTCCCAGAAGTTCCGGGAGTCTCCTGCATATTGATAGCGGTTCCCTGATGCTCACAAGTTATATACAATATCCCGGAAATCAATAGAGGGAGAGGGAGAGGGAGGGAGAGAGAGAGAGTGTATCCTGATTGGTCTCTCTTTGTGCTAAGTAGACCTATCAGTTTTCTCTGTGGGCGGGCTTTACAGTTGACCTATCTCTCTCTCTCTCTCTCTCTCTCTTTCTTTGACCATCAGTTCAGTTTAGTGTCCTGCAGCGCCATGGCAGAGTGTTCCAAAACAGAAAATATGAAACATAAATGCAAACACGAGGACTTCACCCCAGACTACACTAAAGTGTAAACTTAAATTTGCTGGACCAAATAACCACTCCACACACAAGCCTTTATTTAACCTTTCACCTGTTTATTTGTTCAAACTGAGCCGGTGAGAAAGACTCAGAGTCGATCATCAGAGAGAGAAACATTCTCTCTCTCTCTCTAGTGGCTCTGACAAGCTTTCTGTCTAACACTGAGAAACATGACAATTTATAGAACTGGCAAAATAAAGAATCACTTAGTTGAACAGATCTTCCTGCCAAGTCAGAGCAAAACTTAATTACTTAGATGAGAGAGTACATTACATCAAAGTTTTCATTACAGACAAATTCTTGCCTTATCAGTAAGGCTTGAATAGACAAAGGAGGGAACTTACACCAATATGTCAACTCATAAGACATGATGTATGCAGCATGTGTGAATACAGCCCACAGATCGTTCTCAAAGGGACAGCTGTGAGTTGTTAATCTAAGCAAACTGAAGGCAGTTTTTTTCAGTCAAGGACAGTATCTGCAACTTTTCACTGGCACTTAATTTTAACCCGCTATTTACCAGAATCAGAGAATCATTTCTTACTTCCCCAACACCCTTAAACTTCATCAAAAGTGTACCCCTGCCTAATAGGGTCAAAAATAATGACAGTGCTGCTCTCTGCATTGGTTGCAACAGTGACTTTTATTGCCCATAGTGGGTTAAATGACTGTAAAAGACATGTTGAGGTGAGTTTAACAGGTGCCATTCGTTCATTAGCACAGCTAATGTTATTTAAACTAGCTGGCTGGCTGCTAAGGAGCTACACTACAAGGAATACTCAACAAGGAATATGTGTGTGTGTGTGTGTGTGTGTGTGTGTGTGTGTGTGTGTGTGTATGTAAATAGTTTCAATATGTGGTCAAATAAATTGTTGTCTTCTTTTATAGTCAAATGTCCTGTATACATGCACCCTTGGAGGTCGATCGGAGGGGGGGTGGATAGGGGGTTGTAGGGGTCGGGGGTGGTGGTGCTACCTCCCTGATATGAGTTTTTGCAGGATGGGATGTCTGTGTTTGAACTGAATTGAAATGCTTTGACTTTATTACTTATATCCTTCACATACATTGAGGAGTAAAAATCTTTACGTTACCTCTCCATCCAAATGTGCAATGAGTAATCATAGTAATTTATAATAATTAGACCAGTCAATGTAACATAGAGTACACTCAAATCAGCGTGAGTTCATCAGTCTGATGGCCTGGTGGAAGCAGCTGTCCCGGAGCCTGTTGGTCCTGGCTCTTACGCTGCGGTACCGTTTCCCGGATGGTAGCAGCTGGAATAGATTGTGGTTGGGGTGACTCGGGTCCCCAATGATCCTTCAGGCCCTTTTTACACACCTGTCCTTGTAAGTGTCCTGAATAGTGGCAAGTTCACATCTACAGATGCACTGGGCTGTCCACACCACTCTCTGCAGAGTCCTGCGATTGAGGGAGGTACAGTTCCCATACCAGGCAGTGATGCAGCCAGTCAGGATGCTCTCAATTGTGCCCCTGTAGAAAGTTCTTAGGATTTGGGGACCCGTACCAAACTTCCTCAACCGTCTGAGGTGAAAGAGGAGCTGTTGTGCCTTTTTCACCACACAGCTGGTGTGTACAGACCACGAGAAGTCCTCAGTGATGACAATAGACAATAGGTGCAGGAGTTGGCCATTCGGCCCTTCGACCCAGCACCGCCATTCACTGTGATCGTGGCTGATCATCCACAATCAGTACCCAGTTCCTGCCTTATCCCCATAACCTTTGATTCCACTATCTTTAAGAGCTCTATCCATCTCTTTCTTGAAAGCATCCAGAGACTTGGCCTCCACAGCCTCCTGGGGCAGAGCATTCCATATATCCACCACTCTCTGGGTGAAAAAGTTTTCCCCCAACTCCGTTCTAAATGGCCTACCTCTAATTCTTAAACTGTGGCCTCTGGTTCTGGACTCACCCATCAGCGGGAACATGCTTCCTGCCTCCAGCATGTCCAATCCCTTAATAATCTTATATGTTTCAATAAGATCCCCCTCAGCCTTCTAAATTCCAGAGTATACAAGCCCAGTCGCTCCAATCTTTCGACATATGACAGTCCCACCATCCCAGGAATTAACCTTGTGAACCTACGCTGCACTCCCTCAATAGCAAGAATGTCCTTCCTCAAATTTGGAGACCAAAACTGCACACAGTACTCCAGGTGTGGTCTCACCAGGGCCCTGTACAGCTGCAGAAGGACCTCTTTGCTCTTATACTCAATTCCCCTTGTTATGAAGGCCAGCATGCCATTAGCTTTCTTCACTGCCTGCTGTACTTGCATGCTTGCTTTCAGTGACTGATGTACCAGAATTGATGTTAATGTCAATGGGGGTTAGCCCGTCTCCATTCCACAACCAGCTCCTTTGTTTTCGCGATATTGAGGGGAGGTTGTTTTCTTGACACCACTGTCCCCTAGGCCACCTGGTTATTGTTCTCCCTGGTTAGATCATAGTCCACACTTTTGTTCCTTTTGACAACAATTGTTATCATCGACCGGTTGTTGATTAGTAAGGCTCCGGGGGGAGTCGGATCGGACCAGAGAGCAGGAGGCAGCCCAGTCCGGCGTCGGCCCCGTTACCATGGAGACGCGGCTGAACGTTCAACGAACTTTATTGTTCCTGTAGGCCGCGCGGGGCAGGTCGGGACAAGATGGCGGTGCGGGCAACGCCGAGGAGCGGAGGCAATGTGGTAAGTGAGGGAGGAAGGGCTAGGAAAGGGACAGAGGGAGATCCAGGGCTGTCCAGGGAGAACGGGGTGAGGGGGAGGGAGAGGGTAATGGAAGGGGAGTACGAACAGGGAGAAAGGGCAGAGGGGAGCCGAGCGAGACAGGGGTTAGAGAAGTTTTGTAGGGAGGGGGCGAAGAAAGAAAGATGGGAGAGGGGGGGTGGGGTAGTGTGAGGTAAGGCAGTGGAGGGAGGTGGGGTAGTGTGAGGTAAGGCAGTGGAGGGAGGTGGGGTAGTGTGAGGTAAGGCAGTGGAGGGAGGTGGGGTAGTGTGAGGTAAGGCAGTGGAGGGAGGTGGGGTAGTGTGAGGTAAGGCAGTGGAGGGAGGTGGGGTAGTGTGAGGTAAGGCAGTGGAGGGAGGTGGGGTAGTGTGAGGTAAGGCAGTGGAGGGAGGTGGGGTAGTGTGAGGTAAGGCAGTGGAGGGAGGTGGGGTAGTGTGAGGTAGGGCAGTGGAGGGGGGTGGGGTAGTGTGAGGTAGGGCAGTGGAGGGAGATGGGGTAGGGGAATTGAAGGAGAGAGGGTACGGAGGTAGGACAGTGGAGAGAGCTGGCATGGGGGAATTGAGGGAGAGAGGGAACGGAGATAGGGCAGTGAAGGAAGGTGGGGTTGGGGGTTGAAAGAGAGGGAGTAGGGAGGTGGGCTAATAAGGTAGGGCAGGGAGAGAGGTGAGTAGGGATTCGAGGAGAGAGTGGGTAGGAAGGTGGGGTAGTGAGGTAGGGCAGTGGAGGGGAGTGGGATGGAGAGAGAGGTGAGGAGGAAGTAGGAGTAGAGGATGGATTTAAGGGGTTGGAGAGGTGGTGGAGGGAGAGAAACAATGATAGTCTTGTGGCTCATCACCAGCAATGGTGAGGTGGCCTACAAGGTGGAGGAACTCCAGAGCTTGTGCCAGGCACAAGCTGCATCACTGCATGGTACAGAAACTGCACTGTGGCTCTGCAGCAGGTAGCTAGAAACTGTTTAACACATCTTTGTCTTGTAACAACCCACCTGCCACTAAGGACAGAACAAAATCAGGTTTGTCATCACCAGCACGTGTCGTGAAATTTGATAACTTAGCAGCAGCACTAGTTCAATGCAACACATAGAAGAAGAAAAATAATAAGTAAATCATTTACAGTATATTGAATAGATTAAAATCATGCAAAAACAGAAATAATATGGATTATAAAGGTGAGGTAGTGTTCCCAGGTTCAATGTCCATTTAGGAATGGGATGGCAGAGGGGAAGAAGCTGTTCCTGAATCGCTGAGTGTGTGCCTTCAGGCCTCTGTACCTCCTACCTGATGGTAACAGTGAGAAAAGGGCATGCCCCGGGTGCTGGAGGTCCTTAATAATGGACGCTGCCTTTCTCAGACACCGCTCCCTAAAGATGTCCTGGGTACTTTGTAGGCTAGTGCCCAAGATGGAGCTGACTAGATTTACAGCCCTCTGCAGCTTCTTCCATTAGCTTCTTTGCAGTAGCCCCTCCATACCAGACAGTGATGCAGCCTGTCAGGATGCTCTCCACGGTACACCTATAGAAGTTCTTGAGTGTATTTGTTGACATGCCAAATCTCTTCCAACTCCTAATGAAGTATAGCTGCTGTCTTGCCTTCTTTATAACTACATCAGTATGTTGGGACCAGGTTAGATCCTCAGAGACCTTGACACCCAGGAACTTGAAACTGCTCACTCTCTCCACTTCTGATCCCTCTATGAGGATTGGTATGTGTTCCTTCATCTTACCCTTCCTGAAGTCCTCAAACAGCTCTTTCGTCTTACTGACGTTAAGTGCCAGGTTGTTGCTGCAGCACCACTCCACCAGTTGGTATATCTCACTCCTGTACGCCCTCTTGTCACCATCTGAGATTCTACCAACAATGGTTGTATTGTCAGCAAATTTATAGATGGCATTTGAGCTATGTCTAGCCACACAGTCATGTGTATATAGAGTAGAGTAGTGGGCTAAGCACACACCCCTGAGGTGTGCCATTGTTGATTGTCAGTGAGGAGGATACGTTATCACCAATCTGCACAGACTGTGGTCTTCCGGTTAGGAAGTCAAGGATCCAATTGCAGAGGGAGGTACAGAGGCCCAGCTTCTATAACTTATTGGTCAGGATTGTGGGATAATGGTGTTAACTGCTGAGCTATAGTCGATGAACAGCATCCTGACATAGGTGTTTGTGTTGTCCAGGTGGTTTAAAGCTGTGTGAAGAGCCATTGAGATTGTATCTGCCATTGGCCTATTGTGGCGACAGGCAAATTGCACTGGGTCCAGGTCCTTGCTGAGGCAGGAGTTCAGTCTAGTCATGACCGACCTCTCAAAGCATTTCATCACTGTCGATGTGAGTGCTACTGGGCAATGACGTTATTCTTCTCAGGCACTGGTATAATTGTTGCCTATTTGAAACAAGTGGGAACTTCTGCCCATATCAGAGGTTAAAAATGTCCTCGAATACTTCCGCCAGTTAGTTGGCACAAGTTTTCAAAGCCTTACCAGGTACTCTTGTCAGGACCTTCAGCCTTGCAGGGGTTCACCCCCTTTAAAGACAGCCCAACATCAGCCTCCGAGACAGAGATCACAGGGGCACCGGATGCAGCAGGGATCTTCACAGTTGTAATTATATTCTCCTTTTCAAACCAGGCATAGAGGCGTTGAGTTCATCTGGTAGTGAAGCATCGCTGTCATTCATGCTATTGGGTTTCACTTTATAGGAACTAATGTCTTGTCTCACCCGAACTAATCCTGCCAGAGTTGTGCATTCGATGTCGTCTCCCACTTTGTTCAAAATTGTGTCTTTGCCCTTGAAGTAGCCCTCTGTAAGTCACACCTTTTTTTTTTAGTACAGACTTGGGTATATACAGACTTGAAGGGCAGATCGTGTCTAACAAGCCTGATAGAGTTCTTTGAGGAGGTGACCAGGCATATAGATGAGGGTAGTGCAGTGGATGTAATCTATATGGATTTTAGTAAGGCATTTGACAAGGTTCCACACGGTAGGCTTATTCAGAAAGTCAGAAGGCATGGGATCCAGGGAAGTTTGGCCAGGTGGATTCAGAATTGGCTTGCCTGCAGAAGGCAGAGGGTCGTGGTGGAGGGAGTACATTCAGATTGGAGGATTGCGACTAGTGGTGTCCCACAAGGATCAGTTCTGGGACCTCTACTTTTTGTGATTTTTATTAACGACCTGGATGTGGGGGTAGAAGGGTGGGTTGGCAAGTTTGCAGACGACACAAAGGTTGGTGATGGTGTAGATAGGGTAGAGGATTGTCGAAGATTGTGGAGACATTGATAAGGTACAGAAGTGGGCTGAGAAATGGCAGATGCAGTTCAACCAGGAGAAGTGTGAGGTGGTAGACTTTGGAAGGACAAACTCCAAGGCAGAGTACAAAGTAAATGGCAGGATACTTGGAAGTGTGGAGGAGCAGAGGGATCTGGGGGTACATGTCCACAGATCCCTGAAAGTTGCCTCACAGGTAGTTAGGGTAGTTAAAACTTATGTTAGCTTTCATAATTCGAGGGATAGAGTTTAATAGTCACGGGGTAATGATGCAGCTCTATAAAACTCTGATTAGGCCACACTTGGAGTACTGTGTCTAGTTCTGGTCACCTCACTATAGGAAGGATGTGGAAGCATTGGAAAGGGTACAGAGGAGATTTACCAGGATGCTGCCTGGTTTAGAGAGTATGGATTATGATCAGAGATTAAGGGAGGTAGGGCTTTACTCTTTGGAGAGAAGGAGGATGAGAGGAGACATGATAGAGGTGTACAAGATATTAAGAAGAATAGATAGAGTGGACAGCCAGCGCCTCTTCCCCAGGGCACCACTGCTCAATACAAGAGGACATGGCTTTAAGGTAAGGGGTGGGAAGTTCAAGGGGGATATTAGAGGAAGGTTTTTTACTCAGAGAGTGGTTGGTGTGTGGAATTCAGTGCCTGAGTCAGTGGTGGAGGCAGATACACTAGTGAAGTTTAAGAGACTACTAGACAGGTATATGGAGGAATTTAAGGTGGAGGGTTATATGGGAGGGAGGGTTTGAGGGTCAGCACAACAATATGGGCTGAAGGGCCTGTACTGTGCTGTTCTATTCTATGTTCTATGTTGATATACATCGAGGTGCCAGAAAAAGACCAGCAACATCATGAAATATCCCACCCACCCTGATCATGGACTGTTTGTCCCACTCCCATTAGGGAGGAGGCTACGTAGCACCCACAGTAGGACCACCAGACACAAGAACAGGTACTTTCCCCAGGCAGTAAGGCTGATCAACACCTCCACACCCCCAACCACCACCTTACGGTGTATTGGAAAGGTAGGTTAGTAGACAGAGGGGGTGGTGAAGTGCTTTGTATAAGAAGTAATATTGAATTATTCGGACTAACTGAAGGAACAGCTAGTAAGAACGGGTCGACTGTTCCTCTTCCTACAGATGCTGCCTGGCCTGCTGCGTTCACCAGCAACTTTCATGTGTGTTGCTTGAAATTCCAGCATCTACAGAATTCCTCAAGTTTGAATTATTAGAGGGGGATTATATAGGATCGGAAGGAGTAGAGTCTCGATGGATCGAGTTAAGAAATGGCAAGGGTAAAAGGACCCTAATTGCAGTTGTATCTAGTCCTCCAAACAGCAGCCGGGATGTGGATTACAAATTACAACAGGAGATAGAAAAGGCGTGTCAGAAGGGCAATGTCATGATAACTATTGGGGATTTTAACATGAAAGTGGATTGGGAAAACCAGGTCAGTACTGGACCTCAAGAGAGAGAATTTGTAGAATATCTAAGGGATGGCTTTTTGGAACAGCTTGTTGTTGAGCCCACTAGGGGATCGGCTGTGCTGGATTGGGTGTTGTGCAATGATCCGGAGGTGATAAGAGAGCTTAAGGTTAAGGAAACCTTAGAGAACAGTGATCACAATATGATCGAGTTCACATTGAAATTTAAGGAGAAACTAAATTCCAATGTGTAGGTATTTCAGTGCAATAAAGGAAATTACAATGGCATGAGAGGGGAACTTTCAGCCAAAGTTGACTGGAAAGGGACATTAGCAGGAAGGGCAGCAGAGCAGCAATGGCTGGAGTTTCTGCGAAAAATGAGGGAAGTGCAAGACAGATATATTCCAAATAATAAACTTTTGAAAGAAGGAAGGACATGGCTGACAAGTGAAGTCAGAGCCGAAGTAAAAGCAAAAGAGAGGGCATACAGGGAAGACAGAGCTAGTGGGAAGATAGAGGATTCTGAAGCTTTTAAAAACTTGCAGAAGGAAACTAAGAAGGTCATTAGGAAGGAAAAGATTTATGGAAGGAAGCTGGCAACTAATATCAAAGAAGATACTAAAAGCTTTTTTAAGTATATAAAGGGTAAAAGAGTTGAGGGTAGATATAGGACCAATACAAAATGACACTGGACATATTGTAATGAGAAACGCAGAGATGGCAGAGGAACTGAATGTGTATTTTGCATCAGTCTTCACAGTGGAAGACGTCTATGGTATACTGACATTTAAGGGTGTCAGAGAAGTGAAGTATGTATAGTGAAAATTATGACTGAGAAAGTGCTCAGGAAGTTTAATGGTCTGAAGGTGGATAAATCTCCTGGACCTGATGGAATATACCCTGGGTTCTGAAGGAAGCAACTCGGAGAGATTGCGGAGGCATTAATAATAATCTTTCAAGAATCGATCGAGCATTGTACCAGATGACTAGAAAATTGCAAATGTTACTCTGCTATTTAAGAAGGGTGGGAGGCAGAAAGGAAACTATAGACCTGTTAGCTTGACATCAGCAGTTGGGAAGTTGTTGGAATCAATTGTTAGGGATGAGATTACAGAGTACCTGGAGGCACATGACAAGATAGGCCAAAGCCAGCATGGTTTTCTGATAGGAAAATCCTGTCTGACTAACCTACTGCAATTGTTTGAGGAAATTACAAGCAAGGTAGACAAAGAAGAGGCAGTAGATGTGGTCTGCTTGGATCTTCAGAAGGCCTTTGACAAGGTGCTGCACATGAGGCTGCTTAGCAAGATAAGAGCCCATGGAATTCCAGGGGAGTTACTAGCCTGGGTGGAGCATTGGCTGATCGGCAGAAAACAGAGAGTGGGAGTAAAGGAATCCTATTCTGGCTGGTGGCTGGTTACCAGTGGAGTTCCACAGGGGCTGGTTTTGGAATACTGCTTTTTATGATTTAGACTGCGGTATTAATGGATTTGTGGCTAAATATGCTGATAATGCAAAGATAGGTGGAGGAGCGGGTAGCGTTGAGGAAACAGCCTGCAGGGAGACTTAGATAGTTTAGGGGAATGGGCAAAGAAGTGGCAAATGAAATACAATGTTGGAAAGTGTACGGTTATGCACTTTGGTGGAAGAAATAAACAGGCAGATGATTATTTAGATGGGGAGAGAATTCAAAATGCAGAAATGCAAACGGACTTGAGAGTCCTTGTGCAGGATACCCTAAAGGTTAACCTCCAGGTTGAGTCGCTGGTGAAGAAGGCAAATGCAATGTTGGCATTCATTTCTAGAGGTATAGAATATAAGAGCAGGGATGTGATGTTGAGGCTCTATAAGGCACTCGTGAGACCACACTTGAAGTATTTTGTGCAGTTTTGGGCTCCTTATTTTAGAAAGGATATACTGACATTGGAGAGAGTTCAGAGAAGATTCATAAGAATGATTCCAGGAATGAAAGGGTTACTGTATGAGGAATGTCTGGCAGCTCTTGGGCTGTATTCCCTGGAGTTCAGGAGAATGAGGGGGATTTCACAGAAACATTCCAAGTTTTTTCCCATGGTAGGGGATTCTGGGGCAAGAGGGCATGACCAGGGCATCAAAGGGTATGGGGAGAAGGCAGGGGAGTGGGGATGACTGGAAGAATTGGGTCAGCGCATGATCCAATGAGCAGACTGGATGGGCCAAATGGCCTACCTTTGCTCCTATATCTTATAGTCGGACTTTATCATTTCCTGTCTGTCACCTTGTGTCCTCCTGTGCCTAATGTCACTTTATGGGCATACAATCAATCTGTGTATATCAGCTATCTTATGTATTCATGGTGTTTTTTTTAATTATTGTGTTCCCTATCTTACTGGGTTTTGTTTGGAGTAACGATGGCTTCATTCTCCTTCACTCTTGTGCATTGGAAATGACACAAAGCCATCTTAAATCTTGAGCACGGGAGGGTGTGATTCCAGGGTAGAGAGGAGCTGACGATCGGTGTGTGTTTGGCGGGGGGGTTGTGGTTACAGACGTCTCCACCCCAATCCTTTTCCCTAAATGGCCTCTGTCCACCTCACCACCCCCCCATTCTCACCATCCCTTCCCCTCATCGTTCTTTTTATCCCTGTCCCTCCACCCCCCCCACCCCCAGGATGTGTGTGACACCACACGACCCCACCTGCCACTTTTACCCCCTCTTGCAGTGAAAGACTTCAGTCGGGAGGTTCCTGATGCACTGGAGAGGTGGGGTGGTGTGGGTGAGTGTTCGCTCTCCACCACCGGCAGGATTTACAGTCGAGGGATCACTGCTGACCCTGTCCTGTTACATTCCAGCAGAGGAAGCGGTACTGGGAGGCCGAGGAGGGGGCAGGGACGGAGGTCTCCCCCGCTAAGAGAGTCCGAGGAAAGGCGGCGGTCCGTAAACCTGCCAACAGCAAATCACACAACCCCTGGAGAAGACCGAGTCACGGCAGATCAGCGATGTCTGGGGTGAGTGCTCGCTGGGCTTGGGTGAGGGTGAGGGAGAAGCTGCGTATGGCACTGACAGTGGGGAGGGAGCTGGGTCACAGGACCGATGGGGGTCTCGGGCTGAGTGTGCCCTCCGAGTACCAGTATGGTGACGAGGAGAGTGAGTCTGCATGCCATGACAGCTCAGGGCATCAGAATTCAGCTCTGACACCAGCTCACATGTCCTTCCTGTCACCACCTGAGTTTCTTCTGGGCGTTCCAGTTTCTTCACACGGTCCAAAGACACCAGTCAGTTAACTAGTCGTCTCAAATTGTCCCATGATTAGGCGATGGCTAACTTGGGTTGTTGGGTGGCACGCTCAAAGAGCGAGAAGAGCTTGCTCCGCGATGTATCTGAAATAAATAAAAATATCAGGGGGGACCGGGAGGGTGGACGTGGAGGGAGGGGAAATGAATGGAGAGAGGGAGGGGAAATGGAGGGAGGGTGGGGTGGACAGGGAGGGGATGTGAACAGAGAGAGGGAGGTTTGGACAGGGAGGGGATATGAATGTAGGGAGGGAATGGGGGTGGACTGGAACGGATATGGAGGGAGAAAGGGGCTATGAATGGAGAGAGGGAGTGATGGAGGGACCAGAATGGGGAACAGGGAGGGAAGGGGGTATTGAGTCCGGGTGTTCCTTCGTGTATGTGGTTTTCCCCATGTTACGCACCCCGCCCCCAGGTCTCTGGGTTTCTCGGTGTCCCCAGAGTCTCAGGATGTGCCAGGGTTGGGTGTCGGTGTGGCCGCTCCATTGGCAGGCTCTCTGTGCTGATCATATCCCCTGTCTGCAGCGGAAGGACCCCTTCCCAGGACCAGCTCCCCTCCCTGAGGAAGCGCTGGAGAAGTACAAGCGAGGAAAAGACGTCCAGATGGTGAGTGGATTCTGTCCTGCAAGGAGGTATCACCCCAATTCACAACCCCTCTGTGCCGCCAGTCTTCATTGCGAGCATGGCCGATTTATGCAGGCACCATTCTCCCTGTCTCTATGTGCTCAGTTGTTTGATCTGTGAAATGTTTATTTATCTCCACTTTAACTTCAGTAGATTCTGGTTAATTAGACCATCTATTAATCAGGACAGCTGTTTATTTGGGACACTAAAAGAACAAAATCTAATTGAGAAAATAGCCAGAATTCTCTTCGTTTATCTGGGATACTATGCCGCAAGGGGAGACTTGCAGCATGGGCAACTGCCGGTCTCCATACAACCTTGCCCAGGCCTGCGCCCTGGAAACCTTCCAAGGTGCAAATCCATGGTCTCACGAGACTAACAGATGCCTGTCTATCTTTTTTATATATTTTTTAACTATTTCCATGAAACAGAAGCTAATTGGGACAGCCATTTAATTGGGCCAAAATGTACTGGTGGTGATGTGTCCCAATTAACGGAAATCCACTGTATGAGTAGTGATTCAGCCTGCAGCCCCCTTGGCGATGACAATTGCACAGGAACTGGCCCTTTGGCCCATCTTATCCATGCTGGGCATCTGGTACCATCTTCACCAACAAGGGTCTCAGCCCAAAATGTTGACTCTGCACGGATGCTCCCTGAGCTGCTGAGTTTCTCCAGCATCTTGTGGGTGTTGCTTCGAATTTCCAGGATCTGCACAATGTCCCGTGTCCATCTTCATCAGTCCTGTTAGCAGCCCCTCACATTACCTATTTGCATACTGCGAGGAAAGGGCAGGCTGTCTACTCTGTCGTGGGCTGAGAAGTGGCAGATGGAGTTCAACCCGGAGAAGTGTGAGGTGGTACACTTTGGAAGGACAAACTCCAAGGCAGAGTACGAAGTAAATGGCAGGATACTTGGTAGTGTGGAGGAGCAGCGGGATCTGGGGGTACATGTCCACAGATCCCTGAAAGTTGCCTCACAGATGGATAGGGTAGTTAAGAAAGCTTATGGGCTGTTAGCTTTCATAAGTCGAGGGATAGAGTTTAAGAGTCGCGAGGTAATGATGCAGCTCTATAAAACTCTGGTTAGGCCACACTTGAACTGTGTCCAGTTCTGGTCGCCTCACTATAGGAAGGATGTGGAAGCATTGGAAAGGGTACAGAGGAGATTTACCAGGATGCTGCCTGGTTTGGAGAGTATGGATTTTGATCAGAGATTAAGGGAGCAAGGGCTTTACTCTTTGGAGAGAAGGAGGATGAGAGGATACATGATAGAGGTGTACAAGATAATAAGAGGAATAGATAGAGTGGATAGCCAGCACCTCTTCCCCAGGGCACCACTGCTCAATACAAGAGGACATGGCTTTAAGGTAAGGGGTGGAAAGTTCAAGGGGGATATTAGAGGAAGGTTTTTTACTCAGAGAGTGGTTGGTGCGCAGAATGCACTGCCTGAGTCAGTGGTGGAGGCAGATACACTAGTGAAGTTTAAGAGACTACTAGACAGGTATATGGAGGAATTTAAGGTGGGGGCTTATATGGGAGGCAGGGTTTGAGAGTCGGCACAACATTGTGGGCCAAAGGGCTTGTACTGTGCTGCACTGTTCTATGAAGAGTAGTGGTTGGCGTGATGCTATTACAGCTCGGAGTTCAATTCCAGCATTGTCTGTAAGCAAGGTTGTACATTTCTCCCTGCGTATGCATAGATTTCCTCCGGGTGCTCCAGTTTCCTCCCACAGTCCAAAGATGTACCGGTTAGTAGGTTAATCGGTCTTTATAAATTGTCCTGTGATTAGACTGGAGTTAATAAGTTGCTGGGGCAGCATGGCTCGGTGGGCCAAGAGGCCTGCTCTGTGCTGTATCTCTAAATAAATAAATGGTGGGGTTGAGATTCAGTCAGATTGACTCGTCACATATACATGAAACCCCTTTTCACCGGGTGTCTTTAGAGATGTGGCTCATTAGCCCCTCGCGAACAGCTACTGGACTCAGTGGTAAGAAACCCTTTCTCAATTGGGTTGGAATGACTTGGGTCCCGCCAAAACTGGGAAGCTGGGATGTGTTGACCACCCGAACCCCGATCTGTGCGAATATTGCCCCCACGCAATTAGCCATTGGCAAGAAATAACATCGCACACTGCCTACAATTATAAAGAAAGTATATTTAGAAATGTTGGCTTTATCGAACAGTTAGTAGGAAGAAGAAAAGATAAGAAGTAAAAAGGGCCCATTATAGTTCAACCAGTCCAAATGTGCACATAAGTTGGAGCTCATCTTGAAGTTGTCTTTAACTCGTGTGCTGGACCCTCGGTCTGCAGGAAAGCACACATCACCTTCCATGTGTCGCTTAAAATCTACCTCAAACAAACAGGCTCCTCCATGAGAGTAGTGGCGGACCAACCTATTCGAAAGGAGAGAGTTTCGCACAGGTCTGGGAGAAAAGTTGTTTTAAAAAAGGCGTTTCGTGGGGCTCGGCACATTAGCAGTGGACCAGTCGATTTGCAGAGAGAGAGAGAGAGCTGTGCACATGTCGGGGAGAAGAATTTTAAAAAGGAACATTTCCCAGGGCTCAGTGCATTAGTGGCGGAACAACGGATTCGTGATTCGTTAGCAGAAGCAATTAAAAGCAAAGTAGGGTCAAAGCAGAGCGGCCATTGTGTGAGTGGACCAGTGTAGGAGTGGGGACTTGAGGCTTTGGTTCAAGAGGCTTCAGCGAGGGGGCACAGGTAAGTAGCAGGTAAGGCTTTTGTAGTTGTTGAATGAAAAGTCACTAAATTACAGCTAGTTAAAGGGATGATGCAGGATCAGATGGTGTGCTGTAGCTGCATGATGTGGGAGCTGGTGGGCCCCATTGTGGTTCCTGGTGACCACATCTGCAGCAAGCGTTGGCTGCTGAGGAACTCAGGCTCAAAGCTGATGACCTGGAATCTGAGCTTCAAGCACTGAGGCACATCAGGGAGGGGGAGAGTTACCTGGATTCTCTGTGCCAGGAGGTAGGCACACCTTTGTGCCACAAGTTGACTGACCTTGCTTCAAATACCATAGGCATTCAAATTAAGTGCCCTTACACTCATTGTGCTTTTAAAATCTTGCAATCTTTTACTCTTTTGCACTTGACCTTTCTTCGCTCCACTCTTACTTTTTTATCTTTTGCTTTTTCTTTATCTTTATCCACACTTTTCTTTTTTACTTTATTTCTCCAATCTGTTGAACCCAGTCTTCCCCCTTCTCCCCCCCCCCCCCCGTTATCATGGAGGACTTCAACTTGCACTGAGATTGGGTGAATCAAGTTGGTCAAGGCGGTCTTGAGGACTTCATAGAATGCATCCATGTTGGCTTTCTTGAACAGCATGTTACTCCTACAAGGGAACGTGCTGTCTTAGATCTGGTCCTGTGCAATGAGACAGGTAAAATTAGTGAACTTGTAGTTGGGGATCCTCTTGGAAAGAGTGATCATGGTATGATTGAGTTTCTCACACAAGTGGAGGATACGACAGGTCAATCTAAAGCCAGTGTATTTTGCCTAAACAATGGAGACTACAATGGGATGAGGGAGGATTTGTCTCGAGTAGACGCGAACACAGGCTATATGGTGGGTCTGTTGAGGAACAGTAGAGGACTTCGAAAGAGATTTTTCAGGATGCCCAACAAAAGTATATTCCAGTTCAAAGCAAGGACAGTTAAGGGTGGGGAGAGCCAGCCTTGGATAAAAGAAGGCATCAAACTAAAAGCTCATGCATGCAAAGTTGCCAAGAGTAGTGGGAAATTGGAAGATTTGGGAAAACTTTAAAAGCAACAAAGAACCACAAAGCGAGCAATAAAGAAAGAGAAGATAGATTTTGAAAATAAACCAGCACAAAATATAAAATTGCATAGTAAAAGATTTTATAGTTATATAAAGCAGAAAAGGGTGGCTAAAGTGAATGTAGGTCCCTTGTAGAATGAGAAGGGGGAATTGATATTGGGTAATGAAGAAATGGCCGAGGCTTTGAATGACTATTCAGGAATGCTGTGTCTGCCAATCAGGATGGTGGAATCTTTAGCTGGAACCCAAACGTGCTACAAGCTGGACAGACTGCCCTTACAGAACTGCCAAAATGAAATACCCACAGCACAGCAGCAAAGATATTATCCAGGACGTTACACAATGAAATATATTGTTTGCAATAACAACCAACACTATCCATAGATATGCTGTGGGCAGCCCACAAGTGTCACCACACATTCCAGCACGGTAATAGCATGCTGGTGATGTCAGGGTGGTAGATATTTCAGGAGTCAGTCTCTTTAACCCTCTGTGAGCCACTCCCAATACACCCACTTCCTCCAAATCTGCATTTTCATTGTAGCAGTCAAGATTGTTGTTGATATCTTCAATTTCTTTTATAATTGCTAACTTGAAGTAGTGAAATCATTACATTTTCACTCCGGGCCGTTTCTGTCATTTCCAAGCCTAAATACTTGAAACCACAGTGAGCAATACATTTCTGAATTGTCTTCCTCTTTATTTTTTGCTAATTATCAGTGACGAAAATCACTGCCTTTTGAACTCAAATGCATACAACTGACAATAATCACAAACAGATCGCTCTAAGCACGTGTAGATAACATGTACTATGTGTAACGGCCTCATAACTACACGTGACTGACACTAGTTAGAAACCGTTCAGCAGCTTCTATAGATGTGTAGTGGAGAGTGGATTGACTGGCTGTATCATGGCCTGGTATACAAACACCAATGCCTTTCAATGGAAAATCCTACAAAAGGTAATGGATTCGAGCCAGTATATCAGGAGTAAAGCCCTCCCGACCATTGAGCACATCCATGTGAAATGCTGTCGTAGGAAAGCAGCATCCATCATCAGAGATCCTCACCCCCAGGCCGTGCTCTCTTCTCGCTGCTGCCATCAGGTAGAAGGTACAAGAGGTTCAGGGCTCACAACATCAGCTTCAAGAGCAGTTACTGCCCTTCAACCATCACACTCTTGAATAAAAGATTCAAGATTCACCTTCACTTGCCCCTTCGTTGAGATGTTCCCACAACCAATGATCTCACTTCATCTCATTATCTCATGTTCTCATTACTTATTGCTATTTGTTTATATTTGCATTTGCACAGTTTGTTGTCTTCTGCACTCTGGTTGATCTTTCATTGACCCTGTGACAGCTAGCAGTGGAAAGACTTGCTGATCATGCCGACAGGAAAGTGAGTCTCGGGGTTGTAAATGGGGGACACTCTACTACCCCAATGAAACGGCACACTGCCCCAAGCCATCAAACAGAATCTGGGCCATTTTCTCCATTACTTACTCAATTTAACAGTTGCCCCAAATAAGCGCCTCCCCAGGTGTACCAATTAACGAGATCCACTGAACCAAAACGCTGCAGAACATTAATGCAGCACGCGGAATTCAGCATCCTGACCTGCCTCTGCTTCTCCCCGCAGGGTGAACTGGCGGCCGGGAGGGCGAAGAGTGAGCTGCACAATCTGGGCAAGAAGTCCAAGTATGCTCAGAGACTGGCAGCACGCTTTGACCAGCTGCTGCCCGCCGAAGCTGGGTGAGGAGGCAGCGAGGGCACAGAGACAGTGAGGAGGGGCGGAAAGGACGAAGTAGACGCTGACGGATAGGGAGGTGGTGAGGAGGGGGTGGTCTCTGTCGGACAGTGAGAGGTGGTGAGGAGGGGGTGGTCTCTGTCGGATGGAGAGGTGGTGAGGAGGGGGTGGTCTCTGTCGGATGGAGAGGTGGTGAGGAGGGGGTGGTCTCTGTCGGATGGAGAGGTGGTGAGGAGGGGGTGGTCTCTGTCGGCTGGAGAGGTGGTGAGGAGGGGGTGGTCTCTGTCGGACAGTGAGAGGTGGTGAGGAAGGGGTGGTCTCTGTCGGACAGTGAGAGGTGGTGAGGAGGGGGTGGCCTCTGTCGGACAGTGAGAGGTGGTGAGGAGAGGGTGGTCTCTGTCGGATGGAGAGGTGGTGAGGAGGGGGTAGTCTCTGTCGGAAGGAGAGGTGGCGAGGAGGGGGTGGTCTCTGTCGGAGGGAGAGTTGGTGAGGAGAGGGTGGTCTCTGTCGGATGGAGAGGTGGTGAGGAGGGGGTGGTCTCTGTTGGACAGTGAGAGGTGGTGAGGAGGGGGTGGTCTCTGTCGGACAGTGAGAGGTGGTGAGGAGGGGGTGGTCTCTGTCGGATGGAGAGGTGGTGAGGAGAGGGTGGTCTCTCGGAAGGAGAGGTGGTGAGGAGTGGGTGGTCTCTGTCGGATGGAGAGGTGGTGAGGAGAGTGGTCTCTGTCAGATGGAGAGGTGGTGAGGAGGGGGTGGTCTCTGTTGGACAGTGAGAGGTGGTGAGGAGGAGGTGGTATCTGTCGGACAGTGAGAGGTGGTGAAAAGGGGTTGGTCTCTGTCGGATGAAAAGGTGGTGAGGAAGGGGTGGTCTCTTTCGGACACTGAGAGGTGGTGAGGAGGGGTGGTCTCTGTCGGATGGAGAGGTGGTGAGGAGGGGGTGGTCTCTGTCGGATGGAGAGTTGGTGAGGAGGGGGTAGTCTCTGTTGGACAGTGAGAGGTGGTGAGTAGGCGGTGGTCTCTGGCGGACAGTGAGAGGTGGTGAGGAGGGGTGGTCTCTGTCGGATGGAGAGGTGGTGAGGAGGGGCTGGTCTCTGTTGGACAGTGAGAGGTGGTGAGGAGGAGTGGTCTCTGTAGGATGGAGAGGTGGTGAGGGGGGGTGGTCTCTGTCGGATGGAGAGTTGGTGAGGAGAGGGTAGTCTCTGTTGGACAGTGAGAGGTGGTGAGTAGGCGGTGGTCTCTGTCGGACAGTGACAGGTGGTGAGGAGGGGGTGGTCTCTGTCGGGCAGTGAGAGGTGGTGAGGAGGGGGTGGTCTCTGTCGGACAGTGAGAGGTGGTGAGGAGGGGGTGGTCTCGGTTGGACAGTGAGAGGTGGTGAGGAAGGTGTGGTCTCTGTCGGATGGAGAGGTGGTGAGAAGGGGGTGGTCTCTGTCGGATGGAGAGGTGGTGAAGAGGGGGTGGTCTCTGTCGGCTGGAGAGGTGGTGAGGAGGGGGTGGTCTCAGTCGGCTGGAGAGGTGGTGAGGAGGGGGTGGTCTCTGTCGGCTGGAGAGGTGGTGAGGAGGGGGTGGTCTCTGTCGGCTGGAGAGGTGGTGAGGAGGGGGTGGTCTCTGTTGGACAGTGAGAGGTGGTGAGGAGGGGGTGGTCTCTGTCGGACAGTGAGGGGTGGTGAGGAGGGGGTGGTCTCTGTCGGCTGGAGAGGTGGTGAGGAGGGGGTGGTCTCTGTCGGCTGGAGAGGTGGTGAGGAGGGGGTGGTCTCTGTTGGACAGTGAGAGGTGGTGAGGAGGGGGTGGTCTCTGTCGGACAGTGAGGGGTGGTGAGGAGGGGGTGGTCTCTGTCGGATGGAGAGGTGGTGAGGAGGGGGTAGTCTCTGTCGGATGGAGAGGTGAGGAGGGGGTGGTCTCTGTCGGACAGTGAGAGGTCATGAGGAGGGGGTGGTCTCTGTTGGACAGTGAGAGGTGGTGAAAAGGGGTTGGTCTCTGTCGGATGAAATGGTGGTGAGGAAGGGGTGGTCTCTTTCGGACACTGAGAGGTGGTGAGGAGGGGTGGTCTCTGTCGGGTGGAGAGGTGGTGAAGAGGGGGTGGTCTCTGTCGGATGGAGAGTTGGTGAGGGGGTAGTCTCTGTTGGACAGTGAGAGGTGGTGAGTAGGCGGTGGTCTCTGGCGGACAGTGACAGGTGGTGAGGAGGGGGTGGTCTCTGTCGGACAGTGAGAGGTGGTGAGGAGAGGGTGGTCTCTGTCAGACAGTGAGAGGTGGTGAGGAGGGGGTGGTGTCTGTCGGACAGTGAGAGGTGGTGACTAGGCGGTGGTCTCTGTCGGACAGTGAGCGGTGGTGAGGAGGGGGTGGTCTCTGTCGGATGGAGAGGTGGTGAGGAGGGGGTGGTCTCTGTCAAACAGTGAGAGGTGGTGAGGAGGGGGTGGTCTCTGTCGGATGGAGAGGTGGTGAGGAGGGGGTGCTGTCTGTCGGATGGAGAGGTGGTGAGGAGGGGGTGGTCTCTGTCAGACAGTGAGAGGTGGTGAAGAGGGGGTGGTCTCTGTCGGACAGTGACAGGTGGTGAGGAGGGGTGGTCTCTGTCGGACAGTGAGAGGTGGTGAGGAGAGGGTGGTCTCTGTCGGATGGAGAGGTGGTGAGGAGGGGGTAGTCTCTGTCGGAAGGAGAGGTGGCGAGGAGGGGGTGGTCTCTGTCGGAGGGAGAGTTGGTGAAGAGAGGGTGGTCTCTGTCGGATGGAGAGGTGGTGAGGAGGGGGTGGTCTCTGTTGGACAGTGAGAGGTGGTGAGGAGGGGGTGGTCTCTGTCGGACAGTGAGAGGTGGTGAGGAGGGGGTGGTCTCTGTCGGATGGAGAGGTGGTGAGGAGAGTGTGGTCTCTCGGAAGGAGAGGTGGTGAGGAGTGGGTGGTCTCTGTCGGATGGAGGGGTGGTGAGGAGAGTGGTCTCTGTCAGATGGAGAGGTGGTGAGGAGGGGGTGGTCTCTGTTGGACAGTGAGAGGTGGTGAGGAGGAGGTGGTCTCTGTCGGACAGTGAGAGGTGGTGAAAAGGGGTTGGTCTCTGTCGGATGGAGAGGTGGTGAGGAGGGGGTAGTCTCTGTCGGATGGAGAGGTGAGGAGGGGGTGGTCTCTGTCGGACAGTGAGAGGTCATGAGGAGGGGGTGGTCTCTGTTGGACAGTGAGAGGTGGTGAAAAGGGGTTGGTCTCTGTCGGATGAAATGGTGGTGAGGAAGGGGTGGTCTCTTTCGGACACTGAGAGGTGGTGAGGAGGGGTGGTCTCTGTCGGATGGAGAGGTGGTGAAGAGGGGGTGGTCTCTGTCGGATGGAGAGTTGGTGAGGGGGTAGTCTCTGTTGGACAGTGAGAGGTGGTGAGTAGGCGGTGGTCTCTGGCGGACAGTGACAGGTGGTGAGGAGGGGGTGGTCTCTGTCGGACAGTGAGAGGTGGTGAGGAGAGGGTGGTCTCAGTCAGACAGTGAGAGGTGGTGAGGAGGGGGTGGTGTCTGTCGGACAGTGAGAGGTGGTGACTAGGCGGTGGTCTCTGTCGGACAGTGAGCGGTGGTGAGGAGGGGGTGGTCTCTGTCGGATGGAGAGGTGGTGAGGAGGGGGTGGTCTCTGTCAGACAGTGAGAGGTGGTGAGGAGGGGGTGGTCTCTGTCGGATGGAGAGGTGGTGAGGAGGGGGTGCTGTCTGTCGGATGGAGAGGTGGTGAGGAGGGGGTGGTCTCTGTCAGACAGTGAGAGGTGGTGAAGAGGGGGTGGTCTCTGTCGGACAGTGACAGGTGGTGAGGAGGGGTGGTCTCTGTCGGACAGTGAGAGGTGGTGAGGAGAGGGTGGTCTCTGTCGGACAGTGAGAGGTGGTGAGGAGGGGGTGGTGTCTGTCGGACAGTGAGAGGTGGTGACTAGGCAGTGGTCTCTGTCGGACAGTGAGCGGTGGTGAGGAGGGGGTGGTCTCTGTCGGATAGAGAGTTGGTGAGGAGGGGGTGCTGTCTGTCGGATGGAGAGGTGGTGAGGAGGGGGTGGTCTCTGTCGGACAGTGAGAGGTGGTGAGGAGGGGGTGGTCTCTGTCGGATGGAGAGGTGGTGAGGAGGGGGTGGTCTCTGTCGGACAGTGAGGTGGTGAGGAGGGGGTGGTCTCTGTTGGACAGTGAGAGGTGGTGAGGAGGGGGTGGTCTCTGTCGGATGGAGAGGTGGTGAGGAGGGGGTGGTCTCTGTCGGATGGAGAGAAGGTGAGGAGGGGGTGGTCTCTGTCGGCTGGAGAGGTGGTGAGGAGTGGGTGGTCTCTGTCGGACAGTGAGAGGTCATGAGGAGGGGGTGGTCTCTGTCGGACAGTGAGAGGTGGTGAAAAGGGGTTGGTCTCTGTCGGATGAAAAGGTGGTGAGGAAGGGGTGGTGTCTGTTGGACAGTGAGAGGTGGTGAGGAGGGGGTGGTCTCTGTCGGACAGTGAGAGGTGGTGAGGAGGGGTGGTCTCTGTCGGATGGAGAGGTGGTGAGGAGGGGGTGGTCTCTGTCGGATGGAGAGGTGGTGAGAAGGGGGTGGTCTCTTGGACAGTGAGAGATCATGAGGAGGGGGTGGTCTCTGTCGGACAGTGAGAGGTGGTGAAAAGGGGTTGGTCTCTGTCGGATGAAAAGGTGGTGAGGAAGAGGTGGTCTCTTTCGGACACTGAGAGGTGGCGAGGAGGGGTGGTCTCTGTTGGACAGTGAGAGGTGGTGAGGAGGGGGTGGTCTCTGTCGGATGGAGAGGTGTTGTGGAGGGGGTGGTCTCTGTTGGATGGAGAGCTGGTGAGGAGAGGGTGGTCTCTGTCGAATGGAGAGGTGGTGAGGAGGGGGTGGTCTCTGTCGGATGGAGAGGTGGTGAGGCAGTGGTCTCTGTCGGACAGTGAGAGGTGGTGAGGAGGGGTGGTCTCTGTCGGATGGAGAGGTGGTGAGGAGGTAATGGTCTCTGTCGGACAGTGAGAGGTGGTGAGGATGGGGTGGTCTCTGTCGGACAGTGAGAGGTGGTGAGTAGGCGGTGGTCTCTGTCGGACAGTGAGAGGTGGTGAGGAGAGGGTGGTCTCTGTCGGAGAGTGAGACGTGGTGAGGAGGAGGTGCTCTCTGTCGGATGGAGAGGTGGTGAGGAGGCGGTGGTCTCTGTCGGATGGAGAGGTGGTGAGGAGGGGGTGGTCTCTGTCGGATGGAGAGGTGGTGAGGATGGGGTGGTCTCTGTCGAACAGTGAGAGGTGGTGAGTAGGCGGTGGTCTCTGTCGCACAGTGGGATGTGGTGAGTAGGCGGTGGTCTCTGTCGGACAGTGAGAGGTGGTGAGGAGAGGGTGGTCTCTGTCGGAGAGTGAGATGTGGTGAGGAGGGGGTGCTCTCTGTCGGATGGAGAGGTGGTGAGGAGGCGGTGGTCTCTGTCGGATGGAGGGGTGGTGAGGAGGGGGTGGTCTCTGTCGGATGGAGAGGTGGTGAGGCGGGGTGGTCTCTTTCGGACAGTGAGAGGTGGTGAGTAGGGGGTGGTCTTTGTCGGACAGTGAGAGGTAGTCAGGAGGGGGTGGTCTCTGTCGGATGGAGAGGTGGTGAGGGTGGGTGTCTCTGTCGGACCGTGAGAGGTGGTGAGGAGGCGGTGGTCTGTGTCGGACAGTGAGAGGTAGTGAGGAGGGGGTGCTGTTCTATGGGAGAGGTGGAGATGAGGGACAGCAGCAATGTGGGAAGGTGACTTGATTTCTTAAATCTCAGAATTGAGGTGTGAGAGTCCAGGCATGTTCCAGTAACTCCAAGCAAGCCTCCTCCTCTGTCCATTTACCATCTGTGGTGTGTGTTGTCCTGCCCTCAGTCGCACAGTATCTTTGAAAATAGCACTTGGTAACCCCGAGCTGGCAGCCTCTGCTGTTCCGAATGCAGCTGGCAGGTGGCAAAAATGTTCGGAGTAACCCCGTGCAATACCCTGTCCCCATACTCACTTCCTCACCTCTTGCTCTCTCTCTCTCTCTCTCTCTGTCTGTGGTTGTCCCCAGTTTTCTGGAAGCCGATGAGGGTGAGGACACATGCTTGATCCGACAAGAGGACATCGCGGGGGCTGTGGATATCGCTGGCAGCTCAAAGGTCAGGTCTCAAGCACCCGCTCGGACTTTGGGTTCCAATGCCTCAGCTGAATGCCTATGAACCATAAACGATCTGCTCCCTCAGCTTTCTGGAATGATGGATACATCCCGGGTTGTCTTGCCTCTGCTGTTCTTTGAGACGCAGAGCGTGCTGGTAGTTCAGCAGTGTGTTTTGTAAAGCCTCGTTTCATATGAGTTGCAAGAGAGGTGGGCTTGACAGCTCAGTCTGCGTTTAACTGCCCATCCTATTTGACAAGTTTCATATTGTCCGCATCACTACAGTGTTTGTGTGTGTGTATATGCTTGCGTGCACGCACTAATGCAATGAAAAACATGCTTGCAGCAAAGTCATACACAACACCTCTCAAATCCACAGAGACATATACTGGTCGACATTCCCAAACTCCCGGAGACAACGTCCACACTCGACGTTCCCAAACCCCCGGAGACAACATCCACAGCTCGACCTTCCCAAACCCCCAGAGACAACATCCACACTCGACATTCCCAAACCCCCAGAGACAACATCCACACTCGACATTCCCAAACCCCAGAGACAACATCCACAATTCGACATTCCCAAACCCCCAGAGACAACATCCACACTCGACATTCCCAAACCCCAGAGACAACATCCACAATTCGACATTCCCAAACCCCCAGAGACAACATCCACACTCAACCTTCCCAAACCCCCAGAGACAACGTCCACTCTCTACATTCCAAAAACCCCAGAGACAACATCCACAATTCGACATTCCCAAACCCCCAGAGACAACATCCACACTCAACCTTCCCAAACCCCCAGAGACAACGTCCACTCTCTACATTCCCAAACCCCCAGAGACAACATCCACAGCTCGACATTCCCAAACCCCAGAGACAACATCCACAGGTCGACCTTCCCAAACCCCCAGAGACAACGTCCACACTCGACATTCCCAAACCCCCAGAGACAACATCCACACTCGACATTCCCAAACCCCAGAGACAACATCCACAACTCGACATTCCCAAACCCCCAGAGACAACATCCACAGCTCGACCTTCCCAAACCCCCAGAGACAACATCCACACTCGACATTCCCAAACCCCAGAGACAACATCCACAGCTCGACATTCCCAAACCCCCAGAGACAACATCCACAGCTCGACATTCCCAAACCCCAGAGACAACATCCACAGCTCGACCTTCCCAAACCCCCGGAGAGAACATCCACAGCTCGACATTCCCAAACTCCCAGAGACAACATCCACAGCTCGACATTCCCAAACTCCCAGAGACAACATCCACAGCTTGACATTCCCAAACTCCCGGAGAGAACATCCACAGCTCGACATTCCCAAACTCCCAGTGACATTCCCAAACCCCGGAGACAACATCCACACTCGACATTCCCAAACCCCGGAGACAACATCCACAGCTCGACATTCCCAAACCCCCAGAGACAACATCCACTGCTCGACATTCACAAAGTCCGGAGACAATTTCCACAGCTCGACATTCCCAAACTCCGGAGACAACATCCAGAGCTCGACCTTCCCAAACTCCCAGAGACAACATCCACACTCGACATTCCCAAACCCCAGAGACAACATCCACAGCTCGACATTCCCAAACCCCCAGAGACAACATCCACAGCTCGACCTTCCCAAACCCCAGAGACAACGTCCACAGCTCGAAATTCCCAAACCCCCAGAGACAACATCCACAGCTCGACCTTCCCAAACCCCCAGAGACAACATCCACAGCTCGACCTTCCCAAACCCCCTGAGACATCATCCACACTCGACATTCCCAAACCCCAGAGACAACATCCACACTCGACATTCCCAAACCCCAGAGACAACATCCACACTCGACATTCCCAAACCCCCAGAGACAACATCCACAGCTCGACCTTCCCAAACCCCCAGAGACAACATCCACAGCTCGACCTTCCCAAACTCCCAGAGACAACATCCACAGCTCGACATTCCCAAACCCCAGAGACAACATCCACAGGTCGACCTTCCCAAACCCCCAGAGACAACGTCCACACTCGACATTCCCAAACCCCCAGAGACAACATCCACACTCGACATTCCCAAACCCCAGAGACAACATCCACAACTCGACATTCCCAAACCCCCAGAGACAACATCCACAGCTCGACCTTCCCAAACCCCCAGAGACAACATCCACACTCGACATTCCCAAACCCCAGAGACAACATCCACAGCTCGACATTCCCAAACCCCCAGAGACAACATCCACAGCTCGACATTCCCAAACCCCAGAGACAACATCCACAGCTCGACCTTCCCAAACCCCCGGAGAGAACATCCACAGCTCGACATTCCCAAACTCCCAGAGACAACATCCACAGCTCGACATTCCCAAACTCCCAGAGACAACATCCACAGCTTGACATTCCCAAACTCCCAGAGAGAACATCCACAGCTCGACATTCCCAAACTCCCAGTGACATTCCCAAACCCAGGAGACAACATCCACACTCGACATTCCCAAACCCCGGAGACAACATCCACAGCTCGACATTCCCAAACCCCCAGAGACAACATCCACTGCTCGACATTCACAAAGTCCGGAGACAATTTCCACAGCTCGACATTCCCAAACTCCGGAGACAACATCCAGAGCTCGACCTTCCCAAACTCCCAGAGACAACATCCACACTCGACATTCCCAAACCCCAGAGACAACATCCACAGCTCGACATTCCCAAACCCCCAGAGACAACATCCACAGCTCGACCTTCCCAAACCCCAGAGACAACGTCCACAGCTCGAAATTCCCAAACCCCCAGAGACAACATCCACAGCTCGACCTTCCCAAACCCCCAGAGACAACATCCACAGCTCGACCTTCCCAAACCCCCTGAGACATCATCCACACTCGACATTCCCAAACCCCAGAGACAACATCCACACTCGACATTCCCAAACCCCAGAGACAACATCCACACTCGACATTCCCAAACCCCCAGAGACAACATCCACAGCTCGACCTTCCCAAACTCCCAGAGACAACATCCACACTCGACATTCCCAAACTCCCGGAGAGAACATCCACAGCTCGACATTCCCAAACCCCCAGAGACAACATCCACACTCGACATTCCCAAACCCCAGAGACAACATCCACACTCGACATTCCCAAACCCCAGAGACATCATCCACAGCTCGACATTCCCAAACCCCCAGAGACAACATCCACTGCTCGACATTCAAAGTCCGGAGACAATTTCCACAGCTCGACATTCCCAAACTCCGGAGACAACATCCAGAGCTCGACCTTCCCAAACTCCCAGAGACAACATCCACAGCTCGACCTTCCCAAACTCCCGGAGACAACATCCACACTCGACATTCCCAAACTCCCAGAGACAACATCCACACTCGACCTTCCCAAACCCCCAGAGACAACATCCACGCTCGACATTCCCAAACTCCCGGAGAGAACATCCACAGCTCGACATTCCCAAACCACCAGAGACAACATCCACAGCTTGACATTCACAAAGTCCAGAGACAACATCCACAGCTCGACATTCCCAAACTCCGGAGACAACATCCAGAGCTCGAACTTCCCAAACTCCCAGAGACAACATCCACAGCTCGACCTTCCCAAACTCCCGGAGACAACATCCACACTCGACATTCCCAAACTCCCGGAGACAACATCCACACTCGACCTTCCCAAACCCCCAGAGACAACATCCACACTCGACATTCCCAAACCCCAGAGACAACATCCACAGCTCGACATTCCCAAACCCCAGAGACAACATCCACAGCTCGACATTCCCAAACTCCCAGAGACAACATCCACAGCTCGACATTCCCAAACTCCCAGAGACAACATCCACAGCTCAACCTTCCCAAACCCCCAGAGACAACATCCACAGCTCGACCTTCCCAAACCCCCAGAGACAACATCCACAGCTCAACCTTCCCAAACTCTGGAGACAACATCCACAGCTCGACATTCCCAAACTCCCAGAGACAACATCCACAGCTCGACCTTCCCAAACCCCCAGAGACAACATCCACAGCTCGACCTTCCCAAACTCCCAGAGACAACATCCACACTCGACTTTCCCAAACTCCCAGAGACAACATCCACAGCTTGACATTCCCAAACTCCCAGAGACAACATCCACAGCTCGACATTCCCAAACTCCCAGAGACAACATCCACAGCTCAACCTTCCCAAACTCCCAGAGACAACATCCACAGCTCGACCTTCCCAAACCCCCAGAGACAACATCCACAGCTCAACCTTCCCAAACTCTGGAGGCAACATCCACAGCTCGACATTCCCAAACTCCCAGAGACAACATCCACAGCTCGACCTTCCCAAACCCCCAGAGACAACATCCACAGCTCGACCTTCCCAAACTCCCAGAGACAACATCCACACTCGACTTTCCCAAACTCCCAGAGACAACATCCACGCTCGACATTCCCAAACTCCCGGAGAGAACATCCACAGCTCGACATTCCCAAACCACCAGAGACAACATCCACAGCTTGACATTCACAAAGTCCGGAGACAACATCCACAGCTCGACATTCCCAAACTCCGGAGACAACATCCAGAGCTCGAACTTCCCAAACTCCCAGAGACAACATCCACAGCTCGACCTTCCCAAACTCCCGGAGACAACATCCACAGCTCGACATTCCCAAACTCCCAGAGACAACATCCACAGCTCAACCTTCCCAAACCCCCAGAGACAACATCCACACTCGACATTCCCAAACCCCAGAGACAACATCCACAGCTCGACATTCCCAAACCCCCAGAGACAACATCCACACTCGACCTTCCCAAACCCCCAGAGACAACATCCACAGCTCGACATTCCCAAACTCCCGGAGAGAACAACCACAGCTCGACCTTCCCAAACTCCCAGAGACAACATCCACAGCTCGACCTTCCCAAATCTCCAAAGACAGCATCCACTGCTCGACATTCCCAAACCCCGGAGACAACATCCACAGCTCAACCTTCCCAAACTCCCAGAGACAACATCCACAGCTCGACATTCCCAAACTCCCCGGAGAGAGCATCCACGCTCGACATTCCCAAACTCCCGGAGAGAACATCCACAGCTCGACATTCCCAAACTTCCCAGAGACAACATCCACAGCTCGACCTTCCCAAACCCCAGAGACAACATCCACACTCGACATTCCCAAACCCCGGAGACAACATCCACAGATCGACATTCCCAAACTCCGGAGACAACATCCACAGCTCGACATTCCCAAACCCCCAGAGACAACATCCACAGCTCGACATTCCCAAACTCCCAGAGACAACATCCACTGCTCGACATTCAAAGTCCGGAGACAATTTCCACAGCTCGACATTCCCAAACTCCGGAGACAACATCCACAGCTCGACCTTCCCAAACTCCCGGAGACAACATCCACAGCTCGATATTCCCAAACTCCCCGGAGACAACATCCACAACTCGATCTTCCCAAACCCCAGAGACAACATTCACAGCTCGACATTCCCAAACCCCCAGAGACAACATCCACAGCTCGACCTTCCCAAACTCCCAGAGACAACATCCACACTCGACATTCCCAAACCCCCAGAGACAACATCCACAGCTCGACCTTCCCAAACTCCCAGAGACAACATCCACAGCTTGACCTTCCCAAACTCCCAGAGACAACATCCACAGCTCAACCTTCCCAAACCCCCAGAGACAACATCCACAGCTCGACCTTCCCAAACCCCCAGAGACAACATCCACAGCTCAACCTTCCCAAACTCTGGAGACAACATCCACAGCTCGACATTCCCAAACTCCCAGAGACAACATCCACAGCTCGACCTTCCCAAACCCCCAGAGACAACATCCACAGCTCGACCTTCCCAAACTCCCAGAGACAACATCCACACTCGACTTTCCCAAACTCCCAGAGACAACATCCACGCTCGACATTCCCAAACTCCCGGAGAGAACATCCACAGCTCGACATTCCCAAACTCCCAGAGACAACATCCACAGCTCAACCTTCCCAAACCCCCAGAGACAACATCCACACTCGACATTCCCAAACCCCAGAGACAACATCCACAGCTCGACATTCCCAAACCCCCAGAGACAACATCCACACTCGACCTTCCCAAACCCCCAGAGACAACATCCACAGCTCGACATTCCCAAACTCCCGGAGAGAACAACCACAGCTCGACCTTCCCAAACTCCCAGAGACAACATCCACAGCTCGACCTTCCCAAATCTCCAAAGACAGCATCCACTGCTCGACATTCCCAAACCCCGGAGACAACATCCACAGCTCAACCTTCCCAAACTCCCAGAGACAACATCCACAGCTCGACATTCCCAAACTCCCCGGAGAGAGCATCCACGCTCGACATTCCCAAACTCCCGGAGAGAACATCCACAGCTCGACATTCCCAAACTTCCCAGAGACAACATCCACAGCTCGACCTTCCCAAACCCCAGAGACAACATCCACACTCGACATTTCCAAACTCCGGAGACAACATCCACAGCTCGACATTCCCAAACCCCCAGAGACAACATCCACAGCTCGACATTCCCAAACTCCCAGAGACAACATCCACAGCTCGACATTCCCAAACCCCCAGAGACAACATCCACAGCTCGAAATTCCCAAACATTTTGTTGATGGCTTGTGGTGGTGGATCATGTGGAGTGGTTGGCAAGTGGATAATAAAGCTGATAGTCAGATTGGGCATTACTGCACTTCCCTTGTGTGTATGCGCGCACGAGTGCGCACGATTATCTGTTATGCTGTCTGCATGTTACGTCATGGTGCAGCCAGCAATCCATGGTATCAGCATTGTTTGACTGTCTGCCTGAACATTACCTTTGTCTGATTGTGTCTCTGTTGCCATCTGTCTAACTGGGTCTTAAGTGTCTTCATCCTTCAGACTTCAATAATATTGAACACTTGTCCACAGCACTTCAATCTCGACCTCACACAGTTTGGACCATACAGAATAAACTACACACGGAACGGCAGGTATGGGGCATGCCTGTGTGATTCGGGGCAGCGGAGGTATTGGGAACAGATTAGGGACAGTGTGCAGAACCCAGAGATTCCCAAACCTGACTGGGCAGGGGCTGGTTTATAGGGTGTCAGTGTGGGCTGATCTCTGTGTAATGGGCAGGGGCTGGTTTATGGGGTGTCAGTGTCGGCTGATCTCTGTGTAATGGGCAGGGGCTGGTTTATAGGGTGTCAGTGTGGGCTGATCTCTGTGTGATGGGCAGGGGCTGGTTTATGGGGTGTCAGTGTGGGCTGATCTCTGTGTGATGGGCAGGGGCTGGTTTATAGGGTGTCAGTGTGGGGTGATCTCTTTGTGATGGGCAGGGGCTGGTTTATAGGGTGTCAGTGTGGGGTGATCTCTTTGTGATGGGCAGGGGCTGGTTTATAGGGTGTCAGTGTAGGGTGATCTCTGTGTGATGGGCAGGGGCTGGTTTATGGGGTGTCAGTGTGGGCTGATCTCTGTGTGATGGGCAGGGGCTGGTTTATAGGGTGTCAGTGTGGGGTGATCTCTGTGTGATGGGCAGGGGCTGGTTTATAGGGTGTCAGTGTGGGCTGATCTCTGTGTGATGAGCAGGGGCTGGTTTATAGGGTGTCAGTGTGGGCTGATGGCTGTCTGATGGGCAGGGGCTGGCTTATAGGGTGTCAGTGTGGGCTGATGGCTGTGTGATGAATGTGGGTTGAGGGTGGGCATTCCCTGGCGAGGGAGAGTCTGGTCCAGCAGAGTCTGGTTCACAGGGTAATGCACACAAAATGCTGGAGGAACGCAGCAGCTCAGGGAGCATCTGTGGGAATGAATAAACCACTGACTTTTCCAGCTGAAAGAAAGCAAAAGCCCGAGTGGGGAATTGAAGAGGGAAGGGAGAGGGAAAACGATTACTGGAAATTGGAGAAATCAATGTTCATGCCATCAGGTTGGAGGCTACCCAGACAGATATTGCTTTTCCACCCTGAGTTATTCCTCATTAGGGCAGAAGGGGAGCCTGTGGACCGACATGTCGGAACAGGGTGTCGGTGTGGGACAGTCTTGGGTATTCACTGCTGAGCAGGGCTACAACAACTAGCTTCATGTTCCTCTGCAATACCCCTTTCCATTTCGTACAGATTTTTTCAGCTCTGACATTGTTGTTTTGCATTGGTGCAAAGCACGATAAATTGCAAGAGTGTAGGACAAAAAGTAAAATGGGGTTGTGTTGGGTTCGTGGGCCATCCAAACATCTGACAACGGGAAGGAGCTGTTGAGTGTGTGTCTGGGCTCTTGTACCTCTTCCTGGATGCTAGTAGTGAGAAGAGGTCGTGTCCTGGATGTTTAAGGTCCGTCGTGATGGATGCCAGATCCTTGAGGCATCGCCTTTTGGTGTCCTCGATGCTGGGAAGTGTAGTGCCCATGATGAAGCTAGCTGAGTTTAAAAGTTGCTGTGGCTTTTTCTGCTCCTGTGCAGAGGCTCGTCATACCAGACGGAGATGCAGCCAGTCAGAATGCTGTCCATGGTACAGCTGTAGAAATGTGCCAGTCTTTGGTGACATACCAGTTATCCTGAAACTCCTAATGAAATATAGCCAGCACTCTGCCTTCAGAGACATTGACACCCAGTTACCTGAAGCTGCTCACCATCTTCACTGCTGACGCCCTGAGGAATACTGATGTGTGTTTCCTTGACATTCTCTTCCTGAATTCCTCAGTCATTCTGGCGTTGATAAAGCCATTCAGTAATACACCAAAGAAATGGGCCCTCCAGTCCAACTGAACCGTCCCAGGTTTGGCCCGAATCCCTCTGAACATTCTTGCCAGGGATCAGGTCCCCCCCTCGGCACCTTTGAATCATTGTAAACATCAGCAGACCTGGTGGTGTCACATGTTCCCTCTCTTGTGGATGAACTGTACGCAGCCCGAACCCCTTCTGTCTCGCCTTCCACCTCACCACTCCCCACCCCCTCTCACTGCTCCCCCACCCCCCTCTCCGGCCTTGCTGGCCCTACACCCGCCCTGCCCACTCCCGTGTCCTTGGGCAGCTTTGTCAGGCTGGCCTGCCTGCTGTAGATTGGATGGGTGTTCATGCTCCTGAAGCTGTCCCAGTGAGGGCGGGGTGGGGGGGGGGGGTGGTTGTAGAGAAGGTTACATGTGCAACAGTTCTGTGACTGGAGTGTGTGTGTGTGGATGACGTAAAGACTGTCAGGGCTGCCCCAGAGAGGGCTGCAGAGGCAATGCAGGTGTCCCTTTCTGTGTGTGTGTATAGATGTGTCCGCAGGGATGGGAACCAGGGTGCCAGAACAGATTGTGGAGTGGGTGTGGAGACTGACGTTAGGACCTCAGACAAACTCAGGAATGGAAAGGTGGAGCATCATGCAAATAATGTTCTGAGTTGTGTATATTTTAATGCAAGAATTATCCTTGGAAAGGCAGGTGAGCTCAGGACACGGATCAACATGTGCAATGTGATATTGTAGCCATGGTTGCAGGAGAAGCAGGGCTGGCAGTTCAGTCCTAGGGGATCTACAGACGTGTTAAGAGCAAAAGGATTGAAAGGGACAAAATTGGTCAGAACAATAATCTATACATGGAGCAAAAAGAGGTGGGGAAGATCTTAAATGGATTTTTTGCGTCTGTATTTACGGAGGAGATGCACAAAAAGTCTATGGAACTGAAGGAAATCAGCATCAACCTCATGGACAGATTACAGAGAAGGTGGTGTTGCTGTCCGGAGGCAAATTAGGGTAGGTAATTTCCCAGGGCCTGATAAGGCATTCCTCTGGACCCTCCGGGAGGCAAGTGCAGAAATTGTACGGGCCCTAGCAGAGATATTTAAATCATCCATAGTGTCAGGTGAGGAACCAGAGGATCGGAGGATAGCCAATGTTAGGGAAGGCTCCAAGAATAACCCAGGAAATTATAGGCCTGTGGGCCTGACATCAGTACTGGAAAAGTTATTGGAAGGTATTCTGAGAGACCGGATATGAGTATTTGGATAGACATGACCTTACTAAGGATGGTCAGTACGGCTTTGAGCATGATAGGTCGTGTCTAACCAATCAAAAACCAGTTTTTCAAGGAAACTACCAGGAAAGTGGATGAAGACAAGGCAGTGGGTGTTGTCTGTTTGACAAGGTCTCGGATGGGAGGCTGGTGAAGGAGGTTGAATCACTTAGCATTCAGGATGAGCTGGTAAATTGGAGTAGACATTGACTTTTTGGGAGAAGCCAGAGAGTGGTAGCAGATGGTTGCCTCTGACTGGGGGCCTGCGTCTAGCAGAATGCTGCAGGGATTGGTGGTGGTGTTTGTCATCAATATTAATGATCTGGATGGTTCTGTGGTTAACTAGATCAGCAGATCAGTGGATGACACCAAGATGGGGCGTGTACTGGACAGCGAAGAAAGCTGTTGTGGTTTGCAGCTGGAGAAAATAGGCTGAAAAACAGCAGATGGAATTTAATGCAGACAAGTCAGTGCAAGGTATTGCACTTTGGTAGAACCAACCAGGTCTTACACAGCGAATGGTAGGGCACTGAGGAGTGTGGTAGAACAAAGGGATCTGGGAATACAGGTCCATAATTCATGAAAGTGGCAGCACAGGTAGATGGGTCATAAAGAAAGCTTTTGGCAGATTAACCTTCACAAATCATTGTACTGAGTACAGGAGATGGCATGCTATGTTGAACTTGTATAAGAAAATGGTGAGGCCTAATTTGGAGGACAACATTATGATGGGTATAGATAGGATAAATGCAAGCAGGCTTTTTCCACTAAGGTTGGGTGGGATGATCATCGTAGCTTGTCACACAAGACAGCCAGCCACTCTAGTGTTGTTTGGTTTATGGTGAGCAGGTCAGTGTCAGCTAAATCAGGTGAGAGTGGGCAGTTGTGCAGAACGTGTTCAATGTTCTGCACCCTTTCACCACACTCACAGGTTTGGCTGGTCTTTAAACCCCACTTCACCATATTGTCTCCCATCCTACAAACTCCCGCTCTCGCTTTGTTGAGGGTGCACCACTTCCGTCTGTCAAGCAGTGCCCCGTCTGGTGGGGTCTTGCACTGTATTGTTTGGTGGGGTTCTGGCCTCTGCTTGTTGCCGGAGGTCAATCCTGTATGTTTGGGGGGATGTTCCGTGTGGTCGTTCCTCCACTGTAGCAAAGTTTTTCCTCGATTTTAGGCGGTTGGAAACTGGCACTTGATGATGTAGTCAGTGCCGTGGATCCAAGTTCTGTTTACCTTTTTCAATTTTTGTTGTAGTGTGTCTTCGGATCTCTGGGGAAGCAATGCCTGCAAGTCTGTAAATGATGTTAGTGGGTGTGGGGTGCAGTGTGACTGTGATTATTCAGCAGGCTTCGTTAAGCAACGGGTCTATTTTCTTCGATGGGCTGATCTGCCCCACACAGGTGCACAGTATTCTGCAGGTGTAGAGCAGAGTGCTAGGGCAGTTGATCTAAGTGTGTGAGCATTAGCTCCCCATTTCATGCCTGCAAGAGAGAACTGCGAGAGCCAACTTTCCCTCGGAGCTTTTGGATGTGGATGGCAAAGGAGAGCGTCCTGTCCAGTGACATGCCCAGGTAAACTGGAGTTGGATGGTGTTCGAGCTCCTTCCCACACCAGAAGATCTTGAGTTTCCGAGCTGCTTCTCGATTCCTCAGGTGGAATGCACACACTTGAGTTTTTTGATACATTTGGGTTCAGAGACCATTTTTCATAATACTGCTTCATTGCTTCAGAACTGCTGTCAGTCGTACTTCAACTCCTTGGAAGGAGTTAACTTGTGTTGCTATGCATAGGTCGTCTGCATAGATAAACCTGCGTGTGTTAGGAAAGGTTGGTTGGTCGTTTGTGTAGACATTAAATAGCAGAGGTGCCAGGACTGATCCCTGTGGTAGTCCGTTCTTTTGTGGACGCCACCTACTCTTAATTCCATTCTCTTCTACATAAAATCTACGATGCTCTTGGAGGCTTCTTATTACTTTGACTGTGGTTTCGTTCTTTAACATTATAGATAATTTCAGAAGAAGGCCTCTGTAATTCACAGTGTCGTATGCTGCTGTTAAATCAACGAATACTGCCCCTGTAATTTGTTGCATTTCAAAGCCATCCTCAATATGCTGGGTTAAGTTCAGGACTTGACCGCAGCAAGAGCAGCCTGGCCCGAACCTGGTTTGGTCAGGTGTTAGAAGATCTTCGACTAAGGGGGATATTCTTTTCAGTATGAGTCTCGTAGAGTTTATAGAGGGTGCAGAGCAAGGAAATCGGTCTGTAGTTTTTAGGAATGTTGGGGTCTTTATTGGTTTTTAGGAGAGCAACAACTTTGGCTCTTCTCCACTTTTTACGTATTTTTAATGATCTTAGGCAACAGTTAAAAAGGGACTATACCTCTTCCCACCCTGCCACATGCAAAAATGCCATTCCCTATTCCCAGTTCCTCTGTCTCCACCGCGTCGCTTCCAGGTTGAGGCTTTCCATTCCAGGACATCTCAAATGTCCTCTTTCTTTAAGGATCGTGGTTTCCCTTCTGCCGACATCAATGATGCCCTCACCCGCATCTCCTCCATTTCCCGCACTTCGGCCCTCACCCCATCCTCCCGTCACCACAACAGGGACAGAGTTCCCCTTGTCCTCACCTACCACCCCACCAGCCTCCGGATCCAGCACATTATCCTCTGCAACTTCCGCCACCTTCTTTATAGGGCCTCTGCTCCTTCCCTCTTCAGTCCTGATGAAGGGTTCAGGCCTGAAACGTTGACTGATCGTTTCCACGGATGCTGCCCGACCTGCTGAGTTCCTCCAACGTGTTGTGAGTGTTGCTTTGACCCCAGCATCTGCAGAGTATTTTGTGTTTAGTTAAAAAGGGACAGAAGCCAGTGGAGTGCTTTAGGTCCAAGATGTTTAAGGAATTCATTAAGAATCCTATCTATGCCAGCAGCTTTGTTGGATTTTAGCTGTGATACTTCATCCTTTAATTCTTCTAGGGTGAGAGGTGGGAAGTTGTTATTCCTGTTTGAGAGAGCTGACTCCACCTTCTGATGTTGCTTTTCCTTTTGCCTCCGTTCCTTGTTATTTGGTCGACCATTTAGGATTAGTTGGTGGGCAACCTGATTGGGTGTTATGGCAGCAATTCTCTGTGGTGGTCTATTGTCTGAGCTGAGATTCCGAACAGCTGCCCATGCCTTCTTACTGTTCTTGGTCATGTCTGTGTTTTCTATCAGTTCCTGCCAACGCTACTGTCTCTGTTGGCTCAGTAGAGACAGAAATGACTCTCCCATTTCAATTGTGTCTTGACCAAATGGGTCTTGGTCACATAGGTTGACATACTCATCATAACTTTGCTTGATATCACTCGTCAATCCCTGAATATATTTGGTTCTGCAGCCTCTGGGCATGTTCTGCTGCACTACTTTCCAGATTAGTCAGACAAATTCATCATAATGATCAGGTTCTGGTGGTATGGTATCGATAAGTTGATCAAGGGATTCTGCAAAAGATGTCCAATTTGCTTTTCTAAGGTTAAATCTTGGTAGGTACTTTGATGGTACAGGTCTCAGAACTAGAAGGGGTTCTACCTGGACTGGACAGTGTTGGGATTTGGGTATATGCTGGAGGACTGTTTGTGTGAAGAGGTTGGAGCTCTTCTAGAGGTTAGACGATAACTAGAGGTCATGGTTTAAGGAGAACATGAAGGGAAACCTAAACAACTGGAATTCTGCAGATGCTGGAAATTCAAGCAACACACATCAAAGTTGCTGGTGAATGCAGCAGGCCAGGCAGCATCTGTAGGAAGAGGTGCAGTCGACGTTTCAGGCCGAGACCCTTCGTCAGGACTAACTGAAGGAAGAGTGAGTAGGAAGGTTATCTATTCTGGTATCTGTCCCCCACTTCTATCTATCCTTATTCTGGTATCTGCTCCCCACTTTTCCTTCGCTACATCGACGACTGCATTGGCGCTGCTTCCTGCACGCATGCAGAACTCGTTGACTTTATTAACTTTGCCTCCAACTTTCACCCTGCCCTCAAGTTTACCTGGTCCATTTCTGACACTTCCCTCCCCTTTCTAGATCTTTCTGTCTCTGTCTCTGGAGACAGCTTATCCACTGATGTCTACTATAAGCCTACTGACTCTCACAGCTATCTGGACTATTCCTCTTCTCACCCTGTCTCTTGCAAAAACGCCATCCCCTTCTCGCAATTCCTCCGTCTCCACTGCATCTGCTCTCAGGATGAGGCTTTTCATTCTAGGACGAGGGAGATGTCTTCATTTTTTAAAGAAAGGGGCTTCCCTTCCTCCACTATCAACTCTGCTCTTAAACGCATCTCCCCCATTTCACGTACATCTGCTCTCACTCCATCCTCCCGCCACCCCACTAGGAATAGGGTTCCCCTGGTCCTCACCTACCACCCCACCAACCTCCAGGTCCAACATATTATTCTCCATAACTTCCGCCACCTCCAACGGGATCCCACCACTAAGCACATCTTTCCCTCCCCCCCTCTCTCTGCATTCCGCAGGGATCACTCCCTACACAACTCCCTTGTCCATTCGTCCCCCCCATCCCTCCCCACTGATCTCCCTCCTGGCACTTATCCGTGTAAGCGGAACAAGTGCTACACATGCCCTTACACTTCCTCCCTTACCACCATTCAGGGCCCCAGACAGTCCTTCCAGGTGAGGCAACACTTCACCTGTGAGTCGACTGGGGTGATATACTGCATCCGGTGCTCCCGATGTGGCCTTTTATATATTGGCGAGACCTGACGCAGACTGGGAGACTGCTTTGCTGAACATCTACGCTCTGTCCGCCAGAGAAAGCAGGATCTCCCAGTGGCCACACATTTTAATTCCACATCCCATTCCCATTCTGACATGTCTATCCACGACCTCCTCTACTGTAAAGATGAAGCCACACTCAGGTTGGAGGAACAACACCTTATATTCCGTCTGGGTAGCCTCCAACCTGATGGCATGAACATCGACTTCTCTAACTTCCGCTAATGCCCCACCTCCCCCTCGTACCCCATCTGTTACTTATTTTTATGCACACATTCTTTCTCTCACTCTCCTTTTTCTCCCTCTGTCCTTCTGAATATACCCCTTGCCCATCCTCTGGGTCCCCCCCCCCCTTGTCTTCTCCCCAGACCTCCTGTCCCATGATCCTCTCATATCCCCTTTTGCCAATCACCTGTCCAGCTCTTGGCTCCATCCCTCCCCCTCCTGTCTTCTCCTATCATTTCGGATCTCCCCCTCCCTTCCCACTTTTAAATCTCTTACTAACTCTTCCTTCAGTTAGTCCTGACGAAGGGTCTTGGCCTGAAACGTCGACTGCACCTCTTCCTAGAGATGCTGCTTGGCCTGCTGCGTTCACCAGCAACTTTTATGTGTGTTAATGAAGGGAAACCTCTTCAGTTAGAGGGTCATGAGAGTGTCATGAGCTTGATTTCAAAGATTAAGAGAAGTATGGATAGCAGGGTTTGGTCCTGGTGAACGGTGATGGGGATCGGCATTTTAAATGGTTTGACACGGACTAGATGGGCGGAAGAGGTTGTTCGTTGCTGTACATTTCGATGATACTATGACTGTGTGTGTGTGTGTACGCAGGGTTGGCACTGACTCTGATCTCTCTCTCTCTCTCCCCCCCCCCCCAGGCACCTCTTGCTGGCCGGGCGCAGAGGACACGCGGCGGCAATGGATTGGCACAGCAAGCGGCTGCTGTGTGAGATAAACGTCATGGAGCGTGTCAACGACATCCGGTACACACCCACGTCTCCCCTCCCTTCCCCTTCTGGGACTGTTAACCCGTCCACATCCTCCTGCACCCCACCCCCCTGTGCCGTGGAAAAGAAGCAGCCAGACTCTGCCCACTGTCGACAGGCTTACCCACATACCAGAGTCCATGGTATATGCCACCGTGTACCCTGCAGGTCATCCGTACACCCACGTCCCAGTCTGGTGACCAATAGACCCATCTGTCTGTCAACCACAGGCACTGACTGTCATCAGACCCTCTGTGATCTGCGCGCTCCCCCCCCCCCTCCCCGGCAACCCTGTGACCCGCCATGCTCTCCCCCCCAACCCCGGCAACCCCGTGACTGGCCACGCTCCCTCCCCCCCCCCCCGGCAACCCTGTGACCAGCCACGCTCCCTCCCCCCCCCCCGGCAACCCTGTGACCAGCCATGCTCTCCCCCCCCCCCTCCCCGGGCAACCCTGTGACCCGCCATGCTCTCCCCCCCCCCCCAACCCTGGCAACCCCATGACCGGCCACACTCCCTCCTCCACCCCCCCCAACCCTGTGACCGGCCACACTCCCTCCTCCACCCCCCCCAACCCCCCCCAACCCTGTGACCGGCCACACTCCCTCCTCCACCCCCCCCAACCCCCCCCCAACCCTGGCAACCCTGTGACCGGCCACGCTCCCTCCTCCACCCCCCCCAACCCTCCCCAACCCTGGCAACCCTGTGACCGGCCACACTCCCTCCTCCACCCCCCCCAACCCTCCCCAACCCTGGCAACCCCGTGACCGGCCACACTCCCTCCTCCACCCCCCCCAACCCCCCCCAACCCTGGCAACCCTGTGACCGGCCACACTCCCTCCTCCACCCCCCCCAACCCCCCCCAACCCTGGCAACCCCATGACTGGCCACGCTCCCTCCTCCACCCCCCCCAACCCTCCCCAACCCTGGCAACCACATGACCGGCCACGCTCCCTCCTCCACCCCCCCCAACCCCGGCAACCCTGGCAACCCCATGACTGGCCACGCTCCCTCCTCCACCCCCCCCAACCCCGGCAACCCTGTGACCGGCCACACTCCCTCCTCCACCCCCACCAACCCTCCCCAACCCTGGCAACCCCGTGACCGGCCACACTCCCTCCTCCACCCCCCCCAACCCCCCCCAACCCTGGCAACCCTGTGACCGGCCACACTCCCTCCTCCACCCCCCCCAACCCCCCCCCAACCCTGGCAACCCTGTGACCGGCCACACTCCCTCCTCCACCCCCCCCCAACCCCCCCCAACCCTGGCAACCCTGTGACGGGCCACGCTCCCTCCTCCACCCCCCCCCAACCCTCCCCAACCCTGGCAACCCTGTGACCGGCCACGCTCCCTCCTCCACCCCCCCCAACCCTCCCCAACCCTGGCAACCCCCTGACCGGCCACACTCCCTCCTCCACCCCCCCCAACCCTCCCCAACCCTGGCAACCCTGTGACCGGCCACACTCCCTCCTCCACCCCCCCCAACCCCCCCCAACCCTGGCAACCCTGTGACCGGCCACACTCCCTCCTCCACCCCCCCCAACCCTGGCAACCCTGTGACCGGCCACACTCCCTCCTCCACCCCCCCCAACCCCCCCCAACCCTGGCAACCCTGTGACCGGCCACACTCCCTCCTCCACCCCCCCCAACCCCCCCCAACCCTGGCAACCCTGTGACCGGCCACACTCCCTCCTGCACCCCCCCCAACCCCCCCCAACCCTGGCAACCCTGTGACCGGCCACACTCCCTCCTCCACCCCCCCCAACCCCCTCCAACCCTGGCAACCCTGTGACCGGCCACGCTCCCTCCTCCACCCCCCCAACCCCCCCCAACCCTGGCAACCCTGTGACCGGCCACACTCCCTCCTCCACCCCCCCAACCCCCCCCAACCCTGGCAACCCTGTGACCGGCCACGCTCCCTCCTCCACCCCCCCCAACCCTCCCCAACCCCGGCAACCCTGTGACCGGCCACACTCCCTCCTCCACCCCCCCAACCCCCCCCAACCCCCCCAACCCTGGCAACCCTGTGACCGGCCACGCTCCCTCCTCCACCCCCCCCAACCCCCCCCAACCCTGGCAACCCTGTGACCGGCCACACTCCCTCCTCCACCCCCCCCAACCCTCCCCAACCCTGGCAACCCTGTGACCGGCCACACTCCCTCCTCCACCCCCCCCAACCCCCCCCAACCCCGGCAACCCTGTGACCGGCCACACTCCCTCCTCCACCCCCCCCAACCCCCCCCAACCCTGTGACCGGCCACACTCCCTCCTCCACCCCCCCAACCCCCCCCAACCCTGTGACCGGCCACACTCCCTCCTCCACCCCCCCCAACCCTGGCAACCCTGTGACCTGCCACACTCCCTCCTCCACCCCCCCCAACCCCCCCAACCCTGGCAACCCTGTGACCGGCCACACTCCCTCCTCCACCCCCCCCAACCCCCCCCAACCCTGGCAACCCTGTGACCGGCCACACTCCCTCCTCCACCCCCCCCAACCCCCCCCAACCCTGTGACCGGCCACACTCCCTCCTCCACCCCCCCCAACCCTGGCAACCCTGTGACCTGCCACACTCCCTCCTCCACCCCCCCCAACCCCCCCCAACCCTGGCAACCCTGTGACCGGCCACACTCCCTCCTCCACCCCCCCCCAACCCCCCCCAACCCTGGCAACCCTGTGACCGGCCACACTCCCTCCTCCACCCCCCCCAACCCCCCCCAACCCTGGCAACCCTGTGACCGGCCACACTCCCTCCTCAACCCCCCCCAACCCTCCCCAACCCTGTGACCGGCCACACTCCCTCCTCCACCCCCCCAACCCCCCCCAACCCTGGCAACCCTGTGACCGGCCACACTCCCTCCTCCACCCCCCCCAACCCTCCCCAACCCTGGCAACCCTGTGACCGACCACACTCCCTCCTCCACCCCCCCCAACCCTCCCCAACCCTGGCAACCCTGTGACCGGCCACGCTCCCTCCTCCACCCCCCCCAACCCCCCCCAACCCCGGCAACCCTGTGACCGGCCACACTCCCTCCTCCACCCCCCCCAACCCTGGCAACCCTGTGACCGGCCACACTCCCTCCCCCTGGCAACCCCATGACCGGCCACACTCCCTCCTCCACCCCCCCCAACCCCCCCCAACCCTGGCAACCCTGTGACCGGCCACACTCCCTCCTCCACCCCCCCCAACCCTCCCCAACCCTGGCAACCCCGTGACCGGCCACACTCCCTCCTCCACCCCCCCCAACCCTGGCAACCCCGTGACCGGCCACACTCCCTCCTCCACCCCCCCCAACCCCCCCCAACCCTGGCAACCCTGTGACCGGCCACGCTCCCTCCTCCACCCCCCCCAACCCTCCCCAACCCTGGCAACCCTGTGACCGGCCACGCTCCCTCCTCCACCCCCCCCAACCCTCCCCAACCCTGGCAACCCCGTGACCGGCCACACTCCCTCCTCCACCCCCCCCAACCCTCCCCAACCCTGGCAACCCTGTGACCGGCCACACTCCCTCCTCCACCCCCCCCAACCCCCCCCAACCCTGGCAACCCTGTGACCGGCCACGCTCCCTCCTGCACCCCCCCCAACCCCCCCCAACCCTGGCAACCCTGTGACCGGCCACACTCCCTCCTCCACCCCCCCCAACCCCCCCCAACCCTGGCAACCCCATGACCGGCCACACTCCCTCCTCCACCCCCCCCAACCCCCCCCAACCCCGGCAACCCTGTGACCGGCCACACTCCCTCCTCCACCCCCCCCAACCCTGGCAACCCTGTGACCGGCCACACTCCCTCCTCCACCCCCCCCAACCCCCCCCAACCCTGGCAACCCTGTGACCGGCCACACTCCCTCCTCCACCCCCCCCAACCCCCCCCAACCCTGGCAACCCTGTGACCGGCCACACTCCCTCCTCCACCCCCCCCAACCCTCCCCAACCCTGGCAACCCTGTGACCGGCCACACTCCCTCCTCCACCCCCCCCAACCCTCCCCAACCCTGGCAACCCTGTGACCGGCCACGCTCCCTCCTCCACCCCCCCCAACCCTCCCCAACCCTGTGACCGGCCACACTCCCTCCTCCACCCCCCCCAACCCCGGCAACCCTGTGACCGGCCACACTCCCTCCTCCACCCCCCCCAACCCCCCCCAACCCCGGCAACCCTGTGACCGGCCACACTCCCTCCTCCACCCCCCCCCAACCCCTGGCAACCCTGTGACCGGCCACACTCCCTCCTCAACCCCCCCCAACCCCCCCCAACCCTGGCAACCCCGTGACCGGCCACACTCCCTCCTCCACCCCCCCCAACCCCCCCCAACCCTGGCAACCCTGTGACCGGCCACACTCCCTCCTCCACCCCCCCCAACCCCCCCCAACCCTGTGACCGGCCACACTCCCTCCTCCACCCCCCCCAACCCTCCCCAACCCTGGCAACCCTGTGACCGGCCACACTTCCTCCTCCACCCCCCCCAACCCCTCCCAACCCTGGCAACCCTGTGACCGGCCACACTCCCTCCTCCACCCCCCCCAACCCCACCCAACCCTGGCAACCCCGTGACCGGCCACACTCCCTCCTCCACCCCCCCCAACCCTGTGACCGGCCACACTCCCTCCTCCACCCCCCCCAACCCTGGCAACCCTGTGACCGGCCACGCTCCCTCCTCCACCCCCCCCCCAACCCTGGCAACCCTGGCAACCCCATGACCGGCCACACTCCCTCCTCCACACCCCCCAACCCTCCCCAACCCTGGCAACCCTGTGACCGGCCACACTCCCTCCTCCACCCCCCCCAACCCCCCCAACCCTGGCAACCCTGTGACCGGCCACACTCCCTCCTCCACCCCCCCCAACCCCCCCCAACCCTGGCAACCCTGTGACCGGCCACACTCCCTCCTCCACCCCCCCCAACCCCCCCCAACCCTGGCAACCCTGTGACCGGCCACACTCCCTCCTCCACCCCCCCAACCCCCCCCAACCCTGGCAACCCTGTGACCGGCCACACTCCCTCCTCCACCCCCCCCAACCCTCCCCAACCCTCCCCAACCCCGGCAACCCCATGACCGGCCACGCTCCCTCCTCCCGGCAACCCTGTGACCGGCCACGCTCCCTCCTCCACCCCCCCCAACCCTCCCCAACCCTGGCAACCCTGTGACCGGCCACGCTCCCTCCTCCACCCCCCCCAACCCTGGCAACCCTGTGACCGGCCACGCTCCCCCCCCCAACCCCGGCAACCCTGTGACCGGCCACACTCCCTCCTCCACCCCCCCCAACCCTCCCCAACCCTGGCAACCCTGTGACCGGCCACACTCCCTCCTCCACCCCCCCCAACCCCGGCAACCCTGTGACCGGCCACACTCCCTCCTCCACCCCCCCCAACCCCCCCCAACCCTGGCAACCCCGTGACCGGCCACGCTCCCTCCTCCACCCCCCCCCAACCCTGGCAACCCTGTGACCGGCCACGCTCCCCCCCCCCCAACCCCGGCAACCCTGTGACCGGCCACACTCCCTCCTCCACCCCCCCCAACCCCCCCCAACCCTGGCAACCCTGTGACCGGCCACACTCCCTCCCCCCGGCAACCCCATGACCGGCCACGCTCCCTCCCCCCCCCCCCCCCCGGCAACCCTGTGACCGGCCACACTCCCTCCTCCACCCCCCCCAACCCCCCCCAACCCTGGCAACCCCATGACCGGCCACACTCCCTCCTCCACCCCCCCCAACCCCCCCCAACCCTGGCAACCCTGTGACCGGCCACACTGCCTCCTCCACCCCCCCCCAACCCTCCCCAACCCTGGCAACCCTGTGACCGGCCACACTCCCTCCTCCACCCCCCCCCAACCCCCCCCAACCCCATGACCGGCCACACTCCCTCCTCCACCCCCCCAACCCCCCCCAACCCTGGCAACCCTGTGACCGGCCACACTCCCTCCTCCACCCCCCCCAACCCCTGGCAACCCTGTGACCGGCCACACTCCCTCCTCCACCCCCCCCAACCCTGGCAACCCTGTGACCGGCCACACTCCCTCCTCCACCCCCCCCAACCCCCCCCAACCCCTGGCAACCCTGTGACCGGCCACACTCCCTCCTCCACCCCCCCCAACCCTCCCCAACCCTGGCAACCCTGTGACCGGCCACACTCCCTCCTCCACCCCCCCCAACCCCCCCCAACCCTGGCAACCCTGTGACCGGCCACACTCCCTCCTCCACCCCCCCCAACCCTGGCAACCCTGTGACCGGCCACACTCCCTCCTCCACACCCCCCAACCCTGGCAACCCTGTGACCGGCCACGCTCCCTCCTCCACCCCCCCCAACCCCGGCAACCCTGTGACCGGCCACACTCCCTCCTCCACCCCCCCCAACCCTCCCCAACCCTGGCAACCCTGTGACCGGCCACACTCCCTCCTCCACCCCCCCCAACCCTCCCCAACCCTGGCAACCCCATGACCGGCCACACTCCCTCCTCC